>NC_066624.1:92742437-93342437 GCF_025201925.1 Gopherus flavomarginatus
ACTGTGTTTATAGATGTTACACCGATTTTATGTGCATGTGTATGTGTGACACCTTGCGTCTGCTTATTGGTAGATTATTAGTCTTCATGTTTAATAGCTAGGAAATTGATTGAAAGAAGAAACTAGTGCAGGGGAAGGACTGAAAATAAGGAACTGTTGTGCAGGAAAACAGTCAATATTGCCTTGAGAAGCCACACAGGAGCTTAAATTTTTTAGGTTTACGTTCTAATTCTGCAACACAGATTGTTCAAGATTTCTACAGTCCACAAAAAGACCAACCAGACTAACTTCGCTACCAGGCAAATCGGTTGAAACTATAGTAAAGAATAGAATAATCAGATATGTAGATGAACACAATATGTTGGGGAAAAGTCAAGAAGGCTTTTGTAAAGGGAAATCATGCCTCATCATTCTATTAGAATTCACTGAGGATGTCAACAAACGTGGACTACGGGTATCTAGTGGATATAGTGTACTTGGACTTTGACAATGTCCCTGACCAAAGGCTGTTAAGCAAAGTAAATAGTCATGGGATAAAAGGGAAGGTCCTCTCATGGATCAGTAACTGGTTAGAAAATAGGAAACAAAGGGGAATGTCAGGGTTTCCTCCCCATTCTGAACTTTAGGGTACAGACGTGGGGACCTGCCTGTAGACCCCTAAGTTTATTTCTACCAGCTTAGGTTAAAAACTCCCCTATTCCTTGGATTAAATAATGCTGCCACCACCAAGTGATTTAAACAAACAATTAGGGAGGGCCACTTGGAGCCCTACCTTCCCCAAATATCCTGCCAAGCCCCTACACTCCCTTTCCTGGGAAGGCTTGAGAATAATATCCTCACAAATTGGTACAGGTGAACACAGACCCAAACCCTTGGATCTTAAAATGATGAAAAAACAATCACGTTCTTAGAAGAAGAATTTTAATTAAAGAAAAGGTAAAAGAATTACCTCTGTAAAATCGGGATGGTAAATACTTTACAGAATAATAAGACTCAAGAACATAGAGGATCTCCCCTCTAGGCAAAACCTTAACGTTACAAATCCAGGGATAAACCTCCTTCTAGACAAGGAAAACCACAAGCCAAAAATAAAAGTAAGCTAATGCATTTCCTTATTACTTACTAATTCTAATTGAGTTGGATTGCTTGCCTTCTTGATCTGTCTCCGGCAAGCACATAGAACAGACAGAGAAGGAACAAACAAAACAAAGGCTTTTCTACCCCCCCAGATTTGAAAGTATCTTGTCCCCTTATTGGTCCTTTTGGTCAGGTGCCAGCTAGGTTACCTGAGCTTCTTAACCCTTCACAGGTAAAAAGATTTTGTGCCTCTGGCCAGGAGGGATTTTATAGTACTGTATACAGAAAGGTGGTTACCCTTCCCTTTATATTTATGACAGGGAGCAATAATGGTCAGTTTTCATAGTGAAGAGAGGTAAAACGGGGTCTGTACTGGGACCAGTGCTGTTCAACTTGTGGAAAAAGGGGTAAACCATGAGGTGGCAAAGTTTGCAGATGATACAAAATTATTCAAGATAGCTAAGTCCAAAGCAGACTGCAAAGAATTACAGGGGGATCTCTCAAAATGAATGACTGGCAACAAAATAGCAGATGAAATTCAATTTGATAAATGCAATATAATGCACATTGTAAATCATAATACCAACTATACATACAATATGATGGGGTCTAAATTAGCTGTTACCACTCAAGAAAAAGTCATCTTGGATAGTTCTCTGAAAACATCTGCTCAATGTGCAGCGGCAGTCAAAAAAAGCTAACAGAAAAAAGCATTAGGAAAGAGAGAGATAATAAGGCAAAATATAATGCAACTATACAAGTCCCTGGTATGCCCCATCTCAAAAAAAATTATCAGAATAGGAAAAAGTACAGAGAAGGGCAACAAAAATTATTAAGGGTATGAGAAGAAATTAAAAATATTGGGATCATTCAGCTTAGAATGACTACTTAAGGGGGGATCTGATAGAGGTCTATAAAATCATGAATAGTATGGATAAAATGAATAGGGAAATGTTATTTACTTCTTCATAACACATGAACCAGGAGAAATTAATAGGCAGCAGGTTTAAAACAATCATAAGAAAGTACTTCTTCACACAATGTACAGTTACCTGTGGAATTCGTAGCCAGGGGATGTGAAGGCCAAAAATATAACTGGTTTCAAAAAAGAATTAGACAAGTTCATGGAAGATAGATCCATCAATTGCTATTAGCCAAGATAATCAGGGATGCAACCCTATGTTTTGGGTGACCCTAAGCCTCTGACTCAAACACTGGGACTGGGCCACGGGATGGATCACTCGATAATTGCCCTGCTCAGTTCACTCCCTCTTAAGTATCTAGCACTGACCACTGTCAGAAGACAAGATACTGGGCTAGATAAACCATTGATCTGAACCAGTATGGCTTGCTAAGAGCAACCCAAAAGACACAGACCCTCCAGGAACTAGATTTATTTGAAAGAAAGTTCTGTTCATCAACGTTACTGCAAATAAGGCCTGGTAATTAACAATTTGTAACTGTAAAATTACCTTCCTTTCTAACTAAACTCCCACAAGACTTAATAGAGGAGTTGAAAAGCACCATTTCAGAGGATCAGGTAGTAGCGAAAACATTGCTATAGACAGCTGTGGATGTATCAGTCATGGAGACTTGATCTATGACCACTGTAGTAACTGTGCAGAGTTTTGTGGCTGCAGGCCTCTGGCATTCTGAGAGAAGTGTAAAGTCAATTGAGGATTTACCCTTCAAAGGCACAGATTTATTTAGCGCGCACATGCATGGCTAATGCACTGTACTCCCTTAACTATTCCAGGGTTACACTCCATTGTTGCATCCAGTGAAGTGGGTTTTAGCCCACAAAAGCTTATGCCCAAATAAATTTTAGTCTCTAAGGTGCCAGAAGTACTCCCTATTCTTTTTGCTGATACAGATTAAGGCCTAGTCTACACTACGAGTTTATACTGAATTTAGCAGCGTTAAATCGCATTAACCCTGCACCCATCCACACAACAAAGCCCTTTATATCTATATAAAAGGCTTGTAATATCGATATCTGTACCCCTCCCCGACAAGGAGAGTAGCACTGAAATCGGTATTGCCATTTCAGATTAGAGTTAGTGTGGCCGCAATTCGACGGTATTGGCTTCCAGGCGCTATCCCACAGTGCACCATTGTGACCGCTTTGGACAGCAATCTGAACTCAGATACACTGGCCAGGTAGACAGGAAAAGCCCTGCAAACTTTTGAATTTCATTTCCTGTTTGCCCAGCGTGGAGCACTGATCAGCACAGGTGACCATGAAGTCCCAGAATCAAAAAAGAGCTCCAGCATGGACCGTATGGGAGATACTGAAGCTGATCTCTGTATAGGGAGATAACCCAGGCGTATCACCCTGGCAGAAACCCCTTGGACCTTGTAGTGACGATCCCGGCCCAAGTCTTGGACTCCCTGCTCTGGTGCCTCAATTGGCAGGTAGTTTGCAAAGGGATCCCCTTCGCTGCACTGCATCGCACCCTGACACTGGTAACAGACGCATCAGACCTTGGCTGGGGAGCACACTTGGGGAACCTACGGACGCAGGGCTTGTGGTCCAGGAATGAAATGTTGCTCCACATCAACGTAAAAGAGCTCAGGGCGGTACATCTAGCCTGCCAGACCTTTCACACTACTTTAGAAGGGCACAGCGTGACAGTTCTGACAGACAACATTACTGCCATGTTTTACATAAACAAGCAGGGTGGAGCCCGTTCCTCTCCCCTTTGCCACGAGGAGCTTCTCCTGTGGGACTTTTGTATAGTCTGCTCAGTGCAACTGGTAGTGTCATACCTTCCGGGGGAATGAAACAAGCTGGCAGACCGCCTCAGCAGGTCGTATCAAATGCACGTATGGACAATGAGATCGAATGTCCTGCAGTCGATCTTCCAGAGGTGGGAATTTCCCCAAATGGGCCTCTTGCCACCAAAGACAACAGCCAATGCCCTCAGTTTTGTTCTTTCCAGAACCACAGCCCGGGCTCGGTGGCAGATGCATTCACAATTCCGTGGGGTGGGAACCTGAAGAACGCCTTCCCACCACTCTCGCTCATTCACAGAGTCCTCCTCAAGGTCCACAGGGTCAAAGCGGTGATGATTCTCATCGCACCAGCATTGGTTTACGACCTTGCTGGAACTGTCAGTGACTATCCTGGTTGCCCTTCTCCTGCACCGAGATCTCATCACGCAGGACAGCGGATGCCTGCTCCACCCGAACCTGCAATCTCTGCATTTCATGGCATGGAATCTCTGTAGTTGAACACTGTGGAGAGTCAGTGCTCCCTTCAGATTCATCAAATTCTTCTCAGTAGTAGGAAGTCTTCTACTAGGGCGACATATCTCACCAAGTGGAAGAGGTTTGCCTGCTGGTATGAACCAAAGCCCATTCAGCCTCTTCAGACCTCTGTCTTGGTCATACTGGAATACCTGCTGCACCTCAAACATCAAGTCCTCACCCCCTCTTCAATTAAGAATACATTTGGCTGCCATTTCGGCCATCCACTCGAGGGGAGTCTGGGCATTCTGTGTTTTCCAGCCCCATAGTAGCCCAGTTCCTCAAAGGGCTAGAGAGGGTGTTTCCCTATTCGTGCCCGCTGGTCCCTCCTTGGAACCTTAACCTGGTCCTGACTAAGCTCATGGGACCCCTTTTCGAGCCCCTAGCCTCTTGCTCTTTCAAGCACCTAGCCTTAGAAGGTGGCGTATTTGGTTGCCATTATGTCTGCAAGGAGGGTATCAGAGCTGAGGGCCTTCACTTCGGAACCCCAGTATACAGTTTTTTATAAAGATAAAGTGCAGCTTAGGCCACACTCTAAATTCCTCCCTAAAGTAGTTTTGCAGTTTCACATGGAACAGGACATTTGTTTGCCAGTATTTTTTTCCCAAACCACACACGTACCCGAGTCACCACAGCCTGCATACTCTTGATGTCCATAGGACCCTGGTGTTCTACCTGGAGCAAACTAGACCTTTCCACAAGTCTACACATTTGTTCGTCGCCTTAGGAGAGAGAATGAAAGGTCTCCCTGTGTCGGCACAGCGGATATCGTGGATTGCATCCACGCATGTTACGAGCGCGCCACGGTGCCAGCCCAGATGATCACTGCTCATTCGACCAGGGCTCAAGCGTCCTTGACAGCTTTCCTGGCGCAGGTTCCACTGCAGGAGATCTGTAAAGCAGCCACTTGGTCGTTGGTACACACACTCTCAGCCCACTACGCTGTCCATCATCAGGCCAGAGAGGATGCGGCGATCGGCAGGGCTGTGCGCCAATCAATTGTTCCATGTCTCCTACCCTGTGGTAAGCTTGGGAGTGACCTAATGTGTAGTGAACATGAACAATCACTCAAAGAGGTATATATGCACCAGCATGGGACGCCGCTCTGGCGGGGGCCCGGTGCCAGCTCGACGGGAGCCGCTAAGGGAAAAAGTCTCCGACATCCGTGCACGCGCATGCCTAATGTGTAATGAACATGAACAACACATCTCGAAGAACAACAGTTACGAAAGGGTAGGTAACTGTTTTTTTCAGACTGTCTAAAAATAACATCAGAACTGAGGGCAGATACTCCATAAAGATGTGAGGTCACGAAGTGTAACAGTCTGGATTTTGGCTGGTTGCAGCGTACCAGCAGAAACAAGAGATACAAGTATAAGAGGTTCTTCTACAAAGTAGAAAACTCTCCACAAGGAAGACTTATTCTTCTTCGAGTGCTTGCTCATATCCATTCCAATTAGGTGTGCACGCGCCGCATGCACGTTCGTCAGAGACTTTTTATCTTAGCAACACTTGGTGGGCCGGCAGATTGCCCCCTGGAGTGGCGCCAGTATGGCGCCTGATATATACCCCTGCCGGCCCATCCGCTCCTCAGTTCCTTCTTACCGCCCGTGTCGGTCGTTGGAACTGTGGAGCACGGCTTAGCTGTTCTCCACCTCCCTAGCGATTCACTCTCTTGTATAGTATTGTGTATATAGTTCTTTTATTGTAGTTCTAGTTAGTATTTAAAGTTAGTTTTTATAGTTCTGTATATAGTCAAAGAGGATCGGGGGTTAGCCCCTTCTCCTCCCCCGGTACCGGGGCCCATGCCCAGTTCACCGCGTTTCAAGCCTTGTGCGGCCTGTCATCGGCTGATGCCCACAAGAGATCCACACGACTCCTGTCTGAAGTGCCTAGGCGAATCCCACCTTGCGGACAAGTGCCGGATCTGCAAAGCGTTTAAGCCCCCGACAAAGAGGGAACGGGACATTCACTTAAAACAGCTTTTGATGGAGGCAGCTTTGACTCCTCCATCCTCGGCACCAACTCCGGCACCAGGACCAAGCATCTCTTCCGCACCGGACCACCCGGCACCGACAAAGGCTTCGCTCCCCCACCCTTCACCAGCCCAACACTCCAGCCGGCACCGCTCCCTCTTCCCGAGGAGCAAGAAGCACAAGGCTCCTGCGGCAACTCCAACTACGCCACAGTTGGAGCGTACTTCCAAGACAGACCGCCCTGCACCATCATCTGCCGCGGCACCGCTTGTCTCCGCACAGTCGATTCCAGCTTCACGGGAGCCGTTGAGTCCGGTGCCTACCAGCTCCCCAGCACACACTGTGGTTGAGCTTGTCGCTCCCTCCACGCCGGAGACCTTCTCCGTGGCGCGCGACCTTATCGCTCTGACAGAGCCCGAATTGCCCCAACCCGCAGCACCGCCAGTGCGGGTTATTCAGTCGCTGGGCAAGCCCACCATGGTGCGGCCACGTTCACCGGGCACCACTGAACACCGTTGGTCCCGCTCCAGATCTCGAGATCACTCTCGGCCTCGTCACCGCTCAAGATCCCGGCGCCGCTCGCAGTCCCGGTACCATTCTCCACGGCACCGGTCGAGATCCTGGTCGCCGTCATGGTACTCTCGGCACCGGTCCAGATCGCGGCACCGTCGTACTTACCACAGCCGATCCTGGCACGACGACATACGGCACCGGTCGACCTCCCGGCACCACGCTGGTGCCAGGTCCCGATCCAGATACTGCCACGGCTCCTGGTACCGCTCACCAGCACCGCGTAGAGACGAGCTCTATGGGCGCAGAGACCTGGCCCAGTCAACATCAGCTCCTCCGTGGCCATCGCGCCACCTGTCCGCCTCCTCACATGCGGACAGCGCCTCCTATGGGGGTTCAAAAGCACAGGCCCACCCGGACCATGGATCACCTCAATGGTCCTTTTGGACGCCTTGGGCCTATTACCAATCCCAGGGCGAGCCTATGGGCCCAGCATGCTCCAGCCACTCGGAGCACCGTGCACCAGAGGCCACAGTCAGCCGGCCTCCCCCCTCGGGTAAGGAGGAAGACCCTGCGCATCCCCTTGCGCAGCATGATGTTCCTGAAACAGAGGTCCCCCAGGACGAGGCTTCAGTACAAGAACCACTCATCCCTGAGTTATCTTCCTCCTCTTCCCCGGATGAGGCGGTAGCGAGCCCATCATCATCGGGGCCCCCGCCGATTGACCTTCAAGCGCATCAGGACCTCCTGCGGCATGTTGCCCAAAATATAAATCTTCCTGTAGAGGAAGCTCCTGAAGTGGAGGACCCGGTGGTTAGCATGCTATCCGCGGAAGCACTGACCAGGGTGGCCCTCCCCTTCATTAAATCGATCCAAGTCAAGGCAGACACCATCTGGCAGTCCACGGCTTCCATTCCACCCACAGCCAGGGGAGTTGAACGAAAGTACATGGTGCCGTCCAAGGGGTATGAGTACCTCTACGTGCACCCCGCCCCCTGCTCGTTGGTGGTACAATCAGTCAACGAACGGGAGCACCACGGCCAGCAAGCTCCCGCGCTAAAATCTAGAGAGGCCAGACGCATGGATTTGCTGGGCCGGAAAATCTACTCTGCAGGAGGCCTTCAGCTCCGTGTGGCGAACCAGCAGGCCCTCTTAAGCCGATACAGCTACAACACCTGGGAAGCTGTCGGCAAGTTTACCAAGTTAGTTCCCCAGGACTCACGTCAGGAGTTTTCAGCTCTCCTAGAGGAGGGGAAGAGGGTCGCCAGGACCACACTGCAAGCATCTTTAGATGCCGCCGATTCGGCAGCCAGAACGCTCGCATCTGGTGTAGCCATGCGGCGCATATCCTGGTTACAAGCGTCCGGCCTACCGCCTGAGCTACAATATACTATCCAAGACCTGCCATTCGACAGGCAAGGTCTTTTTCTCACAAAAGACAGATCCCAGACTACAGAATCTGACGGACAACCGGGTTATCATGCGTTCGCTGGGAATGCCACACCCCAGAGTCAGAGACGGTCCTTCCGCCCACAACCCCAGCGCCCTTACCCCTCACCTCGACCAAGACAGGATCTTGCCCGGTGATGAGGCCGCCCGAACCGCAGACGTCAGTCTGGACCTCAAGTGGGTAACAATTCTGGTCCCGCCACACCACCGCAGGGACCTAAAGCAAACTTTTGAGAGTGCACCCGAGAGCAGTATACCAATTCCCTCCCTGGATCCTCTTCATTTTTACAACCGCCTCTACCCGTTCCTCCCGGCGTGGTCCCAGCTGACCTCGGATCGTTGGGTCCTACGCACGGTGGAGTTTGGATACCGTCTTCAGTTTATTTCTCCACCCCCCTCCCACCCTCCCTTCTCGTCCCTCTTCAGGGACCCCTCTCACGAGCAACTCATCATTCAAGAGGTTCGCAAGCTCCTCTTGATCGGAACTATAGAGGAGGTGCCAGAGGAGTTAAGGGGCAAGGGATTTTATTCCCGGTATTTCTTAATCCCCAAGTCAAAAGGGGGCCTCCGGCCCATCCTGGACCTGCGAGGACTGAACAAATTCATCAAAAAGTTCAAGTTCCGCATGGTATCCTTAGGAACCATCATTCCTTCCCTGGATCCCGGAGATTGGTATGCCGCTTTCAACATGAAGAACGCATATTTCCACATTGCAATTTATCCTCCGCACAGGAGGTATCTGCGCTTTGTGGTAAATCAGGGTCACTACCAGTTTACTGTCCTTCCCTTTGGTCTCTCCTCGGCCCGTCGGGTCTTCACCAAGTGTATGGCGGTCGTCGCTGCTTCCCTACGCCGTCGTCGAATACACATCTTCCCTTACCTCGACGACTGGCTTATCCGAGGGACTTCGGAGGCGCAGGTGCTCGGCCACGTCGCCATCATCAGGGAGCTGTTTGTGAGTCTAGGGTTGACCATCAACTTGGACAAGTCCACTCTGGTGCCTACGCAGAGGATAGAGTTTATCGGGGCAATGCTGGACTCCAACCTTGCAACAGCCAGTTTACCCCTGCACCAGTTCCAAACCATAGTCTCCCTGGTCAAAAGTCTGCAAAGCTTTCCAACCACTTCTGCTCGTACTTGCCTCGCTCTCCTGGGGCACATGGCTGCATGCACTTTCGTCATGAGGCATGCAAGACTGCGCATGCGCCCTCTGCAAACCTGAATCGCGTCGGTCTATCAGCCAGGCAGGGACGCCATAGACACAATCCTGACGATTTCGCCGGATGTTCTAGGCTCACTCGACTGGTGGACAGCGTCATCCCGAGTGTGTGTGGGCCTGCCGTTTCATCCTCCCCAGCCCTCCGTGTCCCTAACAACGGATGCATCCTCGCTGGGCTGGGGTGCCCACCTAGGGCTCCTGCGCACCCAAGGCCTTTGGTCACCACGGGAGCTGACGCTCCACATCAATGTGCGAGAGCTGAGAGCGGTCCGATTGGCATGCCAAGCGTTTCAGCGCCATTTACACGGCCGTTGTGTTGCGGTGTTCACGGACAACACAACAGCCATGTATTACATCAACAAGCAGGGCGGGACCCGGGCCTCCCCTCTGTGCTAGGAAGCAGTACGCCTGTGGGACTTTTGTATAGCCCACTCCATACATCTAGTGGCCTCCTTTCTCCCGGGGGTACGGAACACCCTCGCGGATCACCTGAGCAGATCCTTTCTATCCCACGAATGGTCCATCCGTCCGGACGTTCTTTATTCGATTTTCCAGAGGTGGGGATTTCCCCACATAGACCTGTTTGCAGCCAGAACGAACAGGAAATGCCAGGTGTTCTGCTCTCTACCGGGTCGCTCCCCGGGCTCCCTGTCGGACGCGTTCCTGATCTCGTGGACGGGCCGCCTCTGTTACACCTTTCCACCCTTCCCTCTCTTCCACCGAGTCCTGCTCAAACTCCGAAAGGAAAGAGCTCGCCTCATCCTGATCGTTCCGGCTTGGCCGAGGCAGCCCTGGTACACCATGCTGCTCAACCTGTCCCTGGCAGACCCAATTCCCCTGCCTCTTTGGCCGGACCTGATCACACAAGACTTTGGCAGGATGCGCCATCCGGACCTGCAGTCCCTCCATCTGACTGCATGGCTCCTGTCTGGTTAAACCACTCGGAGTTGCGCTGTTCCGCCGCAGTACAGCAGGTGTTGCTGGCTAGCAGGAAGCCCTCCACGCGGTCAACCTACCTCGCAAAATGGAAGCGCTTCTGCCACTGGTGTAACCAGCACGGCCATTCTCCGCATTAGTCCCCACTATTCTGGACTACGTGTGGTCTCTCAAACAGCAGGGATTGGCGATCTCCTCTCTACGAGTATATCTGGCGGCTATATCCATCTTCCATCCGGGCGAAGCTGGCAGTTCTGTTTTTTCTCACCCTATAGTGTCGAGATTCCTCAAGGGCTTGGAACGACTATACCCACAGGTCAAACGGCCTACCCCTACCTGGGACCTGAACCTTGTCTTAACCAGGCTCATGGGGCCCCCTTTCGAGCCTTTGGCCACATACTCGCTGCTGTACCTGTCCTGGAAAGTACTTTCCTAGTCGCTATTACCTCAGCTAGACGAGTCTCAGAGCTTCGTGCACTGACTGTGGATCCTCCATATACTGTGTTCTATAAGGACAAGGTACAGCTGCGACCACACCCGGCGTTCCTCCCTAAGGTCGTCTCTGCCTTTCATGTTAACCAGGACATCTTCCTGCCAGTCTTTTGTCCAAAGCTGCATTCATCGCGACAGGAGCAACAGCTCCATTCTTTGGATGTCCGAAGGGCTCTCGCCTTCTACATCGAGAGGACCAAGCCCTTCCGCCGCTCGCCCCAACTATTTGTGGCGGTGGCGGAACGTATGAAGGGCATGGCAATCTCCTCCCAGCGTATTGCATCTTGGGTGACATCCTGTATTCGGACATGCTACGACTTAGCTCATGTTCCGACTGGCCATCTTACCGCCCATTCCACTCGGGCTCAAGCCTCATCTGCCGCGTTTTTGGCCCATGTTCCCATACAGGAAATCTGCCGCGCAGCCACCTGGTCTTCCGTCCACACCTTTGCATTGCACTATGCGTTGGTCCAGCAGGCTACAGATGATGCCGCCTTTGGCTCAGCGGTTTTACATTCTGCAACATCTCGCTCCGACCCCACCGCCTAGGTAAGGCTTGGGAATCACCTAATTGGAATGGATATGAGCAAGCACTCGAAAAAGAAAAGACGGTTACTCACCTTTGTAACTGTTGTTCTTCGAGCTGTGTTGCTCATATCCATTCCACACCTGCCCTCCTTCCCCACTGTCGGAGTAGCCGGCAAGAAGTAACTGAGGAGCGGATGGGCCAGCAGGGGTATATATCAGGCGCCATACCGGTGCCACTCCAGGGGGTGACCTGCCGGCCCTCCAAGTGTTGCTAGGGTAAAAAGTCTCCAACGAACGTGCACGCGGCGCGCGCACACCTAATTGGAATGGATATGAGCAACATATCTCGAAGAACAACAGTTACAAAGGTGAGTAACCGTCTTTTCCTCTGTATTCTAAATATTTCAGTTTAGGCTGTCCAACGCAACCTGGATCACTTGAAGGCCCCTACATCCAAAATTCTTGACTACAGTTTGGATTCACATTCTATTACATCACAGTCCACCTTGGAACATTATCGGTATGCCACCCTCCCTTGTTGTCATGTTCATTTTTTTTTCTCACCCTCTATCTAGATTTCTAAAGGGGTTGCTACACATTCACCCCCTAGTGATACAAGAACCTCAGACACGGGATCTCAGTATTGTCCTTACAAGCCTTATGGAGTCCCCCCTTTGAGCTTCTTTCTGAATGTTATTTATACCGCTTTACTCTCAAGACAGACTTTTTAGTTGCCATTACATCAGCCAGAAAGATCAGCAAACTGTAAGCTCTTGGGACTAACCTGTACTCAACATTCCACAGAAATGAGGCGGTGTTGACATCATCCCAAATTTATTCCCAAAGTTGTGTCAGACTTTCATTGGAACCAATTTATTTATTTACCTGTTTCCTTTCCAAAACTCCATTCCTTCCCAGGAGATAAACTCCACATCTTGGACATTTCAAGTTCTTTGTTATATTACATTGATTGGACATAGTCTTTCAGACTGTGTGCTTGTATTTCTTTTGCTATATCTGGTGCTTCTAAGGGTCATATTGTCTCCTCTCCAAGATTATCAAAATTGATATACAGTACATAACACATATGTCATATGGTTGATGTATCTTTCCCTCCACATATTAAAGATCGTTCCACTAGAGTATACTTTACATCTTCTCCATGCTTCAGGAACATCCCCATATCTGAAATTTGCAAGGCAGCTATGTGAAGTAATCCCTTTACTTTTAAGTATCAGAGGGGTAGCCGTGTTAGTCTGGATCTGTAAAAGCAGCAAAGAATCCTGTGGCACCTTATAGACTAAGACGTTTTGAAGCATGAGCTTTCGTTGGTGAATACCCACTTCGTCAGATGCACGAAGTGGGTATTCACCCACGAAAGCTCATGCTCCAAAACGTCTGTTAGTCTATAAGGTGCCACAGGATTCTTTGCTGCCTTTACTTTTTAACACTTACCATTCAACCTGGCCACAAGATCAGATGCCAATTTTGGTATGGTGGAAGGGTTTAGCCAGTGGTGGTGAGGATTCCTCAGTCCTACCTTTCTGGTGGACACTACTGATCAATCAACTAGTGGAATCCACACAGACAGATACTTGAGGAAAAAAAAATGTTACTTACCTTTATAATAACAGGTTGTTCTATATGTCATCTGTGTGGCTCCCATGACCTGACTTCCATGCCCACTTTTTTGGAATCGTCCTTGTACAGGATTCTGAATTATCAAGGGGAGAGTTGTAGACGCTCTTCCCTTTATGCCCTTGAGGTGGCGGCGAATATGAGGACATGCATTGCCCAAGAACCTCATGCACATGCACCTAGATGGGATCCACACTGATGACCAACTGAAGAGCCACAATTAAGGGGAATCTGAAAGAAACCCCTTATTAAATAGCCATTATTTACCATTCTTTGGCTCTCCATTCTTTTTCTCTGATTTTAATGCCTCTTGTGCTCCCTTTTTGTAGGAGACTTAATTTTACATATTAATTATGTGTTTTATTCTGCTGTCTCTATTATTCTCACACCAAGCTGGCTGCTCTTTAAATCCTCATCTTTGACCTTATTGTATATTCCCTGCCTCAGGTCCTGTGCGGCTTAGTGATTTTTAGAAAATCTTTGGACTAAAGACTGACTGTTTTATTAACTAAGGGGTTGTCTATAGATAAATCTACACAAATTCAGTTACAGCTGTTCAAAACCTCTTGTGGGGATGCTCATTTTGATTTATCTTAAACCTGTTCCTAATCAACTCTAAGCCAAACCAAAGTAAGCCTGGTTTAAACTGACATAAATGTCCACACAATCTCTTAACCCAATTCAACTTAATCTGCTTAAAATAATACCTTTATTACAAACCAGTGCAATTATGTGTGTAGACAAGTCCTCATTCTTTCCTTTTTCAAGGCTGCCTTCTTTTCCAAATAGTTTTACTGTTTTCTCATCAACCCTTTTACCACCATCCCATGTCAAGCCTTCTCTAGTGTCACCTATTTATAACCTTCCTCCCTGCCTCAAACATTCTACCAAGAAGTCTTCTTCAGTTTCCTCCTCTTACTATTCTGTCTCCTCTTTTGCTGTCTGAATCTCTGTCTCCTCAGCAATAATCTTTCTTGTTTGTTCTTCCCTGAACTTTTGTTCCAGGTTTTCTGTTGAGTTTCTTTTGTTTTTAGGAGATGATACATTTTTCTGGGGTCTGGGTCTTGTTGTGTTGTACATCTCAGTTTAAAAAGGTGGTGCTATATAAATGATTTTTGTAATCAATAACTGTTATATAACTTGTATGTTTATAGGCCAATAAAATGGAATCTCAGCTGCAAAAGGATTCCATAAAAGCAATGCAGTATCAAGAAGAGAGAGGGCAACTTGAAGAAGCCATAGTAAAATTGCGTGTGTGTGTCCAGGAAATGAAAAACACTTTAGAAAAGTATACTGCGAGTATCCAGGTAAATATGTTTTAGTGAGAGGTGCTAAGTATCCCCATAGTTAAGGCTGAAAGTAGATTGCCATTATATTAACTTTGACAACTCCTACACCCCTGGCTAACATGAAAAGTCTTTCATTTTTAGTATAGTATTCTAACAGTATTCTATTTTGTAGAGTTTATCAGAACAAGAAGTTCATTTGAAGGTCCAGGTTAAAGAACTTGAAGCTAATGTAATTGCTGCTGCTCCTGACAAAAACAAACAGAAACAGCTAGAAAAAAACCTTAATACTTTAAAAAAAGGTATGTTTTATTTTAGTTCTAGATGCAAACTATAGTAAAGTCCACTTACCAATCATGACTGGGGAGAATTTTATAGCTTGTTTTGTTCAGATTGGCCAATGATATCAAAAAAACTTTGAGACACATTCTCTTCTCCCAGTGCTGTTTTACAGGAATACTTTTAGGTAAAGTCCTTTTCTTACTGTTTTTACTTACTGTTTTCTTGCTGTTACTTTCAGTTGTTCATTTTCACATCTAATTTAGGATCTTTACCACCAAGAACTGTGTTGTAGGTAACTTATTTAAATGGTTGAAACATAATTTGTGTTGTATTTTTGCTGATATTTCTTATTAATATTGAGGTTTATTAATCCAAAAATTAATATGAAAAAGTCAAATCTTTTTTGTTGTTGTTTTTACTTTAATTCAGCTGCACGACACTTTATATGATTGATTGTTGTGCACACCATCACAAGCAATTCAGATCATAGTTTTTGGCAAGCAAACTATGCCTCAACCCTGGACAATAGTGACTCAAAAAGTTAGAAAAATTATGGTTTTGTACAGAACTTGATAAAGAATCACCTTAATCACAATCACTGGACTTTATTCTTTATTTTTGTATAAACGTATTCACTATAAAATACATAAAATTATATAGTTTTGCTATTTATGAAGAAATGTGTATCTTAAAATACAGGAATGTTTAATTGCCTTCATTTTTCCAGTTGAAGAAACAAAACAGTAAACATGATTATTTTCATGTAATCTTTTGGTTTTGGTATAAAATAAGGAGTACATGTTAAAAACTTGACAGTTCTTCTTTTAATATTTTTTCTTTCATGACACTGCCTTCACAAAACCATACTCTAGGAGACACATGGCTGTCCAGATGGCCACAGTACTTTTTTTGAGCGGTATTGGTAGCAGGGGCGCATGCACGCATTTTTGTACCCATATAGTCTACTGACAGAGGACAGAATTACGCCACCTCTAACTATCCCTCAGTTCTTTTTCTTCTGCCAGTTGGTGTAGACATGAAAACTTGCTTCCTCTCCCTTGCACAGAATCACTAGCTTGTTTTTCTTCTAAGTAGCTAATAAAAGTTTGTTATAGAATTAGGGTAAGATTTTAAAAAAATTGATAAATTCTCAGAATGGAGAGGGGTAAGAAGTGGTGTTCCCCAAGGGTCAGTCCTGGGACCAATCCTGTTCAACTTATTCATAAATGATCTGGAGAAGGGTAAAAAGTGAGGTGGCAGAGTTCACAGATGATACTAAACTGCTCAAGTTAGTTAAGACCAAAGCAGACTGTGAAGAACTTCAGAAAGATCTCACAAATCTAAGGACTGGGCAACAAAATGGCAAATGAAATTTAATGTGGATAAATGTAAAGTAATGCACACTGGGAGAAATAACCCGTCCTATATATACAATATGATGGGGGCTAATTTAGCTACAACGAATCAGGAAACAGATCTTGGCATCAGCGTGGATAGTTCTCTGAAAACATCCACGCAGTGTGCAGCAGTGGTCAAAAAAGCAAACAGGATGTTAGGAATCATTTAAAAAGGAGATAGAAAATAAGACAGTGAGTATCTTATTGCCATTGTATAAATCCATGATACACCTACATCTTGAATACTGCATGCCAATGTGGTCTCCTCATCTCAAAAAAGATATACTGGCATTAGAAAAGGTTCAGAGAAGGGCAACTAAAATGATTAGGGGTTTGGACCAGGTCCCATATGAGGAGAGATGAAAGAGGCTAGGACTTTTCAGCTTGGAAAAGAAGAGACTAAGGGGAGATATAATAGAGGTATATAAAATGATGAGTGATTGAGAGAAAGTAAATAAGGAAACGTTATTTACTTGTTCCCATAATACAAGAACTCTAGGGGCCACCAAATGAAATTAATGGGCAGCAGGTTTAAAACAAATAAAAGTAAGTAGTTCTTCACACAGCACACAGTCAACTTATGGAACTCCTTACCTGAGGAGGTTGTGAAGGCTAGGACTATAACAGTGTTTAAAAGAGAACTGGGTAAATTCATGGAGGATAAGTCCATTAATGGCTGTTAGCCAGGATGGATAAGGAATGGTGTCCCTAGCCTCTTTGTCAGGGAGTGGAGATGGATGGCAGGAGAGAGATCACTTGATCATTGCCTGCTGGGTTCACTCCCTCTGGGGCACCTGTCATTGGCCACTGTTGGTAGACAGGATACTGGGCTAGATGGACCTTTGGTCTGACCAGTACAGCCATTCTAATGTTCTTATGATACCCTAAAATTAGGCTCCTAAGTCGGCGCTTAAATAAGAGGTCTGATTTTCAAAGGTGCTTAGTACTTTAGAGCTGCTATTGAAATCTAAGTGAAAACTGTTCTGGAGATTCTCTCAGGTCAGAGACCTTGAACCAGTATGCAATGATATTGGCCCTTTCCTTTAAAACTACAAAATTGTGATTAGCAACAGCTAGTATTTATTTGGCTGCTATCTCAGCATATCACACTGTTTTGAAAGAGGTCTCTTGATATTTATTTGTCCACCCTTTTGTGAAGAGTTCTTTAAAGGTCTTATAAATCTGTACCCTTCTGCTCATGAACTGTTTGGTCCCCAACATCTGAATTTGTTTTTGAATAGGCTTACAAAAGAGCCCTTTCAGTCTGTTTGATCTTGCTCTCTTACCACTTCCTACACTGTCACTTTCTTAGCCATTACTTTAGACAGGGGAGTCTTGTAGTTGGATGCACTATTGGCAGGTTTTGTTAAGAGAGCAAAGCTGCTCCTGGGTCTGGCCCCACATTTGTAACAAAGATTGTTTCTGGTTTTTATTTCAATCACTGTCTCCACTGATATCTTTACAAAGCCACAATCATCCTGGAGAAAGTGGCGTTACACACCTGGATAGTAAGAGAGCTTTTGGCTACTGCTTAGAATTCTTAAACTCTTAACAGATTATCATTGTGACCTCTGGAGAAAACTAAGGGGCAGCCAGCTTGACCAAAGGATATCTAACTGGTTAAGGCTTTGTATTTAATCCTGCTAGAAGAGCTAGTTGACTTAGAACAGTGGTTAGCTATCCTGGCAAGCAGAGCTACAGAAGCTTAGAACAGGCATGGGTATGATGCATAACCAGAGGAGTTAAGGGAAAGGGGGATCAGTGCTATAGTTGCTGTAAGTTTGTATGGAAGTCAAAGGTGGAGTTCTGAATAGAAATTATAGATGTCAGAAGGAGCTGGTGAGCTTTCTTGGCTGAAAATTAGGTTGGTAGTCTGATGAGAGCCCTAAAGCTGGCTATGGACTCTGGCCACATAACGAGAGCAGATAGTAAAAGTGGAAAGGCTCAGGAGATGTATTGTTTCTTTCAGCTGAGTTCAACTCCTTTTTTGGTAGCAGTTGTATGTTTATTAAAAACTCTTCATATTTTTTGGACATAGATGGCTTTATATTCAATACACAATTCTGTGGTATCTAAATATGGGCTGCCGATGTTCAAAAAAAGTTTAAATATATTAAAAACTACTGAATAAGGGCTAATTATTAGTTCTTTCAGTGCTAGCCTCTTCCAAACTTTGACAGTCAAATGAATGCAGAAGATAATACTTATGGTATTGTCTGGAAGGTTATTAACAAGGGTTTTATGTAGCCACATAATGCATCCAAGGACAGTGATGCAGTAATGGATTGTGGCTAGGTCTGCATTAGAAACTTTTGCCCGTGTAGTAATGTCTGCTAGAGGTGTGACCTTTTGTGACATTTCTACAGGGGCATAAGTGTTTTTGGCTTATGTACATTATTTTGTTCAGGGAACTGGTATAAGCCATACTGGCAAAAGCACTTTTTTTACTATATAACCTATGTGAACATGAGGAGGGCTTGCTTGTATAGGTATGTCAGCAGACCTCTAATTTAGACTTAGCATGTTTGTTTTTAGCACTGAAAATAATAATGTGAACTGATTTGAAAATTAAATTCAGTTCTCCTGTTAAAAATATTAAATTGCTATCATTTTTAACAATCTCATTCTCAAACTTTTGTATTGACAGATTATGAGAGTGTTGCTGAAAAGGCTAGTAAAGTGGAATGTGAAGTTAAAAGATTACATAATCTCATAATTGAGATCAATAATCATAAACTTAAAGCTCAGCAAGACAAACTTGATAAGATAAACAAGGAAATAGATGAATGTGCTTCTGCTATTACTAAAGCCCATGTGGCAATCAAGACTGCAGACAGGTAAACACTCTTGTGAGCTCAAGGTAACACATCATCACTAAGACTGTAGTGGTAATATGCTTTTATGTTGGTCACTTCAAAAACATGAATCCCTTGTTCCTAAGGTTTGTCAGCTTAGGGGTCATGACCACCTTCTCTTTCTTTTAGAAGGAAGGGAGTTGGGAGGGACACACACTTTCTGTCTTCTAACATGGGGCTGATTGTGATAGAGAAAAGAGTGAGAACCACTACCCTAACAAATAGGTTAGTAGTATACTGATGTTATAGAAAACCTCTACACATCAGTTTTTCTAAGTCAACTGCCTGTGCTGTGGCCTCATGAGTGAGTCATTTTTAGTGTCAATTAGAATCAGATTCTCTGCTTCCCAGTCTAGTGTTTAGTTTATGGCAAATACTTTAATGCATTCACTGGAAATACAAAAACATCCTTCCAACTGCAGCTGAGTTTTATAAACTCTTCACCAGCGTTTTTTAATCTATATTGATGGTAATTCACCATTTTGAGTAGATATGGCTAGTGTCACTGGTGTCTGCAGCACACTTATTAACCAACAGGTCCTTGACTAAAACCTCTTTGAATTCAAAATATTAATGTCTCCCAATTGTAGTCCTCATACCAAACATGGCTGCCTCACAGGAAAAAAGAAACGTAATTTTTGTACATTATTACAACAATGACTTTTTAGTTATCTGATACAAATGGCAACCTCAGTTGTTTTTCTATAATCATTTGCCTATAATGAACGAATGTACAAAATGTTAAGATGCAAGTTCACTTGAACAACTGAAAACTGAAAAGGCTGATCTTTTGGTGACCTCCGCAAGAAAAAAACTGGGGATATGTTGTATACTCAGCAATCCATAACACATGCATACACCAAGTGTCAAGATTCTAGCTCAGTGAGAACACAAATTAAGTAATCCTATTATAAGCATCTGTTGTAGGTATGGATTCAGGAAGGAAGACCCCATTTATTATAGTATTTCCCAGTGATAAAAATTGGGGTGTAAATAATAAAGTAATCCTTACCTGTTCATGATTACGTATAGCACACATTTTCTCTGTAAACAATACTAATTGTGCGCTCCAGACCTTTAAATTTTTACCATAATTGTAAGTTAATAAGCAAACCTCTTAAATACCTATTTTATTCAGAAATCTGAAAAAATCAGAAGAATCTGTCCTTCGAACTGAGAAGGAAATTGGAGATAATGAAAAGGAAATGAAAGATCTAACAGAAGAGTTAACAACATTGGAAGAGAAAGCTACTGAAGTTATGAATAACTGCAAACAAGCTGAAGTAGGTGTAATATTGGTTCTTCGTACTTCTTCCAAAAGGATGTACTTTACAGGACTAATAACCACTACTTCGAGTGATTGCTCATATCCATTCCAGTTAGGTGTGCGCGCACTGCGTGCACGTTCATCGGAAGGTTTTTACCCTAGTAACACTCAGTGGGTTGGCTGGGCACCCCCTGGAGTGGCGCCGCCATTGTGCCGGATATATACCCCTGCCGACCCAACTGCCCCTCAGTTCCTTCTTACCGCCTGTGTCGGTCGTTGGAACAGTGGAGCGCGGCTTAGCTGATCTCCACCTCCCTAGCTACTTGTAGTTTTCTCATTGTTATTGTGTATATAGTTCAAATTTTTATACTTATAGTTAATTATTTTCTTTAACATAGTTAGTGTATATAGTTAAGAGGGGTTCGGGAATTAGCCCCTTCCCCTCACCCGGTGCCGGGGCCCATGCCCAGTTCACCGGGTTTCAAACCGTGCTCGGCCTGTCACAAGCCGATGCCCTACAGGAGATCCTCACGACTCCTGCCTTAAGTGCCTCAGGGAATCCCACCTCGCAGATAAGTGCCACAATTGCAAGGCCTTCAAGCCGCGGACCAAAAAGGAGCGGGACTTTCATCTTAGACAGCTCCTGATGGAGGCAGCTCTTACTCATCCACCATCGGCACCAAGCGCCGGACAGTCCACACCGGGGAGAAGTGCATCTTCGGCACTGGTACCGCCAAGGCCCCTTGGCACCAACCATTGCCGGCCCAGATGTCTGCTCGGCACCATTCCCTCTCCCCGCAGGTAAAAAAACATAAGACTCCTGCGGCTTCCGTGTCCACGCCGCAGTCGGAGCACCTGTCTAAGTCGGACCGCCCAGCACCGACAACTGCCGTGGCACCGACAACTTCAGCACCATCTATTCCGGTCCTGCAAGAGCCATCAAATCCGGTGCTTGACAGCTCCCCGGCACGCGCCGTAGTTGAGCTTACTATTCCCTCCACGCTGGAGACTTTCTCTACGACAAGGGAACTGATTGCACTGACGGAGTCTGCACTGACGGAGTCTGCGCTGCCTCAACCCCCGGCACCGCCGATGCGGGTTATACAGTCCATAGGCAAGCCTGCCCTACTGAGACCATCCTCCATCGGCACCACTGAGAGGCACTGATCGCGGTCCTGCTGGCATTCTCGGTCCCATCGCTGATCCCGGTCCCGATGCCGCTTGCAGTCCCGGTACCGTTCTCCATCTCGGTACCAGTTGCACTTGCAGCACCGTTCAAGACCCAGTTCACCAGCTTGGTATTCTTGGTACTAATCAAGCTCACAGCACTGCTCATGGCACCGCATCTCTCACAGCCGCTCCCGGCGTTGAGCTTCGAGGTCCCGGTTGACCTCCTGGCACCGTTCCGGTCACAGGTCCTGATCTCGTTCCCGATACTGGTATAGCGCCTGGTACTGCTCTCCGCTGCAGCGTACAGACAGACTACCCAGGGATGGAGTCCATACTCAGGGGTTTTCAGCTCCTCTTTGGCCGTCTCGCCATGCATCTATGTCATCCCATGCGGACAGTGCTTCCTATGCACAGGACCGTGACTTAGATGTTCCCAGCCATGTCTTTCAAGAGACCCAGGCTCAAGACCAAGGACCTCCATCATTGGTCCTTCTGGACACCTTGGGCATATCACCAAGCCCAAGGTGGACCTCCAGTGCCATCATGCTCCGTACCGTCGGAGCACTGGGTGCCAGAGGCTACTGTTAGCCGCCCCCTTCCTGTAGCTATGGAGGATGCTCCCATTCGGGCCCCAGACCGTCAGGTCCCACCGGAGCCGGACGTCTCTCAAGTCCATGAGACAACGGAGGACCCGATTGTCCCTGGCCTTTCCTCTTCCTCTTCTCCAGATGAAGCGGTGGCGGGGACATCCTCCTCGGGCCCTCCTCCAATTGACCTAAGGTCACATCAAGACCTCCTGAGATGGGTGGCTCTGAATATGAACCTCCAGGTGGAGGTGGTTCCGGAGATAGAGGATCTGGTGGTAGATATATTTTGTTGGCTGACACTCCCACAAGGGTGGCCTTATCATTTATTCGGACGATCCAAGCAAAGACTGATACCATCTGGCAGTCTCCAGCATCTATTCTGCCCACTGCTTGGGGAGTTGAGAGGAAGTACATGGTGCCTCTAAGGGGTACGAGTAGCTGTACGTACACCCTGCTCCAAAAGCAAAGGAGGCTTGGTGCATGGATTTATTGCTGTTGAGGAAGGAAAGAAAGTGGCGAGAACTTCTCTCCAGGCCTCTTTAGATGCAGCCAACTCCGCGGCCAGAACTGTGGGTTCAGGAATTACCATGAGGCTAATATCATGGCTTAAGGTGTCAGGCCTTCCATCTGAATTGCAGCATACGATACAGGACTTGCCCTTCGAAGGTCAGGGCCTATTTTCAGAAAATACTGACCCTAGGCTGCAGAGTCTGAAGGACAATAGGGTGATTATGCGCTCGCTCAGGATGCACACACCGCAGACTCAGCGCAGACCCTTCCGACCCCAGCCTCAGCGCCCTTAGTCCCCGCCTAGACAGCGGCAGGACTTCGGCAGGAGGCGGTCCGGACCCCAAGGGGGTCAGAATCACAGCCCCGCCAAACCACCCGCGGGACCTAAACCAAACTTTTGAAGGTGCGCCCGAAGGCGACGTACCAGTTGTTCAACAGGATCCTTTCGCTCCCTTTTTGCAACCATCTTTCCTCCCTGCGTGGACCCAACTAACTTCAGATCGTTGGGTCTTACACACAGTAGAATTTGGATACTGCCTTCAGTTTATTTCGCCCCACCCCACCCCCCCATCCTCGTCCCTCTTCAGGGACCCCTCTCACGAGCAAATCCTCTTGCAGGAGGTACGGTCCCTCCTTGCCATGGGAGCTATAGAGGAGGTACTGGAGGACTTGAGGGGCAAGGGGTTCTACTCCCGCTATTTCCTAATCCCCAAGGCGAAGGGAGGTCTCAGACCAATTCTAGACCTGCGGGGACTCAACAAGTTCTTGATAAAGTTGAAGTTCCACATGGTATCCTTGGGGACCATCATCCCATCCTTGGATCCTGGAGACTGGTATGCCGCCCTCGACATGAAAGACGCATATTTTCACATTGCCATTTATCCTCCGCACAGACGGTACCTCAGGTTTGTGGTCAGCCATCAACATTTCCAATTTACGGTCCTTCCGTTTGGCCTCTCCACAGCCCCAAGAGTGTTCACAAAGTGTATGGCCATAGTTGCTGCCTCCCTCTGTCGTCGACGCATACACGTCTTCCCGTATCTCGACGATTGGTTCATTCGCGGGGTCTCTGAGACCCAAGTAATGTGGCACATGGGCATTGTCAAGGACCTATTCATCCAACTAGGCCTGATGATCAACCTAGAGAAATCTACTCTGGTTCCCACACAAAGAATAAAGTTCATTGGGGCCATTCTGGACTCCAATCTTGCCAGGGCCTGCTTACCACAGCCGCTGTTCCATGCAATGATGTCGATTATACAAGGCCTACAAAAATTCCCAACCACTTCGGCTCGAACTTGTCTCGGCCTCCTGGGTCACATGGCTGCCTGCACGTTCGTGACCAAGCACGCCAGGCTACGCCTACGTCCCCTTCAAACTTGGCTCGCCTCAGTATACCACCCGGGGAGACACACAATATAGACAGGATCCTCACGGTTCCCCCGAAATTCCTAGGCTCCCTCGACTGGTGGTTGACGCCCTCCCTGGTGTGTGCAGGGATGCCGTTCCATCCGCCCCAGCCTTCTATGGCCCTGACGACGAATGCTCTCGGCTGGGGTGCTCACCTTGGACATCTTCGCACTCAAGGCCTTTTGGTCATCTCAGGAGCTGGCCTTGCACATCAATGTCCGAGAGTTGAGAGCAGTCCGCCTTGCGTGCCAGGCGTTTCAACAGCTTCTGCAAGGCTGTTGTGTCTCAGCGTTCACAGACAACACAACGGCCATGTATTACATAAACGGGGGGGACACGGTCCTCCCCCCTGTCAGGAAGCCATTCAACTCTGGGACTTCTGTATAGCCCATTTGATAGACCTGGTAGCGTCCTTTCTCCCAGGGGTTCGGAACACTCTGGCAGATCGACTCAGCAGATCCTTCCACTCTCACGAGTGGTCGATCTGTCCGGACATTATTCATTCTGTTTTCTGGAAGTGGGGATTTCCCCGCATAGACCTCTTCGCTTCCCGTGAGAACAGGAAATGCCAGGTGTTCTGCTCCTTCCAAGGTTTCTCTCCCGGCTCAATCTCGGACGCTTTCCTGATACCGTGGACGAGCCAACTGCTTTACGCCTTTCCTCCGTTCCCGCTGGTTCACAGGGTCCTGCTAAAGCTCCACAGCGACGGAGCTCGCTTGATCATGATCGCCCCACCGTGGCCCAGGCAGCACTGGTACACCATGTTGCTCGATCTGTCGATTGCCAGCCCGATTACCCTGCCTCTTCTCCCAGACCTCATAACTCAGGACCATGGCAGACTTCACCACCGAGACCTGCAGTCCCTTCACCTCACAGCATGGCTCCTGCGTGGTTGAGCCAGTCAGAGTTACGCTGCTCTGCCTCAGTACAACAAATACTCCTGGATAGCAGGAAATCTTCCACTCGGTCTACGTATCTGGCCAAGTGGAAGTGTTTCTCCTGCTGGTGCGAAACACAAAAAGTTACTCCTGAAGTCTCGATCCCCACCATCCTGGACTACCTCTGGTCTCAAACAGCAGGGCCTAGTGGTATCATCATTGAGGGTGCATTTGGCAGCCATTTCTACCTTCCACCCAGGGGAGAGTGGCCGCTCCATGTTTTCACACCCTATGATTTCCAGGTTCCTCAAGGGCTTGGAGCGCCTATACCCCCAAGTACGCCGCCCTGCCCCTTCCTGGGACGTCAACCTGGTCTTAACCAGACTTATGTCTCCACCATTCGAGCCGTTAGCAACTTGCTCCCTGCTATACCTGTCCGGAAGACAGTTTTCCTCGTAGCCATTACATCGGCCAGACGAGTCTCCGAGCTTCGGGCGCTCATGGTGGATGCACTGTATACTGTGCTTCATAAGGACAAGGTGCAGTTGCGACCACACCAGCGTTCCTCCCTAAAGTGGTATCGGCCTTCCATATCAATCAGGACATCTTCCTTCTGGTCTTCTTCCCAAAGCCGCACTCATCACGACAGGAGCAACAACTGTACTCCCTAGATGTCTGTAGGGTGCTTGCGTTTTATATCGAACGGACGAAGCCCTTTCGTAAATCACCCCAACTCTTCGTCGCAGTGGCAGACCAAATGAAGGGCCTACCTGTCTCCTCCCAGAGGATCTCCTCTTGGGTGACGGCGTGCATCCGCACTTGTTATGACTTGGCTCATGTTCCCTCAAGCCATCTCACCGCACATTCTACCAGGCCTCAGGCTTCATCTGCTGCCTTCCTGGCTCGTGTACCAATCCAGGAAATATGTCATGCAGCTACCTGGTCCTCGGTCCGCACCTTTGCTTTGCATTATGCTCTGGTTCAACAGTCTAGAGATGATGCAGCCTTTGGCTCAGCAGTTTTGCATTCTGCCACATCTCACTCCGACCCTACCGCCTAGGTAAGGCTTGGGAATCACCTAACTGGAATGGATATGAACAATCACTCGAAGAAGAAAAGATGGTTATTCACCTTTGTAACTGTTGTTCTTCGAGATGTGTTGCTCATATCCATTCCAAACCCGCCCTCCTTCCCCACTGTTGGAGTAGCTGGCAAGAAGGAACTGAGGGGCGGTTGGGTCGGCAGGGGTATATATCCGGCGCCATGGTGGCACCACTCCAGGGGGCGCCCAGCCGACCCACCGAGTGTTGCTAGGGTAAAAATCTTCCGACGAACGTGCACGCGGTGCACGCACACCTAACTGGAATGGATATGAGCAACATATCTCAAAGAGCAACAGTTAAAAAGGTGAGTAACCGTCTTTTTCTACAGGCAAAGATTATGGATAAGGAGGCTTGCAATCTTATCAGAGTTTTGTGGCAAGCAGACTTTCACTAAGTGCTAGTGAATTTTCTTAGCCATTGGCATCTAAGGTCTAGGCATAACATTACCAAAAGGGGTTGCAAGTTTAGCAAGAAGTGTATTCATGAAAAGGCTATCTAAGCCTCAAATTTGGTCATCTTAAAAAATATTTGGGAAATGTCTCTTATCTTATTAAAAAGTCTTCCACTCTTCTTCCTACCCTCCAAGAATCCAGTCAAGCATAAAATAAAAGAGGAGGGTCTTTTGTGAGGCCTACAGTGCCTTGTGCTTTTTATTGCAGAACCAACATGAAAGCAGATGTTAAATATTTTGCCCTACTTGACCCAGTTTTCAGGCAGGTTTTAAATTTAGAATTTTTTACCTCCAACTTAACCTTGCTCCATTCTTCTGAGGTTAACCAACAAAATTTACAAGAATGCTGATCTGAGGTGCTTAAAGCAGAATTCTTCATTTCAAATTGCACCTAAAAACTAAGCAGGCTGCCTTAATGGGAGAAAACACATGCAAACAAGAAATTAAGATGGGGAAATGGTGCTCTTGGTTTGTTTAAGGGTAACCTAGAAGCCAAGGCCTGTATGTTATACAATAACATGGGTATGCAAATAGCAACATAATTCTCCTCTTTTAAATTGCTGCATAAATTGGCAAAAATGATGCCGTCTTGTCTTCTCTACTCTCTTTTCCGAGAGAAGAAGGGAGGCATCCAGTGGCAGAAGTTGGGGAGTGTTGGAGTGTAGTCACCTACCTTAGCTGACCCTCATCCTGAGTCAGGAGAGAGCAAGTACCGGGCAGTCTGGGTGGCTGATGTTCCCAGGAGTAAGGCAGCTTCTATGACACCGTCCCTACCTATGGGAACTGACTGTGTTCCAAAGCATATTTGTAACAGAATTAATATAATCCAACTCTGCAAATTCAAACACAGATTTCAAGACATACTTTCACAGAGTGGTTTGTTCAGATTCAGAACCTAGTTTAAAACAAATGCTAGCAAAAATGTTTCTTTGGTGTATATTCAGGTTTTTAACTGGTACTTCTTTAAAACTATGGAGACTATAACAAACTTTTAAAGATTATAGGACTGGAAATGCAAACCTTTCCCAAACAACCAATTGAACTTTACCTTCAAATTTTTGGTGTTTCTGCTTAGGAGTCATTACCAGAGGTTCAGGAGGAGCATCGCAATTTACTTCAAGAGATGAAAGCAATTCAAGAAGATGAACATGCTCTTCAAAAAGAGGCTCTTAATATTAGACTTAAAATTGAGCAAATAGACAGTCATATTGGTGAGCATCAATCAAAGATTAAATATTGGCAAAGAGAGGTAAGAGATTTAATACTTAATATTTTATTTTGGTTTCATATTTTGAACTGTAAACCATGAGCGATTAATCTCAGTGTGATGACAGTTTGTCTCCTGATAAATGGTGAATGTAACCAAAAATCTTTTTAAAAACTTAATTTTTAAAAGAACCTTGGTATAGAGTATATTTTCTTGAAATGTGATGGCTCTGAAAAACAGCTATGAAAATGGCACCTTCCTTTTCAATCAACCTGCTCTCTCTGTGAATTCATTTGTCAAGATTTATGATCAAAAGATACCTGGACTAGGAACTCCAGTCCAGTTTCTATGCCCTGGCACCCTACTTTGGTGCAAGTTGATGAAGGTGTGGCTCATATTCCTTGGAGCCACTGAGACCATACAATGGACAAAAGGAGAAGAGTTTTGATTCCAAATACTTCCTGGTAGATCAAAAAGTTAAGGGTTCCTGCTCATCCTAAAATTCAGGGATCTAAATCAATGCATGATCAAAGAAAAAACTCAAGATTGTCACCTTGAGAGCCATTATCTCTCTTCCGCGGACCGGCAACTGCCTATGCATGCTGCACCTGGTGGATGCTTATGGGCAGATCGGGATACTTTCCAGACACTCTGATATTCATTGTATGGGAATAAAACTACCGCTTTCCTTCTTGAGGAGATAGTCTGCTCCGCGTTTTCAGGAAATATTTATTGATAGTCTTGCTTACTTGCATAGGTTGAACATGTACTTACTCCCTTATCTGAATAATAGGCTGAATAAAAACATCATTCTGGAGGATATTAAAGATACCTGATTTTTTCACAACAGGGGTGTTGGATAGTTAACCATGAATTTTAGTAACTCCAACGTCCAAACCTTTTCTTGAGCACAGAGTTGGGGATATACAGAAATGCTAATAGACATGTCAATTCAAATACCCTCTTTCCAGATCCCAACTTCCCTGGTTGATGCACATCTCCATTTCTTCAGGGAAATAGATAGCATTCAAATCTAAGGCCTGTCTGAACCTAAAAGTTGCACGGATTTAAGTAAAACTATTTTTAATAGAATTAGTAAAACCAGACCAAATCCCTATTTGGCTACTCTGCTACAGCTGTCTTAGATTGAAGTAGCTCAGTTTGGTCAATTACCCAGTGAAGTTTTATCAGATTTAAGTGTGCCCATATAGGGACTTGCTCTGGTTTCACTATTTCATCTGATTAAGACACCTACTTAAGACAGTTTTATTGAAATCAGTGTAAATTTTGTGTTTAGACAAGACCTTATTTACAGCCTAGCTTTTAAAGTTACTTTTGAGGACAGCAGAATGGAAAAATCATTTTTCTTTCCCCTTACAAAGATGAATATTTTACTAAGGCTTCATTCCCCAGGTAGGACTAGCGGCTTCTCACTCATCTAGGAACTGATTGGAATGTTCTGTGTAGAATGTTCTGAGTAGTGTATGGCCATTAGTAACCAGGGTGACTTGCATATTTACCCACTACTGCTGCCCGTAGATACTCGAAAACCTTAAGACACATTTGTGAGAATCCTGCATGAATATTTTGAGAAGCAGAATTATAAGGTAAAAGACTGCATTTGTTGACCTTTGATGCATATTGTAAAGAGACTGTTTTCCCAGCTCTGAATAGAGTAGGTTGAATTGGGACCAAAAATGAGTTGGAATGGTAGAGACATAATTGTTAGTTTTGGAGGGCTGTGTGGGTATTGATCCAGTGGATTTAACCTGATTTTTTTAAAACTGGTACTATTTAGTATTAAAAGCTATTTTCAAGGTATATTTGATAACTTGTACTGTCAAGCATAAACATGATATTCAGTAACTGTCTAAACTGAATTATAGATATCAAAAATATCACTGCATCCCATAGAAGATAAACTAGTTGAAGAGCTTCCAGTGCTAAATCAAGAGGAACTTGAAGCAATTAAAGATCCAGACATTCTAACTAATCAAATAGCTCTTTTAGAAGCCCAGTGTCATGAAATGAAACCAAACCTTGGTGCCATTGCAGAATATAATAAAAAGGTAAGGCTGTGTTATTTACCATTAGTATCACAGAAGGCTTAATCTCTTTACATTGCTTTACCACTATCTCCAGCAGGTGGATAACTTCTTGTATAGCAAAAACAACAAGGAGTCCTTGTGGCACCTTAGAGACTAACAAATTTATTTAGGCATAAGCTTTCATGGGCTAAAACCCACTTCATCAGATGCATGGAGTGGAAAATGCAGTAGGGAATTATGAATACACAGCATAGGAAAAGATGGGAGTTGCCTTACCAAGTTGGGGGTCAGTGCTAACGAGCCAATTCAGTTAAGGTGGAAGTGGGTTATTCTCAACAAGAAGGGAGGAAAAAATCACTTTTGTAGTGCTAATGAGTTCAGTGTAAATAAGGTGGCCCATATCAAACAGTTGACAAGAAGGTGTGAGTATCAGCAGGGGGAAATTTAGTTTTTGTAGTGACCCATCCACTCCGAGTCTTTATTCAGGCCAAATTTGATGGAGTCCAGTTTGCAAATTAATTCCAGTTCTGCAGTTTCTCATTAGTCTGTTTTTGAAATTTTTTTGTTGAAGAATTGCCACTTTTAAGTCTGTTATTGAGTGTCCAGGGAGATTGAGGTGTTCTACTGGTTTTTGAAGTATAGCTTTATTTCATTTGGCATAGCTTGAATCAGTCAATGTGTAATACTCTGGTCACTGCTGTTGGAATACATGGTCACTCAACTAATCAGGCATTTTTCTTCCAGTAATTTTCCACATGTTCCTCCAGGATCCCTCTTCCCAAAGAGATAGTATAGACCATCAAAGCCAGGGCAAAACAGCCTCAGAGCTTAAAAAAACAGAAGAAGAGTGATGAAGAACATCCTCCCATGATGAGACAGTTATTTACTGAGGCAGGCTTAGATGGGGTTAACTTTAAGGCATTCCAGGACCTCAAATGCATGGTAGAGACACTGGATATTCCACAACAAATGGTGCAGAAGTCTCGCAAGCTCCAGGATATCTTGCATCCCTTCCTCACTCAGCACGCTAGCCATGTCAATAAATGAAATTCTGTTGGAGCCTTCAAAGAACCTGTGGTATATGTTAGCGTCAACAATGGCCACATCCAGGCAATTTGACAAAAGGTATAAGGTCCTTTCCAACGGATTTAAATACTCTCATTCCCACCTAGTACCAAGTTTGCTTCTAGTGGCCACTGTGCAGAAAAGATCGAAATAGCAAGGATCTCTGAGATCCACGCCTAGGAAAAAGTACCTAAAGAAAATAGACTTTTTCAGGCACAAGGTTTACTTATTGGCCATCTTCCAAATGTGTGACTAATTAAGAGTTCTCCTCTCACAGTATGTTTACTTGAAATGGAATAAACTGTTTGTGGACAAACTACCAGAGAAACACTGAGAGGAACCTAAAGCGATAATCACCATGGAACAGTGCCTGGACATATCTATAACCATTACACGTACTATAGCTACTGTAATTGCTATTGATGTGTCTTCTTGGCTCCAGTCCTCTGGGATCTCCAGAAAGGTCCAGACTACAACTGTGGACTTTCACTTGAGGGTAGTGAACTTTTAAATTCATACTGGATGAAGTCCTCCACTTGTTAAAGAATACCAGGTCAACTGTGGATTCATGGGGTTTATATGTTCTAGCCCCATGAAAGAAGGAAGCAAGACAACAGTCTTCCTTCAGGCAGCATCCCTCTGCCTTTTACTGGTACCAACCCTAGAGGATGTTGGAGCTGCCAAGAAGGAAGCAGGTTCTAGTGAAGACAACTCAAAGCCTCTTCCTTGGCCCCTGCACAGTCTGGATATTCAGCCAGGATCGTTGCTGTCCCTCCCCATTGGCAGCTGCATTTTTTTTATTTTCAGGTAGCCTGGATCACTTCAGACACTATGTCCTAAAAATTGTAAATGCGATATTCTATCTAATTCCAGTTCCTTCATATCCACTGACCTTTCTTTAAAACCTCATTGCCTTGTTTCACAAGATACAGCTGACCCTTTTTAAAAACTTGGAGCGGTAGAGGTACCCTAAAAACTCAGAAGCAACAATATTTATCCCTATTACTTTCTCATCCCAAAGAAACGGAGTTGGTATCCAATTCTGAACCTTTAACTTAACAAATTCATCCATCATTTCAAGTTCAGGATGGTGCTTCCATAATTCCTTTTGTAGAGCTTCAAACTGGTTCTAGGCTCTCTACCTCCAAGGGAGTTACTGTCACATCCAGAAATATCCGAGGTTCCTAGTAGGAAGGCCTCACTAGTGGTACAGAATCTTGTCCTTTGGTCTTTCAGCAGCATCAAGGGCGTGACAGTTGTGGCAAATCATCTGAGAAGACAAAGGATCCAGTTCTACCTTTACCTCAATGAGTAGCTGATTCTAGGTAGATCTACAGTGACAAACTCAACTCAAGTAACTTTAGAGCTTTTTGCCATCTTGGGCCTCAAAGCCAAAAAGAGAGAAATCCACACTTATTCCAACTCAAAGCTTAAAGTTCATAGGAACACTGTTAGCCCTGGGGGATCGATATAAATTATGCAGCTTCATCTACGTGAATAATGTAGCTGAAGTTGAAGTACTTGGATCGACTTACCGTGGTGAGTCAACTGCTGCCACTCCCCCATTGACTCTGGTTGCGGCGCTGGAGTACAGGAGTCGACGGAAGAGTGCTCGGGGGTTGATTTATCGCATCTAGACTAGAATCATAGACTATCAGGGTTGGAAGGGACCTCAGGAGGTCATCTAGCCCACTCCCCTGCTCAAAGTAAGACCCATCCCCAACTAAATCATCCCAGCCACGGCGTTGTCAAGCCTGACCTTAAAAACCTCTTAAGTAAGGACATTCCATCACCTCCCTAGGTAACCCATTCCAGTGCTTCACCACCCTCCTAGTAAAAAAGTTTTTCCTAATATCCAGCCTAAATCTCCTCCACTGCAACTTGAGACCATTACTCCTTGTTCTATCATCTGTTACCACCGAGAATAATCTAGATCCATCCTCTTTTAACCCCCTTTCAGGTAGTTGAAAGCAGCTATCAAATCCCCTCTCATTCTTTTCTTCTGCAGACTAAACAATCCCAGTTCCCTCAGCCTCTCCTCATAAGTCCATGTGCTCCAGCCTCCTAATCATTTTTGTTGCCCTCCAGTGGACTCTTTTTTTCCAATTTTACCACATCCTGCCTGTACTGTGGGGCCCAAAATTGGATACAGTACTCCAGATGAGGCCTCACCAATGTCGAATAGAGGGGAATGATCACATCCCTTGATCTGCTGGCAATGCGCCTATTTATACAGCCCAAAATGCCATTAGCCTTCTTGGCAAAAAGGACATACTGTTGACTCATAACCAGCTTCTCGTCCACTGTAACCCTTAGGTCGTTTTCTGCAGAACTGCTGCCTAGCCATTCGGTCCCTAGTCTGTAGCAGTGCATGGGATTCTTCCGTCCTAAGTGCAGGACTCTGCATTTGTCCTTGCTGAACTTCATCAGATTTCTTTTGGCCCAATCCTCTAATTTGTCTAGGTCCCTCTGTATCCTATCCCTACCCTCCAGCGTATCTACCACTCCTCCCAGTTTAGTGTCATCTGCAAACTTGCTGAGGGTGAAGTCCGCGCCATACTCCAGATCATTAATGAAGATATTGAACAAAACTAGGCCCAGGACTGACCCATGGGACACTCCACTTGATACCGGCTGCCAACTAGACATGGAGCCATTGATCACTACCTGTTGAGCCGATGATCTAGGTAGCTTTCTGTCCACCTTATGATCCATTCATCCAGCCCATACTACTTTAACTTGCTGGCAAGAATACTGTGGGAGACCGTATCAAAAGCTTTGCTAAAGTAAAGGAATAACATATTCACTGCTTCCCCCTCATCGACAGAGCCAGTTATGTCATGAAAGAAGGTAATTGGGTTAGTCAGGCATGACTTGCCCTTGGTGAATCCATGCTGACTGTTCCTGATCACTTTCCACTCCTCTAAGTGCATCAGAATTGATTCTTTGAGGACCTGCTCCATGATTTTTCCAGAGAGTGAGATGAGGCCGACTGGCCTGTAGTTCCCTGGGTCGTCCTCCTTCCCTAGATAGACACTACATTAGCCTTTTTCCAGTCATACAGGACCTCCCCCGATCACCATGAGTTTTCAAAGATAATGGCCAATGGCTCTGCAATCACATCCGCCAACTCCTTTAGCACTCTTGGATGCAGTGCATCTGGCCCCATGGACTTGTGCTCGTCCAGCTTTTCTAAATAGTCCTTAACCTCTTCTTTCTCCACAGAGGGCAGGTCACCTCCTCCCCATGTTGTGCTGCCCAGTGCAGCGGTCTGGGAGCTGACCTTTTTCGTGAAGACAGAGGCAAAAAAAGCATTGAGTACATTAACTTTTTCCACATCCTCTGTCACTAGGTTGCCTCCCTCATTCAGTTAGGGGCCCACACTTTCCTTGACTTTGTTCTTGTTGCTAACATACCTGAAGAAACCCTTCTTGTTCTTAACATCTCTTGCTAGCTGCAATTCCGAGTGTGATTTGGCCTTCCTGATTTCACTCCTGCATGCCTGAGCAATATTTTTATATTCCTCCCTGGTCATTTGACCAATCTTCCACCTCTTGTAAACTTCTTTTTTGTGTTTAAGATCAGCAAGGATTTCAGTATTAAGCCAAACTGGTCACCTGCAATACTTACAATTCTTTCTACACATTGAGGTTGCAGGAACAAGCCATCCCAATAAGGATTCTTTAAAATACAGCCAGCTCTTCTCTACTCTTTCCCTCTCATGTTGTTCTCCCAGGGGCTCCTGCCCATCAGTTCCCTGAGGGAGTCAGTCTGCTTTTCTGAAGTCCAGGATCCGTATTCTGCTGCTCTTCTTTCTTCCTTGTGTCAGGATCCTGAACTTGACCATCTCATGGTCACTGCCTCCCAGGTTCCCATCCACTTTTGCTTTCCCTACTAATTCTTCCCTATTTGTGAGCAGCAGGTCAAGAAGAGCTCTGCTCCTAGTTGGTTCCTCTAGCACTTGCACCAGGAAATTGTCCCCTACACTTTCCAAAAACTTCCTGGGTTGTCTGTGCACCGCTGTATTGCTCTCCCAGCAGATATCAGGGTGAATGAAGTCTCCCATGAGAACCAGGGCCTGTGATCTAGTAACTTCTGTTAGTTGTTGGAAGAAAGCCTCGTCCACCTCATCCCCCTGGTCTAATGGTCTATAGCAGACTCGCACCACGACATCACCATTCTTGCTTACACTTCTAAACTTAATCCAGAGAGACTCAGGTTTTTCTGCAGTTTCATACTAGAGCTCTGAGCAGTCATACTGCTCTTTTACATACAATGTATGTACTAGACTCAATAAATCAATCCCCACTGGATCAATCGCTAGTGTAGACATACCCTTAGATTCCAGGTCATTGAAAGCTTACCTCCAACGAAAAAAATTCCAAACTATAATGAACATCAGTTAACGTAAAGCTTATCCAAAGGCACCACTGAGAACGTGCCTCAGACTCTTGAGAGACACTGCCCCATGTAGTTCACCTGTGCTGTGTGCAAGGGTGGCTACAATCAGCATATTAACCCAGCAGGTACCACATGGACATGATGCTTACGTCCTTCGAGAAGTCATCTCCTTATTAAACTAGTTGAAAGATCCCCTTCAGGTGTAGAACAGAACATCCTCTGTGCACCTGTGTCTTGATGATAAGAGTGTCACTCAGATGGGGGAGCTCATCCAGATCACCTTCAAACCTGGGGCCTTGGTCCCCTCTGGAAGCTAATTCTCACATAAATATCATATAGCTCAAAGCTACCTGTCTGGCATACCTCAATACAGACCCACAATCCAAATGACAGAAAATACTACAGCTGTGCATTATTTCTGATTTCATAATCAGACCACAGATGGTCTCCACTGTGTCAGGAGGCCATTCAGCTCTGGAATTTGCATTCTGAATCAAATGCCACCAGTGACTCTATACCTTCCTAGCCTTGAGAACATCTTGGCAGATCAACTCAGCAGGCAGTTCTCAGGCCACCACAAGTGGTCAGTCAAAGGCACAGTTCTACAGAACATCTTTTACAAATTGGAGTTGTCCAGCAAGACATGTTTTGTCACTGACCACAACAGGAAGACATTTTCTTCCAGAGGTGGTGCATTCCTAGGTTCCCTTACATAGCCACCTATCTCATCCTTTGGACACTGGGATTGCTGTATGTAGGCATGACACAAGAATGATTTTATTATGATACCCACAGCATGGACCAGACAGTTTTAGTATTTGGTTCTGATGGACCTCTCAATACAGCCCCCCACACACACGCACACACCTTCCCCAGTACAATCACCTTATTGGCCCTCCTCAGTAGTCTCACAGAAAAGTAAGATTCTGCACCTGGACCCAGCTTCCTTACATGCAACAACCAAATGCTGGCTGGATTGCTTCTACTGAAAGAAGCTGTTCAGCTGAAATTCAGAACATTCCGTCTCAAAGCATGAAAGCCTCAACTAGCCCTAGAGCTCAGAAAGCTGCTGCTGTCTTGAAAAAAATCCTTTTTTGTTTGTTTGTAGGACAGCTACATGGAATTTGGTCCACACTTTTACAGAACGCTACTATTAGGCATAGAGTGCCAGAGTGGATGCTCATTTTGGTACGACTGTCCTGTAGTCATTGCTTAAGTTGGACACTTAGTACCGGACACTTAGTACCAAACTCTAAGTAAAAAGACAACTACTTGTTTTCTACCAAGAATAGAATCCATGTGGACATTCACTCAAAAAAGCTTAGTTTCCTTACAATAAATGTGGTTCATCAAGAAGTGTTCTCCATGTGGATTCCATGAGCCTCCCTTCTTTTTTAAGGTGATGATGTAAGTGGCTATCTGCTACTAATGGTAAAAAGTGCTCTTTCAAAAAGTAGAAGTAATTGGTCTTAAATTCAATTTAAGTAAAGGAACAACTTTATTTGTTTCCATTTTATTTTTCCCCTGCAGGAAGAACTGTATTTGAAGCGTGTGGCAGAGTTGGATGAAATTACGAATGAGAGAGACAACTTTAGACGGGCTTATGAAGACCTTAGAAAACAAAGGCTTAATGAGTTTATGGCAGGATTTAATGTAATAACAAATAAACTAAAGGAAAATTACCAAATGCTTACCTTGGGAGGAGATGCTGAATTAGAGCTTGTAGACAGTCTGGATCCTTTCTCTGAAGGAATCATGTTTAGGTTTGTCAAACATTTGGTCATACTGAAACTGTTTTTAATCAATCACTGTAATTTCTTAACCTGATTTTTATGGTTTAAATATTTATTGAACAGCTCTAAAACATGAACTAAAGAAGCAGAAAAGTTATTCTGAACCAAAGTGATCACTTCTTTTATGAATATTAATGGAAGGATAGTAAGGAAAGACACATTTTACTGCTCTGTTTCATAGTTAAACAAAATAGATGAACTCTAAGGGGAGAGATCAAATGTAATGTAGCTTGTATGGAGAAGTCACTCCTTTGGTCATGAAAAAATAATTGTAAAGTGACACCAGCTGCTCTGGAGCTTCAACATGGAACATTAATCTGTAAGGAAGTCATTATTTCCAACGTAGATGGAGTGAAATGATTTGGTTTACAGGAAATTCCATTTTAGTAATAGTCTACACATAAGATTGTGTGTGGCTGGTTTTGAAGAACATAAGTGAATATTATGGGTTCTGCCCCGTATGTCATAAATTGATTCTGATTGTAGATCCATTCCATATTAAATGTAAAGAGCACTTCTGAAAGGTAACTACTCAAGTGCTTTTAAATATTATGATTTCTACAAGGGACCTTAAAGCTTAAGACAATATGAGTATTACTTGTTGAGGCATGAGGGTTTTTCATGTCATAATAAACTGTAATTTCTACAGTAATAAATATCAACTGAATTAATTTATAAACTCTTAATTGTTTCAGTGTACGGCCACCAAAGAAAAGCTGGAAGAAGATATTTAATCTATCAGGAGGAGAGAAGACTCTTAGTTCTCTGGCTTTGGTTTTTGCACTTCATCATTATAAGCCAACTCCCCTTTACTTCATGGATGAGATTGATGCAGCCCTTGACTTTAAAAATGTATCAATTGTAGCATTTTATATATATGTAAGTACTTCTCTATAGAATAACTACACTGCAGTATTTACCAGAATAGTTTTCTCCCTCCCAGAAATTATCAGTGCTCTTCTGTAGCAATTAATAAGTGATGCTCAGCATGCAGCAGCTCCCATTGTTCTCAATCCTGGGTGCTGAGCTCTTCTGAAAATCAGGCCCCTAACTTTTATGGGGGTAGGGCTTTTTAGTGGTTTGTTTGATTGGCTACTTGGGAAGAGAGAGCAACTATTTTATATTATCATGTTGTTTTTATTCTTCAAATGTCAGGCAATAAAGTATTTTAAAATAAAAGTAACGGAATATCTAACTTTAGGTGATTATACATTACTACTTTTTATCTTGCATTCCGTGTTGCATAAAACCAGCATCCCTAAATGGTTTGCCTTTTAATAACAGAAGGCTACTTCTCACTGTCCTCAGTAGAGGAAAATACAATCAATCTTCTCTGCTTTTGTGTAAGTTTTAAAGCAATCCCAGTCTTAAGAATTCTGACAGTTTGGTAGTTTACCTTGTTGCATTGTAAGTAAGCCCTATGGAAATCAAAAGAGAGCAAAAGAACTGTAGCTATAGTAGTCTGCATGTGTACTGCATTCAATAATGTAGGCTTTGATCCTGCAGATGACTTATGCAGGAGTATAGTTTTACTCACATAAATTGACTTCAGTAGAATTACTCGTGTGAGTGAAGTAACACCTATGCAAAAGTATTTCCAAGATTGGGCCTTGATCATTAGAATTAGGATTATGCTATTGCAAGAAGCATACTACTGAGGCCCGCAGATTTTCTGGACAATCAGTACCTGAGAATCTGTTTTTCCTTAACAGTAATGCATATTTTCTAATGTACAGCTGTTATAAATACAAGATTTCCAAGTTATCTGTACTTGCTTTAATGACTACACACTTCATATCAGAGTGTAATTTTTTAAAATATTGTGAATTAATATGAAATTTCTTTCTTTTCCAGGAGCAAACAAAAAATGCACAGTTTATCATCATCTCTCTGCGAAATAACATGTTTGAAATTGCAGACAGATTAATTGGAATTTATAAGACTCACAATACAACAAAAAGTGTTGCAACAAATCCAAAAGTTATTGCATCTAAAGGACTTGCTGAACTTGGTTCTGTCGGATGCTGCTGAATGTGTAATCTTCTTCTGTTCTGAAGAAGTGAAATCTTATTACTAATGTATTTTTTCACTGTGTTTCTGCTGCTCATCTGTCTTTTAGCTTGATTTTGTTTTGTGATTCATCATAGTTCCATAAAGATTTGTAAATATCTTAGCTTTCATTATTTGAGCTTCTTAGTAAGCCAAGATTTTCAGAAGAGCTAATATTTTCTATAGATTGGCTACACTTAATTTTTGTAGATACCTTAATTTATATCATTTTGAGCATAACAGAACTGTTTCCAAAAGTATGTATCTAGTTGCATTTTAAATTCCCATTCCATAGGCCTTGTATCAATGTTTGGGTTCTACCTGTAGATTTTTAAACAGCTTTTTACTGAGTATTTTATTTTAATAAAAGTTAACTAACTCAAGTTCTTGTTGAATACAGCTATTGTGTTCAGAGATGTCTCTGTTCTATTGCTGGAAGTGTGATGTACACAGTTCCCGTGATTAAGAAGAGAATGTTCTTATTTAAACACTAAATGTTTGTATTACAGCAAGGATTTGGTGCCTCCTTGTAATGGTGCTGTACAAACTTAAAATAAGAGCTGCTGCCCCCAAAGACCATGCAATATAAATATGGACAAGACGTGACAGCTGCAGGTAGAACACTGTGGGGATAGGCATTTGGGGGGAGAAGAGGTAAGGAAAACAGTAGTTACAGTTGTAGAACACAAGCTTACATATATTTGCTGTGTGTACAATTTATAGGCTTCAGTTTCTGAAATAGGGGAATGTGGTTAATGAATCACTAATTACCCATTATAATTAGGCAATGCACTCTGGCACAGGCAGATATTTAGAAAGGAACAGGGTAGTCAGCTGTGCAGATTTGATTTGAGGAGGGTGTTCCATGCATATGGGGCTGCGGGAGATGGAGGCTGCTATCATGGGGGGAGGAGGGGAAGATAAGAGTGGGAGAAGATGAGTTTAAGTACCTTGAAGGTAATATTCAGAAGTTAGCAGTGGAAGTTCTTTGAGAAGGAGGAGTGACAAGTCAGAAAGATTTTAGCAACAGCATATCTTCTAATATAAAAGAACAGCACAATTTGTGTAGGGACAAAAGCTAAAAGGCTAAAGCAAAAAATGATTGACACCTAGAAGAGACATAAAAGGCAGTAAGAAGAGGCTCTTTAAATACACTAGGAGGAAAAGAAAGACACAGGAAAATGGAAGTCCTCTATTTCGAAGGGAAGAAGAGCTAATAAATTATGAGATCAAGAAGACTGATGTTTAAGTTGGATGCATTCAAGTCCGCAGTCATGAATCCTAGGATTCTTAAGGAACTAGTTGAAGCAATTTTGGAACCATTAACAATTATCTGTGAGAACTCATGGAGGACAGGTGAAGTCTCAGAGCACTGGAGAAGGGCAAACATAGTACCTATCTTTAAAAATGCAAACAGGAAGGATCTGTGGAATTATAGACCAGCCAACTTCACTTCAATACCTGGAAAAATACTGGAACAAACTAGTAAACAATAACTTGTAAGCACCTAGAAGGCCCTTCCAGGAAGTTAGTTACTGAATCTGTAAGGATGTTAGAGGGCCAACCTACCCTGGCAAAAATGTCTGTCAATGCCTGGCTCATGGTTTTAGCCCTGGTATTGTTTAGAGTTACCACTTCCAGCCACTGGGTGGCAAAATCTATGAAAGTCAGTATGTATAGTATCAGAGGTGTAGCCGTGTTAGTCTTCATCCGACGAAGGGTATTCACCCACAAAAGCTCATGTTTCAATACGTCTGTTAGTCTATAAGGTGCCACAGGACACTCTGCTGCTTTTACAGTATGTACAGCTTTCCTCTGGGTGCTTCTTAGGGAAAGGACCCAGAATATCCACAGCTACATGTTGAAATGGAGCCTCGATGATGGAGAAGGGCCTTGACCTGGTCTTGAAGCTTTCCCACCCTCTGGCACACCTCACAAAACCAGACCTAGGTAGAAACACCTTTTCCCATCCTCTCCCAGTGGAATGACTTTCCCAAACAGTCTTTGGTCCTACTCACCCCAGCATGGCCACTAGGGTGATCGTGGGCTAAGCTCAAGAGCTTTTCCCTATACTTAGTTGGAACTACCAACTGTCTCTGAGGATGCCAGTCCTTGTGCCCACTGGAAAGGGTTTCCTTATATAAGAGTTCTCCTTCTACAACAAACTTGGACCTATTAGAAGAGCTGAGAGGCAGTGGGTCGCTCTGTGCTGCCATCCAAGCCCCCTTGAGGCTTTCATCCGCTTCCTGCTCTGCCTGGGACTGCCACCTTGATGCTGGAGACATTAGTTCCTTGCTGGGTTGTGGACTTGGGCTTGATTCCACTGGAAGTGATGCAAGTGATGTAGGGGTGTCTCCATCAACTGAACCACTCTCCCCTGGTGCACTAAGTTGTATTTCAGGCTCCATTTGAGCTTCTTGCACCAGTTTAGCTGCAGGTGCAGGCTTTGTGGCACCCTTTGGTGCTTGCTCCCCTAACTGGTGGGGTTGCAAGCACAGGCTCTGGTGTTGACTGTTCCAGTTCCAATCCTTGAGCTGGTTCTGGGTGGGTCCCAGGAACTGGATCTACAACTGCTGTCATAGACTCTGGTCTGAGTTTAAGGGCATCCCTCCATCTTGACACCTGGATCTCAGGTTGGGGAGGGCTGATCATTCCTTCTGAGGAAATCTCTGGTCCCCCATCCCCTTCCTGCATTTCTGTCATGGAGCTGGACATCTGACCTTGATCTGGGCCTGTATACTCCGTGGCATGCCAATTTGGGAAGACTGGTTACTCTAGGGGTTCGTTGCTGCCCTACTCTAGCCTAGCTATTTCATTGCTATGAAGCTAGGGGAAAAAAATAAACTGCTTGTTGGACTCCCTGGCTTTGCAGTCTGCACCCTTTACAGGCCTGTTTCCCTCAGGCAGCAAAGAAAGGAAAAGAACGAAAAAATCCCAGGCTTTGCAGGCTGCCAAAAGAAAAAAATATGTCCTTCTAAAATCCTGAGGTCTGTGCTTCTGGTTCAGAATGATCCCACCACTACCACCATGTCAGGGCTGGTTCCCCACTCTGGCACTTGGAGTGCAGAAGGTGGGGGCCCTCAAGGATTCTAAAAATTAATACTGGCCACTTCAGGCTGGTATTAAACTCCCATGGTCACAGCTTCTCTCTGACCTTGAATTGGTAGATGTACCATCAGCCAAGTGCAGAAGCCCTTTGAGAGCCCAGGAAGGCACACTTGGGAATTCCTTTCTGTGGGGTACCCTCAAGCCCTTTCAAACACACCCTCTGAGAAAGAGCTGAGGGAAGAAAAAAAAAGAAAGGAAAGTGGCTGTTGCCATCAGCTGATTAAATAACGTGCAGAAACCACTTAAGACACAAAAATCCAGTTCTGTTCTTTAAAAAGGTCAATTTTATTAATAAAATACATCTGGGAGCTCAGGCTATTGTGAGATTTTAAAAGAGCAACTACAAGAATTAAGCACCAAGAATAGCTTTATTAAGGTCCAGCTTAAAGGTTACAAGCAAAACCAAAGCACCTGGGCGTAGCACAGAGGAATCCATAAGCCATAACAAAATAAAAGAGAGAAACCTAATTGTGTCTTCCTAGATATTTCCTGATCTACTTACATATCTGGGGTTTTAAATGAGTAGTTTCTAGGTACGATACTGATGATTTTTCATACCTGGTCCAAGCTTCTTACAGCATAGCTGTTGCCCTGTCTGCCTCTCTGGGAGAACAACAGCCAGATAGACAAAAGGGGAGTCTTTCTTCAATTTTAAAAAGTTCTAGCCTGTTCCTTGCTCCTGGCCAGGTGCCCACTCATTTCCTTTTACCTGTGCATAGCAATGAGGCTTTTTAATCCCTTACAGATAGAGCAATTAGAAAACAGCTACTAAGAGGGATTTTATAGCTGCTGGCTGGCTGTCCATAAATGGGAGCTATCCCTCCCCCCCCTTCATTTATCACACCCCCTGCCTGCAGCTTCTAAGGATACTTCAGTGCTGTAATACAGCCCCTGCTGGTCACTCCCCATTGTCCAGCTTGCTGCCAACATTTCTGCATCTGCAGCAGCAGTTGAATATTGATTTGCTTTGGTTCCAACCATTTCTTGGCCAATTTCAATTTTAATTGTTTCTTGGATAATAGCAACTAACCTTCCCTTTTCCCTTCTGGACCAGGTATCTGGCAGCATGGTGGTTTTAAACCACCTGGATGTGCCATTGTGGTGCTTCACCTATGGGATTCCTCTGCCACCCCCCGCCCCATTATCACCAGGCATGTCAGAGCGGTCCTGCAAATATTGACCTAAATCTAATCAGTGATTCCCTATATGAGGCAGCATTTACAAACTCTACAGAGTCATACCCTACCTGTTCACAACCAGCCAACCCTTGCACTCCCAGAGCTCAGCAGCTGACCTGCATGTGGGGTGGCATTCACCTTACCAGTCCTGAAGAGCTGCAACGCCAGTGTGGAAAAGCCCATTCAGAAGCTTCTGAACATTACAGGGAGAAAGTCTAAAGACAAGGAGCCTGCCATCTGGCCACCTAAAGTAAGTCCCACAACACAGCTGGGCCAAAAGGAAAAAACTTTGAATGGATCCAAAGATGTTTCTTGCACTGCTCCCTCTTCCACAATACCAAAGTGGGTCCTCAGCTCCCTGGGGAAAGACATAGGTCTCCTACAAGTTCCCCTTCCTCTATGAATTGGGATATTCTCATATTACATTTAATATTGTTAGAGAACAAGTGGAGTAAACAGTAGGGGGTTAAACCCCCTCACTTTTAATTCCCCCACCCTCAAGCGTGGACGTGGTGGGGTAGGGCTTCTACACACAGGCTTTATGTACTCTGTATCAGGCTTACTACCACGTGGCAGCATGTATGGGCATGCAGAAAAGCCTGTTACTCTAGAGAAGCCCTGCCACAGGTTACTGGGAATTATTTTTGCCTGTTTGGCTTTCAGATGAAGGACCTTTACTCTGCCAATGAAAAGGGCTCAGGTGTTGACGGCAGCAGAATGGGATTTGTGTCTTCTGATCATGAATCATAGAATGTTCCTCTTCTAGGAAAATAAAGGTCGCTTTCTTCCCTTCCCCCACTACATAAGGAGCACTTCAGGCAGTCTGTAACCAGATCAGACTCATATGACTATTCCACTCCCTGCACAGCTGCCATTGTGGGTATTACAGAGGGGTAAGTGAGAAACCCCTCCCAATCTATTAATACTAGGTTGCTCCTACGATACCTACATAGCTACTAGCCCATTTGGAACAGAAGGCAAGCAACCTTTCAAGTTCCCAGAGCAGGAGTGAGCAAACATTTTGGCCCAAGGGCCACATTTGGGTATGGAAATTGTATGGCTGACCATGAATGCTCATGAAATTGGGGGTTAGGGTGTGTGGGCTCTGGGGTGGTACCAGCAATGAAGCATTCAGGGTGTGGGAGGGGGCTCTGGGCTGGGGTGCAGGGGGGAGGAGGGAGGGCTCCGGCGGGGCTCAAGACGAAGGGTTGGGGGTGCAGGAGGTTGCTCCAGGCTGGGATGGAGTGGTTCAGAGGGCAGGAGGGGGATCAGGGCTGGAAAAGGGGGATGGGTCAGGTGCAGGCACCAAGCAGTACTTACCCCAAGCAGCTCTCAACAGCAATGGCATGTTCCCCCTCCAGCTCCTACATAAAGGCATGACCAGGCAACACTGCATGCTGCGTTGTCTGCAGGTGCCTCCCCTGCAGCTCCCATTGGCCACAGTTCACAGCCAATGGGAGCTGGGGGCAGGGACAGCGACAGCATGCGGAGCCCCCTGGTTGCCCCTACATGTAGGAGTCAGAGAGAGGACATGCTGCTGCTTCCAGGAGCCGCCTGCAGTAGGGCAAGCCCCTGACCCCTCTCCCTGGCTGGCGATGGGCAAGCCCTGGACCCCACTGGTGGGCGCTCAAGGGCCAGATGTGGCCCCTGGGCCATAGTTTGCCCCACCCCTGTGCCAGGGGTATCTCGCAAGCTACTTCCACAGTTGACAAAATGTCTACCAGTACCTCATTGCACTTACATTGTCCCCAAGCCAGGGTGAATATTGTGCTACTTCCCCGCTGTGACCAGGTGGGGAAGTATCACACATATACTAGAGTGAGAGGGGAGGAAAAAAGCTTGTAGAACTTTTCCAGGACAGGATGCCAGGAACTTGCAAGGAACTCAATGTTAATAAAATATCTTCCCTTTGAAGGATTACTAGATGCATGGTTTCTTGTAGACTCTTTTGCGATCATCATAAGGCCCAAATGAGGATTTTTTATTAAAAACAAATCTTAAACTAAAATGTTCTATAAAAATAGATTGCATAACTTTTGGAAGCTTACGGTTGGTTCAGCAATAGCACTACAAGTGATTACACCTTCAGATGGGGATTCCCTTCCAAAAAAACCCCATAGACCATAAGAATGAAAATATACTGCACTGCAATCTCACAAACCTTAGCTATAGCGATTCAGCTCAAAGGTTTTTCATGTATTTAGTAAGGGGAAAAAAAACTACTTAGAGGCAAGCAAGCAACCCATCATCTGGGTGTGTGATTCTTGCTTGGATGACACATCGCTGGTTCTGCCTTGGTCAAATTCTTGTGATTTGTGATACGCAATCGCTTCTATCTTGGTAACTACAAGGAAGCTATGTTACACCCATGAATATCAATCAGTCATCCTACTCAGGTATCTGATGAGGAGCTGCTTGGGGAAAGAATAGTTGAAGTTGACCTGGGAACAATTCAACCTAGCCATCAAAACTTGTATTCTGGTTGCTATCACATCTGCTAGATGAGTTTCTGAACTGGTAACTTTATCCATGCAGGAGCCCCACTTTGTGTTCCATGGTGATGTTAAGAAGCACAGAATAATTCTTGCCAAAGATTAATCAATCTTCCATGCCTCACAGGAGAGCACCCTCTCTGCCATCTCCAGTAGATAAGCTCTTACTGCTCCATCAGCACCCTGCTGTGCTCCGCCTTCACCACTGCCTCTGACTGACAAACCTTTGCTGCTCCTGGACGGTCCTGTCCCGCCTCCATCTCGCACCAACGGTCCCAATTGCATTGCCACTGCCAGATCCATCATCTGAATCAGAGTGGTCCTCAGAGATGGACCTTGTCTTCTTGGCTGCATGGTCATACAACCCAGACCCCTTGGCGTACGATCCAGTGGTTCTACCTGCGGGCGCTGCTGATGCCCAGTAACCCCTATGCCTGGTCCTGCTGGCCTGCTTGGGACCCCTACTGAGACCACAGGGTACAACCACATCCACATCACTGACTGTCCCAAACCCACACTGCTCCTTCCTCTATTTACGAGGACCCTCACGACACCCCCCCTCCGCTGGTGCTGTCAGCACGGCTGGTGCCCTTGGTTGCCCCTGGCACTTCTTCGTCACTGGATGATGCACTTATCCCACCCTCCCTCTCCCCTCCCAATGACCACGTGCAGTACCAAGACTTACTCCCAGTTGTGGCTCTCAGTCTGACCATGGAAGATGTCCAGAATCCCCACAACCAATTAATGGACATCCTGCAACCCCTGACCCTCATGTACTGCCCTGCCTTCCACAATGTCACCCTACAGCCGGCTCAGGCTGTCTGGCACACCTCGGCCTCCTGTGCCCCTAACCCAAAGTGGGCAGAATGCTGCTATTTCATACATCAAAGGGTACAGACTTTGTTCAGCCACCCACCACCTAACTTGCTTGTGGTTCACACAGCAACCAAATGCGCCCATCATCAACATTTCAAGTCTACCCCTCCTGATCAGTCTGTGAAGAAACTAGACCTACTAGAGTGCAAGATATGTTCCCCTGCAGGCCTGCAACTCTGCTTTGCCAGCTACCAGGCCATCCTGGAAGTATGACTTCCTTTGATACTCTAAGCTAGCAGACTTCCAGGCCTTCCTTCCTCCAGAGAAACAGCAAGACTTTCAGACTCTCCTGGACGAAGACAACTTAGTTGCAAAGGTGGGTGTCCAAGCTGCGAGTGATGCCATTGACTCTGCCTCTGGCTTCCGTCTCCCTGCCACCCACCCAAGCAGTCCTTTTGACTCCTTCCTCAAGACCCATCCTCCATCGCTGATCACACCGCAGATCGTCTTCAGGGATCATCTTGCCCACTTTGCCTACAACTGAAGCATGATGATCACCAATTGCTGGGTGCTGGACGTTGTTCACCAAGGGTACCTCATCAAATTCCTCTCCTTGAGCCCACCCCTGGGAACCCAAGGGAACCATCTCAATACCGTCTTGGGGAGGAAGCAGATGCCATCCTCTGGAAGGGCGCCAAAGAACATGTTCCAGGGCACTACTATAGCCGTGGTTTCTACTCCCCTTATTTACTTGTGCCAAAGAAGAGGCTTCTGCCCCATCCTGGATCTCCAGTTGTTAAATTCATACACAGGTTCTGCTTCCGGATGGTCATGCTCCCCTCAGTCTACCATCCCTTCCTGGTGGAGCTTGCTTTGCAACTCTTGATCTGAAGGATGGATACATTCATTTAGACAGCCACCCTGCTCACCGTCAGTTCCTCCACTTCATGGTGGGGGGGGCTCCTACCACCCATTCCAGGTCCTCCCTTTCAGAATTAACACCGCTCTGCATTTTCATAAAAGTTTTCATAGTCATGGCGGCCTACATGTCTCGGCTGGGCCATGCCTTATTCCCCTACCTTGACAACTGGTTCCCTGTAGCACCATCTTGTGCCTGCCTCGTCACTATCCAGACCAGAGGTGGGCAAACTACAGCCCACGGGCCACGTCCAGCCCACAGGACCCTCCTGTGCAGCCCCTGAGCTCTTTGCCCTGGAGGCTAGGCCCTTCCCCTACTGGTCCCCCTCCCCTGCAGTCTCAGCAAGCTCCACTGCCAGTGCAATGCTCTGGTCAGCGGGGCTGCAAGCTTCTGGGGCAGCGCAGCTGCAGAGCCTGGCCTGACCCGGTCCTCTGTGCCGCCCGCTGGCAATGGCATAACTGGCTCCAGCTGGGCGGTGCGGCTGTAGCACCATCAGCCACTGGTGCTCCAGGCAGCGCGGTAAGGGGGCAGGGGAGTTCGAGGTGGTGGTCAGGGAATAGGGGTGTAAATAGGGGTAGCGGCGGTCAGAGGGCAGGGAACAAGGGGGTTGAATGGGGGAAGGGTCCGGGGGGGGGGCAGTCAGGAATGAGAGAAGAGGTTGGATGGAGCGGCAGGAAGCAATCAGGGGCAAGGGTTCCAGAGGCAGTCAGGGGACAGGGAGAAGGGGTGGTTGGATGGGGCAGGGGTTCCAGGGGGGGCCATCAGGAATGAGAGGATGGGTTGGATGGGGCAGTCAGGGGAGAGGGAGCGGCCCCTCCCCTACCGGCCCTCCATACAATTTCCGAAACCTGATGCGGCCCTCAAGCCAAAAAGTTTGCCCATCCCGATCCAGACCCTCGGCACCGTCCTTGGTAACTTGAGAATCTGCATCAGCAAGGGAAAATCAGTCCCTGTATTGACCCACACACTCACCTTCATATGGGCACGCCTGGACTCTGTCATGGTCCATGCCTTTCTCCCCTCCAACTTCTCCACCCTCACCCCTCTCATCGCACAACTCCACCACTGTCCAAGTATGCACCTGCACCATTGCATTTCCCTCTTGGGCCTCATGGTGGCCTGCACCTCTGTTACATTGTACGCCCACCTTTTCCACCCACTACACCATTGCCCCTGCCTTGGGGACAGATGCAGCAGTTGATCAGGCTGTCTTACAGATAGAATCCTCACACTCTCCTCTGCGCTGAGCACTACTCGCTACTCTGTCTTTAGGCAGTTCGACTTGCACCATCAACTCGATACCATGCATGCCCCATGTAGCAGATTTAGATGGCTTTGGCGCTGTCAGTACCGATGATACTGATGAAGCCAGAGATCATTTTCAGCTCGATTAGGGCTCACTATTGCGACTCATTGACCTTTTCTTAGAGGCCTTATAAGACTGGATCATCTCTCTAGTCTCACCTCCCTTCAAAGTAGAGCATTGTGGTGAGAGCTCCTGCCGGGACACCAGGGGTTGAAGGGCTGGCTCCATGAGTAGGAGTTTGAGTCTTAGCTCTCTGTCTTTGCTGGATCTGGGCTTCAATTGCTGACACAAGCTACACTTTTTGGGAATATGCTTCTCTTCCAAGCAGTGAACACACCGCAAGTGTCCACCAGTCACTGGGATAGATTTCTTGGGAGTCGTACACACCCTAGTCCAGGGAGGTTTCCCACCCACCGGGCTTGGCAGGAGACAAGCCCTTTTCTTTTTTCTCTGTTCAAGGCAGGGCCAAAAAGAATACAAAGTAACAGAAAAAACTTGAAGGAATCTAAAAACAGATGGTTACTCACCTTTGTAACAGTTGTTCTTCAAGATGTGTTGCTCATATCCATTCCAGTTAGGTGTGTGCGTGCTACATGAATGTTCGTCGGAGATTTTTACCCTAGCAACAGTTGGTGGGCCGGCAGGGCGCCCCCTGGAGTGGCGCCGCTATGGTGCCGGATATATACCCCTGCCGGCCCCTCCGCTCCTCAGTTCCTTCTTGCTGGCTACTCCGACAGTGGGGAAGAAGGGCGGGTGTGGAATGGATATGAGCAACACATCTCGAAGAACAACAGTTACAAAGGTGAGTAACCGTCTTTTCTTCTTCGAGTGCGTGCTCATATCCATTCCAGTTAGGTGATTCCCAAGCCTTATCTAGGCGGTGGGGTCGGAGCGAGACGTTGCGGAATGTAAGACCGCTGAGCCAAAGGCGGCATCGTCTCTAGACTGCTCGACCAGTGCATAGTGGGATGCAAAAGTATGGATGGAAGACCAGGTAGCTGCGCGACATATTTCCTGAATGGGAACATGGGCCAGGAAAGCGGCAGACGAGGCTTGAGCCCGAGGAGAGTGGGCGGTGAGGTGGCCAGTCAGAGCGCGGGCCAAGTCGTAGCATGTCCGGATACAGGACGTCACCCAAGATGAGAGTCTCTGGGAAGAGATAGGCATGCCTTTCATGTGCTCCGTGACCGCTACAAATAGCTGAGGTGAGCGTCTGAAGGGTTTGGTCCTCTGAATGTAAAAGGCGAGGGCCCGGCGAACATCCAGGGTATGCAGTTGTTGTTCCCGGCGCGATGTATGCGGCTTCGGGAAGAAGACTGGTAGGAAAATGTCTTGATTAATGTGGAAGGCAGAGACCACCTTGGGAAGGAAAACCGGGTGCGGCCGCAGCTGTACTTTGTCCTTGTGGAAGATCGTATATGGGGGGTCTACCATCAAAGCACGAAGCTCCAATACTCGTCTGGCCGAGGTGATAGCGACGAGGAAGGCCGTCTTCCAGGACAGGTACAGCAGCGAGCATGTGGCTAACAGTTCAAAGGGAGGGCCCGTGAGCCTAGCTAGTACAAGGTTGAGGTCCCAGGTAGGGGAAGGGCGCTTAACCGGAGGGTAGAGTCGCTCCAAGCCCTTAAGGAACCTGGAAACTACAGGGTGAGAAGATCGAATGGCCGGATTCCCCAGGATGGAAGGTGGAAATCGCAGCCAGATGCACCCTTATCGAAGAGAGCGCCAGGCCCTGCTCCTTGAGGTACCATAAGTAGTCTAAGATAATGGGGACCAATACACCTATGGGAGTAAGGTTATGCTGGGCGCACCAATGGGAGAAGCGCTTCCACTTGGCGAGATATGTCGCCATTGTGGAAGGCCTTCTGCCTCCCAGGAGGACCTGTTGCACTGGGGTGGAACAGCGCAATTCGGATTGGTTTAGCCAGACAGCAGCCATGCTGTCAGGTGGAGGGACTGCAGGTCCGGGTGGTGAAGTCTGCCGAAGTCCTGCGTTATCAGGTCCAGGTAGAGTGGCAGAGGTATCAGGTTCGCCAGAGATAGGTCAAGCAGCATGGTGTACCAGTGCTGCCTCGGCCACGCCGGAGCAATCAGGATTAGCCTGGCCCTGTCCCTGCGGAGCTTGAGCAGGACTCTGTGGACTAGGGGAAAGGCATAAAGTAGACGACCTTCCCAGGGAATTAGGAACGCGTCCGAGAGGCAGCCTGGGGAGCGACCCTGCAGGGAGCACAACGTCTGGCATTTCCTGTTCTCTCGGGATGCAAAGAGGTTTATCTGGGGAAAGCCCCACTTCCGGAATACTGAAAGGAGGATGTCCGGACGGATGGACCACTCGTGGGACAGGAAGGACCTGCTCAGGTGGTCCGCTAGAGTGTTCCGGACTCCCAGGAGAAAGGAGGCTACCAGGTCTATCGAGTGGGCTATGCAGAAGTCCCACAGTCGCATCGCCTCTCGACAAAGGGGGGAAGAACGCGTCCCTCCCTGCTTGTTTATGTAATACATGGCCGTTGTGTTGTCTGTGAAAACTGCAACACAACGGCCCTGCAAGTGATGCTGGAAGGTCTGGCACACCAGTCGGACCGCTCTCAGTTCGCGGACATTGATGTGAAGCGCCAGCTCCTGAAAGGACCAAAGACCCTGGGTGCGGAGGTGCCCTAAGTGAGCACCCCAGCCAAGAGAAGAAGCGTCTGTTGTCAGAGACACCGAGGGCTGTGGCGGATGGAACGGACGACTGGCACACACCGGGGAGGACGTCAGTCACCAGTCGAGGGAGCCCAGAACGTTTGGTGGAACCGTGATTATCATGTCTATGGCATCCCTGTGTGGACGGTAGACTGAGGCGAGCCAAGTCTGGAGAGGACACATGCCCAGTCTGGCGTGCTTCGTAACAAAGGTGCACGCAGCAATGTGACCGAGGAGGCAGAGGCAGGTGTGGACAGAAGTTGTTGGGAAGCTTTTCAGTCGCTGTATAAGCGAGACTATAGTCTGAAAGTGTTGTGGGGGCAAGCTGGCCGATGCACGATTGGAGTCCAGCATGGCCCCTATGAATTCTATCCTCTGCGCAGGTAGCAGAACGGATTTGTCCAGGTTGATAATCAGGAGTAGACGGGTGAATAGGCCCTTGATGACGTTTACATGAGCGGTGACCTGAGCCTCGGAGGTCCCTCGAATAAGTCAGTCGTCAAGGTATGGGAAAACGTGTATTCGACAGCGGCGGAGGGAGGTGGCGACTACCACCATACACTTTGTGAATACCTGAGGGGCCGAAGAGAGGCCAAAGGGGAGGACCGCAAATTGGTAATGTTGACGATTTACCACAAAGCGTAGGTACCTTCTGTGCGGAGGGTAAATCACGATGTGGAAATATGCATCCTTCATGTCGAGAGCAGCGTACCAATCTCCGGGATTTGTTCAGTCCTCGCAGGTCCAGGATAGGCCGGAGACCCCCTTTTGCCTTGGGAATTAGGAAATATCTGGAATAGAATCCCTTGCCCCTTAATTCCTCCGGAACCTCCTCTATAGCTCCCAACGCAAGGAGCCTCAAAACCACCTGCAGAAGGAGTTGCTCGAGAGAGGGGTCCCTGAAGAGGGACAAGGAGGGAGGGTGGGGAGAAGGGGTTGAAATAAACTGAAGGCGGTAGCCAGACTCCACCGTGCGGAGGACCCAACGGTCCGAAGTCAGCTGGGACCACGCAGGGAGGAATGCAGCAAGGCGGTTAGCGAACTGAAAGGCATCCTGGGAGGTCATTGGTACAATGCTCTCAGGCGCACCCTCAAAAGTTTGGCTTTCGTCCCGCCGGTGGCTTGGTGGGACCGGCATTGTTACCCCCCTGAGGTCCAGACTGTCGTCTGTGAGAGGTACGACCTTGCCTTCTGGTGAAGTCTTGCCTTGGCCGAGGCGGGGAGTAGGGGCGCTGAGGTTGCGACCGGAAAGATCGTCTCTGAGTCTGTGGCGTATGCATTCCCAGCGAACTCATGATTACGCGATTGTCCTTCAGACTCTGTAGGCGAGGGTCCGTCTTCTGGGAGAAGAGGCCCTGGCCATCAAAGGGTAGGTCCTGTATCGTGTACTGGAGCTCAGGTGGCAGGCCTGACACTTGCAGCCACAATATATGCCGCATGGCAATCCTAGAGGCGACGGTTCTAGCTGCCGAGTCGGCAGCATCCAGCAAGGCCTGGAGGGAGGTCCGCGCAACTTTTTTCCCTTCCTCCAGGAGAGCTGTAAATTCTTGGCAGGAGTCCTGTGGGACGAGCTCTACAAACTTCCCTACTGCCTCCCAGGTGTTATAACTGTACCTACTCAGGAGGGCTTGCTGGTTCGCCACCCTGAGCTGGAGGCATCCCGCGGAATAGACCTTTTTCCCCAACAAATCCATTCGCCTGGCCTCCCTTGATTTAGGAGCAGGGGCTTGCTGGCCATGGCGCTCCCGTTCATTGACGGATTGAACAACCAATGAACAAGGAGGGGGGTGAACATACAGGTACTCATACCCCTTGGAGGGCACCATGTATTTACGTTCAACCCCTCTGGCTGTGGGCGGTATGGATGCCGGGGACTGCCAGATGATATCTGCTCTAGCCTGTATCGAGCAGATGAAGGGGAGGGCCACCCTGGTTGGAGCCTTCGCTGACAGTATACTGACAACCGGGTAGTCCACCTCAGGAACTTCCTCTACAGGCAAGTTGATATTGAGGGTGACACGGCGCAGAAGGTCCTGGTGTGACCTGAGGTCGATTGGGGGCGGTCCAGATGTAGACGTTCCCGCCACCGCTTCATCCGGGGAGGAAGAGGATGAAACCCCAGGAACCAGTGGGTCTTGGATCGACTCCTGGTCTTGGGGGATGTCCTGAGGCGGCGGATCTTGAGGGTCTGGCACGTGTGTTGGAGATTCCTCCATACCCGGTGGGGGAGGTCTGCTCACTGTGGTCTCTGGCGCCCGATGTTCAGAAGGGCCGGAGCGCGATGGTATATGCTGATCACCTTGGGTTTGGTGGTAGGCCCAAGGTGTCCAAAAGGGCCACTGATGAGGTCCCTGGTGGTTATCCGAATCCCCGTATGATGCAGTGTCTGCATGGGAGGAGATCGACGGATGACAAGACGGCCACGGGGGAGCGGAGACCGTTTGATGTAGGTCTCTGCATCCACTCGAACCATCTCTATGCGGTGCCAGAGAACGGTACAGAGAGTTGTGATGGTGCCAGGAGTGGGATCGGGACTTGCGACCAGCGCGGTGCCGGGAGGTCGACCGGTGCCTGGAATTGCCATGCTGAGATCGGCTGTGAGAAGTCCGGTGCCACGAGTGGTGCCAAGATCTGGAGCGGTGCCGGTAGTATCTGGACGGTGACCGGGACCTCGAGCGGTGCCGCGAGTACAACCGGTACCTCGATGGGGAACGGTACCAGGACTGCGAGTGGCCGCGGGACCGGGATCGATGGCGGGACCGGGAATGCCTGCGGGACCTGGATCGGGACCGGCGACGTTCTGTGGTACCGGGCAAAGAAGATCTCATGAGGGCCGGCTTGCCTAGGCAGCTCAGGCTCCGTCAAGGCAATCAAGTCCCGTGCCATGGAAAACGTCTCCAGAGTGGAGGACATGACAAGCTCAACCACGGCGCGTGCCGGGGAGCTGGTGAGCACTGGACTCGACGGCTCCAGCGAGGCCGGAATCAACGGTGCGGAGGACATCGGTGCCACTGCAGTTGACGGTGCCGGGCGGTCCGACTTGGCTAAGCGCTCAGACTGCAGTGTAGATATAGTAGCCGCAGAAGGCTTGTGTTTCTTGCTCCGTGGTGAGAGCAAACGGTGCCAGGTAGAAGCTTGAGCCGGTGATGGCTGATGTCAAGGAGCCTTCGCTGTTGGAGTGAGCTCCGGTGCCGAGGAGGCACTTGCTCCCAGTGCTGCTGATGGTGCCGAGGACTGGGCAACAACGCTGCCTCCATCAGTAGTTGTTTTAGGCGAATGTCCCGTTCTTTTTCAGTCCGGGGTTTGAACGCCTTACAGATGCGGCACTTGTCCGTCAGGTGGGATTCACCCAGGCACTTAAGACAGGAGTCATGAGGGTCTCCTGTGGGCATCGGCCTATGACAGGCCGAGCACGGTTTGAAGCCCGGTGAACCAGGCATGGGCCCCGATACCGGGGGAGGGAAAAAAGGGGCTAGACCCCGATCCCTCTTAACTATCTACAATAACTACTACAGAACTAACAACTAAACACTAACTATACTGATAGAAATCGAACTATATACATAAATACAACAGAAACGAGCGAGTTGCTAGGCTGGTGGTGATCAGCTAAGCTGCGCTCCACTGTTCCAACAACTGACACAAGCGGTAAGAAGGAACTGAGAAGCGGAGGGGCCGGCAGGGGTATATATCCGGCACCATAGCGGCGCCACTCCTGGGGGCGCCCTGCCGGCCCACCGAGTGTTGCTAGGGTAAAAATCTCAGACGAACGTGCACGCGGCACGCACACACCTAACTGGAATGGATATGAGCAAGCACTCGAAGAAGAACTAGCAATTCTCAAAGAATTAACAATCAGCAAACAGACAGCTATAAGAGCAATTGAGAAGAATTGAGGAGGGTTGCATGCGCGGGATGCACGGACATTGCTACCAAAGTTCTCCAATCAGTAGCGCAGGGACATAGACACATCTACAGTGATGTACCCATAGGGGGGTACATCTTGAAAAACATCATTATTGCACAAGGTGAATAACTTCTTCCATCTCTCATGACGTCAGTTCAACCCACCATTCCAGCTTGGTGTTGAATTAAAGGTGGTTATATGGGGTGAGAGGATAAGAGGTACCCATTTCCCCAACATAATACATTTTTTAGATAGATTTATTAAAATATCCAGTACATGAATAAATACAAATTGACATATTTTTTTTTTACAGTCAAATGTTACAATGACATTTTCTAAATAATCCATGTCATCTGGAAAAGTAAAATTGCAATATAAACGTATTTGTAAAATATTTAAAACATCAGGAAGCTAATATACAAGACATTCTGAGAGAAGAGATCCAGACAGACACTTAGGGTCACTGAAATTAGGTGCCTATGGACTTTTGAAAATTCCACTAGTTGCCTATCTGTATCATTAGACGCCTAAATACAGTTAAAAATCTGGCCCTTAGTATTAATGGGAATTAAGAAAATCCTCCATATACTGTATTGAGATTAGATGAATTTGTATACTTTAATATAGAACTGTGCTTAATATGCAGTGGTCCAAAAACCCCACTTCTCATCCAAAACAGAAGTCTACCCACTGCTAGACTTACCTCAAATGTAACTTTTTAGAACCACATTTCTGCATATCATTGATCAGCTTCCTCTTTATGCTGGCTGCTTATTTCCATTACTTTCTGGCTGAACAATGAAAAAAATTAGTTTTACTTTCCATTTTCCTGTCCTAACATACTGCTACTGTGTTCAGATTGCAAACTCCATTATAGAGGCATTTCTAGCTCTAAACAAAGATTTACTATTAGAATTTCTTTTTTTAAATAATCACATAAACACATTAAATATTAAGTTTGGTTTGGGTTTTTTTACACTCTAATATTTTGGGCCTGAGTTTTAATTGAGTGCAATTTAAGACAAATTGTTAGTTGGTATATAGAGCCTGGTTTGTATGGTACAAGAATGATCGCTTAAAGTGCCATTTTACAGGAACAAGGGCCCAATCCTGGTTGGTGTTGAAGATGCTCAACACTTGAGCTCTAAAACTGTGATAGTTGAGACTACTAATGATTTAACTTGGGGTTTGATACTGCAAGATGCTGACCATCCTCAACTCCCACTGAAGTCAATGGGAACGGAAGGTTCTTGGCATTTTGCAGGATCAGGTCCTGAATATGTGTGGGTTTTTTTAAGTACGGCTTTTAAAATGTCAAGTTGCTGCATGAATGCTAATCTCTTAGTTTAAGCAGGAGTGTTGCTGTACTACAGTATAAATGAACTTCTTAAACAAAACTAAAAACATACATTTGTTGATACGGTACAAACAATATTTAAATTTTTTAAGAACTGGCATCAAAATTAACCTACCATTTGGAGTTCATGTGTGCTGAGTTATTCCCATAGCATCAGTCCAAAAACTCACGCTACTGGGAAATCGTCACTGTTAAGTGTAGGTTAATCAACCTATTAAAAATTAACATCAGTTGGGACATAATCAGTCCCTTGTACTTTAATTAATGGAGCATACTGCACTTAATTTGATTACAGAACGCTGTCCTCGGGAGCCAAAAAATCTTACCGCGTTATAGGTGAAACCACGTTATATCAAACTTGATTTGATCCACTGGAGTGCGCAGCTCCCCCACCCCCCAAAAGCGCTGCTTTACCATGTTATATATGAATTCATGTTATATCAGGTGGCGTTATAATGGGGTAAAGGTGTATATGTGGAGTAATATTTTAGAATACATTTATACTGCATTCTCACATTATTTGCTACAGCTTTTTCTTAAAAATAAATAAATAAAAGTGAAATCCCGGCCCCACTGAAGTCTGTGGGTGTTTTGCCATTTACTATAGTTGGTGCAGGATTTCACCCCAAATATTCTTGCTTGCACATTTAGCTCATTTAATAAAGCAGCACACATTCAGCAATTTTCGGGACTGTACTTTTACATTCTACCAAGGAATATCATCCCAAAAGTTTTAGAGCAGCACCCACACCTACTTGAAAGATACAAGATCACTTACACATGATGTACATAAGGAAACTTGAAGCAATATGATCCAACTAACAGCCTGGAGCCAACAAGATGAACCCCAGTCATTTCATAGATGATTTAATGACCCAAAAATGGTTCACTATATATAGTGTAGTGGACCTGCTGAAATGCAATATACACATATGCACTTTTTGTACACTGGAGCTAATGACTAACTCGACACTTTGATTTATCCATCTCAGTTTTAATGTCTGAAACTCTAGGTTCTTCTTCGAGTGGTTGTTCATGTCCATTCAAAGTAGGTGTGTGTGCGCCGCGTGCACGCCAACTTTGAATGAACATGAACACCACATCTCGAAGAACAACAGTTACTAATTCTGTGTTAGTTTTAGCAAAACCCTACCTAAAAAATTAGTTTAAAAGGACTGGGTAGTAGATGCTTGAGAAGTAGTTACAGTCTGTTGGAAACTGCCTTTCCCAGGTTGGAATTTGTGAACTTATGGCTTTCTTAGAGATAATATGGATCAATTCTGATTTGTTCTTGATTTTTTTTCCAGAGATTTATGTTTCATATCTTTAGGCTCTCCTACATTACAAACTAGTATGGGCAACTGATGAAGGAGCAATGTATTTGACCGTGACCTCTTACATGCAACTGAAGAGTGGTATGTACTACTTTAGGAGGAATTACCATCCACCTGTCATTGAGTTGAATGATAATCAGTAAAAAGCAGATTCAGAAATGGGCATGGGAGTGGGAGCAAAGGATGGGAAAAGATAAGGGAAAAATAGGGGTATTAAGAGAGAACCCTGCCCCACACACTCTTCAGTCTCATCCTTCACATATTTCAACAGATGGGGAGAATCTGGTGTAATGATTCTGGTACTAATTAATCTAGAGAACCAGTTTAAATTTTTTGTAAAGGATCTATTATTTCAATAGCATTTACATAGAAAGTAAAAAAAAAAGAGCCTTGTACAATAGTTCAAACATAATGAGGATTCTTACAATTATCCTAACTGCTAATCTCAGTATTTCAAACACTCAGAAAGAAAAAGAAACAATTCTCCCCATGAATTCCATCAGGAAATTAGATGTATGGCATAGCATTTCCATTACTGCCTGCAAGTTATTGCATAGATCTTGATAAACAAACTGCAAGATGTCTGAAATATAGATCAAAGTTACTTCATTTACAACTGACAATACAGGTTTACTAAATGAAATCACAATTATCACTATCATCACAGAAATTAGCATCACTGTTAGAGGTTTTATAGACTGGAGCAATTCCTTAGACTGTCCTCTTTCCTTCTCAGTGCCTTTGGGGCATAAATTCCCTTTTGAAATCAGCTTTATTTTTGGAGTGAGGATCTTGTTAATCTGACCAATTTCAGTTTTGGACCACACATCCTTCAATAGCTGTCCTATTCGTGGATAAACTTCAACAGGTTTGATATCTGGTAGTTGCTTTTGTTTCAAAGCTTTTACGCGTTGGCGCACAACATCAACCTTCTCAAGGAAAAGAAGTGGAGACTCCTCTTCTTGAACAGATGTGTTCAATGACATTAAATCAAGCTGTTCTTCTCTGATTCTTTTCATGTTTTCAACGAGTGGTGCATATTCTTCAGAAATGTGAGCATTAACTTCATCCAAAGCGGCTAGCAAAGCTTGCTTTTTATGCTCCAGTGTGTCATTAAGTTTCTTAAAATATTGCACTACAGCTTTCTTATCATCTTGAACAATGTTTTCATAATGAGATTTCTGTTCTTCCAACTTTTCAATGAGCAAACATACATTAGTCCAATGTTCATCAGTTAATTGCTCAAGAAGTTTCCTAGGAGTCTCCTTTTCTTTCATGTAGGCACTCTGAAGGTCATCTATGGGATGACCATGATGTTTACCTATTGTAAGACAATGGCCACACACTAATTTTCTATCCAAAAGACAATAGACATTTAATGGCTGCCTATAATGTTCACTACATGTTGCAACATCTGGGTGGTCTTCTTGCTGATATTTTTCAATGATAGCCTTTAATGCAAAATTGATAGGTAATGACTCAGTACCAGATGGAGGAATTTCAACAATGCTTCTACAATTGGGACACTTCAGTGGAAGTCTTAGTGGTCTCCATATGGAAAAGTTGCTTGATAGCTGAAGAACGCTTTCCAGACAATTTCTACAAAATGTGTGAGAACATGGTAGTACACGTGGGTCTTCAAATATACTATAGCAAATGGAACAAGTTAGTTCCTCCTCAAAATGATGCATTTCCTATAATAACAAAAAAGATAGTCCATTTATACAATTTAGTTAATATATAATGAACTGCTTTAAAATAAATTATAATTTTAATGACCAGCCTACAGTACCATGGAATTTATCAACCAAAGTCCTAGCTGCTAAACTGGTACTTTAGCTGTTATTCCTTGGTGTCTGAAGCTATCCTAGTGTTCCTGCCTTCCTAATACTTTTTTTTTTAAATGGTAAATAACTTTACCACTGGGTAGTTAGTTTTAACATATACAGATGCCCCCCACTTCCCCAACTTACACAATCGTTCCGTCTGGAAAGCCTTGTGTAACTCGAATTTTGCACAAGTTGGAAACGTATGCCCATACGTTACGCAAAAATTTCTGCAACTCGAAAATCCTATTTCTGGCTTATGGAACTTTTTCCGTAAGTGCGAATTTGCATAAGTCGGGTCTATAGTTAGATGGCAATTTTGGGATTAGGGGTTCCCCCAACCCCATTACCGTCACAGTTTTGGGGGAACCTAGTATGCCCAAGATCCCTGGGCTTCAAGTCCTACACAGCCCATCCCTGAGTCTTCCCAGTTAGTGATCCCCATGACTCCTGCTTATACTGTATCATGTTCCCTCCAGGTATGAGACTTGTTCTTTTCCACCTGAAACACAACAAATATGCAAATGCCAACTCTGAAGACATGATGGAGCATTCCATGAGGCCCCAGTCTGGTCCTGGACCTTCTAACCTCTCTGTATATAGGAACCACCAAGCAGTGCCCCTCCAGACTTGGCATTCCCTAGCCCTAGAGCATCAGATCTCAGGCTTAAGGACTCTAGCAGGCAAAGATGAGAGGAGAGTAAAGAAGCACTCTCATAAGAAGCAGGCTGGTGAGAATCCACACCCCAGCATGGGCATGTCTGAAGCTCACAGAGAGCAAGGGTCAGTATTGGGGGCACTGAGAGCCACGTATACTCCAAAACCACCGCCTGTGTGGGGGGTGAGAGGGTGGGAAGGACCAACCATAGGACCGCCAAGGGAGAAAAAGGATCAAATACTGAATGTACCAAGAGTACCATACCACAAAGAGGAGGACTCAGTGGTCCCCACACACAGCAGATAGTATTGAAGCTCAACACAAATCTGCACTGATGGTTCTGCCTAGAGACTGAAGTCCCTCTCACTCTCCATCTGCTAAACCTTTATACCATCCTCAATGATCTAACAGTTTATACTGACCCATAATTGACAATATTTTCATATCTGATAATTCCAGAGGGGCTACGTAGTCGCTGTGCTATTTACTGGTCCTATCTACTAGCTACGGTATCATGCAATGTGGTACCAACAGCTCCACCTCTAGCATCCAAAGACTCATGCTCCTCCAGCAGGCTTGAGGCCAATGCAATGGGTCTTCAAACCAGTGTGAGATGCAAGATTACCTCCAACAGGGTTTCCAGAGTCTCACTCTCATAAAATAAACTATCAGGTGTAGAACCAATGGTACCCTCGACAACCTCATAAGGGTACAGAGAGCACCACCTCTGTAACCATAAGAGCCCACATACTGGCCGTATTGGGGCACTTGGAACCCATACTATAGAACTCCTGAATTCAAGAGATCTGAGTAGGAGTTTAGCAAGAGATCACCTTCCAGAGAACAGCTTCAGCCCCCTCAGGAGTGCTATGAGGAGGAGGAACAGCCCAAGCGACCATGCCCACTCAATCCGCCTGCAGCTCTCTCGTCCTCATCTCCTAATGAGGCAGTTGCACTGGCCTCACCATTGCCACCTGATGACCACATAAAATGTCAGACCCCCCTGAAGAAGATTGTGGATGCTCTCCAGAGTTCCCTGGAGGAAGTTCAGAGTTCCCCTGGAGGAAGCTTCTGGACATCCTCTAGAACATAGCAAGTAGGCACTTCCAGTCAACTAACCATATTGGAACCAGCCAAGATAATTTGGCACACTCCATGCCCTCATGCCTTTACTCTGAAAAAGATGGAAAAAAGATCCTTTGTTTCATCTAAAGAGCACAGTATTGTTTTCCAATCCTGCCCCAAATTCCTTAGTGGTCCAGGCATTCACTGAATTCAACAGACTGCATCAGCCTACAACCACTCCTTCCAACAAGGATGCCAGAAAATTGGAGCTCCTTGGAAGAAAGTGTCTCTTCCACCAACCTACAATTTCATATATTGAATTATCAGGCATTGATGTCTAAATATTACTTTATTCACTGTAAGTAAATTGTCTGAGTTTGCTAACAAGCTTCCATAGGAACTCAGGCCTCAGTTTCAGGCTATTTTTGATGAAGGATAAGCTGATAACTAATTGTTCCTCCAGGCAGCATTAGATGCAGCTGACATGGCTTCCCATTCCATGGCAACTTTGGTTATTATGGCTTCACACATCTGTGTTTCCCAAGGAAGTTCAAGCTACTGTGGATGACTTCCCCGTCGAGTGCAACAATCTATTCAGTGAGAAAACTGATGAGTTGTTACATACCCTCAAAGACTTCCAGGCAATCCTCTGGTCCTTGGGGCACACACCCCAGCACCTTAAAAGAAATACTCCAAACTACTTTCATACAGACAACATCCTTCCCCTCAGCCCTTTTACCATCACAAGGCCACTGAAGCTTCCAAGAAACACCAGAGCGTACACTGCAGCAGAAATGTATGCTTTCCCACTCATCCCCCTCTGACCTTATGTCCTGAATAAGATCAAGCAGGACAAAGCAACAGTAATCCTAGTTGCCCCTTTGTAGCTGAGACAGTTTTGGGTCATCAGAATCCTCCAAATGACCTCTCATCTTCATATAAGCTTACAACTGCTTCCCACTCAAAATGAAGGCTAGACCATCCACCCCACCCCTCCACTTCACAGCCTGATATTTGGATGGACAACGAACCTAGAGAGGTCATACTCTGAGGAAGTCCACTCCATCCTCAATAAACAGAAGAAAACTGCTCAATCTTCACTCACCCTATGATTGTGAGGTTTTTTTAAGGGTCTCATCAGAGCTTTTCCTCTGGTACCAAAAGCAACTCCTAACTGGGAACTTAATCTGGTCTGTCTGCACTTATGAATTCATTACATGAAACTCTGGCCTCGTGCTCTCTTCTCTATCTATGAAAGTGGCTGTCCTGACGGTTATTACCATGGCCAGAAGAGTTAGGTAAGTTTGGGGCACTTATGTCATACCATATTCCATAAAGATAAAGTAGACTGAAATTATACCCCGAATTCATCACAAAGCTCTCTCCAAATTCCCTCTGAATCTATCCATACAGCTATCTGCAAAATCTCATATCACCAGAAAGGACAAGACGCTCCATTCTCTAGATGTCCACAGAGCCATGGCTTTCTACCTGTAAAGGAAATCCCCAAGATTATTTGTTTCTGTTGCTGACCAGATGAAAGGGGAAAGCAATTTCTGGAGTTTTTGCAGTGAGATTGATTTCAGGCTGTATTTTGCTTTGTTGTGAATAAGTGGAAACTCTTCCCCCACATCAAGGCATGAAGGCCCCATTTGACCAGAGCACAAGCCACCTCTGTCACTTCTCTCCAAGGTACACCACTATAGAATTCTGTAGAGCAGATACAGCAACATTGTATTCAGTACACACCTTTACTAGACATTACACCCTGGTGCAGGCTGCTTCTGCAGATGCATCCTGGGGCACAGCAGTCCTGCAGTATCTGAGGTGAAACATAGCTCCTCCCATCCTCCTCCGTTGAGTTACTCACAATGAATACGCACAGAGACCACTATTTAAAGAAAGAGAAAGGTTACCTACCTTAAAATAACTTGATATCTTTGAGATGTGTGGTCCCTAGAGGTATTCCATTACTCTCTCTCTCTCTTCCCCCTCTGCTTAGGATCGTTCCTAGAGTAGGAACTGAAGTGCCGGTTGGTCTCACTGCTCCCTATGCTCTCAGTTCAGAGCCACAAGGTACAGACTATCGATGCAGCTAAGGAAGAATCTTCCAATCTTAGGTGCATACTCATCCGCAGCGAATACCCTGAGGGACTACACATCTTGATGAATTCATTACTGTAAAGTAAGTAACCTTTCTTTTCCAACTTGTTATGTATGGTAAAGCTGAAAATGAGCTTACTGAAGGTGGCTAGAACATGACAGGAGGAGAGGAAACAGGAGGGACTGGCACCACCAGTGGGATCACAGCAACCAAATGGGAAAGAAAATTCAGGTGAGAATATAACTAGTCAATAAAATCATTAGGACTTTATGCTTCTAAATCCCTTAGATGTTTTGGAAAATCTCCCTGACAGTGATTAACTTTTTTCAAAAAGAAAGAACACTAATTACATTAAAAGACAGTTATAAACATACTTTTCTAATGTAAGCATGTCATAAACAGATTGTTAAGGGTTAATGTCTCTTGTACCTGTAACGGGTTACAAGCAGGGAACTGGACACCTGACCAGAAGACCAATCAGAAGACAAGATACTTTTAAATTTGGGCAGAGGGAAGCTTTTGTGTGTGTTCTTTGTCCGTTGTGTGTTCTTCTCTCGGAGGGTCTGAGAGAGACCAGACATTACTACAGGCTCTCTAAGTTTCTTTTCAAATGGTAAGTAAAAACAGGTGGTTTAGGCTTTTTGATTGTTTTACTCGATTTGCAATTGTGGATCTGGCTGGTTAACTTTTATATGTGTAGTTGCTGGGAATATTTTGATTTGTATTGGTACTGGGGGGAAAGTCTCTTTCTGGTGTCTGTAAGCTATAGGACCCTGTAATATTTATATCTTGAAGTTACAGAGACAATTCTTTACTTTTTCCTTTCTTTTATTAAAAGATTTCTTTTTAGAGAACCTGACTGATTTTTTTTTTTGGATCAGTATCTCTCAGGATAGCCCAGGGAGGGAAATTCTGGGAGGGGGAAAGGTGGGGGAATGGTTTATTTCTCCTTGTTTTAAGAACCCAAGAAATCTGGGTTTTTGGGGTCCCCAGGGAAGGTTGGGGAGGTCAAAGTGCCCCAAAACACTATATTTTTGGGTGGTGGCAGTGCTATCAGATCTAAGCTGGTAATTAAGCTTAGAGGATTCAGGTGCTAGTATCTCATTTTCTGAACTCTTTAAGGTTCAGATCTGAGAGGGAATGCTATCGCATGGTTGGCAGCTGAGTGGGATAGATAAGAATCCAAAAGCTAGTAAGATTAATAATTTGCTTCTCTGCTAGCTGGTTATAAGCAGAGGGAAGGGGTTTATTTTTTTTAAACTGCAGCCAGAGAAATTTTTTTTTCTTCCTTGCTCCGTTCTAGCTGTGCATAGGGAGGGCTATTAAGGTTTAATGACGATCGTTTGTTAAACAAAGCAGCCTTAAGTGGTCAGCAACGCACTCCAGCCAGGACACATTTGTAAATGAAAGAGAGTTTTGGGAGAGGCTAGTAAGTTAAAAAGGACTCTGTTGCTAAGCAACCCCAGGAAGCCAACAGAGAACCAGCATTTCAGGCAGTAAACACCAGAGGGTGCCTCAGCACAAAAAAGCAGGAAACATGACTTCCAGGGCAAAAGTGGTTGCAGAGGAACAAATCAAAGAGGCAGACCACAGGTGAGACATGGAAAAAAAACTACAAGAAATGGAGCTGAGAGAAAGAGAAAGAGAGGCTGCCCACAGGAGAGAGTTGGAACTCCTGAGGGAAGCCCACCAGCAGGCCCTGGAATTAGAAAAGGCTAGGCAACAGAACCCAGCCAATTCTAACAACACTTCTCAAGTTGTTATTCCACATCCCAAGAAATTTCCCACCTACAAGGCAGGTGATGACACTGAGGCCTTCTTAGAAAATTTTGAAAGAGCCTGCCTTGGGTACAACATCTCTGAAGACCAGTACATGGTAGAATTGAGGCCACTGCTCAGTGGACCCTTAGCAGAGGTGGCGGCTGAAATGCCTAAGGAGAAGATGAACGATTACAAACTTTTTCAAACCAAGGCCAGATACAGAATGGGGATAACACCTGAACATGCCCATCAGCGGTTCAGAAACCAAAATTGGAAACCAGATGTGTCATTCCCCTGACACGCCTACCACATTGCAAAGAATTATGAAGCCTGGATATAGGAACAAAGGTTAACAATCTGGATGAGCTGCACCTCGTGATACAAATAAGACGGTTACTCACCTTTGTAACTGTTGTTCTTCGAGATGTGTTGCTCATATCCATTCCAGTTAGGTGTGCGCGCCATGCGTGCACGTCTGCTGGAAACTTTTTACCCTAGCAACTCCAGTGGGCCGGCAGGTCGCCCCCTAGAGTGGCGCCGCCATGGCGCTTGATATATACCCCTGCCAGCCCGCCCGCTCCTCAGTTCCTCCTTGCCGGCTACTCCGACAGTGGGGAAGGAGGGCGGGTGTGGAATGGATATGAGCAACACTTCTCGAAGAACAACAGTTACAAAGGTGAGTAACCGTCTGTTCTTCTTCAAGTGATTGCTCATATCCATTCCAGTTAGGTGAATCCCAAGCCTTACCTAGGCGGTGGGGTCGGAGTGAGAAGTCGCGGCATGGAGCACTGCTGAGCCGAAGGCCGCGTCATCTCTGGACTGCTGGACCAGGGCGTAATGGGAAGCGAAAGTGTGGACCGATGACCAGGTCGCCGCCCTACAGATCCCCTGGATCGGCACTCGGGCAAGGAAAGCCAGTGATGACGCCTGCACCCTGGTAGAGTGTGCAGTCACACGGCCCGTAGGGATGTGAGCCAAGTCATAACAGGTCCTGATACAGGACGTTACCCACGAGGATATCCTCTGCGAGGAAATAGGAAGGCCCTTGACACGGTCCGCTATCGCCACGAAAACTAGGGGGGACTTGCAGAACGATTTGGTCCTCTCCACATAAAACGCTAGTGCCCGACGGACATCCAGCGAGTGGAGTTGTTGCTCCCTGCGGGACGAATGGGGCTTCGGGAAAAAGACGGGAAGGAAGATCTCCTGGTTAATGTGAAAGGCTGAGACCACCTTCGGGAGAAAGGCAGGGTGCGGTCTCAGCTGCACTTTGTCCTTATGGAAGACCGTATACGGGGGGTCTACCGTGAGAGCCCGGAGTTCCGACACCCGTCTAGCTGAGGTGATGGCCACTAGAAAGGCGGTCTTCCAGGAGAGGTAGAGCAGGGAGCAAGTCGCTAACGGCTCAAATGGAGGGCCCATGAGCCGAGCCAGAACGAGGTTGAGATCCCATGAAGGGGCAGGGGGACGGACCTGTGGGTAGAGACGTTCCAGCCCCTTCAGGAATCTTGCCACCATAGGGTGGAAGAAGACAGAACGGCCATCTCCTCCCGGATGAAAGGTGGAGATGGCCGCTAGGTGAACCCGAAGGGACGATATCGCCAGACCCTGGACCGTGAGGGACCAGATATAGTTCAGAATATTGGCGATGGAAACCTCCATAGGGAGAAAACCCTTCTCCGAGCACCAGCAGGAAAAACGCTTCCACTTGGCTGAATACGTAGCTCTAGTGGAAGGCTTCCTACTGCCCAGGAGAACCCCCCGAACCAGGGTAGAGGAGCGTAACTCGGAGCCGGTCAGCCACGCAGGAGCCACGCCGTGAGATGCAGAGACCGAAGGTCCGGGTGACAGAGCCTGCCGTGGTCCTGGGTGATCAGATCCAGGTGAAGGGGCAGGGGAACTGGGTTGGTTATTGAGAGGTCCAGCAACATGGGGTACCAATGTTGCCTGGGCCACGCTGGGGCTATCAGAATCACGCGAGCCCTGTCCCTGCGCACCTTGAGGAGGACCTTGTGGACCAGCGGAAACGGAGGGAACGCAAAAAAGATGGGTCGCCCATGGGATAAGGAAGGCATCCGCTAATGACCCGGGCTCCCGACCCTGAAAGGAGCAGAATGCCTAGCATTTCCTGTTCTCCTTGGACGTGAAGAGGTCCATCCGGGGACGACCCCACCTCTGGAAGAGTGAGAGGGCGACGTCCGGGCGAAGGGACCACTCGTGTGAGCGGAAGGATCTTCTCAGGCGATCCGCCAGTGTGTTTTGTACTCCAGGTAGGTAGGAGGCTGTGAGGTGAATGGCATGGGCTATACAAAATTCCCAGAGCCGCGTCACCTCCTGACATAGGGGAGAGGATCTGGTGCCGCCCTGCTTGTTGATATAGTACATGGTCGTCGTGTTGTCGGTGAACACCGCGACACAGCGACCTTGAAGGTGATGGACGAACGCTTGACAAGCAAGACGGACCGCTCTCAACTCCCGTATGTTGATGTGGAGGTCCAGTTCCTGGGGGGACCACAGGCCCTGAGTCCTCAGGGTTCCGCTGTGCGCCCCCCAGCCCAGATCTGAGGCGTCCGTTGTCAGGGATGCCGAGGGTTGAGGCGGATGGAACGGGAGCCCTGCACACACGACGGACTGGTTTAGCCACCACCGGAGGGAGTCCAGTACCCCCTGGGGGATGGTGACAACTGTGTCTAACGAATGTCTGGCCAGCCGGTACTGCGCGATGAGCCAAGATTGGAGAGGCCTCATGCGGAGTCAAGCATACGCTGTCACGAACGTACAGGCCGCCATATGGCCCAGGAGGGTCAGACGTGTTCTTATGGAGGTCAGGGGGGCCGCCTGCAAGCGCAGAATGATGGCCGATAGCGACTGGAACCTGGGAAATGGTAGCAAGGCCCTGGCCAAGGTGGAATCCAGAACGGCCCCGATGAACTCTATCCTCTGCGTGGGGAGCAGAGTGGACTTGTCCACGTTGACAATGAGGCCTAGGGCAGCAAAGAGGCTGCTGATCCTGTGGACGTGGTCGCGGACCTGCAGCTCTGATGTGCCTCGGAGACAACCAGTCGTCGAGGTAGGGGAACACGTGAATGCGGCTGCGCTCAAGATGTGCGACGATGACTGCCATGCATTTCGTGAATACCCTCGGGGCCATAGAAAGGCCAAATGGGAGGACCGCAAATTGATAATGCTTGCGGTCGACCACGAAGTGAAGGAAACGCCTGTGCTGTGGAAATATGGCGATATGAAAGTAAGCGTCCTGCATGTCGAGGGCGGTGTACCAGTCTCCAGGATCCAGCGATGGGATGATGGTCCCCAGGGATACCATGCGGAACTTCAACTTCACCATATGCTTGTTGAGTTCTCGCAGGTCTAGGATAGGCCTGAGGCCTCCCTTGGCCTTGGGGATCAGAAAGTAACAGGAATAAAACCCCTTGCCCTTCTCGCTCTCTGGAACCTCCTCTATGGCTCCCTTCTCGAGGAGCGTCTGTACCTCCTGACAGAGGAATTGCTCGTGAGAGGGGTCCTTGAAGAGGGACGAGGGAGGGGCTGGGGGGGCGATGAAAACTGCAGGTGGTAACCGGCCTGTACAGTGCATAAGACCCAGCGGTCTGATGTTATTTGGGTCCACGCCTGGAGGAAAAACGAAAGATAGTTGGAAAACTGTGGGGAAGGATCCGAAGGGGAAACTGGTACTGCGCCCTCGGGCACACCTTCAAAATGAAGGCTTGGGTCCGGGTGGGGCCTTGGAGGAGCCTTGGTTCTGCCCCCCTTGGCCACCCGACTGTCTGCGCCTACTGTTCCTGCCCCGGCGCCTATTAAGGTCCTGCCGTGGGCGGAACTGGGGATACGGCCGGCGTTGTTGCTTCTGGTTCTGCGGCCGGAAGGGTCTGCGCTGCGTCACGGGCACATGCATCCCCAAAGAGCGCATGATGACGCGATTGTCTTTAAGGCTCTTTAGCCTGGGGTCCGTCTTGTCTGAAAACAGGCCCTGGCCTTCGAAGGGGAGGTCCTGGATGGTATACTGGAGCTCCAGTGGAAGGCCAGAGACCTGAAGCCAGGATATGCGGCACATTGTAAGCCCTGAGGCAAGGGTCCGAGCGGCCGAGTCTGCAGCATCCAATGAGGCCTGCAGCGAGGTCCTTGCGATCTTCTTGCCCTCGTCAAGAATCGCCGCAAATTCTTGACGTGCCTCCTGCGGCAACAGCTCCTTAAACTTGTCCGCCGCTACCCAGGAGTTAAACGAGTAGCGGCTAAGGAGGGCCTGTTGATTGGAGACCCTGAGCTGTAGCGCCCCCTCCGAATAGACTTTACGGCCTAGGAGGTCCATCCGCCTCGCCTCCTTAGATTTGGGCGCTGGGGCCTCTTGTCCATGGCGCTCCCTCTCGTTCACCGACTGTACCACGAGGGAGCACGGTGTCGGGTGGACGTGCAGGAATTCATAGCCCTTAGAGGGGGCCATGTACTTTCTCTCCACGCCTCGTGCGGTAGGAGGGATGGAGGCCGGTGACTGCCAGATAGTGGTGGCGTTGGCCTGAATGGTCCTAATGAAAAGCAGGGCAACCCTGGTGGGAGCATCTGCGGAGAGGATGCTGACCACCGGATCCTCGATCTCAGCGACCTCCTCCGCTTGTAAATTTAAGTTTTGCGCCACGCGCCTGAGGAGGTCCTGATTTGCCCTGAGGTCGAGAGGGGGAGGGCTGGAGGACGAGGTGCCTGCCACTGCCTCGTCAGGGGAAGATGACGAGGAGACCCCTGGCAGCAGAGCGTCCACAGGGGGTTCCGTCTGGACCTGGCCCTCCGGCTGCGGAGGGAGCTCTGGGTCATGGTGGCTGGACCTGTCCTCACCTTCCGGAGAGGGAGGGGGGCGAGACAGCGTTGACTCTGGTGGTCTTCGGTCCGCCGCAGGCCGGGGAGAAGTATGTTGCGGACCCTGGGCTTGATGGTACGCCCAGGGAGTCCAAAACCCCCACTGCTGTGGCCCTTGGTCTTGAGGCGGAGGGTCCTGGAAGAGGGCCGCGTGTCTGTCCGGGCCCAGCATATAAATGCTGTCTGCCTGAGAGGAGACCGATGGCTGCCTCGAAGGCCATGGAGGTGCCAAACTTGGCTGATAGGCCTCCCTCAGTCCCGACGCCGACGATCCTCTCGGTGCCGAGGATCGGTACTGGGAGCCATACCGGTGCTGGGACCGGGACCGGGATCGGTCTGGTACTCGGTGCCGGGATCCGGACCGGGACCTGCCTCCAGCTCGGTGCCGGGATCGGGACCGCGATCTACGTCCGATGCGGTGCCGGGATGGCGCTGGGGACTGGGACCTATCACCGACGCGGTGCCGGGAGGTCGACCGGGACCGGGACCTGCCACCGGCTCGGTGCCGGGAGGTCAACTGGGGAGTTGATCACCGACGCGAATGGCTCCTAGAGTCCCGCTGCTGGTATGGAGAAGAGCCAGACCGGGACCATACCGACGTCGACCTGCGTCACGAGTGCGACCGGTGCCACCTAGGAGAGCGGTGCCGGGACTGCGAGCGGCGCCGAGAGCGTGAGCGTCCACGCCGTTGGGGCCTTGAAGGCGATCGATGCCTGGATTCCAGAGACGGCGCTCTCATCTTCGGCTTGCCTCTGGAGATGACCGGTACCGGGGGTTGAGGCTGGGATGGCTCAGTCAGAGCTATCAAGTCCCGTGCCGAAGCGAAGGTCTCCGGCGTGGACGGGACTAATGGCTCGACCCCAGATCTTAAGGGGGAGCTCGGAGGGGCCGGACTCGATGGACCTTCCGGGCCCAGAGTCGACGGGAACCCTGCAGATGGTGCCGCGGCAGAGGTAGGTGCCGGGCGCTCCACACAAGCCTGCCGAGATGATGTCGCAGACGTCAAGTGTCTTTGATCGGATCCCGATGCCGGGGATGGACAGTGCCAGGGTGTCTTTCCAGTGCCGGCGCGGTCCGGTGCCGGTGTAGAGGTGGCCGGCTGCGCTGATGGTACCTGATTCAGTGCCGCTTCCATCAAGAGAGTCCGCAGTCTTTGATCTCTCTCTTTCTTTGTTCGAGGCTTAAAGGCCTTGCAGATGTGACACTTCTCGGCGATATGCGATTCCCCGAGGCACTTCAGGCACGTGTCATGGGGATCGCTAGTTGGCATCGGCCTCTTGCAGATCGAGCACTGCTTGAAGCCCGGCGAACCAGGCATGGGCCCGGTGCCGGGCGCCGGGAAGGGCAATGGCCCAACCCGCGAATAAGTTCTATAAACTATATACGCTAACTACTAATTACTATACAACTCTAACTGTATTATTAAACTATTTACAACTACAACTATTGACAGTAACGAAGGAGAGCTAGGGACGTGGAGGACAGCAAGCCGCACTCCACAGTTCCAGCAACCGACATGGCGGTAAGAAGGAACTGAGGAGCGGGCGGGCCGGCAGGCGTATATATCAAGCGCCATGGCGGCACCACTCTAGGGGGTGACCTGCCAGCCCACTGGAGTTGCTAGGGTAAAAAGTTTCCGGCAGACGTGCACGCACACCTAACTAGAATGGATATAAGCAATCACTCGAAGAAGAAGGAGCAGTTCTTAGATGGTGTTCCCGAGGAAATAGAAAGGTACATCCTAGATGGGAAACCCACAACGGTAATCGAGGCGGGGGAGATTGGAGCCAAATGGATGGAAGTGGCAGAAAAGAAAAAAGCTACTGTCAAGGGGAACGAATACCCCAGAGGGCACACCGACAATAAACCCTACAACCGAGGGCAGCCAAAGACCCCACCTACAACCCAAGGAAAGCCACAGACGCCCTGTTCTTCCACCTCACCAGTCTCCAGTAACCCACCTCGACCCAGTGACCAGTCAGCTGGAAGATGCTTTAAGTGTAATGAACTGGGACATATAAAGGCCAACTGCCCAAAGAACCCCAACCGAGTGCAGTTCATTACACCACCATCACACCAAAGATCCCCAGGCCCAGATGCCTCTCAAATATCCTTGGAGTGAAGGGAAATTTTGAGAGTGGGCGGAAAGAAGGTTACCGCGTGGAGAGACATGGGGGCACAATTGTCAGCTATCCACCAATCCTTCGTCGACCCCAAATTCATCAACCCAAAGGCCCAAGTGACAATTTACCCCTTCATGTCACAAGCTGTAGACTTGCCTACAGCTGAACTACCTGTCCAGTACAAAGGCTGGTCAGGAATGTGGACTTTTGCAGTCTAGGACAATTATTCCATCCCCATGCTACTTGGGGAAGACTTGGCCAACCAGGTGAAGCGGGCCAAGAGAGTGGGAATGGTTACCCGCAGCCAAACCAGACAAGCTTCCAGACCCATTCCTGTTCCTGAGCCGTCCACAGAGGCCCTGTCTGTGTTACAAGAGACCCAGACAGAGGTAGTGGACCCGGATCCCATGCCAACAACGGAAACAGCCACAGTGCTTCCAGTCACAGACCAGGAACTGGAAAAGCAGCCAGCACCAGAACAGTTGCCAGCACTGACGACAGTGCTTGCAAATCCACCTTCAACCCCAACGCCAGAGGGCGCCAGCGACCCTGAACTGGCAGAAGCAGCAGACAACCACACCCAAGAGGCTCAGCCAGAGCCTGAAATAACCCTTGGTGCACCAGCAGAGAGCGGTTCACCAGCAACGGAAACAACCCCATCACATACATCACTTCCAGAGGGACCAAGCCCAAGTCCACAGTCTAAAGAAGAACTGGTGTCTCCAGCTTCAAGGGAACAGTTCCAGACTGAGCAGGAAGCAGATGACAGCCTTCAGAAAGCTTAGGCGGCGGCACGGAGCACCCCACCGCCTCTCAGCTCTTCTAATCGATCCCGGTTTGTTGTAGAACAAGGACTTTTGTACAAGGAAACTCTTTCTGGTGGATACCAGGAAGACTGGCATCCGCAAAAACAGTTGGTGGTTCCAACTAAGTACCGGGAAAAGCTCTTAAGCTTAGCCCATGATCATCCCAGTGGCCATGCTGGGGTGAACAGAACCAAAGACCGGTTGGGGAAGTCCTTCCACTGGGAGGGGATGGGCAAGGACGTTGCCAAGTATGTCCGGTCTTGTGAGGTGTGCCAAAGAGTGGGGAAGCCCCAAGACCAGGTCAAGGCCCCTCTCCAGCCACTCCCCATAATTGAGGTCCCATTTCAGCAAGTAGCTGTGGATATTCTGGGCCCTTTCCCAAAAAAGACACCCAGAGGAAAGCAGTATATACTGACTTTCGTGGACTTTGCTACCCGATGGCCGGAAGCAGTAGCTCTAAGCAACACCAGGGCTAAAGCTGTGTGCCTGGCCCTAACAGACATTTTTGCCAGGGTAGGTTGGCCCTCCAATATCCTTACAGATTCAGGATCTAATTTCTTGGCAGGGACCACGAAAGAACTGTGGGAAACTCATGGGGTGAACCACTTGGTTGCCATCCAGTACCACCATCAAACCAATGGCCTGGTGGAAAGGTTTAATGGAACTTTGGGGGCCATGATACGTAAATTCGTCAATGAACATTCCAATAATTGGGACCTAGTGTTGCAGCAGTTACTTTTTGCCTACAGGGCCGTACCACATCCCAGTTTAGGGTTTTCACTGTTTGAACTTGTGTACGGCCACGAGGTTAACGGGCCATTACAGTTGGTGAAGCAGCAATGGGAGGGGTTTACACCTTCTCCAGGGACTAATATTCTGGACTTTGTAAGCAACCTACAAAACACCCTCCGACACTCTTTAGCCCTTGCTAAAGAAAACCTAAAGGATGCTCAGAAAGAGCAAAAGGCCTGGTATGACAAACATACCAGAGAGCGTTCCTTCAAGGTAGGAGACCAGGTTATGGTCTTGAAGGCGCAACAGGCCCATAAGATGGAAGCATCATGGGAAGGGCCATTCACAGTCCAAGAGCGCCTAGGAGCTGTTAACTACCTCATAGCCTTTCCCAATTCCTCCCTAAAGCCCAGAGTGTACCATGTTAATTCTCTAAAGCCCTTTTATTCCAGAGACTTACAGGTTTGTCAGTTTACAGTCCAGGGAGGAGATGACGCTGAGTGGCCTGACAGTGTCTACTACGAAGGGAAAAAAGACAGTGGCGTGGAAGAGGTGAACCTCTCAACCACCCTGGAACGTCTGCAGCAGCAACAAATCAAGGAGCTGTGCACTAGCTTCACCCCATTGTTCTCAGCCACCCCAGGACGGACTGAATGGGCAATACCACTCCATTGACACAGGTAATGCTCACCCAATTAGAACCCCACCCTACCGGGTGTCTCCTCACGCCCAAGCTGCTATAGAACGGGAGATCCAGAACATGCTACAGATGGGTATAATACGCTCATCTACCAGTGCATGGGCATCTCCAGTGGTTCTGGTACCCAAACCAGATGGGGAAATACACTTTTGCGTGGACTACCGTAAGCTAAATGCGGTAACTCGTCCAGACAACTATCCAATGCCATGCACCGATGAGCTATTGGAAAAGTTGGGACGTGCCCAATTCATATCTACAATAGACTTAATCAAGGGGTACTGGCAAGTACCGCTAGATGAACCTGCCAAGGAAAGGTCAGCATTCATCACCCATGCGAGGGTGTATGAATTTAATGTACTTCCTTTCGGGCTGCGAAATGCACCCGCCACCTTCCAGAGGCTGGTAGATGGTCTACTAGCAGGACTGGGCGAATATGCAGTTGCCTACCTCAATGATGTGACCATTTTTTCAGACTCCTGGCCCGAACACCTAGAACACCTGGAAAAGGTCTTTGAGCGAATCAGGCAGGCAGGACTAACAGTTAAGGCCAAAAAGTGTCAAATAGGCCAAAACAGTGTGACTTACCTGGGACACCAGGTGGGTCGAGGAACCATAAACCCCCTACAGGCCAAGGTGGATGCTATCCAAAAGTGGCCTGTCCCAAAGTCAAAGAAACAGGTCCAATCCTTCTTAGGCTTGGCCGGGTACTACAGGCGATTTGTACCACACTACAGCCAAATCGCTGCCCCACTGACCGACCTGACCAAAAAGACCCAACCAAATGCAGTTAAGTGGACTAATGAGTGTCAGAAGGCCTTTACCCAGCTTAAGGCGACGCTCATGTCTGACCCTGTGCTAAGGGCCCCGGACTTTGACAAGCCATTCCTAGTAACCACAGATGCATCTGACCGTGGTATAGGAGCAGTTCTCATGCAGGAAGGATCGGATCTCAACTTCCATCCTGTCGTGTTTCTCAGCAAAAAACTGTCTGAGAGGGAAAGTCACTGGTCAATCAGTGAAAAGGAATGCTATGCCATTGTGTACGCCCTGGAAAAGCTACGCCCATACGTTTGGGGACGGCGGTTCCAGCTACAGACCGACCATGCTGCGCTAAAGTGGTTTCATACTGCCAAGGGGAACAACAAAAAACTTCTTCGATGGAGTTTAGCTCTCCAAGATTTTGATTTTGAAATTCAACACATTTCAGGAGCTTCTTACAAAGTAGCTGATGCCCTCTCCCGTGAAAGTTTCCCAGAATCCAGTAGTTAAAAAGTGTTCTTAAAATGTAGAAGTCTGTTAGTTATATACTTAGTAGTATATGTAAAGGTGCATGTGTTGTATTAATCTGTTTATTTTAGAGTTCTAGGAAGAAATCGCCGCCAGCGAGGTTCCCCACTTTCTGCGATTTGGGGGGCGTGTCATAAACAGATTGTTAAGGGTTAATGTCTCTTGTACCTGTAACGGGTTACAAGCAGGGAACTGGACACCTGACCAGAAGACCAATCAGAAGACAAGATACTTTTAAATTTGGGCAGAGGGAAGCTTTTGTGTGTGTTCTTTGTCCGTTGTGTGTTCTTCTCTCGGAGGGTCTGAGAGAGACCAGACATTACTACAGGCTCTCTAAGTTTCTTTTCAAATAGTAAGTAAAAACAGGCGGTTTAGGCTTTTTGATTGTTTTACTCGATTTGCAATTGTGGATCTGGCTGGTTAACTTTTGTGTGTGTAGGTGCTGGGAATATTTTGATTTGTATTGGTACTGGGGGGAAAGTCTCTTTCTGGTGTCTGTAAGCTATAGGACCCTGTAATATTTACATCTTGAAGTTACAGAGACAATTCTTTACTTTTTCCTTTCTTTTATTAAAAGATTTCTTTTTAGAGAACCTGATTGATTTTTTTTTTTTGGATCAGTATCTCCCAGGATAGCCCAGGGAGGAAATTCTGGGAGGGGGAAAGGTGGGGGAATGGTTTATTTCTCCTTGTTTTAAGAACCCAAGAAATCTGGGTTCTTGGGGTCCCCAGGGAAGGTTGGGGAGGTCAAAGTGCCCCAAAACACTATATTTTTGGGTGGTGGCAGTGCTATCAGATCTAAGCTGGTAATTAAGCTTAGAGGATTCAGGTGCTAGTATCTCATTTTCTGAACTCTAAAGTTCAGATCTGAGAGGGAATGCTATGGCAAAGCAATTGTAGTCAGCACAGGGAAGTTCCACAATTGTAAACAGAAGGGAGATGGGTCAATGCTATGAAAATTAACTCTCCTGGGAAATATAGGGTATAATCCCTGGCTGCTAATAAAATTAATTGTAAACGTCCATGGCTGTGAGCTATTGCCAAGCACATTATTTAATTGCTTCTAATTTCCCAGTGATTGCATTACCTTTATTTAGGTTATTGTTTTAAAATATTTAGGGCTCTCCTATATTATAATATCTTATATAAACCCAGATTTAATTTTACTACCTCATTATTCCTGAGGGAATTCTGCACTAGTGTGCATGCGCACAATTAATGAGCCCCACATGCTTTTAACTTTTTGCAAAGAAAAAACTTCTGCCAAAATGTTGCTGGAGTTCTGCCTTTTGACCACCAGAGGACACTGTCACAATAGACCAAAAAAGCAGCTCCCCATCAGCTAGGGAAAAGAGAGAGCCTATCATCCTCACAGCAGGCCAAGTCAGGAGACAGAGGCCATGGGGAGACAGGCAGTGTTGGGTGCTAGGGAAGTCAGACAAGGGCTCATAAGAGCTATTGGGGAGGACAGACTGGTGCAGGGGCTGAATGGGAGTGGAGGCACAGGGCCACAGTGGGGAGGGAGATACAGGGCAACATGGTGATGGAGGAGGGGTGCAGAGCTACATAGGGACAGGGGGTGGCTGGGTGAGGGCACAGACATATGGGGACAGGGAAAGTGGGTAGAGGGACAGGTGGAGACGGGCTGCAAGGACAGATGGGGGTGCAGGGACACATGGGGACAAGGGCAGATGCGCCTGACTGAATGAGACAAGTTAGGGGTCAGCCAAGGTCTGCATGGGGGAAGCTCCCTAACAATCCCTCCCTGTGTCACCGCTCAAAAAAAAAAAACTTGTTCCATACTTTTCCCACCCTACCCAACAACCCTCCAAGTTCATACCCTGTCTCCTTCCCAGCAATTTTACTTCTCTCTCCTTCACCTCCTCCATTATCCATGACTCTCTTTGCACTGCTTCTGAGGAGTGCAGGAAATACGGTTCTGTACTGTAGTTTAAATGAATTATTACTCAGAGTTTTGTATTAATATGACTAGTAAGGAATCTATTTGTCGAAAAAACATTTCCTGAATCTTTTTTGTTGTCTGTATTGTTACAGATATACTTGCTGACAAGTATTTTTAACTAAATGACCCAAAATAATTGAAACTGATCTGATTATATTTTGCTATTTTGACAAATAAAATATGCAGAATTTTAAAATATTTTCCACAGTATTTTTAATTTTTTGGTGCATAATTGCCCCAGGAGCAACATCATATTGTTCTCCTATAACATTGCTGAATTGATTAAATGTATTAAAATGTTCTGGTGCACACCCAAGACTCTAATTTACAAATACTGCATTTAAAGGGTCACTCATCATAAGATCGTGTTTCTTTTGTTTGCTCTTTACATCCTTATGTTACACCACAAATTTAGGCTTAATCTAAATTCCATTTCAGATATTTACATGTTTCACTTTTTCCTTTCAGCCAATTTAGTGAAATCACACTTAAATCACAAATGATCACAGTTCTTCTTCTTCTTTGTGATTGTTTTATTAGGAAAATTAATGTTAACACTGAACATCACTGCAGCACTTTTGCCTCATCCCTCTAATTGATTCTGTAGTTCAATTATTTAGATTTTGCTGCATTAAAAAAAGCACTTATCCTAACCTTTATTCTGACTCAGAATTCCTACTAGGCTCCAATTCTGCAATTGATAGCATGCTGGTAGACTGCTGCACAAGTCTCCTTTAACTTTCCCTTTTTATAGCTATTTGTTTAATTAGGATGATAGTTAATCAGGAATTGTGTTAATTAAACTGTGTTTTATTCAAATGTTGTGTTTCTAGTCTTTTTATAGTATCATGACTTGTAGTTGGCTTTGTATTGGTAATTACTGTATTTACATAACATATGTAATTGATCAATTGACATCTACGATGGCTGACCTGCAGTGGTTTATTTCATGTGTGTGACTTGAAGCTTTTGAATAGAGGTGGTGTTTCTTCCTCAAGACTGGAGATGGGGAGGAGGTATTTTTCTTTTCTTTTTGTTCGAAAAATACTGAGAGTCAGAACATTCACCATTGCATTTTGGTGATAAATAATCAGAATTATACTTAATACAATATTATTTAAAGACTGAGGAATACCTTTTTGTATTGGAGAATGACAGCCTTTGTTACTTTGTTGCTACAGCTTCTAATCAGCAAGTCTACAGTGGGCTGTATTTGTTGGGCACTCATGTTTATGAAATAATTTTGATTCAGTGTGTACTGTTATTTTTATTTCAACATCAATAATATTGCAGGTCAAAATTAAAATCCTTTGGCAGAGCTGGATGAGGAATCTGCCCACACCACCGGGCTCAAACCAGTGCTTTTAATTAATTCAATTAATTCTCGTAGTAAAGACACAAAATAAACAATTCAAACATGTCAGATTCATGAGTATTATGGGAATTATATTTCAAATTAACTAAAATACTGATTTAAACTACTAAGTCTGTTTACTTCTATTCATTGTAATATTTAAGTAAACAGGGTAGTTATTATGAATCAACAGATCTAGCACATAGCCCTGAATTTAAAAATAAATAAATAAAGATGAATCATTTTAACCACACCCCTATACCTTATATATCAGGGAAAAAACATTTCAAGGGAGATGGACATCCTTTTATTAAAAAAAATCATTGTGGCCTGTTCTCTTTATGACATATGCAGATTAATTTTATCTTCACGAAATTAGTTTGAAACTGCAAAACAGTATGTGTCCTCACCATAAGAAAAATCAAACAATTAATGAATTTACAAAAAAGGTGTTAGCACTGTCATGAATCATCTCAAACTATGGAAAAGAATACATAATGAAACCAAACAGCATTTACCATCAGCAAATAAGTTTCTTTCTAGTTTGTTCACAGCTACAAGCTAAAAAAGTAAAAAATGCAACCAACTTGTAGGCCTGTGTTCAGCTCAGGACAAAACAGTTTCATAACTCGAGAACCATACAGCTGCTGGCCAGAAGGAGCCAAATTCCCATTACCACAGAAACACCCTGGTTTCCCAGGCAACAGAGATTTAAAGTGTGACAGCAGTTGCTTATTAGTGAATAGGTTTCAAAAATTTTTAGAAAGGATTTACCACAGTAACTCATTTTCAGCATGCACTGCCATCACAGCTCAACACTACAGAGTGTGGTCACATGCCTACAGAACCTTGCAAGTTAGGCATGTGCACACATCCCCTAGCACAACAGTCCATTGTTCAAGGGTTCTGTGAAGGAGAACTCTGGTAGATAGGAAAGTGAATTTCTCCATGTTTACTGTCATTACATTCATACACTTCAAAAGACTATCCAAGTAGTTGGTGCTAACATTCGGCACAAGTGTCATGCATTTTTAAAATTCTCCTGTACTGCTTGCTTTCCCATGACTCAACAGTTGAGGATCATGTCCGAGTTGCTCTTGTACAGAGCATTTCCTCTATAGACATTGAGGAAGCAAAAGGTAATGTCTATATTCAGTTTCACTCAGCTCTTGAGAGCAATGTTGAGGAACTGCACAAGCAGTAGTTTGGACATCATCTACAAGGGGTTGAAGTAAAGATGTGAAGTGCAGGGAAAGAGAAATCAGAGGAGAACCCAAAAGATCCAGGAAAAAGGGATCGGGAAAGACAAACAAGTCCCAGGAAGGGAGTTAGCAAAAAATAAGCAAGATCCTTCCTGGGCAATATAGTTAGGCCCATTATTGCGTTTAGAAAATGAGTTTCATTCCAGCAAGAGGGTCATTAAATCTCTGCAGATTTATACAGTCAATAACATGAGACATCTATGTGTTAAGTATTCTCTGTGAGAAACCCTGCAATTTTCTGTTATGACACATCCAAAGCTACCAATTATGACAATATACCAACGAAGGGTTCTTGTCCGTAACTTCATTAACATTTGCCCTGTAAGGGCCCAAATTGCCTGATAATGATTGAAATGTACATGGAAGTATATTAAAGGTAAGATGGAAAGGACTGAGGAATTTAAAAGTCACACAAGAAAAAAAATTGCAAATACATAATTTTATTTTTATTCTTTTATTTTTTAGTATTTATGGACAATAAAATGTACCAAAGAAAAAATGGGTTACCTACCTTTCGTAACTGTTGTTCTTACGTGTTGCTCATGTCCGTTCCATTCTACCTGTGTGTGTGCCCACGTGCATAGTCAGAGATTTCTGCTTTAGTGGTATATGTAGGGCCAGCGGTGACGCCCTCTGGAGTGCTGCGCTCATGTGTTGGTATATTAGGCATCCCTGGCTCTATGCCCTTTCAGTTCCTTCTTGCCAGCAACTCCAACAGAGGGGCAGGAGGACAGGTAATGGAAGGGACATGAGCAACACATCTTGAAGAATAAAAGTTACGAAAGGCAGGTGACCGATTTTTCTTCTTCGAGTGCTTCCTCATGTCTATTCTATTCTAGGTGATTCAAAAGCAGCATCCCTGGAGGTGGGCTCAGTGTTCACGGTCGTGCAGCTTGCAATACTGCTCTGCCAAAGCCAGCATCATCCCAGGCCTGCTGGGTAATCGCGTAGTGGGACGTGAATGTGTGGATGGACGACCAGGTAGCAGCCCTGCAGATATCCTGGATTGGCACCTGGGCCAGGCAAGCTGCCAATGAGGCTTGCCCTCGGTTGAATGGGCGCTCACAATCACCAGTGAAGGCACATTCGCCTTTTCATAGCAGAAATGGATGCAGGTGGTGATCCATGATGAAATTATTTGGGCGGACACTGGACAGCCCTTCATTCTGTTCGCTACCGCAACAAACAGCTGTGTCAACTTATAGAATGGCTTAGCCTTCTACCTCGAAAGAACTAACGCTCTCCTGACATCCAGAGAGTGTAATCTACACTCATCTTATATCCTAGCTGGCATGAAACTGTGAAACTACCTTGGGCGGAAAGGGTAGATGTGGCGGCAGCCAGACCTTGTCCTTGTAGAACACCATGTAGGGAAGTCTGAGGTAAGCGCCATAACCTCAGAACCCCTACAGGCAGATGTTATTGCTGCCAGGAACAAGACCTTCCATGAGAGGAAGTCGGGGAGCCTCAACAGTATGAGATTTAAGTCCACAGAGAGACCGGGTCATGGACCTGAGGGTAGACCCTTGGATGGCACAAAGTACTTGCGCTCTGCCTTCTTGGAGATCGGAGAAGGGGGTTTGCCAGAGGGCATTTGTAATTTTAGCAACCCCCTTATGTAGGGGCAAAGCTACCCTGGCCAAGGCAACAGGGCAGAGAACATTAAAGAAGGAGTCTGTGGATTCCTCTAACTCCTCCACCTGGAGGCCCAAGTTGGTGGCAACCCTCTAGCAGCTCCTGATGCACCTTGGCATCATCCTGGGGCACCAGTGGAGGGGGCCCATCTGGCGATGACAAGGAGGAAGCCAGTAGCATGGGGTCCTCTGCAACCATAGGTGGTCCAGCAGCTTGCTCACCCACTTCCTCCTGTGCCACAACTTCCTGCAGCTCCCACTGGCTGGGATCGGCAATCCGTGGCCACTGGGAGCAGTGGGTGGCCGTGCTTGCGGACAGTCAGTGTAAACAAACTGTCTCGCAGCCAGTCAATGGACTACTCTGACGGGCCAAAGGTTGCTCACCAGTTAGACTATCCATCATCCTCTGTAATACTGACTACTGAGCAAAGCATTTTTTTGAACTCTTAATGTGCTTTTTGTCTTTTAAATGCCTACAGCAAGTAGGGTGGAACCCTGTGCCACTGGGTGTCATCAAATTCTTTTGACAGGTGCTGTTGAAATAATTCAGCAATGTATCAATGATCACCATGTGAATCTAACTATGGTTGAGCACATTCATAGTATTTATCCTACCTGACACCCATAAATGGTTGAGCGGATTCCTTCTTGACTGAGGCTAGGTGCAATGCAAACAGTTATAAAACTGGATTTCTTTTGAATCTTAGATGACTGACAAGGGATTTCCTGGTCTCTGTCACTATTCTTGAGGGTGGCCATATTGGTTCAGATGAATACATGTGTTAACTGGTCAAATCCAAAGCTTCAAGCTTTACTATTGTCTCTTTTTATGTGGTTCAAGTGGTTGGCTCAATAGTGGCTTAACTTCCTAGTTCTTGCATAGCAGATGCTGAAAACACACACACACACACGAAAAAACAAAGTAAGTAAGTTCCTGAAAATCTACATGGTTGACAATGTCCATTGCTGTGCTGGCAATATCACATAAATATTCATTGTTGTTGCTGGAAAATGTGGTGGCAATAGGATCATGCATATTTTATTCCTGCCCGGTCTTCTTTTTGTTTGAAATTAAATTTATCATCATTTGAGACACCAAACCTCCCAGTAAGAAGTAAAGACTTTTGTGTTTATTTTTCTAAAATGCTGCCATTAAGGAAACTATGCTGTTTGCTATGACAACACGTGTGACTACGAATATTTAGGAAGAAATTAATTTAAAATATCATGCATTTATCATCCAAATACTTTGCCCAGAGTAAAAATGGAACATATTAATAGCTATACTGAACTCTCTCACCACCATAGCCCTCGGGCAGCCTGCACCCCAAACCCCTCATCCCTGGCCCTACCCCAGAGCCCTCACCCCACCTCCAGACCCCAATCCTCTGTCCCAGCCCTGAACCCCCCTCCCTCACTCCAAACCCCTCAGACCCACCCCCACCACATGAATTTTGTTATGTGCATCAATGTGGAGGTGATGTGTGGTACACATCACCTCCACATTGGTGCACATAACAAAATTCATTCCGCACATGCGGGAAAAATTAGAGGGAACACTGGTCGACAGCTTTGGATGTGGCATGACAGAAAACGACAGGGTTTCTTGTAGAGAACTTTTAACACAAGTTCTCTCAGGTTATTGCCTAAATAAAATTGTACAGAATATATAGTGCCCCTTTCACTGGGATGGAATGACACAACAATAGGTCTCAGCATATGCCCTATGGTTTTAGGGTGGAGATTAAGCTTTTTCTAGGTACCAATCTGGACTGGCACCCAAAAGAAACACAAAAATAAGACATCATCCCTAAAGGATTTTCTTTGCCTCTCCAAAGAAAAGCATGAATGATGGGAGGGGTAAAGTTCCTCCCTTACAGAGCTTTCAATTAAGGGCCTCCAACAACAAAAACTGGAATGGTCATAATTTTATCTTGAATTAGTAAAATTGCAGTCTAGATAAACAATTAAGAATAGTTATTGTATATATCCCATAGTTACGCTTCAATTTGCCAGCCTGGTTTGGTTTTCTTTGTACAAAGAATTTAGAGTTCACAGAATTTCTTTTTTAAAACAAGTCTTTTAGTTTAAGTAGATCAAAATTGTCTAACACTTTTTTTTAAGACACTGCATTTCACAACTAAAGGTCCTGAAACTACTTAACTAATTCATGACTCAAGCTATTGTGTAGGAATAAAATTATATCTGGGTAACAACTAGCATGCCAAATTACAGATGGATGTGATCTAAATACTATTTAGATTTATAACAAAAGACACCAGTAACAGGGCTGCTAACATCATAGTATTATATTGCTAAATAAAATTATTTTTAATTTTCAAAATTTAACAAAAGTGATGACAATCTGTACTTCCAAAACAACATAATGTCTTCAAAATGTAAAATCTTTGCCAAGATAACATACCATTCTCTTAAACCATCCCGTCAATGTGCAGTGGCAGTCAAAGAACCTAACAGAATGTTGGGAATCATTAAGGGATAGCTAATAAGATGGAAAATATCATATTGCCCCTATATAAATCCATGGTATGCCTACAACTTGAATACTGCATACAAATATGGTTGCCCCATCTCAAAAAAGATATACTGGAATTGGAAAAGGTTCAGAAAAGGACAACAACAATGATTAGAAGTATGGAATAGCTTCCGTATGAGGACAGATTAATAAGATTGGGACTTTTCAGGCTGGAAAAGAGACGACTAAACGGGGATATGATAGAGGTCTATAAAATCACGATGGGTGTGGAGACAGTAAATAAGGAAATGTTATTTACTCCTTCTCATAACACAAGAATTAGGGTCACCAAATGAAATTAGTATACAGCAAGTTTAAAACAAACAAAAGGAGTATTTCTTCACACAACACACAGTCAACTACTGGAACTCTTCGCCAGAGGATGTGGTGAAGGCCAAGATTATAACAGAGTTCAAAAAAGAACTAGATAAATTAATGGAGGATAGGTCCATCAATGGCTACTATCCAGGATGGGCAAGAATGGCATCCCTAGCCTCTGTTTGCCAGAAACTGGGAATGGGCGACAGGGGATAGATCACTTGATGATTACCTGCTCTGTTCAGTCCCTCTGGGGCACCAAGCCTTGGTCACTGTTGGAAGACATGATACTGGGCTACATGGACCTTTGGTCTTACCCAGTATGGCTGTTCTTATGTTCTTATTCACAATGTTAATAGTGCAGTTATCTTAACTCTACATTTTAGATACTTACGAACTCTTTACCAAAAAAAAAAAACAACTACAACATGCTTATAAAGGTTCTCTCCATGTAATAATTCCTACTGAAAACATTAGTTTGAAGGTCAAAATTTAATTTAAACATTTGTAGACAAATCATTTTTTAAAAAGTAGATTTGTGATCGGTTTGCTTCTTTATGATAAAAGTAGACCTGAAGGACGCTTTTTTTTTGGTTGGTTTACTTTTTAAGGCTCTTCCCCCTGTTTGATTTTCATGATAGAAATTCAAGTCTGGTCTATCCCTGGCTCAGGAGGTCTCAGAGCTGCTGTGGTCTGAATGGTGAGTGTCTTGAGTACCTTTCTTAAAGAGACAGTACACTGTTTCTGAGATTTCCCCAACAGCCAGCTCTCACAGTCTCTGTCATACACACCACACTCTCTCTCTCTCTCTCTCTCTCCCTGCACCCCATCTCCTCAGAGTTGGGGAAGGGAGACAACAGGGCTCAGGACAGAGCAGGAGAGCTTTCAGTGAGTATCTTAAAGAGACAGCACACAGCTTTCCTCAGCAACCAGCACACACACTGTCCGTGTGTGTGTCTGTCTGTCTGTCTGTGAGAGAGAGAGAGACATGCACACACACACACACACAAACACAGTCTCTGCGTCTTTCACACACACCTCCCAACACATACTTGTATTATTGTTGTTACTTCTTGGTACTTCCTGCAATGCATATATATTCTTTGTAATTTTATTCTTGCAAAGTGTTATTTTAGTGTTTTAACTGGTCTATGCATTTCATAATTTTTATTTCTCTTACACTTAAATGTAATTATTTGAGTATTGAGTTCTAAATGGCTAACGTGTCCTGGCTGGGGTAATTATTCCTATGGTAACTTTTAAAAAATATATATTATATCTAGGTTTTTTGTTTCATGTATGATGCACATGAAGTCCATTGTCCTTATTCTGCTGCTCTGACTCCTTCCTTGCCTTAGAACCATGAAATCTATCATTTCATGATCACTTTCACCTAAATTGTCTTTCACCTTCAGATTTGCTACCAATTCCTCTCTTTTGGTCCATATCAAGTCTAAAATGGCTTTGCCCCCGTTTCTTCCTCCACTTTCTGTAATAAAAAAGTTGTTCCTAATATATTCCAAGAACTTATTATTTGAAATTTTGTTTTACCATATTACTTTAACTACCCAGGCAGCCATTGGAAAAGTTCTTCATTACTACCAGGTCTGATGGAGTACTGTGTCCGACTCTGCGTGCCACACTTTAGGAAAGATATGGATAAATTTGAGAGTCCAGAAGACAGCAACAAAAATGATCAAAGGTTTAGAAAAGCTGACCTATTAGGAAAGGTTACATGTGTAGTCTTGTGAAAAGAAGACGGAGGGAGGATCTGATAACTGTCTTCCAATAAGTTGATGAGTTGTATAAAAAGGTCTGTGATCAATTGTTCTCCATGTCCACTGAAGGTAGAGCAAGAAGTAGTGGGCTTAATCTGCAGCAAGGGAGATTTAGGTTAGATATTAGGAAAACTTTCTAGCTACAAGGGTAGTTAAACTCTGGAAGTCTTCCTAGGGAGGTTGTGGAATGCCCATCATTGGAGGTTTTTAAGAACAAGTCAGACAAACACCTGTCAGGGATGGTCTAGGTTTACTTGTTCCTGCTGCAGTGCAGGAGGCTGGACTCTGTGACTTCTTGAGGTCCCTTCCAGCTATAAATTTTTCTGATTCTCTGAATTAATGTTAGGCATGGTAAGAAAATTTTCAAAAGTATTCATAGTGTAGATAAGGCCATACAATCTTTCAGGATAGGGAAGACCTGAATTTCTGTTGTAAAAAGCAAGGGGATAAAGGAGCAAACAGATGGTCAGATTCATTTTCAGGTCACCTTTAAGCAGAAAGGTAACAAAGTTTATTCTCAAAAAGCATGGCTCAGTCTCATCTCTTAAAAAGATGTTCCCTATTTCATGTTCATAAAAACTAGTGGAGCTTTGCCTTAAAGAGTTTCCCACAGCGCTGGTATCACTTGTGATACCACTTTTCAGCAAGATGTCATGCACCAGCAGTTCATATTGCTTACAGCGAATCAAATTTACTTGTATATAAACTGACTATTTTTGTTCCTGGTCTCCTTTCCTTAACCGTAAATTGTGTCCTTAAGGGTGTCCTTAAATTGTTAGCTCTGCAGAGAAGCCACAATCTTTCTTCAGTGTTTGAAATGCACTTAGTACATAATGGGTACTACCATAAATAAATAAGATTTTGAATTTAGAGTCCTGGGCTTACCATAGAGAGTGGAACTTTAAAATTGCTTCAACAATTAACAAAAGAGTAACAAAGAAGAACTGGTGGATATAGTGGTGGATATTTAGACTTTTTCTAAGAACTTTTGATACGAGTACTTCACCAGATATTGTTAAGGAAACTTGCTAACTATGAAGCAAGAGATAGCACCTTCCAATACACATAGTGAAATCAAAATACATTAGCGGGTACCCCAGGAATCATGGTACTGGTAGGATAGGGGCTAGATTCACAAGAGACTTAAGCCACTACTGGCCTCCACATGTGCATAAATCCAACATTTAGATACCACTGACATTCACAAATCCACCAGTCAGCTGCCACCTAACCCTATAGGCACATGAGTTTCTGCTGGTGGGCATGCACAAAACTGCCTACATCCTGATGCCAAGCTGCTTGGTGCCCCAGCTCATGCCTAAACCCCAACAGGATTCTCAGACTGGGCATTACCTCCCCTGTGTGTACATCCCATGATACCCAATAGCCCAGTGACCACATCCCAGGTGAGGACCCTAACCACTGAGCTATAGAGTCAGAAAAATGGCAAGAAATTATCTATTGCACAGTAAATATGTATACAAAATGGAACAGCTTCAACATGGCAGATTTCAGGAAGGCCAACCAAAAAATACCTAATAGCGTGGGGGTGAGGGCACTCTCCTAGGAGAGGGGAGACCTGGGTTTAAGTCCCGACTCCAAATCCAACAGAGTTGGGATTTTAAGACAAGTCTCCCCACTCCCAGGTGAGTGACTTAACCACTAAGCTATTGGCTATAATACAGATGCTCCAGGGGTTACGCAAGACCCGACTTATGCAAATTTGCACTTACGGCAAAAGTTCCATAAGCCAGAAATAGGATTTTCAAATTGCGGAAATATTTGTGTAACGTACAGTTATACATTTCTGACTTATGCAAAATTCCAATTATGCAAGGCTTTCCGGAACAGAATGATTGTGTAAGTCGGAGGGCAGCTATAGGGTGGTGTTCTCTCACTATTCCCCACCCCCAAGAAAAGGCTAATCTGGCATGGGTGCGTACTCCAGGAAAAAGTCCATGGCTGTGAATCCTGGACACAGACAGCCACCTCCCTCTAGCCTGTCAGTCAGGCAGCTAAAGCCAGATTAATGGAAATCCAGCACTTAAGCCCCACTTTCTCCTCTGCTTTTCACTTCTGGCCAGCTTAGTCAGCTGCTTTCTTGCTAGCTTCTCTGAATTCCTTTCTTAGGCTATGTTTCCACTGTGCACCTTGTAATGGCACAGCTGTGCCGCTGCAGCCATGCAGTTGTAAGGTAAGCAGTGTAACCGACAAAGCACTGTCCACACCAGGGCCGTCCCTAGGCATACGCAGCATACACGGCTGCATAGGTCACCATTCCCCTTGTTGGCCGCAGCTGAAATCCTCTTCTCCTGCCCCTCACCCATGCTGGTCCCACAGCCTTCTCCCCGCCCCTTCCCTCACTCCTCAGCCGGCTGGCTGAGGGCTCCAGCCTCTGAGTCCATCTCAGCACCGGGGAGCCCAGAGCGGTGCACCCTTGGCCCACCGCCACCCGGAGCGGAATTCCTCCCTGGACCATGCCTGCCTGCACCACTTGGTCTCCAGAGGGGGCCAGGCTTGGCCAGGATAGAAGTGAAACTTCCATGTGAGTGGGGAGGGAGGAAGGGAGAACTTAAAGTGACAGTGTGCTCACTGTCTCACACTTCCCTAACACACACATAGTCTGCCACACACACTCTGCCTCTCACGCCTCAATCCCCCAATACAGATTGTTACACACAGTCTCACACTCCCCAACACACACACTGTCAGTCTCACACACACTGACGCGCTCTCTCTCTCTCTCTCTCACTCACACACACACACACACACACTTGTATTATTGTTGTTATTACTGCTTGGTACTTCCTGTCAAAATGTTCATGGTGAGTCAGGAGCTGCTAGGGACTGCAGGAGGTAGGGTGACCAGACAGCAAGTGTGAAAAATCGGGATGGGGATAGGGATAATAGGAGCTTATATAAGAAAAAGATCCAAAAATCAGGACTGTCCCCATAAAATCGGGACATCTGGTCACCCTAGCAGGAGGGCTGTGGGCTCTAGCAAGATGCAGCCTCCATATGAAGCAGGAAGCCTGTATTGAGTCACTGCCACAGCGTCTGTTGCATACGAAGCTCAGCGTGTGTGTCAGCAACGGGGAGGGGTGTTCTGGGGGTCCATGGGTGGGGGTGGTGGCTGTGCCCCCCGACACACTGGGGTCAGCGGCGCCAGCTGGGTACCTCCTTCAATGGAGCATAGGGGCACCAGTTTAATAATACTGCGTAGGGCTCCATAAATCCTAAGGATGGCTCTGGTCCACACTGGTGCTTTCCGTTGGTAAAACTTTTGTCTTTCGGGGTTGTTTTTCTTCCACACCCCTGAGCAACAAAAGTTTTAACAAGAAAAGTGCAATGTAGATATAGCCTTAACCACCCAACTGTTCCGTGTATGCCTGGGCACCTACCACTGAAAAGCAGAGTACTTAGGGGTTAGGCATTGCAATGCAATTGCAATGCTCAGCACTGAAATAGCTAAGTCCCCTTTGTGAACCCAGGACCTGCGGCTTAATGTCTATATTAATGACCTGGAAGAAGGGGTGAACAATGAAATGACATTTGCTGAAAAATACAAATATAGAATAATAGAAAATAACAAACAGGCCATCCCTCATCTCTGGGCAATAGTGCGGAATTAAGCAGCATTATAATGACCCCTCTAGTTCTATGCACTGCTGTTGTCACCATGTCAGTCCTAGGATATTAGAGACACAATGTGGGTGAAATAATATCTTTTAACTTGGTCCACTAACGATATGACCTCAACCACCTTGTCCCCCACAAGTCCTAGTTTTTTCCACACAAAACGATATTTCTGCTTAGGAAGAACACACTGCTAGAGCCTGTGCTGAGCACAATCCTTAGGTCCAACTTGTGCAGCAATTCAGCAATTAGCTGGCCTGGGATAGCTCAGTCAGAGGAGAGCAGCAGACCCTGACTCCCTGAGCTTTCTTGTCCCGACAGTGGTCTCAGTAGCCCCAGCTGAACAAAGAAAAGGATCCAAACACACTGACAAGGAAGCATCAGCCCTTCTCAGTCACAATCTTCTCCCCCTCAGAACTAACTGGTGCATTTTAGCAGGGCTGCTAAAAAGCCTGACTGCCCTTACTCAATATGAGCTGTCACAGCAGCATCAAATGAACTCCTCGTGTCAGTAGGTCCATAGTTTGTGAAGCACTTTCTTATGAACAGTACTACAGGAATGTAAGGTACAATTAAATCCTTTTTGTAATTAAAAAGGGGAGGACAGGACATACCCACTGTAAAGGGTAGAGGCAGCAGTTTTCTGTCCCAGTTCAACTATAACTTTAGCAGGAAACACTTTCAATGTACACACCTTTCAGTAAAAATCTCAAGACACCTTTATAAACATTCAGCGTGTTTATTAGCACGAGTTACTTGAATTCAGACATTTCACGGCAGTCCCCGTGAAGGAGCCACTATGCCCACAGCCACGAAGAGGGCAGGCGACGCGCCCTGCAGCCCGCAGCGAGCGAGCCCGTGGCAGCGCCTGCAGACCAGCTCGCGGGAGTCCTGCCAGCAGCACCCGGAGAAGAAGGGGCGGCAGCTTGACTCTCATCAGACAAATACACCGCGCTGCCGGGGCACAGGGACCCTGGCTAACGCCCGTCTTGAGCTGGCCCCTACTAGAGCAATGGCGGGTAGGGGCTACAGCCCGCAGTCTGACCAGTGCCTTCCCCTTTAAGGGCCCCACAATCCCCAACGCTTTAGTCCTTCCCGTCCGTTAATCCCTTTACCCACGCCAGGCCACAGGGCCCCCCGCTCAGCTTCCCCGCGTCCCTCTCCCCCGCCCCCGCGCGGGCAGCCGTAGCAGGGAGACTCACCTCGCCCGCACAGGATTCCCCTCAGGCAGCCACTGACACCCTCCCTGCTAGGTTTCCCAGCCCGTTGCTAGCCGCTAAACCCCTCCCCTGACCCCCTCCTATCAGAGGCTCCCTCCGGGAAGGAAGGCAGAGACGCTACGGAACCCCGTGCCGCGCATGCGTCGCTAAGACCCGGCAGCCAACCGGCAGCCGCGGAACGTTCAGTTCAAAAGAAAACCTGAGGCGACTAGCGGCGATTGAAGGGTTCGTGCTTTCAAACTAACGACACCTCAAGCAAACGGCCGTTAACGGCTATTTAGTTTAAGCTGTGCCAGAGCTGTAGTTACACTGCCCTCCCTCCTGCCCCGGGGGGACTCTTCCCACCTGCCCAACACATCTAGGCCGGGTCTACGCTAAAAAAATTAGGTGGGTGGAAAAATCCACACAACGCTGGGTGATGTGTGAAGCCAACCCAAATCCCTGTGTAGGCAGCACCTGGGCTGATGGAAGAATTATTCTGTGGACCTAACTACTGCTTTTATAGGAGATGGATTATCTATGCCAATGGGAAGACCCTTCCTGTCCCACAGGTGGTGTCTGTGCTGAAGCACAACAGTTGCACAGCTGTGCTGCTATAGCATTTTAAGAGTAGATATACCCTATTCACTAAAGTCAGTGTGCACAGCTCACACTTACGTTCTTGCTTGGACTCAGGGGTGTGAAATCTTGACTCTGTTAAGGTCAATGGCAAAGCTGGCTACTCACTTCAGTGGGGCCAGGTTTTTATCAAAGATTTATATTTCTGTCCTTCAGTCCTTTCCTGGAGCTCCAGATTGGACTCAGAGGTGCCCACGGGAGCAGTTTCCCTGGCTTGCCCTGAGTGTAGAATGACCAGATAGCAAGGGTGAAAAATTGGGACGGGGGTGGAGGGTAATAGGGTCCAAATATCAGGACTGTCCTTACTAAATTGGGACATCTGGTCACCCTACCTGAGTGATCGGAGATGTCCATCAGGCACAGATGACCTGGCCACTGCAAGGGCTGAGACAATAAGTCAATTGTCTTGTAAATACAAAAAAGTTTAGGCAATTCTCCCACTGTTAGTCTCACACTAGTACTGCTTCACCAGTAGTAGCAACAATGGAAGTTGTACGAGAGGGCCAGAAAGTTAGATGATAGGTGATAAAAATATCTGCAGACAGTCTATCCTAGTGTTCCTTTCATTTTCATTGCTAGCACTGGTGGAGCTACACTGTGGTAGCTCAGTAACAAGGTGAATTGCTTAACTATCTTGGCATAAATGTAGTCAGTCAGGCAGAGATATACAGGAAGGCTCCTCAAGACAGCAAGAACTGCAAAGAAGATTATCATATGGACAGTGGTGACATTGTTTGAAAGAAATCTAAGAGGAGGCTAGTGTTAGATGAATGAAGCGAACAGGGCATGGAGGGACACATTATTTGCCAGCAAGGCTGAATCAAGCGGATAGAGGGTTTTGAAAATAAAGGCGATTTTGAACAGAATCCTGACATTAATTGACTTGTTTGACGATATGATTATTCTCTTTTGTATATGCAAGAAGGCTGATGCTTTCTGAAACTGTTGAGGAACTGGACTGCCATGATGTCCTGGTACCTGTCAGTGTAGAGAACATGTGCATCAAAGTGTTTTATAGGATCCTATACTTCTTATAGGAACAGTAGATATGGATTTTAGGAGTTCTTTGGGTTCTCATAAATTGAACATATATACATTTCCTACTAGTAATGATTGTGCTTCTAATACATGTTTTATAAAAAAAAAATTAACTTAGTGGGGTAAAATTAAATAAAAGTGCATGGGAGATTATAATAATCTTGATCATTACATTTCAAAACCTTTATAAAATAGGAAATGGCCCTTCAGTTCTGGCAGATTCACAGACACTGCAGCTCTTCATATTTATCACACAAACACATTGGTCCACTTAAAAATATATATTCCACAACATATAGGCTTCTACTTGGAGTTTGAGAAATTACTATACAGATTCTACACTTATGCACTGTACTGAATTTTCATAATTGGGGGAAAGGCACTTATGTCAAGGGAGAAGAAACTGGTGAATTTGCTGAAGCTACATTCAGTGTGATAAATTAGATTTGCTAATAATGACATATTTGATGTCATTCTCATGACATAAAAGGCAAACAAAAATTAAGCCAATAAGTAGTCTATATACACAAAGGACTTTCTGTGTCCCTTTGGGTAATTGTCTTATAGTCACCATTTTCCCTGATGGATTTTAATTTACGTAAAGGGTAAACTGCATTCCTGCACAGGGGACCAGTACAAGGTGTTGGAAGCGAAGGCCTATATAGGCCTGACAAAAGCCTGTTGTGGATTTTAAGATTCTGTTCTGATAACATTTAACAATGTAAGAGTAGACCTGTATGTGTAAGGAACTGCAGAGCAATGATGTCTGTGAGAACAAGCAAAGGTAAAGTAACTAAAAAGCTAGAAAAGACTGGTTTGAACTAACTCTAAACCTGTACTCGGAGGGGAGGAGAGTTAACATCAGTAGTGCAAGTAGGGTGGTACTCTCCAGTACACAGTACTGGCCAGAGACTTTTAGGGGATACGGGGTACCAGAAAGACTTGGGGGCTGCTCTCTGCTCCTGGAGCAGAACATGGCTCCAAAGGGCATTCATTCTTTATATGGCTTGAACAGCACAATGCATATGTATTGTGCTGTTACATTGGTCAGGAGTCCTCAGAGGGGAGCGGTGGGGGGTAGGGAATGGAAGGTGTTTAAACAGTGTTTTTGATTGTTTCTCCCCATTGGTCTGAATTATCCAGGACCTTCATACTGCATCACATCAAGTCCAAATCATTAGAGGAATTCCTCTGCATGCACAGAGGATGTTTGGATTCTGATGTCAGCCCAGTTCTGCAGCCTGACAGGTATCAGGTGGTGTCCCCAGTGTATATAGAATTCTTCTTTGCAGCCAAACTAGTCTAATAGACTCCTGTAACTCTTATTGTTTGCATGTCTATGGACTACTTTTGTGGTAAGAGTTTCAGGAGTCTGTTCTGTTCCTATAAAGGAAGTTGAATCTCTCACGAAATGCAATATTTGGGTACAATACCATAATGCAGTTTAGGATACAATTCTACTTAAAATTTGTCTTTTAATAAGTCATACATATGCTGAAATGGCTCCTCACCCAACTCCCATATTCCATATAAACAGACTGAAATACTACATATTTGGAGTAGTTAAGCATGTTGATGTTTGTATATATAAACACCCATTTCATCACTGTACTGGAAAATATAGCTGAACTTAAACTTTCTTCAAATTCCATAGAAAATTAACAGTCCCAATTGTTTTCTGTTTTAATCAGTGTGAACCTGAAAAAATGACACACCTTCTAAGAGAAAAGAATCAGTCCACACTTACTGAAAAAAAAATTCCTACTAACTGGTGTTCAGTAGAGTACTACAAGATACATACATAACCTCAAAAAGAACAGGAATCCTTGTGGCACCTTGGAGACTAACAAATTTATTAGCTTTTGTGGGCTACAGTTCACTTCATCAGATGCATAGAATGGAACATATAGTAAGAAGATATATATACATACAGAGAACATGTTCATGTTCTCTACCTTTTCACATGTTCTCTGTATGTATATATATCTTCTTACTATATATTCCATTCTATGCATCTGATGAAGTGGGCTGTAGCCCACGAAAGCTTATGCTCAAATAAATTTGTTAGTCTCTAAGGTGTCACAAGGACTCCTGTTCTTTTTGCGGATACAGACTAACACAGCTGCTACTCTGAAACCTGATATATAACCTCATGAGCAGAGAGCGGAGAGGATACATTATAACCAGCAAAACAATAATAATAATAATAATAATAATAATATCTCAAAGAGGCAGAGGTTCACAGATTTGCAAACCTAAAAGTCTGTACTGAGATGGTTTATGCTTTAAACCACCTCAGCACATACCAGGTTTATGAACATTAACAAGTTAATTGCAAAGGAACACTGAAGCCCATTAACTGAATGTGTGCCAGCCAGTATGCCCTCACTTACTAAAGGTGCAGTCACACCTGAACAGCTAAAAATTAACCGTGCCCTTTTAAGCTAAATGGAGTCATGTCACTGGCTCCATATCTGTTGTTACATAACAGATAAAACTCCAGTGGGGCATGGTGCTGGTACATAGGGTCTGAAGTACGTGGTATGATTTTTCAGAATCTCTTTTGGGAATAGTCATGTAGGTGAAATAGCTGATACTTATGATTATACTATTTCTATGCATGTATATTCATTTTGGTATCTGAGGTTATGACTATTAGGTATGTTTGCTCCTGTGGTAACTGTCATAAACAGATAGCTAAGGGTTAATGTCTCTTTCACCTGAAGCACCTGACCAGAGGACCAATCAGGAAACCGGATTTTTTCAACTTTGGGTGGAGGGAAGTTTGTGTCTGAGTCTTTTGTCTGCCTGCCTGCTTTCTCTGAGCTTTGGAGAAGTAGTTTCTACTTTCTAGTCTTCTGTTTCTAAGTGTAAGGACAAAGAGATCAGATAGTAAGTTCTATGGTTTCTTTTCTTTGGTATTTGCATGAATATAAGTGCTGGAGTGCTTTGATTTGTATTCTTTTTGAATAAGGCTGTTTATTCAATATTCTTTTAAGCAATTGACCCTGTATTGTATCATCTTAATACAGAGAGAGACATTTGTACTTATTTTTCTTTCTTTTTATATAAAGCTTTCTTTTAAGACCTGTTGGAGTTTTTCTTTACTTCAGGGAAATTGAGTCTGTACTCACCAGGGAATTGGTGGGAGGAAGAAATCAGGGAGATCTGTGTGTTGGATTTGCTAGCCTGATTTTGCATTCCCTCTGGGGGAATAGGAAAGTACTTTTTGTTTCCAGGATTGGAAACAGAGAGGGGGAGTCACTCTGTGTAGTTTCACAGAGCTTGTGTCTGTGTATCTCTCCAGGAGCACCTGGAGGGGGGAAGGGAAAAAGGATTATTTCCCTTTGTTGTGAGACTCAAGGGATTTGGGTCTTGGGGTCCCCAGGGAAGGTTTTTCAGAGGGACCAGAGTGCCCCAAAACACTCTAATTTTTTGGGTGGTGGCAGCAGGTACCAGGTCCAAGCTGGTAACTAAGCTTGGAGGTTTTCATGCTAACCCCCATATTTTGGACGCTAAGGTCCAAATCTGGGACTAAGGTTATGATAGTAACATTCACAAAGTATTTAGCCAGCACATGAAGAGACAAGTCAAGTTGAATGGCCCATTAAGGAACAGTTAGCTCACAATGGACCCTGGAAAATGCCTGTCTACACTTAATGGACTTTTTGTGAATGTTCTAACTAGAATATGAGTAGGGGTGTGTAATAAACAGATAGCTAAGGGTTAATGTTCTTTTACCTGTAAAGGGTTAACAAAGGGAACCAAACACCTGACCAGAGGACCAATCAGGAAACAAGACTTTTTCAAATCTGGGTGGAGGGAAGTTTTGGGTGTGAGTTCTTTGTTCTTTGTCTTGGTTCGGTGACCATCTCGGCTCTGAGAGTGATCTTTCTATCTCCAGGCTTTCTAATCTTCTGTTTCCAAGTTGTAAGTACAAGGATAGTAAGACAATAGGTTTATATTGTTTTTTTGTATTTACATGTGTGTAGTTGCTGGAATGTGTTAAATTGTATTCTTTTTGGATAAGGCTGTTTATTCATTTTTTTCCTTTAAGCAATTGACCCTGTATATTGTCACCTTGATACAGAGACCATTTTATGTCCTTTTTCTTTCTTTTTATATAAAGCTTTCTTTTTAAGACCTGTTTGAGTGTTTTTCACTGGTTAAGGCTAAGAAACGAAGGGAGGGGGAAAATCTCTTTGTGTTAGATTTACTAAGCCTGACTCTGCATACCCTCTGGGTGAGGGGGGAGAGAGATTAGATCTCTCAGTACTTGTGTTTCAAGGACTTGAAGCAGGGAGTATCCTAGGGTCCCCAGGGCGGGGAAATCTGGGAGGAGGTAAAGAGGGGGAAGGGAAATGGTTTATTCCCCTTTGTTGTGAGACTCAAGGAATCTGGGTCTTGCGGTCCCCTGGGAAGGTTTGGGGGGACCAGAGGGTATCAGGCCCTAAAATTCCTGATTGGTGGCAGCGATATCAGATCCAAGCTGGTAATTAAGCTTTGGAGGTTTCATGCTAGCTTCTCATGTTCTGAACTCTAAGGTTCAGATCTGAGTAGGACAGTTATGACAGGGTGATGGACATGTAACTTGCCCATGTGACTCAAACACTATCTTTCACAGTAAGAACAGATTTCCCTTTACTTGGCACTTGGCAGAAGCTAAAAGGCCCTGGCCTGGAAACAGACCCATTTTGCCTCTTTCCTGCTCCAGCCTCTGGATTCTTTCCTGCTCCAGCCTCTGGACTATGAACATATAGACGCCCCCTGACTTACGCAATCGTTCTATTCTGGAAAGCCTTGCGTAACTTGAATTTTGCGTAAATTGGAAACATATACCATATGTTACACACAAATTTCCGCAACTCAAAAATCCTATGGAACTTTTTTCAGACGTGCAAATTTGCGTAAGTCGGGTCTTGCGTAACCCAGGGTGCGTCTGTATACTAATGGGAGCATTCTAACCAAGGGCCTTTAGGGTAATTTGGAGCCTTCATATTTCCTCGATCCTTTGCAGGTGGACTTATTGGTTGGATATGGTACAGAGACTGTTCTAGCCTTACTGATTGCTGAGTTCTCCCTTGCAATGGACAAAGATCAAATGTCTACCTGACTTTCTCACATGAGTCAGCAGCCTTTGATACCTGTGGTATAAGCAACATAGCGCATGCTTGAGTGGTTTTGTTCTTTCCTCTCCTAATGTCAAAGCCTGTTCACATTGAACTCAATAGCAAAACTCCTTTTGATCTCAATGGGAACAGGATTTGGCCCCAAGAGATCAGAGAATGTGATTTTGATCAATTGCTTATCTGTCCAGAGACAGTTCTCACGCATGTCCTGCCAGGCTAATTTTGATTGTCCTTCCTGTATGTCATGCTGAGGAAAATAAAACAATTTGGGCTGTAGTTCTGTCAGGATGTACATGGCACACACAGTTCTATGCCTCTTTTCCATCAAACTCAGATGGCGCAGCACCTTTGCTTTCCTAGTGCCTGGTGGAGAGCAATACTTAGATAAAGACAAGTGGTCAGAAGCTTAGTTTGGATGTAAGGGAGGCACTGATAGTGTGTTAAGGGAAATGGGGTGATTATCCTTCTTTCATTTAAGAAGTTTTCAATTTGGGGTGCTGCTGGATCCTCAATGACACCTGAAAGTACAGGTAGCACCAGGACCCAAAGCTCATGTTACACAGGTAAGGGGGGTGTCAGAAGGGAGGAGGAGAGAGTAGGGGCCCTGGGTTTGGTGGGGAGGAGTCACATGGAGGGTCACATGGGGGAGGTCACATACCCTTCCTGGTGTCCCTCCCATGAGTGCAGTACCAGTAAGAAATTATTTCTACTTGCACCACTGGTTAATATGGAAATGCGAGACTAATATCTCTTTTAAGAAAAGACAACAAAAAGTTATAAATACATTTGTGTAGCAAAGGGAGGTTGAAGCTGTATTGTTAGATGCTGGAAGTGACTGTATTGAGATTGTCCTGATGAGCTTCCCACGTCTGAGTAATGATCACTACCCTGAGTGTCTTGCCTTAATAAATATTTATTAGAGCCATCTGTTAAATAAGTGAACCTTTATCCAACACCAGGGAGTAAAGAGTTTTGTCATTTGCTTCCACAGGGATCAAGATCAGACCTAATATCACTTACTACTCTTTAAGAATGCAGAAGTTAAAAATTAAGTGTTCAGCAATGTCAAGCATTCAACATAATTTTATTCTCTTGTTCATTAGGCTATGGAGCTGTGTTAAGGCTTTGAAGAGAGCCCAATCCAGATGGGTTGTGACTGCCATGCAAGCCGTTGAAGGTGGTGAAATTAAAATAAAGGATGCAGAGCACCTCCTTTCCTGGCTACTGGTGGGGAAACCAGAGGTTGAGAATACCAGAAAGTGGAGTAATTATGAAGGATTAATTGACTGGCATTGTGATCTACCATCTGTTATACTGATAATAAAAAATTTATAGGTCAAAGTGCCAAATATTGTGCACATTTTCAACATAGGCTGAATTATTTTGTATTTATGTATAATGTATTGAGTCATGTTGGAATAAAAATGAATACATACTCTCAGATATTACTATTACATTAACCTTGAAAAACTAACCAAATCATGATATTCACTATAAATAATAATAGTCCCATCATTTAAAAATACCTAAACATCTGGTCCTGATAACATAAAATTGGTATTTTGAAAGGCCTCATGTAAACATCTGTGAAATATCTGGAATTCTGTCTGGAAATATACAATTCTCTCTCTTCTGCATCAGATTAAACACAACAGCGTTGTTGACATAAAACTATGTATTCCACAAAGAAGTTACAAAATTAGACCACTACAATCACTTAATTATTTTTCTTCTTTTTATCCAGAGGTAGATACACAGGGTGCCCTGGCATGGGTACCCTCAATGACAGGTGGTCCAAGGGTCGGGCAGCTGCAGGGGCAGAAGCATAGTCCTGCCAGCTCCTGAGGCTCCTGCAGCAGGCTCTGCTCCCACCAGCAGCCAAGCTCCCCACCCCCCGGCCTCCTCCCACAAGCGGGCTGTGTTCCCGCTCCTCTCTCCTTCTCCCTCACCTTCCCAGTGCTTCCCCTTTCGCCAAACAGCTCTCTGCCAGCACTCAGGCTCTAGGAGGGAGGGGGAGGAATGGGGCCGCAGCGCACTCAGGGGAGGAGGCTGAGAAGAGGTGGGGGCGGGGCCTTGGGGAAGGGATTGGAATCGGACCAGGGCAGAGCAAAGGCAGGGCCCAAGCAATCCCCCTACATATACTCCCCCACGAGCCGCTGGGGGGAGGGGGAGAGGGCTGGGCTGGGACAAGGAGCACCCCCATTCTCCTGTCCTGACTCCTGCACACACACCCCCACACACACTGCCCTCCCTGATTCCTGCAGCCCCCCCCACTTCCCCTGCCCCCATCCTGAGCACCAAATGGGAGCTCCTGCACACACACACACACAGTCCCACCTGCAACTCTCACACCAAATGGGAGCTGCCCCAGATAAGCGCTCCACACCCTAACCTCCTGCCCCAACCCTGAGCCCCCTCCTACAATCTAACTCCTGACCAGACCCTGCACCCAAACCCACTCCTCCACCCTAATTCCCTCCTAGACCCTGCACCCACTCCCACACCCAAAGCCCCTGCCCTCCCTGACTCCTGCATCCCTCCACACCCTCAGCCCATTGCCCACCCTGTCTCCTGCTGCCCTGTCCTAAGCCCCCTCCCGCACCCTAACTCCTGGCCAGATCTTGCACCCCAACCCCAGCCTGCTCTTGCACTCTCCCTCCCAGGCCCTGCACCGCCAGCCCTGAGTCCCATCTTGTAGAATAAATCCTGGCCAGACCCTGCACCCCCAATGCTTTCTTACATTATTTTTTTTTATAAAGCACTCTTATCCAAAGTGCTTTACAATCGTTAGCTAATGGTACAACCAGTATTTGGAAAGATCATTAAGTGGTCCACGGAGACCCCTAGCGATTTTCAAGTGGTCTGTGAAAAAATAAGTTAGACTACAAAAACAATCAAGGGACCTCACTTTATTTTCATGTACTTCCTATTATTTATAGAAGGAGCATGAAGAAAAAAAGAATGAAAACCCGGGGCAGGGGGACATAAAAAATGTTTTATTTGGCTGGGTCCCAAGGAGGGGCCCCACTAAGTCTAAATCTGCCCCTGCCTGGATCGATCGCTGTGAGGCTCGGTGGGGCGCATTGCCCACTGCCACCCTCGGCAGAGGCGAGGTGAAGCTTAACCTCCCCAAACAGCCAGGCCTGACCCCACCCACAGGGCCCCGCCGGGGGAGGGGGCCTCTGGGATCCGGGCGCGCGGAAGGGGCGGAGCTAGCCTCCCCGAGCCGGAGGTTCGCGAGCCCTTTCACTGTGCCGGGCCACAGCGCCCCGTCAGGTAGTGGCGCGGATTGCGCTGCCCCGAGTCCCGTTATTTCAAAGGCCATGGGCGCAGCGCAGCACGGCGGGGTGAGGAACTGACTCCCCTTCAGGCGTCCCGCTGCCCGGACTCTGAGCGCTGTCGCCATGGAAGCAGAAGAGGCGGCGCACGGCGAGCCGCTCTCTGAAGATCGGCGTCGGCTCATCCCGGGGGCCAGCAGAAGACGACGGGGCAGCTTGGCCGCGGCCGTGGCCCAGTGCTTAGCCCTCGGCTTGATGTGCACGGCCGGGGCCTACCCCAGCTGGGTCCTAGTGAGCAGCGGCGACAGGAGGAACGATTCGGTACTAGGCGCGGTCTGGGCCGTGCACCCGAGAGATCCTGCTCCTGACTCCCCGCTCCTGGGCCGGGCCGGAGGCGTCCTGATGGTTTCTATAGCTGTCTGCTGCGCCCTGGCCATCCTGAGCGGCTACGGGGCCTTGGTGCTGGACTTCCTGGGGCTGCAGCGGGGCGGAGTGGCCGCTCCCCTCTTGCACGGCTTGGCCACTCTACTGGCTGCTGGCGCCGCGGCACTGTGCTCCTGCCTCTTCGAGTTAGTACGGAGCAGACTCCGAACTGAGACGGAGCTGCAGCACCGTGGCCTCTCCTCGACCCCTGGCCAAAGCTTCTTCCTCTCCATACTAGCCTGCGCCTTAGCGGCCACTGCGACCGGCCTCAGCTGCAGCGCCTCAGCCCGTGTGGGACCTGCAGCAGGTCTCCCCCGGCCTGGGACAGCGCGGAGGAGGAGAAGACTGAGCTTCCTCAAGCACGAGAGAGAAGGGGCTAGTGACACAGAGCACAGCCTCCCTGCTTGGGAGGGGGAGACTGACTCCCAAAAGGAGAGGGTGGTGGCCTTGGTACAGGGGGAAACTGAACCGGGGATGGCAGGCAGTCTCTGCTTCATACATGAAGAGATTGAACCCCGACTGGCAGGGAGTCTCCCCTTCATACAGGGGGCGATTGAACCCCGACCGGCAGGGAGTCTCCCCTTCATACAGGGGGCGATTGAACCTCGACCGGCAGGGAGTCTCCCCTTCATACAGGGGGCGATTGAACCTCGACCGGCAGGGAGTCTCCCCTTCATACAGGGGGCGATTGAACCCCGACCGGCAGGGAGTCTCCCCTTCATACAGGGGGCGATTGAACCCCGACCGGCAGGGAGTCTCCCCTTCATACAGGGGGCGATTGAACCTCGACCGGCAGGGAGTCTCCCCTTCATACAGGGGGCGATTGAACCTCGACTGGCAGGGAGTCTCCTCTTCATAAGGGGAGAAACTGAATCCCAAATGGAGGCAGGTCTCCCCTTCATACAGGCAGAGACTGAGCCCCAAATGGAAAAGACTTTTCCCTTTATACAGGGAAACACTGAATCCCAAGTGGCAGGGAGTCTCCCATTTGTACAGGTAGAGACTGAATCTCAAATGGTAGAGTCTCGTCTTCATACCACCAGTGACTGACTCCCACTCCAGGAAAATCCCTGTTTCACTGCAGGAAGAGACTGATCACCCTCCCCCCTGAGAGGGACACTACTCAGCCTCCTTTCCACACTTGAGTAAGAGGCTGGTGCTGCAAAATCCTGCCTCACCTGCTGGCAAATAACCTCTCAAATGAGAAAGTATCTCTTGCCCAAGAAAAATCCTTTTTGTCACAAGGAAAGGCTTCCAACAAAGCATCTTTCAAGTAATTCTCCAGAATGGAGAGAGCAGGAGGTGACAAACCAGAATCGTTCCTTACCAAAGTGCCTTAAAACTGATCCTCAAAAGGATTACAGCTCTCCAGGAGCTATGCAACAAAACCATAAAACAGCATCTTTAAAAACTGCCTTAAAACTACTCCTAAAAATAGGGGAATGGTCCTCCGTAGGAGTGACACTGCCAAGTTTAGATTCGCGTAATGGTGTGCAAGTCCTCAAGCGATGAATAAGGATTGGCCTTCCACAAGCCTTCCACTGTGTTCCTGCTATTGAACTGGGCAGCTCTGCATCTTGTTGAATGTTGTAACAGTGTTAAGAGCATTTTATGGATTTGTCTTAGCTACATGTATGTTTGTGTGTGTACACAATAAAGCTTTATTTTATCTTTTATAGTCTTAAACATATCACAGTTTTAAGATTTCTTTTAAAATATACCGTACTAACCAAAGAGTGAATAGAACCTTACTTGAGAGATAGATACATCAGTAAGCTTTTTATACAGCAATAGATTATTCAAACTCGATTTAAGGCTGAAATTTAAGTAACAGAATAGTTTCTTTCCAAAACATTTTGTAACAAAAAGTCCCCTTATGGACAAATGGGCTAAATTCTTGCCCCATTGAAATCAGTGTGGCTCACAATTTGCATGGCTCTTTTAGAAGGCCAACCACAATAGCATAATTGATTAAATAAAGGGTGTTCATAATAACAAAGCATTAGGTATTTTTGACTTTTTATATAGTATTAAGTAGACATAGGTAATTTTCATTTTAAATAATTATAAAATCTAATGTAAATATTTTCAGTATTAAAAAAAATCAGTTAAAATAGTTTGCTTGGAATTTAAAATCAATATTACCCTGCATTGTCTGAAATCCAGTAAGTACAACATTGAACTAATACATGACAACCAAGGAGTGAAAATTGCTAACATGTTTTCATTATGTATTGATTTAATAGTAGAACTGATGGAAAATTTTACAGCAAAACTTTTTTTCCCACAGAAAATGAATTTTAGATGAAAGAATGGTTTAAACTGTTCACATTTTTTATAAACTCAAAATGAAAAATGTTGGGACTCAGAACATTTTCAGTTTTGGATTTCTGACAATACAAAATAGCCTGTATGTGACTGTAGAAAGTAGCATCCAGTAAATTTGTTCTTGCTAATATCTAACAAAATACAAAACTTCCCTGTATAAGGAAGTTGTGACCATCAGCTATGATATCAGTGGATGTGAAGCACCTCGTAGAATAAGCAGGTCCATGCTCTTTAAAGCCAATGGGAGTTTTGTAATTGATTTAATCAGGAACAGGTCCATTATCAGAAACTGTAGAAGGTAAGCAAGATGAGACTCAGATGCTAACTCAAATCCTACAACTTACTTACACAACAACAATGTGGGAGGCATGTGAACCCTGTTGGGGAGGCTTATCCCCACCCCCATCCTTTCTGCCCCTCCCCCAACCAGAGACCCCATTAAGGCTGCTCCAGTCTGCCTGAGTGCCGTCAGCCTTTGAGTGCTGGGTAGGCAGCATCGCCACAGAGCACTGGTGAGGCGCTGGGACCCACCACCTACAGCCCTGGAGCATCAGGTGGGATGAGCACTGGCCCCAGCCACTCCCAAGTCTCAGCCACAGGCTGCCCTAGTCCTAGATGGGGGGGAAGAGTGGGAAGCCGGAGGGGGTCTGGAAGTGGAGCGTGGGCACAGCTGCTTGTGGAGGCTTAGCCTTCCCTGGCCTGTGGTCCCCACCACCCATGAATAACAAATTAAAATCCTGTATTTGCTAATTAATATTGTAAATTCTGCCAGGAGTTCAGACACTTGCAGCACAACTGACTTTAAGAGGAAGTTCATAGAATCATAGACTCAGGGTTGGAAGGGACCTCAGGAGGTCATCTAGTCCAACCCCCTGTTCAAAGCAGGGCCAATCCCCAACTAAATCCCCAAATACTCCCCGCAAGGATTGGGTTTAGCAGGCCATGAAGCCAACTTCAGAACCGAGGCTGCCTTCTGATCAGCAGTCACCTTCAGATCTGACAAGTGATGCCACTCTGTGCTCAGGCTCTGGTATCTCCCTGAAGAGGAAAAGGAGTTGTTCATCCGCCTCTGGTATGGCAAGGAAGAGGTTCCATAAAACAAGTTGGGACCATTCTATGGCTCTGGGAGACTCCTTTTTTATGAGGCATGCAGACCAGCACCATACTGCATGCAGAATGGAGCAGGTCCATCCAACTGCACTCCAGTACAGCATCAGGAGAGATAAGGGCCTGTACTGTCGACTCTAGTTCTGATTATGGGGCATCTGTTGAGTCTGGTACAATGATGTCAGTGCTGACTGTCTCCAAGTTGATGGCATACCAGGCAGCATCAAATTTGCATTGCCTCTCAATCCCGGATTCTCCTCCAGTTCAGGAGTTCTCTGGTGCTATAGCTTCTAGTGGCTCATCCTCCTTTGTTCTCTGGCACCTGCTGGCCATGTTGCAGGGATTTTTCTCCCATCTGTGTCAGAAAACTGCCACCTTTGTGGCTATAACATCTGCCAGGAGAGCGTAAGAGTTATAGGCTTTGATTTCAGAGCCTCCTTACACACAATTTTCTGGAGAGAAAGTAATCTTGTGGCCACACCCTACATTTTTATCTAAGGTGGTTTCCCATTTTCAGTTGAAGCAAATTATATATCTGTCAGTGTTCCGTAAACTGCAATGTCTGGCTTTTTATCTGGATAGACCTAAACCTTTCCATTCATCACCTCAACTCTTTGGTTCATGTGTGGATCTGGTGAAGGGTCAAGAGATCTTTTAACAGACAGTTTCCAAGCAGATAACTTTCTGCATCATGATAGCATACAAAGTAGCCCAGGCTGTACCGCCTCAAGGAGTATAAGCTTATTCCATGAGAGCTCAAGCAATACCAATGGCATTTCTAAATGACATTCCTATATTGGACATTTGCAGGGTGTCCACTTGGTCCTCTGTGCATATTTTTGCAAACCACTGTGCCATTACAGCTGCGTCTAGCTCAGATGCAAACTTTGGGCAGGCAGTCCTGCAGTTCTTTAAATAGACCCCGAGCCACACGTCGGACGAATACTGCTTGTGAGGGACCCATATAGAATGCATGGCTACATCTACTTGAAGAAAAACGGTAACTGGTGTTTTTCAAGACGTGATGTAAATGTGTACTCCATGTCCTGTCCTCCATTCTTTCTGCATCAGAGTCTGTACTACTGATGTTTGGGGCAAAGGAACTGAGGGGCTCAGGGTGGCACCACCCCTGTACAGCATGGGGAGGGGTAGGCCAGAGGGTGTAAGTGCCACCTCACAGGTACTGCTAGGCAAAGTTCTCCAGCTCTGGTGCATGAATTACTCACCCACCCACATGGAATACACCTCTGCCTTACATCTAAAGGAAGAACAGTTAAGGGTAGGTTACCATTTTTTTTGTTGCTAGTGCTTCCTTTTTTTAAAGTTTTTTGTGATTACAGTCAATTTTTTTCTGTTCAGCTACAAACTATTAAAAATAATGCCTCTGATTCTGCTCTTACTTACACCAGTTTAAATCAAGGGAGGTTAGTGGGGGTTACACCAGTGTAAAATCAGTAGGAGACTAGAATCAGAATCAATGTATGTTACTTTGAAAACATTCTTTAGTGTTATTTTCCTTTATTTGTACTAATGTAGATACTAAAGTATTGTTATTCTTAAACCCATCTAGGCAGTTTTGTGGGCTTGGGCAAGTCACAACCCACTCTGTGTCTGTCCCCTCCTCCATAAAATGGGGATAATACTCTGAGTCATATTTTGCACTTTGAAAATATAAATAGCTATATAACTGCTAAGAACTGTAAAACTATTTACCCCCTGTCCAAATTCAGTACTCTCGTTTCTTTCTAATGCTTTAATACTTTTTTCCTTTTAATCTCGCTCTTTCCTATCAGCCTTTAGCTTTTCTTCAGCCCAGCCCAGCTAGCCACAAATGTTATTTCCAAATGCTTGGCCTTGGAACATGCTGATTTGAATATTCCATTCTTTCTGTTAAAGGGATATCACCTTAAACATTTTGTATACTGTTTGAACAGAAAGGAAATTAAAATAACACCATGGGTAGCCATAATTCTGTGGTTCATGCAGAGTTTCCAGGGTTGCACCCATTTTGTCAGTCCATTGCTGATGCTGCATTAAAAGTATGTACTTTTGCATCAAGAGTGGTGAATCTTTGTAAATAGGACGCTTGACGTGGGTAGTGGCTTTCAACAGCACTGTCTATCCCACAAAGACTACAGGAGACAAAAAGTAATAGCTGCTGGGCCCTAGGCAGCCGAAAACCTAAGGTAAGCTAAGGTCAGAGCAAATCTCTGAAAATAATTCTTTAGGGAAATTCCTCCTGCCAGATCTGAAGGGTGAATCTTTAGCTGAAATGGTGACTGTTCTGTGTTTGGGAAGGAATTATCCTTTTGTTCCAACAAAAATGGATTTGTGCTGGCTATGTGCCACATGTACACTGAAACAAAATGTATTGGAACAAGGATCACTGTTTATTCTTAAAGTGTCTTGCCTTATTGCACTGTTTGCCCTAAATCCTCCCATCCCAAATCTGATCATATTGAAAGCCTTACCAGGCACCAAGGATAATCCATCCTGAACTGGTACAAAATAGGTAACCTACATGGAAACCCACAAATCTATGAGGATAAATAGATCAATGGCAACATATCTACCTTTAGGTCATAACACAAACTTCAGAACACTACACTGATGCTGGATCCTCCAGTATCTCCACAATTATAGAGGAGTATTTTGTAACATAATAGAAATAAATTAATATAATCATCAGTATGCTTTTCAAATTAGCTCACAAAAATGCTACACGTATCATTAACAAAATGCCTTATTGTGCTATTGACAATGTAAGTCATTATCCCCTTAAGTCACAACTAGCCCTGTACTTATAGATGGTCAGTGTCATATGTGGCATTTGTCATACACAATGCTGACTGGAGATGCTGTCCCCAACTATCAAGATAGTAGTTTCTATATAACTTGGGAGGGCTGTACTGCTTCTACAGCTCAGTACGTATGTTAACTATTAATGTGGATAATCCTGAGAGAACTGAGTCAAATATTCAAAAGCAGTCTTTAGAAACTGCTCCTGCATTTATTTGCACCCATATTGCAATTCCTCATGAGTGCAAATTAAATTTAGACTCCCTGATACAATTTATAGACAAAGAAAAATGTATTTTTGCTCCAAGGAACTTGCAGTTTAAACAAGACAACACAGCAAAGGGTGACAAAGAGATTGAAGAATCCTGATACCGCTTGATATGAAGACCAGACAGGCTTATTAAATTGGTATAAGTGGGTTGCTAATCTGTTTGCCAAAATTATGGGTGTCATCCATAATTAGGAGGATAGATGCAGCTGAATTGGTAGAATTAACTAACAAGTTTTTGATGTGATGATACATTCTTAGTAAGTGTTCAGAGATCATGGAACTAAACATTTTACTAAACTGTCGTAAATGTGGGGAAAACAGTCCCCTGCTGTGATCTGGCATTGGTGATGTGGTTATAAAATAATTCATTAAAAACCAGAAAGCTCCACTTCTGTCCAGAGTACTAAAGCCATTTTGAATCACGTTTATATAGGCTACGTTTATTTTCTAGTTTCCACAGTTGGGGAAAGAGGCTTCTTCTTGGATGACTTAGCTTCTGAAGGTGCTGCTTGAACGGCAAGAGTCACTGCAGTGGCCTAGTGGACAATGTATGATGGGGTGGGAAGTGGACCCCACTGGGGCTAGTGAGCTGTCCACTAGAAGGAACTTCAGTCCAGCTTCTCTGTCTTTTTGACACCTGCCTTTAGATGCCATACCTATATTGTGTCAAAATGAAAGGATTGTATCTGAGATAGCCTGAATACCCACCATTATAGGAGAAAGACCTCTGGCAAATATGGCAGGGCTTAAACCCCAGGGTCTTTGGCATAACCTCAAGGTCCTAATGGATTAAAAATAGGAATCCTAAAGAAAAAAGGGTGGGTAACTCCCCCACCAACCACAACTATGTTGAAACTAAAAAAAGAAATAAAACTAAATTAAGTAAGGGAGGTAAAAGAATAAATCACTATGTTAAAAAGGAAGGAAGCTGAGTACAGCAGACAATTGCTCGATCTCAAGTCACAGGCTCATTCTTTGCTGTTTTGCTATTAAGGCCTCAGCTAAAACAAGTATATTCAATAAATTAGGTGCAATCCAGCTATATTTAATAAATTAAAATGTACTTTGTTGAAAAGACATTAGTGCCTTTCTACACTGTTTGAATACTAAGTATCATTGCGAAGAGTCAACATTTCACCAGATATTTATCTGCCTCTCCCTGACTTTATATAGCATAGAAGATAACTGGAGTAAAAACACTTCTTACCAGGATACAGTGTGTAATTTTACATCACACTGGAAGAGAATTGAACGTACAAGAAACCCTCTTCTAATGTGAAGGTAACATTGATAAAAGAAAGCAAGTGCCAAGACATGGGGCAAAATCCTAAATTAGTATCTGGACACCTAAATAACTGGCCTGATTTTAAAAATTGCTGAGGTCTCAGTAGCTCTGATTAACCTAAGTGATGCTCAGCACTTTTGGAAGTCAAGTCTATTAGCCATTTATTTAGGTGGTCTATGGAGTTTAATTTTAGGCATCCAATTTTATAACATCATGGCCATTATTCTCTAATGTATTAGTTAGAACATATTTTGCTCCAGGTGCATAAAGGTGAATATTGTAACTTAAAAGTACATTTTCCTGGAGCTTAACTACTTAATCGGTTCATGGCCAATGTTTTCAGCAGTCTAGAAAGTATAGTAATTGATACAAATTTAAACCTCTTAGAAAATAAGCTTGTAAAGAGCAGTTAATATACAATTGATTTTTAAGTTAACTAAATCTATTAAACTGCATGGACAGTCTAATAGGTCGACAATTTTAGATTTAAGTTTTATAATAAAAAATATTGCATGCAAGATCTACAAAAATATTAACTGGTATGAAAAGTCAGTAATTTCTTCTGATAGCCAGGCATCAAAATAAATAAAAACTCACTTTTGAAAATTTAGTCCTCTGTAATTCAGCAGTCCTTATAATTAAGTTTAGTTTTTGCTTTCTTTACCAAAATCGCTACATTGTATAAGCTCAACAATTAGGAATACAAAAGTTTTAACAAAAAAAATAATTAAAAATGTGAAGAGATTTAATCTAAGTCCCACCATTATGATCTGAACTCATTTAGGTGCTTTATCATTACACTGGGATTTTTCAATAGAGTAGAGGCAGTAAATGAAGATGCCTCTACAGGTAAAAGATATGGCAACCATGCTGAACCCGCAACACTAAACCAAGAAGGCACACTGTCCAATGAATAGGGGACTAGTCTTCAAGTCAGGAAATCTGGATTCTACTCGCAGTTCTGCTACCAACATGGCATGAGATTAGGCAAGTCATTCTATACTTCAGTTTCCTCATCTGTAAAACTATACGGATGCATGCCTTCCCTTACTTTGTAAAGGATTTTAGAGCTACTTGTGAAAAGGACTGTATGAAAACTCACAAGTCAAATTGTATTTTTTGGGGAAGTAAAAAGAGATAATATAGGTGCAGTATAATTGCTTAAGATGCAATTCTGCTCAATGTTAGCAAAACATCTCATGTTGGTGCTGAAGCCATAACTTCCTCTGAAATGTCCCTCATTTCAAGCATCACTCATTTTAGTCCCAAACCTATTTATGTTCTATACAAATTGTGTCTTCTCACTTATTATTGCATATTATTTTTATTAGATATCAAGAAACAGGGTGGTGAAGTTGTAGAAAGCGATTTACATTTTTAAGTTCCCTACATGAATAACAGTTCATATTCTTCTCTTGGGGTCTGTGTCTCACATTGCATCCCATATTTGGGCCTTTGGCAGGTTGAGAGGTATGTCAAACACATTAAAGGGTTAAAAGGCTATGGAAGTAACAGTTAATATGAATTTTGTTAAACCAACCATTTTTTGCCTGCTTGTGTACACAAATGCTTTTTAACTTCACTACAATCTGAATTTATACAAAAAGACGCACACCAAAATATAACAACACTGTTTTAAAGGTTTAATGTTTATTTCCCCAAGACAGCCTAGCCTGTACTCTACTTAGATAAATTTCACAAGCTAGTTTTCTGCTGCTTCTAGTTTTAAACTTTAACCATGTTTCTGATGACAAGGAATGCTGTAAAAATACTCTAGTCCAACAAAGAGTTATGATCACAAAATAATCTTTATCCATTCTACAGTGTTTCAGAATTGCCAGTTGATTTTAAAACACAAGGTAGATATAGATGCTAATGGTGACTAATCTGGTATGTTTTATTATAGCAAACTGTTGTTCATGCAACACTTGTGCTCAAAGGGGAAGGCACAGCATTTCCTACAATGAGCCACCTTATAAAGAGTTCTCCTTTTTGTATAAATTTGTAATGTCACCTTTAATTTAGTGTGCAGAACCTCAAAATTGAGGCATTACTCCAATTATAAAAACACTTACATGTTTTTTATGCAAGTTTTAAAAATACAAAGTTCTCTCTCTAAAGTGGCTCAAAATAGATTGTTCATGGCTGCCTACATCTAAGATAAAAAGAGTCTAAAACAATTGGACAGATTAGGCATATTATTAAAGGTGTTCAAACCAGGACTTGGATTTGTACATCTATTCACACTTTTTCTTCAGTCTTTATTCAGCAGTACATATGCACCAAATTTCATTTTTAGAAGTTTCCATATCATTTTCATAGAAAACAAAGTTTGAAAACAAGTAACATTGAACAGCACGGTATTCTACCACAAAGGAAACATTTGGTTACAGGATTCAACAAAATCTAAAAATGAGCTATGCTGTAGATTACCACATGCAAAGAGATCATGTTATCTTTGAAAATGAAAAGGATGATGAATTCATTACCACATTTTACTGTTTTCTACTATTATGGCAACTTATGTACTGCAACAGTCTATTTGGAGGGTAATGTATGTTTTTTCATGCAAAAATCTACACAAATTTGTTTTGATGATATGGAAAGCTTTTCATAACATCAAACATTCATCTGGTGCAAATGCACAGGGAAGCCTTCCTGAAAATTCTGACTTTATAAGCAACTAATAAGCCATACAGGAAAGAAATTAAAAATAACTAAAAGAAACAGGGAAAAAAGAAAATAAAACAGGCTGCAGGAGTAAACCAGAGTCTGCTGCTAAACCGGTCTTTATTTGTGTGTCCAGTGTAAGTTAACACTTATGAACTCATTTTGATAATTTGCTAGGTTTATCATCAGCCCCCTGAAGGCGAATCAAGCTTGCATGCGTTCACATACAGCATCACAACCATACTCTCGTACACACGCCACTCCAGGACTAGGAGTCTGCTTCATGAGTGAAGAGCCCCAGATTTGAAACATGAGTCCGGCTCCACAGCTGAGTCCAGACATTCATTCAATGTTGTCCATTCACACGGTGCTTCATAGCAAGGCCTGGGCTCATTCTCCTTGGACTTATATGGGCATCCTATTCTCTTTTATGCTTACAAAGCTTGATGATAATAGTACTGCATTTTCCCCCCCCAATTGCTCTAGTAAGTCATTGTTCCTTCTCAGGCACTGAAGATCTTTGACCTGTAGCCCTTTTTTCTTTGAACAATCTAAATAAGCATTCAGTGAAGTTTTTCATTACATTTTGCCACTCATTCTCACTCGCACCCACTCGCTATCTTGACTTCATTTGGGCTTTTCTGTGATTCCAAATGAAATCTTCACATTTTCTTTCCCGATTTAATGCAGCAGCGGATCCCATGAGCCAAGATTGATGGGTCAAACCATTTTTTATTCAGTGCTGCATTGTACCTAGCCGCCAAAATATAACTCTAAAACTGGAACCCTTCTGCTGGTACATTGGCAGATGAATTGAAACCAAATGTTCCACCTTGTATTGCCTCTGGAACAAGGCTAGGATCTTCATCAATCTATAAAAAAAACAAAAAAGGACTTTGTATGGGTACAGATAAGACAAATACTAGTTGAAACAAGTTTTACATCATAGAATGATTCTCATGCTTGTCAAACTAGATGAATTTTTTAAACGATAAAGCTAAACTATAGATGCTGATTTCACCTATTTGTAGTAGTCTGACACCATATGATCCACAGTCAACAATACTATATTTACATACTTGTCACCCTGAAGCACTTTATGAATTCAAATATGAATTACAAACTTAATGACAGAGAGGGTGTAGCAACACTATTCGGACAAGAGAAGAATCATCAAAATTGAGGGGGCACCCCGGATAGATAGACGTGCAAGTTCTGCTTCAGTTAGCACACTAAAAAGAGTAATATGGACATTACAGCACAAAAGGCAGCACATATTTGAATACTTCTAAAATGAGACCATCATCAGACTATTCTCAAGCTGACTGAACTACCCAGCAATGTCTTTGGTATTTTTGATGTTATAACATTGTTTTAGCATGTGTGTGTTTAAGTTAGTATTACTCTGGATGTCCACATGAATCTGGATTAAATAGTGTTCACGTACTGGTTTTTGTTTTATTAGGTGAGTATTAGACATGTCATATACTATACTCTCTAATTCTAGCCTATGATTTCACTTTTTAAATGGCTGCAGAATAAAGTTAAATAGGGTTTTTGAAGTTATCGAGCCTGCTAATTTGGTGCTACCAATTTTGTTTTTCTTGTTGTCAACATTAATGTCTTTTTACTCTATTTTATTGATAAAGACAGAAAAGATTATAATTTCAGTAAGATGTTTTATTTTAGAGTATGAATCATTTATTTGTATCACCTGAGACAATACTGCAGCTTTGGGAATATGTTCTTTGGTAGCAGAATAATAAAATTGCATAACCTGACATGATGTTACTCAGAGACAACCACAAATAATGCTATAATGCTCACAGATTTAAGAACTGTTGTAATTATCTCCTTAGCCATGTTTGTAAGCAAAGATTAAATAACTGAAAGCAGAACAGATTTCACTGCTACTATATACTTACGTCATCTGACGAGAAGAATTGATCAATGATCTCATAAGCCAGTTTGTAGATGTCTTCATTCTCATGATTTTGTAGCTGTTCAATTTTCTCCAGCCCTTTAAGAGATGGAATTAAATCAAGCATTAAAATAACAGAATCTCATTTATCTGACCCTCTATTAGGCTCTCCACATTAACTGAACAGGACTCCAGGGCCAGAAGTGGGCCATCTCTCTTGTGGCCACTAGATGCTGCTGCACCATCACACTTTCCCATTCTCTGGATTTTTGATGATCAGATCTGGCCCTGGTCCCAATTAGATTGGATAAACAGGGTTCTGCTGTATTATATCTGACAGCCAAGCACAACCTGCTCCAGACACATTATGATAATACAAGTTCTAAATTAATGGTGCTTATGTGCTATACTGTGAATTATCAAATACTTTTTTTTATTATTATTTAAAAATATCATGGGAAAAGTCTGCAAAATGATTTAGGTTCAACAGATCGTACTCACACTTCATTTTGTTCATCTTAGCTACAAAGGCACCTCAAATACCAGTGTGAATAAGGAAATCTTTTAAAATGAGAGTCACTGGGATGAACTGGACACAATATTTTCCAATTACATTTCATGATATTAATCTACATGGAAGATCATCAGCTCTGTAGTGTACACCCTGCTTTACTGAGAATCCTGAAGAGAGAATTGGCTTTAAGGTATAACTACACAGAAGTCATAGGAAAGAGTCAAAAGGGTTGTGTGTGTTCTGGTATTAAGATAAAACTGAGGTTTCTTTTAACACTTTTAGAAGATAGTTGAATCTTACTCTTTAGTGCTTTGAAATATTCATGATTGAAGTCAGTAAATCCATAACAAAACCAAATTCCAAGGTTAAGTATGAGAGACAGAGACATGGTGAGTGAGGTAATACCTTTTATTGGACCAACTTCTGTTGGTGAAAGAGAAAATCTTCTGAGCTCCAGAGAGCTCTTCTTCAGGATCTATTCATGTGCCTAATGGACTATAGTGAAGGCTCCTTGTTTGTCACAGATTCCATGACTTTGTGGCCTCTGCAGCGGCTGGTGTGCCTGGCCCACAGGCCACCTGAGCAGCTCAGGGAGTCCCTGGGCCAGGCGCACTGGCTGCTGCTGGAGCAATCTCGCCCCTCCTCTTTGCCCCCTGAGCAGCAAGAGTTTGGGTGTTGGGGGGGCTCAGGTGCAGGGCAGTGCTTACCTAGGATGGGATCCCTGCAAGGGCTACAGGAACTCCCTTCCCTCAGCTCCTAGCTCCATGTGTTGCCTCTGTCAGCAGACACCACCCCCACAGCTCCATTGGCAGCGGTTCCCAGCCAATGGGAGCTGCAGAGACAGGGCTTGGGGCAGAGTGGAGGCAGCATGTGGAGCTCAGGAGCCAGGTAGGGGGCCTGCCCCAGCCCCGCCAACCCTCCCCCACCCGAGCATCTGCAGCGCCCTCTCCCAACACCCACGGTGCCCTCCCCTGACCAATCGCAGTGTCCCCCCGGGCTGCCCCTCCTCCCCAAGTTTTAGTCAGGAGTATATAGTAAAAGTCATGGACAGGTCACAGGCTGTGAATTTAGTAAAAGTCATGGGCAGTAAACATAAAAACACCCGTGACTAAAATGTAGCTTTAATTATAGTGAGCAAGTGCAGCCAGATAAGTTAACAAGACTGTTAGACCTCAAAATTTTAGACCAGCTAGATGGCTTAAGGGGATAAGTAGTAGTAGTACTTCAAATCTGACCAACTCAGCAAACCTCGATTCAAATCCCACCTTGGGCAGAAATTGGAAAAAGGTTGGCTGGCATATTTTTGTTTATTTTGAAGGAATGTAATCAAAATATTTTTATTAAAAAATTAGACATTTGAACAGTTGCCTGCAGAAGAAGGGCATTTTAGGGATGGTGCAACGGGGAGTGGAAGAGGAGTGAGGGTTTTGAGATTGCATCAAGGGGCAGGGATAAATGGAGATAGGGGATGTTAGAGGGGTTGAGGGATCAGGTGAGGGACACATGAGGATAAGTGGCAGGGAGCTGGGGGAGAATAGGGACAGGGCCCTACATTCACCCCTTCAGTGTACGTGTGCATAGGGAGAGGGGCTCAGATCCCCCAGATCCTTATCCCACCATGTGTGCCAGGATCTGGGACCTCTTGCCTGTCTAGGGAGTCTGAGACATTCTCCCTGACCCACCTGGTGAGCTGGGATGGACGCCCAGGCCTCTCTGGAGGGGTCTGAGCTCCACTCTCTGCCTCCCTTTATGTGCACCAGGATCTGGGGGATTTCTGCCCATCTATGGGGGTCTGACCCCATCATGTGCCCCAGCTTCTGGAGGGAGCTTATCTTTTGGGGTGGGATCTGAGCCTGTAGCAGGCTGCTGCTGCAAAAGCACCTAATTAGTCCCTGCTCAGCCAGCCCCAATCAGGGGAAATAGATTGGGGCTGGGGAGAAGTCTGGTGCCTGGCCTCTGGAACTGGCCGTACCTGTGGGCCTGCAAGTTGAAGGGCCCTAAAGGCTAGCTAACAGCCAGAGAAAGGGGGGAATGGCCAAAGAAAGGGTATTCTCCAGGCTGGGGTAGACTCCCTGTAAAAGAGGAGAGAGTAAGACCTGTAAAGCTCTGTAAATAGTATCACTGGTGGTGGAAACTTTGTGTGAATAAAAGCCACGGGCGCTGCATCAAAAAAAGGCTCTAGTGCTTTATTGGAACAGCAAAAAGCTTCAGCAAGGGGGGCCCCTCTCCCTTCCACCACGTGAGCTGGGATCTTGGGGAGGTCCCTGCCCTACTCCCTAGCGCCACCCCATCTGAGCCAATATCTGAGGAAGCTCTCTCCCTGTGTGGGGAGTTTAGAACAGGTATGTTTGAAGTATGTACCAAGAACACACTACTGACACTGGTGTGAGGAGATGAGAGTAAGCATGCTTGACCAACCCTCAAGGATCGGTTTTGGGACCAATCTTATTTAACCTTTTTATTACTGACCTTGGCACAAAAAGCAGGAATGTGCTAATAAAGTTTGCGGATGACACAAAGCTAGGGGGTATTGCTAACACAGAGAAGGACCGGGATATCATACAGGAAGATCTGGATGACCTTGTAAACTGGAGTAATAGTAATAGGATGAAATTTAATAGTGAAAAGTGCAAGGTCATGCACTTAGGGATTAATAATAAGAATTTTAGATATACATTGGGGATACATCAGTTGGAAGCAACAGAGGACGAGAAGGACCTTGGAGTATTGGTTGATCACAGGCTGACTATGAGCCGCCAATGTGATATGGCCGTTAAAAAAGCTAATGCTGTTTTAGGATGCATCAGGCGAGGTATTTCCAGCAAAGATAAGGAGGTGTTAGTACTGTTATATAAGGCACTGGTGAGACCTCATCTGGAATACTGTGTGCAGTTCTGGTCTCCCATGTTTAAGAAGGATGAATTCAAACTGGAACAGGTTCAGAGACGGGCTACTAGGATGATCCGAGGAATAGAAAACCTGCCTTATGAAAGGAGACTCAAAGAGCTTGGCTTGTTTAGTCTAGCTAAAAGAAGGCTGAGGGGGGATATGCTTGCTCTTTATAAATATATCAGAGGGATTAATATTAGGGAGGGAGAGGAATTATTTAAGCTTAGTACCAATGTAGACACAAGAACAAATGGGTATAAACTGGACACTAGGAAGTTTAGACTTGAAATTAGACAAAGGTTTCTAACCATTAGAGGAGTGAAGTTCTGGAACAGCCTTCCAAGGGGAGTAGTGGGGGCAAAAGACATATCTGGCTTTAAGACTAAACTTGATAAGTTTATGGAACGGATGGTATGAAGGGATAGCTTAATTTTGGCAAGTGATCTTTGATTATCAGCAGATAAGTATGCCCAGTGGTCTGTGATGGGATGGGATCTGAGTTACTGCAGAGAATTCTTTCCTGAGGGCTGGCTGGTGAGTCTTGCCCACATGCTCAAGGTTTAGCTGATCACCATATTTGAGGTCAGGAAGGAATTTTCCTCCGGGGCAGATTGGCAGAGGCCCTGGAGGTTTTTCGCCTTCCTCTGCAGCTTGGGGCATGGGTCACTTGCTGGTGGATTCTCTGCTTGAGGTCTTCAAAGCACAATTTGAAGACTTTAATAACTCGGACATAGGTTAGGGGTTTGTTATAGAAGTGGATGGGTAGGGTTCTGTGGCCTGCTTTGTGCAGGAGGTCAGACTAGATGATCATATTGGTCCCTTCTGACCCTGAAGTCTATGAGTCTATGAACAGTAGAAACTCTCCTGGACTGTGAAGTGGGGGATGAGAACACCTGCTGACATGAACGGAGCAGTTCACACATCTCATTTTTCAGGCTATATTCATCTCCTTCAGGCAGGGTGGATAAAAATCAATGATTTATTAAAAAAAAATCAGATTTTTTTTTTTGATAAAAATTGCTTTTTTAGGAAAAACCTATCTAAAGGCACATTGTTAAGAGACATTATAGCTCAAAGTTATCTCATCATGGAATAGGGATTATAAATTCTAACTCTATAGTAGGAGACAATATATTCATGTAATGTTTAAGAAAAGTTTTGTAAATGAATTCTAATAGTTCATTGATTAGGGACTCAATCTTACAGGGACTTCTGTATAGATTATTTAGGTTAATCTTTCTATCTACCCAATGGGACTCAATGCTCAGTCTAGAAGATACCATCAGAGATGCTTAGTTTTGCAGTTCTCAAACTGTGGATTTGTGTCTCCAGAGATAACACGCTTGTTAACAGCAAAAATGTTTTTAAATAGAGGTGAGAAATAACAGACCTAAACCCTACTGTCCCTCTGCAAATTTGTGTACACACAGTCAATCCCTTACCTCTCTCTAAAAGTGCAAATTTTCAAAAAGTTCAATGAATAGAAGATTGTTGGGGGCGGCATAGAGCTGGACAAGGAGAAGAAGTCTGGAGATAAATCTAAGAAGGGAGGGGCAGGCAGCAGAAACAAAAGTGAAACTGTTTGAGCAGCATATTCCAGAAGTCTTGAGGTCTTTCTGAGTGTAGCCTTCATTGATTTGAGATCTATCATACCGTTCTCTCACTAGAAGGGAAACCTATCATGGCAGCAGGCCATAAAAGAGACCCAATTTGGGAATATTTTAATGAAGTTCCTCTACCTGCGGGTAAGACAGGCATGCATGCAAAATGCAACCTGTGCAACTAAGAAATGTAAGGCCTGGTTGCCCAAATGAAACATCATCATGAGAAGTGTTCCTTCTCAGGAGGAAGCTGCATTGCAGATGAAAGGAACATGTCTGAACATACAGGATCTGTTATCCATCTGGACGTGGAAGGCCGAAATAGCTGCCAAATGCACCCTTATAGAGGTAACAGCCAAACTCTTTCAGATCTAGAAAATGGTCTAGTATGAAGTCCAGGGTGCTCGCTTTGGAGATGCACCTTTCCTACAATACCAAATGGAGAAGTGCTTCCACTTAGCCAGGTAAGTGTTTCTAGTCAAGAGATTTCCGGTATTCAGAAGCACATTTTGGTCGTAATTCGAGCAGGATTTTTCAAAAAGCTTCAGCCATGAAGCAGCTACACTGCTAAATGGAGAGCTTGGAGGTTCAGATGGAGCAGATGTCTGTGGTCCCCTTGGATTAAGTCTAGATCTAATGGGAGGGTTAGAGGAGAAGTATCAGTGTTGAAGAAGCCATGCCGGTGCTATAAGAATGAGGTGAGCATGGTCGTGTTTTATTCTGAATACTATTCTGGGCAGTAAAGGAACTGAAGGGAAGGTGTATGGAAGGAAATTCTTCCAGGATAGGAGAAAGGCATCTGTCAGTGAACCTTGGCTGAGCCTTCTCCAGGAACAGAGCTGAGGGCATTTTCTGTTGGTTCTTGTTGCAAACAGATCCATTTGAGGAGTTCCCCGCAGATGGAAGATGGACTTGGTTATTTCTGGACGTAATGACCGGTTACACTGATGAGAGAAGGATCTGCTCAGCCGATCTGCTATCACGTTCTGTTTCCCTGAAAGGTAAGCTACTTTGAGATGAACTGAGTGTGTTATACAGAAATCCCAGCGGCAGACTGCCTCCTTGCAGAGTTGGTTTGACCATGCTAGTCCTGGTTTGTTTATGCAAAAAACAGGGTCGCTGAATTGTCTCAGAATCAGTAGATTCTTTCCCACTACGTGGGGGAAGAAGGCCAAACAGGCTCACGTACCGCTCTTAACTCCCTGACACTTATGTGAGACTCTACATCTTGAAGTGACCAAAGGCCCTGCATCTGTGAGGATTCTATATGAGTTCCCCAACCCAGAGAAGATATGTGTCTGACTAGCGTAAGGGTTGGTAGTGGGCAGAGAAAAGGAAACCCCGCACAAGTTTTCAGAGGGTCCATCCACCAATCTAGAGATATCAAGACTAACTTTGACACCTGACCCATTTTGTCCAAATGGGGACAACTTGGAGTAAACATTGATTCTAGCCATGCCTGCAGCTTTCCGAGGCATAGCCTGGCATACTGAACTACATAGGTGCATGCTGCCATATGACCCAGGAGACTCAGGCAGCTGTGTAGTGTTGTGAGAGGGTATGCTTTTATTCGGAGCACTATGTCCTGTAAGGTTTCAAATGGGGCTTGTGGTGGAAAGGCTTTGGCTTTTGTGAGGTCTAAGGCTATGTCTACACTACCACTTATGTTGATATAACTTAAGTCGCTCGGGGGTGTGAATAAGCCACCCCCTGAGCAACATAAGTTACATCAACCTAAGTGCTGGTGTGGACAGCACTATGGTGGTGGGAGAGCGGCTCCACTAGAGAGCTTACAATGGTGCAGCTGCAGTGTAGCTGTAAGTTCTCTAATGTGGCCATAGACTCAGACTGCTCCAGTGAACTCCATTATCTGTACCAGTTTCAGGATTGATTTACTAAGAACCTCAGAGAGTTAAACATGGGCAGGACAGTGGATATGCTGGACAGACCAATCTGTTCAACCAGTCGTCCAGGTACACATGAACATCTAATTTTCAAAGATGCTGGCTGGTCCATAACTTGTGGTGGAGAGGCTGCCTGGAACTATTCTTGGTACCAAGGGATGGTGCTCTCTGTGCTGGTGTCTCTGGTGCACCCTCCATGGCTGTGTCCGACAATGTTGAGGGGAGGACCTGGCTGGAGGGGAAGGCTCCACAGTGACCAGAATGGCCATTGATATAAGTCTGGACCCAATGCTGTGGTTGCTAAATAGCCCATGGTCCCAAGACTCTGATGGGGAGATGTGCTGTGTCCTGGACAAGAGGACATAATTTCCAAGTCTGAGGAAGAGTCAAATGCCCGAGACAAACTAGGGGTTGATGCAGATGGGACTGATGAGAGACAGCCTGAGCCCGGTGATAACAGTACTGCAGAAATCATAGGAGACTCTCCTCTCAACAAGACAGAGGTTTGAGTAATGGTACTGCAGAATCTAGATGTGGTGAGGAATAAGCTGCAGGCACTGGCACCGGCTGCAAGCCTTCTGCAGTTGGTGATATCAGTACTAAGAGGCTAAGGAAGTCTTTTGCAGATGCATGCACTGCCAGGGTGATTGGGATTGGCATCGGCTGCTGAGTCTGCAAGTATCCTTCAAGGAACGGCCTTGACAGACATGGCACAGACTCCGGAGGCAGTGAGACTCCCTTGGGAGGTGATGAGCTTTCCAAGAGTGGTCTCACTCCCAAATGCTTTGCGGAGTTTCTGCTTTGGTATTGCTTCAGTATCAACGCAAAAGAGGTGGAACCTGAAAAAAGGTCTGAGTCTTTTTTTTTGGTACAGGGGAATGGGACTGAGGAACTGCAGACATCTGTTGGGGTACTCCGTAATGAAGATGAAGTACTTGGGGCACTTTACTCCTGTGTACCTCTCTGGTGGAGGCTGAAGTGCTGCTTCCATAAGCAAGAACTTAAGCCATGCCTCCTTATCTCTTTTTGAGTGGGGTTTGAAACTTTTACAGATGAGACACGTGTCACTGATGTGGGATTCTCCTAAGCATTTCAGGCAGGACAGATGCAGGTCACTGACTGGAACAGGATTTGCACAAGTCTTGCAGGACTCAAACCTTGGTGAGCAAGGTATCATTCCAGTACCAGTACTGAAAGAGTACAAAGGGTCAAGAGACCAAAAATGGAAACCTAGCTGTAAACCCATCAAAAGTTGACTAAAACTTACTATACTTAACTATATGCAAAGAAGAATGAGAAAAGTACTTGAATTAATCAAGTCTGCATTTGCACCAACCATCACTGGTGGTAAGATGAGATTGGATAGGGATGGGGACAGCTCTGCTCTCTTATACCATCACACATTGGAATGCAGCAGAGGGCACTCAAGCCACTCCAATAGATAATACAAAGGGGAAAAAACAACAACTGACATCTGTGCCCAAGGCACGCACACACTTACAATGGATATGACAATTACTCAAAGAACTCAAACTTCACAAAGCCAGAAAAAACAGTGTTAAGGTTATGCAGGGGGCGTACCTTAACTATCCCTCTTAAAGTGATGCCCCCAAAACACCCATAACATATTTGCACTCTGCCTTTTCACTCTGTAGGAAAGGAGCTATCCTGCCCTATAGTAAAATACTTAGCCTATTCTTCTGACAGAGTACCACACTTGTATCCTGTGAGTAAGTGTAAAGTGGCTGTTAAATTTCACAACTAAATTTATACTTGTCCTTACCCATCAGTAAACCCACAGACTGCTTTCATGACCCACATGCCTGCTGATAATTCCTGTGTCAAGATTCTCCCCACCCCCCAGTGCCTTGCTACTAAATGGTACATCTACAAAGTACTTAAACACTTGTGGTTGGCCTAAGTCACTGACTTAGGCTTGCAGGGCTGTAAAATTTCTGTGTAGATGTTTGGGCTTAGCCTGGAACCCAAGCCCTTGGACTCCACAAGTGGGGAGGGTCCCTGAGCCCGAAAATCTACACTAAAAGAACAGGAGTACTTGTGGCACCTTAGAGACTAACAAATTTATTTGAGCATAAGCTTTCGTGGGCTACAGCCCACTTCATCAGATGCACAGAATGCAACATATAGTAAGAAGATATATATACATATACAGAGATCGTGTTCTCTGTATGATTGTTAGTCTCTAAGGTGCCACAAGTACTCTTGTTCTTTTTGCGGATACAGGCTAACAAGGCTGCTATTCTGAAACCTAACATCTACACTAATTTTTAGCCCCTGCAGCCCAAGCCTGAGTCAGCTGACCTGGGCCAGCTGCAGCCATGCCTGAGGTCTTCTTTTTCCAGGATAGATGTACCCTAAGACAACCTATCACAATTTTGAAATAAAATGATGCAGCTAGCTCCTCAGGGTTCATATTCTCCCCTTTCCATTACTCATACACAAGGTGAGTGCGAACTTTGATCTCATATGACAATCACAACTCTGTGAGGCTTCTCAAACTAATCCCCATCTCCTCAGCTCAGACACACCCTTTCCAACCTGTCTCACGTACTGCCTCCACTGTTAAACCAGTCAACACAGCTACAACTCACAAACTGAATGCAGCTGCAGAGTATGCAGCTAAATCCCAGTGGCTATTCCCAGCTCCAGGGGACCAGAGTCGAAGTTATATGAGCATGTATCATAACTCTATATTTACTGGTTTTCTGAAGTTTGCTGAACTAAATGTTCTGCAAGGACATGAGCTCCCACTGGGCAGCTTAACTCTGCATTAGTAACATTTTTGGCCATTTTATCTACTGAGTGGCAAAAGGCAGTTTCTCCCTCTTGTGGCTACCATATCCCCATAGGATATAAATAAAATCAATAAAATATATATAGGCTTGTCTACCCATGGAATTGTTCCTGATTAGCTGCATGTGTGTATATTTACTCTGGAATACATTTGTTCCTGTTTAGTTTAATCCACTTTAACACGTGTAGACAAGCCCTTAACAGCAGAATGTCAGATATAAAGAAAAAGCCTGAGATGTGTCCTACTAATCATACTTATCAAGCAAGTAGTAAATGAAGATAGAAGTAGCAGAGAGTTTTATGCTGCCTTAGGAAAGAATCATAGTTAAATTACTCAATTGAAACTGAGAATCTGGTTTAATTACCAGCTCTGTCACAAACTTCTTGTGTGACTTTGGGCAAGTCACTCTGTGCCTCAGTTCTCCAACTGTAAAAGCTTCCCAGGGATTTGGGGAAAATAAAAACTGATTAAAATTTGAGGTGCTCAGATGCTGCGGTGATGAATTAGACTGTACTACAGCTGTGTAGAATATATCCATTATGTATCTATCCATCCAGCAGATAGAGGCATATATAAATATATCAAGAAATTCTGAGATTTTATTTTATTTAAACAGAATATATAGTTACTCAAATACCTCTCACTTTAGTATGTTCCCTCCTGAACTTCATCTATTCATATTATACACTCATGAACATTGCATTTCTTATTTCAAGGAGCAACACACTCTCCTACACTGCAGGTAACTTCAGGAGATAAGTTTTGCATAGAACTTGTAGTGATGACTAAATGAAAAACATTTAATATTAAAATGGTTTCTTTTCCTCAAAAAAGAGCTCCAACCAGCTGGTAGCTGTTTAAATGTTTAACAATTAAAAAAAATAAAAACATGCCAGAAAGCCATTAACAAAATTACCACTTAATATTTTGTTTTAAAATTTATCTGGGCATAATCAGACTGGATCAAATTAAGTTTGCAGCCTGTGAGGTAAAGATACCCTCCATGTTCTAATTTGTGAAGTGTATTTTTCTAGTTAGGTCATATACACTACATATATTCAATTTAAGGTTTCTTCAAATAGAAAAGTTTAAGTTAAAATATCTCAAATCACTAAGTGAACCTGATATTGAGATTTGATACAAACAGTTAAACAAAAAGACAAAGATGTAATAAACGGTGCAAAGTCCATGAATATATTTGTGGTTAATGTTCAACCATTAGTTATAATAATAATGGTAACACCAAGTAATTATTCAAAAAAAAAAAAAAAACAACATACCTCCACACTCTTCTATAAGATTGGCTATGGTCTCCGCTTCATCTTCAGCCATTTTTAATATATTACTTAGTCCATCCAGCACTACTTGTACAACTTGAGCATCTTTTACTGTTAACAAGTTGCAAAAGGGAGGAATTACATTTTGTTGAATTAGATATGCCACCTAGGAAAGAAAACAACATACATAAAATTAAAAAGTAACAGTAAATAGTGTGTGAGAGGTACAAAGATGCAAGAAAAGAAAGAGAAGCTACTGGCACCACAAAAAATGTTTTTAATAGATGAGACAAGAAGGAAAGACTACATGAAATAAGAAAAGAGTTCATTCCAAGTATGTACTGAACAGTATAAGGAAGTTGCCTACCTTACAGTACTATAGGTACTACACTATAAAGGTAAGGCTGTCAAGCAATTAAAAAAAATTAATCGTGATTAGTCTCGCTGTTAATAAAATATTTTGGGGTGTTTTCTACATTTTGAAATATATTGATTTCAATTACAACACAGAATACAAAGTGTACAGTGCTCACTATTTTTATTACAAATATTTGCACTGTAAAAATTATAAAATAAATAGTATTTTTCAATTCCCCCATTACAAGTACTGTAGTACAACCTCTATCATGAAAGTTGAACTCACAAATGTAGAATTATGTACAAAAATAACTGCATGCAAAAAAACCCAATGTAACACCGTAGAGCCTACACATCCACTCAGTCCAACTTCTTGTTCAGCCAATTGCTCAGACAAACAAGTGCATTCACGTTTGTGGGAGATAACGCTGCCCGCTTTTTGTTTATGTCACCTGAAAGTCAGAACAGGCACTCGCATGGCACTGCTGTAGCTGGCATTGCAAGATATTTACTTGCCAAATGTGCTAAAGATTCATATGTCCCTTCATACTTCAAGCACCATTCCAGACAACGTGTCCATGCTGATGACGGGTTCTGCTCGATAACAATCCAAAGCAATATGGACTGATGCATGTTCATTTTCAACATCTGAGTCAGATACCACCAGCAGATGGTTGATTTTCTTTTTTGGTGGTTCCGAAGTTTCTGCATCGGAGTGTTGCTCTTTTAAGACTTCTGAAAGCATACCCCATACCTTGTCCCTCTCAGATTCTGGAAGGCACTTCAGATCCTTAAACCTTGGGTCAAGTGCTGTAGCTATCTTTAGAAATCTCACACTGGTATCTTCTTTGTGTTTTGTCAAATCTGCAGTGAAAGTGTTCTTAAAGCAAACAATATGTGGTGGGTCATCATCTGAGATTGCTAATAACATGAAATATATGGCAGAATGCGGGTAAAAAAGAGCTGGAGAAATACAATTCTCCTCTAAGGAATTCAGTTAAAAAAGTAATGTATTAATTAAATTTGTAAGTAATCAGCATGGAAGCATGTCCTCTAGAATGGTGGCCAAAGCATGATGAGGCATACAAATGTTTAGCATATCTGGCATGTAAATACCTTGCAATGCTGGCTACAAAATTGCCGTGTGAATGCCTGTTCTCACTTTCAGGTCACACTGTAAATAAGAAGAGGGCAGCATTATCTTACATAAATGTACATACATTTCTCTGTCTTAGTGATTGACTGAACAAGAAGCAGGACTGAGTAGACTTATAGGCTCTAAAGCTTTACATTGTTTTGTTTTTGAGTGCAGGTTATGCGACAAAAAATATATACATTTTTAAGTTGCACTTTTCTGATAAAGAGAATGTACTACAGTACTTGTATGAGATGAATTGAAAAATACTATTTCTTTTATCATTTTTACAGTGCAAATATTTGTAATAAAAATATAAAGTGAGCACTGTACACTTTCTATTTTATAACTGAAGTCAATATATTTGAAAATGTAGAAAACATCCAAAACTATTTAAATAAAAATAGTTTTGTTTAATCGCGCGATTAATCACGATTCATTTTCTTAATCGCTTGACAGCCCTGCCTTATAGTTTAATACCTACAGAAATATAAGGTCGGCAACTTTCTTACACTGTTCAGTACATACTTTGAATAAACTTTTTTCTTATTTAATATAGTCTTTCCTTCTTGTCTCTTCCGTATAGTAATATAAGTATTGTTTAACAGTGCAACTAAGGATGCGATTAATTTTATTTAATTAATCACATGCGTTAACTGAGATTAATCGACAGCACTACTTATAAGGAACTATAGAACTGGAGGTTCTTTGAGATGTGTGGCCCGTATCTGTATTCCATTGTGGGTGCAAATATGTTCCATGTGCCCCAAGTTAGAGCATTCTGAAAGCATTGTCTGTTGGTCCACATATGTGCACGGGCTCACCTCGTGCTTCTGACTGAGGAGATAAAAGGGCAGGATGGACTTGCTGCCTCTCCAGTTTCTTCTCTGCCATGAATCAGAGAAGATCTGAAGCAGAGGGGAAGTAGGGTAAGGTAGTGGAATACAGATAGGGACCGTACATCTCAGAGAACCTCCAGTTACTATAAGGTAAACAACTTTCTCTCCTTCCAGTGCGGGTCCTACGTGTATTCCACAGTGGACGACTGACAAGCAATACTCAAATTGTAGGAGGATGCAAAGGTGTAGACAGAAGACCTGAATGAAAGACTGCTTGTATCGAGGCAGTGTCTCACAAATGTGTGGATGGAACTCCATGTAGCTGCCTTGCAGATGTCAAGTAGAGGCACCTCTTGAAGCAATCCCATAGACGTTGCTTGTGCTCTTGTAGAATGAGCTCTTACCCCCAAAGAGGAAGATTAGACAACTGATAGAGCAAATTACAGCCTGAGATCCATTTTGAGATTCTTTGATAGGATACCACCTGACCCCTGACTGTTTCCATCACGGGGACAAAGTCCAGGAGACTTTCTGATTGGTGTTGTTCTCAGTAGGTAAAAGGCGAAGGTGAGTAAAATGGTGCGGAATGGAGTCTTCTTTCTTCTGAGAATGCGTGAGATTTTGGGAAGAACGCAGGTAAGTGATAACTGGTTCTGGTGAAACTCAGATTACTTTGGGAGTTAATTTAAAGGTGGAAACAATGAAACATTGTCCTTATGGAATATAGAAAATACAAATACAGACTACCCCTCTGATACTTGATACCACGCAAGGCACTGCATTTAGCCGTATGGAGTGGAAATCCATCAAACTCATGAAGAAACTTGCACAAATACAGACAGATATCTTCCTTTCCAAATGCAAATGGATGGACATCATACCAAATGGACTAAAGGTAAAAAATCCACTGCTATCTACATACTACACAGACCACAGTGAGAGACTATGCCATACTCTATCAAAGAAACTGAGGAACCACCTGATCAGCATCCTATACAGCAAACAGGAAATCATCAAAAAAGAGCTCTCCAACCTGGAGACTCTCATAATATAACCCAACTTCCATACAAATGGACTTCACTAAAATAAGACAGGCGATCTACAGTACTCACTTCACCTCTCTACAAAGGAAAAAGGATTGTAAGCTGTCTAAACTCCTACCTGCCACATGGGGCCACAACCGTGGTACCTCTAACCCACCCAGCAATATCGTCAATCTATCGAACTGCACACTTAGCTCAGAAGAAAAGTCTGTCCTATTTTGGGGACTCTCTTTCTGCCCTGCCACTCCCACCAACGTGATACAGTTCTGCGGCAATCTGGAAGCCTACTTCCGTCATCTCCGACTCAATGAATACTTTCAGGATAACAATGAACAGCCCATTGATACACAGTTACCCTCCCACCAACAGCACAAGAAGAAGAACTCCACATGGACTCCTCCTGAGGGTTGAAATGACAGTCTGGACCAATACATAGAATGCTTCCGCCGATGTGCACAGGCAGAAATTATGGAAAAACCAACATTGCTTGCCTCGTAACTTAAGTCGTGCAGAACGCAATGCCATCCACAGCCTCAGAAACCACCCTGATATTGTAATCAAAAGAGGCTGATAAAGGAGGTGCTGTTGTCATCATGAACAGGTCTGACTACCAAAAGGAGGCCGCCAGACAACTCTCCAATACCAAATTCTACAGACCACTTTCCTCAGATCCCACTGAGGAATACACTAAGAAACTGCACCATCTACTCAGGACACTCCCTACACTAACACCGGAACAAATCAACATACCCTTAGAATAACCCTGGTCAGGGCTCTATCTACTACCCAAGATCCACAAACCTGGAAATCCTGGACGCCCCATCATCTCGGGCATTGGCACTCTCACAGAAGGACTGTCTGGCTATGTGGACTCTCTACTCAGACCCTACGCCACCAGCACTCCCAGCTATGTCCATAACACCACTGATTTCCTGAGGAAACTACAATGCATTGGTGACCTTCCAGAAAACACCATCCTAGCCACCATGATATAGAGGCTCTCTACACAAACATCCCACACACTGATGGAATACAAGCTGTCAGGAACAGTATCCCTGATGATGCCACAGCACACAACTATTTCAAATTTGATGACAATATATATCTCCAGATCAGTGGCATCGCTATGGGCACCCACATGGCCCCACAATATGCCAACATTTTTATGGCTGACCTGGAACAACGCTTCCTCTGCTCTCATCCACTCACGCCCCTTCTCTACCTACGCTACATTGATGACATCATCATCTGGACTCATGGGAAGGAGACTCTGGAAAAATTCCACCCCAATTTCAACAGCTTCCACCCTACCATCAACCTCAGCCTGGACCAATCTACACGGGAGGTCCACTTCCTAGACACCACGGTGCAAATAAGTGATGGTCACATTAACACCACCCTATACCGAAAACCTACCGACCACTATGCCTACCTTCATGCCTCCAGCTTCCATCCCAGGCACACCACACAATCCATTGTCTACAGCCAAGCACTGAGGTACAACCATATCTGCTCTAACCCCTCAGACTGAGACCAACACCTACAAAATCTCCATCAAACATTCTCAAAACTACAATACCCGCACAATGAAATAAGGAAACAGATCAGCAGAGCCAGACGTGTACCCAGAAGCCTCCTACTGCAAGACAAACCCAAGAAAGAAACCAGCAGGACTCCACTGGCCAGCTAAAACCCCTCCAACGCATCATCAGGGATCTACAATCCATCCTGGACAATGATCCCACACTTTCACAGGCCTTGGGTGGCAGGCCAGTCCTCGCCCACAGACAACCTGCCAACCTGAAGCATATTCTCACCAGTAACTGCACACTGCACCATAGTAATTCTAACTCAGGAATCAATCCACGCAACAAACCTCGATGCCAACTCTGCCCACGTATCTACACCAGCGACACCATCACAGGACCTAACCAGATCAGCCACACTATCACCGGTTCATTCACCTGCACGTCCACCAATGTAATATATGCCATCATATGCCAGCAATGCCCCTCTGCTATGTACATCAGCCAAACTGGACAGTCTCTACGGAAAAGGATAAATGGACACAAATCAGATATTAGGAATGGCAATATACAAAAACCTGTAGGAGAACACTTCAACCTCCCTGGCCACACTATAGCAGATCTTAAGGTGGCCATCTTGCAGCAAAAAAACTTCAGGACTAGACTTCAGAGAGAAACTGCTGAGCTTCAGTTCATCTGCAAATTTGACACCATCAGCTCAGGATTAAACAAAGACTGTGAATGGCTTGCCAACTACAAAACCAGTTTCTCCTCTCTTGGTTTTCACACCTTAGCTGCTAGAAGAGGGCCTCATCCTCCCTGATTGAACTAACCTTGTTATCTCTAGCCTGCTTCTTGCTTGCTTATATATATCTGCCCCTGGAAATTTCCACTACATGCATCTGATGAAGTGGGTATTCACTCATGAAAGCTCATGCTCCAAAACGTCTGTCAGTCTATAAGGTGCCACAAGACTCTCTGCTGCTTTTACAGATCCAGACTAACACGGCTACCCCTCTGATACTCGACAGCATAAGGAAAAACTGCCTTTGAAGTTCCAAATACACCAACCCTCCTGTCTGAGGTGATGGCTACCAGGAATGTGACTTTCATGGATAGGAGAGAGAACAAGAAGCTAATTGTTCAAAATGAGGCTTAGTGAGTATTGAGAGGACAAGTTTCAAGTCCCACTAAGAAGTTGGTGGCTATTCCCCCAGCCCCCGTTTTTGTTTTAAATAGGCAGAAAGATGCTGATTAGGCCTTTCCCAGAATCTGCGAGTCATTGGGGGCACGAAGACTCAGTAGCCCTGTAAAGATGGATGGTATGCACTGATTGCTGCCAAATGGATCCAGCTGAAGGATAAACCTGCTGTGTTTAAGGAAAGAGCATATCCCAGAACGAGAAGAATAAATACCGCTTCTGAGGACATACTCAAATAGAAAAATGCTTCTACTTAGCTAGATAACATTTTCTAGTGGAATCCTTCCTACTGTTAGAAAAGATTCTTTATCGCTTCAGAACATGATTGCTCTAAGAATGATGCCCATCCACAAAACAGGCTCTGAGAGGAAGCAGACATGGGTTGGTATGATTGATCTTGCAATTCCTTTGGGTAAGGAGATCAAGAAAAGTAGGAATAACGATTGGTACCAGTGACGACATGTGCAGGAGGTTAGGGAACCAAAGCTGTCTGGGCTAGTTAGTTGGAGGCCATGAGAATAACCCATGCCCTGTCTTGCCAAATTCTGCACTAAACTTGAGGCAGGAGTGGTAGTGGAGGGTAGATATAGTTCAAGTGGTCTGACCATAGGAGGAGTAGAGCATCGCCCAGGGCTCCTATGGAACAGTATATTATACATTTCCTGTTTGCTTGGGAGGCTAACAGGTGCCTGGTGGTGGTCCAAAGAACAAAAATATTGTACACCACAGAGTCATATAGCTCCCACTTGTGACCGACAGCAAAGTGGCTGTTGAGAGAGTCCACTATCACATGGTTTCCTGGGAGACAGATTGCTGACAGAGTAATTGGATTACTAAGGCACCTGTTCCACAGACATACTGCTTCTGCACACAGGAGGATGGATCTCACTCCTCCCTATTTATTGATGTGAAAGACAGTTATGTTCGACATTATGAGGACATGGTGACCTTAACAGGACAAAAGTTTCACAAGTCCTTTGAACTGTTTGCAGTCCTAGAACACGGGTGTGCCTCCTGGACTCTTCAGATGTCCAGGTGCCTTTTGCTATATGGCTGTTCATATGGGCTTCCCAACCCAACAATGATGCATTGGTAATGATCATCCTGTCCAGTATGGAGGCGAGGAAGGGAGCGCTGATGAACACCTGATGGTGATTCTTCCCCTTAACAGGGACAATATCACTTTGGTGTCAACAGTCACTATGGTACTCATGGACTCATGGTGAGAATACAAGTTGAAGTCATACTTGTAAGTAACAAAGATGAAGGACTGCAAATGGTGTGACAAAAGTATGAGACCATATAGCTTAGGAAAGACTGCTCTGGACGGGTACTCTGGGGCTGTTTTCATAGCCTGAAACCTGTCCTTCAGCAGGTAAGCTGTTGCTATGATTGAATTTAAGGATGCCCTGATAAAGTTTCTGTAGCTGTGAGAATGGATTTTTCAGTGTTTGTGCTGACCCCCCAAAAAGGAGAGGAGTTACAGTATTGTCAAAGTCGATGCAGAGGCCTCTTGGTGTGACATGGCGACAAGAGGACAGTCATCGAGGTAAGGGAGAACAGTGAAACCATGGCATCTAATATAGGCTGCTACAACAGAGAACATCTTGGGGTAAAGACACTGGGGCAATGCTGAAAGGGAATACTCTGTATTGAATGTGGTTGGAATTCACCATGAATTCGAGAATGTGTCTGGGAGTGGAGTGGATGTCCACATGAAAGTAAGAGTCCTTAATATCAAGAGCTGGAAATCACATCTCTTTTTGCAGGAATGGAAATCATAGATGCCATCATCATCATTCAAAACCTGAGTTTGTAAATAAAGTGGTTGAAATTATAAAGGTCAAGAATGGGTCTCCAAAGCTGCCTATGTTCTATGAACTATGTTGAGTAAAAACCACTTCCTCAGTACTGAAGAGGAACCTACTCTATTGCTCCTTGCTGTATGAGAAATTCTACTTCTTGTTTGAGAATATTCTCATTAGAGTGGCCCTCCTTAGAGAGGTTGGGAAAGGGGTTTTTGGAGGGGGCAGGGACAAACTATCATATAGCTAGAATGAATGACGTTCAGCACCCATTTATCTGTTGTTATTGCACTCCAGCTGTTGAAAGTGTGCTAGATGACCCCCAAACGGTGTATGAAAGTCAGGTTTTGGACTCAGTGGTTGCAGCTTTCAAGCTCCCATCAAAAATAACGTTTAAGCCGAGGACTGGGACTAGGATGAGGAATCTGCTGCAGAAGCTGCAGGGAAATGAGTCTTTTAAAACCTCTACCTTCTCTGGTGGAAGTACTACTGAGCCATCTGTCTAGGCTAGTCTGTCAGTAGATGGGGCAGATATATATATTTCCAGGGTGCCGAGAGTGACCCTGGAACCCTTTAAAATCCGTAAGAACTCATCTGTCTTCTGATTAAACAGATGCGACTCAACTGTGTGCTCGACCCCAAAGTATGGACCCACAACTCCACGCATTACAATGGCAGTATTCGTTGCCCTGGAAGATGTATCAGCTGCATCTACTGCTGATTAGAGAGTGGGCCTGGAAATTATTTTTGTCTTCTTCTAGGAGAGCCTGGAAACAAGCTCTGTCCTGATGTGGGAGACTGTCAGTAAATTCTGTGACTCTGAATAGTTCAGAAGTCATTCTTAGCCATAACTGCTAGCTAGATGGCTATCCAGAACCGGAGGCTAGAAGAAAAAATTTTTTTCCCCCAATAAGTCAAGATGCTTGCCCTCCTTGCCAGTCAGGATAGACTGGGGGTGTTGATGCCGACATCTCTCCATCGTGGCCTGGATAACTAAATTTAGGAGCAGTGTGAGAAAACAGAAATTTTGCTCCTTTGGCTGGAACATACTATGGTTTCTCTGTTCTTCTGGGGTATGGGCACAGTTAGCTAGAATATGCCAGACTGTCCTAGATGGTTCCAGGATGGCTTCATTAACAGAAATGCTATTCACTGGAGCCAGGGGACTGAAAGATGTCCAGGAGCTTGTGTTGAGGATCTTGAACCTCCTCAGAGGAACCTGTAGTTCCCCTCCAATTCTGCAAAGAATTAGTGGAACTGCTGATAGTCATCGGGGGGAATGGAAACATTGGAATCACTGCCTCTTCTGGAGACAAAGATGGCACCCTAGAATTATAAAAACTATTACAGGCATCTAAATATATTCACAGATAAAGGAGAAAGCTGAAACTTCGGACACTGGAGGTTCTGACCCCGAACATGCGGCGGTGAGAAGGAACTGGAGAGGTGGTTGGTCTGTTCCCACATCCCTTATCTCCTTGGTCAGAAGCACTAGGCGAACCAGGGCACGTAGAGACCAACGGACACTGCTTTCAAAATTCTCCAGCTTTGGGAGCATGCATACTCACAGAGACAAGCACTTGAAGAAACTAGTTTAGAAACTAGTGCTTTTAGTTCAGTACAGAACATTTTAAAAAAATCATAATTAAATTAAATTTATAATTTTTATGCTGCATAAAATAAAATGTTTTAAATTTAGATTACACAATGAAAGGCACTGACTATTGCATTTTGATACACTCCAACCCAATCAAATAAGTTTTAGCCTGATCTTTTTGAAGCAGGACATAAACAATCTAGATTTTGTGTCCAGATTTTATTGCAATTTGGAGACTGCTTCCCACCCAATTTACCTGGTATGCCCTGTTGCCACAGTAATTTCAATGACAGACTGTGACAGAAGTTGGATGAATAAAAAAACAGCAAATAAAAAAAAACATCCTTTAATGGTTCACACTTATTTTTTGTACTCTTTGTTCACAGCAAGAGTACAGGTACATACAGCTCAAGAATATTAATGAAGACTGAATGCAACTATTCAGATAAATACTGGGGTGTACTGCAGTGCAATATAACTAATTTTAATCCCTCAAAATTTGTCACCACTGATACTGCTACTCTTGGAAACCAGAGTATGATCTTCCATCTCTGTTTCCCTTAATCACTGTAAATCAATGAAAGGAGGAGTCTGGAGAGACTATTTTGGCAGGTAATTTAAATTACTGAATCCCCACCTGTAACATGTCAAATCCACTCAAGGAAGGAAAGGTAAGAAGTAAACTAATTTTGGAAAAAAAATTAACTTACTTGATCTTTTCTTCCACTGATTGTTAAGTTGCTTATAGCCCAAGCAGCTTCTTTCTGAGTACCAAAATCACCCTAAAATATAATAATAGTTGGCTGTACATTATTTGGAATCACAAAAAAGTAGGACTGGAAGGGACCTCGAGAAGTCATCTAGCCCATCCCCCCAGGCCAACCCAGGACTCTAGATATACCTAGACTATTACTGACAGATGTTTGTCTAACCTGTTCTTAAAAACCTCCAATGGTAGGGATTCCACAGTGTACCTTCCACGTTGTGTCCACATTAGTTTAAGTTGAAGTAAAAAAAAAAAAAAAAAAAAAAAAAAAAAAAAAAAAAAAAAAAAAAGGAAGGAAGAAAAATCTTGTAAAATGCTAGGACCTAGTGAGGGAGAGGAGGGAGTTTGTTTTCCCCAACACTACTTTCATACTTCTGCTCTTCTACCTCCTGCAACCCACCATAGCTATGTGCTCACTGTTCCACTTGCACAGCCTTCAGCTACAAGACAGAGGAAAACAGTTTAGACCCAGAACAGAGAACTGCAAAAACAATGGGAAGTAGTAAGTAGTAATTGTAGCATTATCCCCTTCCACTCTATACTAGCAGCCTGTAACAGACATAGCAATTAAGAGACATTGCACTGTGTTAATTTTGATATACCATATTGTTTTAGAACCTGAGAGACAGCTTTTGGTCTCGGTGAGCTTTTAGCCTACTCAATCTATTAATTTAACCCCCCAAAAACCTAGATTTAATAGAAAATTATGCTTCCTTTATGGAATTCTGTTCTCAGGATGTACAACATATTGATAGTAACTAAGCTACAAATCTGTGCTTGTAATTCTACATGCTGCTAGTAAGGGACTCATGATCATCTTTTCACTCCTTATTCCTCCCACTTGTGACTTTGTCCTCCTGTGCTGTAACCTCCTATTCGCTCCATTAACCAGGAGGTTAATCCCCTTAGTCTTCTGTCACTGGTAGACTAAAAATAAATTAGGAAAAAAACAAAACAAAACACACTAAGCAAGACAAAAACTGACCCTGCACTTGGCATTCCACACATATACTCAACCATCATTTTTAAGCCTTAGTACTACAGTAGCAAGCCTCTTCCCTCCAGCAATTAGATATTGATATGGGGTGATGGGAAGTGAAAGCATCCTGGAATGTCTAACAGCTGCTATGATTCCCCACCCCCACCCACCAGGGAGGAATGAACATATATGTGGAGTTCCATACCTACAGCAGGGAGAGGTGCTAGCAGACAACTATCACAAATATATAGTTACTTCTATTACACATATCTACTTTTGTTAAATTACAGTGGTAAAAATTTAAAATGGGACATCATCTGTTCTGTGGCCTACTGCTCCAGGCCATGATTAATTTGGGATTACTCTGCTGGAAGTAGGTATGTATGGCAACCTAAGCAACTGGAGACAACTGAGTTTGCAAATGTCATCACTGAAGAATTCCTTATAATGTTTCCAAGGAAAGAAAAGAGGCAGAAGAAAATCTTCAATATTAAATAGAATGCTTCAACATTCAACAAAGTATTCAACTAAAAATTATTATACTGATTCCTGACTCTCATGAAGTCTGCTGAAAACCTCAGACGTTTGAGTATAGGCTCATTCTCACCTCTTCCTTCTACAAGGAAGAGCAGAACTATGCCACAATAACTTCTGAATGGCTGTAGTTATTTTATTAAAAATTAATGTAATGAGATTTAGAATAGTAAGAAGCTAGTTCTCAAAAGGTCATTTCCCTAAACTATTTTTCCCCTATGGATTAGACAAGCATTGACGTATGAAGTGAAATTTAGACTTGCATTAACTAAAGTATTATGCTTTAATTAGTGATATAGGCAAATTTGCTTTTTACTCTTAGTTCAAACCAAATCTCAAAACAGATTTACAATAAAGTCTATAGGTAATTGTCAGCAATTCAATAACAGCCCTGCTTTTTCCTCTTGCCAACAGTACAGAATCAAATATTTGTTATCCCACCTTATCTAAAAGGTGTATTATCATTGGAACAAGGTTAGCATCTATCACCGCCTGAACTTGCTGCTGGTTTCCTGCAGTGATGTTAGATAGGAACCATACGGCTTCCTGCAGGAAGGAAAAAAAAAGAAAGCTTTAAAAAAAAAAATTGAAAAAATATTTGAATATTCTATTTCCATTCCAGCAAGATTTCATGCATTTATGATTCTAGTAAAATCAAATTCTGGAGTTGAAAACATACTTTCAAACAATACAATTAGAGATTTAAATAGTGTCGTTCTGTATGTAGTTGCATTAAGAATCATAATAATCCAATTAGAGACAAGGTGGGTAAGGGTAACATTTATTGGAGCTATTTCTATTGGCGAAATTTTCAGGCTGTCTCAACTCCTTCACTAACAGAAAAATTGGTCCAATAAAAGATATTACCTCACCCCACCGCACGTAGTCACCCTAATATCCTGGGACCATCATGGCTACAACACTGCAAACAACAACCCAATTAGGTACATTAAAAGGAGAGGGCAACAAAGGTTGGGACTAACTCCATCAAGGTGATTTTTACAATGGGAGACCAAACAGGATTATTGCCATCTTCTCTAAACCCATAGATTAACTGGTATTTTTTGCCTAGAAATATATCACAACCCCAGTAAATCCTCACAGTTTATTCCATATCCTGGAAGTCCATTAATAATAGCAGCATTATTTTCAGCAGAGGGCTGAATGGGCTCCAAAGAGTTATACCTCACATCGCTCGACAGCCAGTGACAAAGGCCTTCTTTTCTCCTTACCCCCTGAAGGTCTGTTCCTCCTTGTCCCTGTTCTGAACTATCCAGAAAATGTGTGTTCACTGATTTAACACACATTTTTAAGATTAAGGCCCTGTAGTATTTGTTCACCGCTATCAGGAATATGACAAAACTAATGTTTTCTTTGTCCAAAGAAAAAGAAAGAAAAAACAAAACCAACTCAGCCTGGGTGAAATTTTCCCAAGGCAGAGATCAATACTAAAAGTTACCCAAGATCTATATTAGATCTCAGTGCATGATTAACAGTTACAAACTGACAACTGAAAAATCAGAGTATTATAGACCTGCAAAACTTGGATAAAATTCAACACAGGCAGGCCAATATTAATTAAAAAAATACACAGTTTTCACTAAATTTACAAGATTTTTCAATTACTGCTAGGCAAGTTGAAAACTTGATACAAAATGCATAGAGTAGAAAGGTGATTATCCTCCTACTTCCAGCGAAGTCAGCAAAAGTTTGTTGTCTTTAACATGAGCAAGAACAGGCCCCCATATACAGATGCAGACACTTCAGTTCATAAGCAGCAATTTTACTTTACATTAAGTATCAACACTCAGCCGAACCAAGCTGAGTGCCCAATGTGGTATAGTCACAGTTATGTTAAACACTGTCACATAAAACCCTCCATAAGAAAGAAGACTGCAGATGACAGTCACAAGAATTACAATGTAGGCTCAAATGTTCATGCAGCTTCAAGATTTAAGCCACTAGGACACCCAAAGTTAGAATGCTTTACCAATTTTATTCAAGATAACTATTAGTCCAGCAGAAGCAATAATTTTGTAGATAAGTCATTAAACTGAGGACTACCATCATTATTAAGGTTACCTTTGAGCTATACCGGTTACTTTATATAAACTCTTCATTTCATGTATCTTGGTGCGATAATTTCATTGGAAGCTGCTTATTCAACTTAAGAGCATGGAACAAGGTAAATGTGACTTGCAGATTTTCTGACTTAACATTCTGCTGAACTCTTGGATCAAATCATGGGATCATTTATGTCAATGAACCTGTTAGAGATCTTTAGATTGTCTATATTCAGCTGGTGAGCTTATTTTGGGCACTTATCACTGGCAATGTGCAAAACAAATCACCACCCTTCTCAAAATTTCAACATGCCTCAGATGCACTCTGAAATCAGCACTTCATCAGTGCCCCCATGTAGCCTTTGTACATTCCTCTCTCTCAAAAACACATTATAAAAACATAATATTAAAGTGTTAAATTAGAATGTTTCCAATCACACCCCCAAACAAACATCCAGTTACCTTTCATAATTTCCAAGAGTCAGTTCAATCAACTCTATTCCAAATTCACATATTACTTTTATTAACACACAAAACAGCATTACAGTGTTTTTAATTTTTAATGTAAACACAGAAGACCATTTATTTCATAGGCAAACAAGCCTAATGCTTACAGACAGGGATGACGCGGTATTTACCAGGGGGTTTTTACTAGGTAAAATCATGATTTATACCATCCCAGGAAAAAACAGTTAGAAAATGCCTTAAACTGGGATTAATTTAAAAACTGTTTCATGAATATACACCACATTACACTTAGTTTTAGTTACATATTTAATTTGTGATTATGTAAGGCAGTAAATTTGTAGATTAATTTAGGGTTGTACAAATAAATTAAATTGCAGTGGGAATACTACTAATATGTAATTATAATACTGAACATTGGAATATCTGTATACATTTTGGTTTGTTATTTTCTCAAGAATGTTATAAATGTCAGAACTCATTTCAGTTTCCAATACTGTATAAATGAATGTAAAGAAACTGATTATATGAAAACAATAATACAGAGTTGTAGGATTGAACCATCAAGCAATCAGAAGCATAGACTACCAGTTCAGGTCCATTTGGCCATGTAACATTTTGTAGCAGAAAATCAACTTTGATGTAGAGGATAGACCAAGCCTATAGGACTTGATTTAGTCCTAAGTGGAGCACAGGGTCTGGTCCAAGAGCTGGACCGCTTGGTAATAGAGGCCATAATATAATTAAATTTAATATCCCTGAGGCAGGAAAAACACCACAGTGGCCCAACACTGTAGCATTTAATTTCAGAAAGGGGAACTACACAAAAATGAGGAGGTTACTTAAAAACAGAAATTAAAGGGTACAGTGCCAAAAGTGAAATCTCTGCAAGCTGCAAGGAAACTTTTTAAAGACACCATAATAGAGGCTCAACTTAAATGTACACCCCAAATTAAAAAACAAAGTAAGAGAACCAAAAAAGAGCCACCGTGGCTAAACAAAAGTAAAAGCAGCAGTGAGAGGTAAAAAGGCATCCTTTAAAAAGTGGACATTAAATCCTAGTGAGGAAAATAGAAAGTGTAAAAATACAATTAGGAAGGCCAAAAAAGAATTTGAGGAACAATAAGCCAAAGACTCAAAAAGCAATAGCAAATTTTTTTTAACAGTACATCAGAAGCAGGAAGCCTGCTGAACAACTGGTGTGGCCACTGGACGATCAAGGTGCTAAAGGAGCGCTCAAGGACGATAAGGCCATTGCGGAGAAACTAAATGAATTCTTTGCATTGGTTTTCACAGCTGAGGATGTGAGGGAGATTCCCAAACCTGAGCCAGTCTTTTTAGGTGACAGATCTGAGGAACTGTCCCAGATTGAGGTATCATTAGAGGTGGTTTTGAAACAAATTGATAAAATTAAACAGCAGTAAGTCACCAGGACCAGATGGTATTCACCCCAGAGTTCTGAAGGAACTCAAATGTGAAATTGCAGAACTATTAACTGTATTCTGTAATCTATCATTCAAATCGGCTTCTGTACCAAATGACTAGAGGATAGCTAATTTTTAAAAAGGGCTCCAGAGGTGATCCTGGCAATTACAGGCCTGTAAGCCTGACTTCAGTACCGGACAAAGTGGTTGAAACTATAATAAAGAACAATACTGTCAGATATAGACGAACATAATTTGTTGAGGAAGTGTCAACATGATTTTAGTAAAGGGAAATCATGCCTCACCAATCTACTAGAATTCTTTGAGGGGGTCAACAAGCATGTGGACCAAGGGGATCCAGTGGATATACTGTACTTAGATTTTCAGAAAGCCTTTGACAAGGTCCCTCACCAAAGGCTCTTACACAAAGTAAGATGCCATGGGATAAGAGGAAAAGTGCTCTCATGGATTGGTAACTGGTTAAAAGATAGGAAAAAAAGGGTAGGTATAAATGGTCAGTTTTCAGAATGGAGAGAGGTAAATAGTGGTGTCCCCCAGGGGTCTGTTCTGGGACCAGTCCTATTCAACATATTCATAAATAATCTGGAAAAATGGGTAAACAGTGAGGTGGCAAAATTCGCCAATGATACAAAACTACTCAAGATAGTTATGACCCAGGCAGACTGCGAAGAGCCACAAAAGAATCTCTCAAAACTAGGAGACTGGGCAACAAAATGGCAGATGAAATTTAATGCTGATATACTCGTTCATTAGCCTGTTCATTTATAAGCTGACCCGCCAAAATGGAGAGATAAAAATAGCAAAAAAAACTGTATGACCCTTTCATAAGCCGACCCTATATTTCAGGGATTGGAAAAAACTTTGGCTCCTGGCCCTTCAGGATAAGCTGCTGGTGCACTGAAACTTGTGTTTACCTGGAGAGTTCACAGGCACGGAGCCCCTCAGCTCCCAGTGGCTGCGGTTTGCCGTTCCCAGTCAATGGGAGCTGCGGAAAGTGTCGCCACTTCCTGCAGCTCTCATTGGCTGGGAATGGCGAACCATGGCCACTGGGAACTGAGGGGCTCCAGGTCTGCAGACGCTCCAGGTAAACAAAACAATGTATTGGATATTCAATTACATGATTCCATAGAGTTTAAAATCATCACATTTTGGTGTAGACCCATTTATAAGCTGACCCCTCCTCTTTGATGCATCACTTTTTTACCAAAAAATATTTGGCTTATGAACGAGTATATACGGTAATGCACACTGGAAAGCATAATCCTAACCATACGTATCAAATGATGGGGTCTGAATTAGCTGTTACCACTCAAGAAAGATCTTGGAGTCATTGTGGATAGTTCTCTGAAAACATCCACTCAATGTGCACCGTCAGTCAAAAAAGCAAACAAAATGCTGGGAATAATTAAGAAAGGGATAGCTCATAGGACAGAAAATATCATGTTGCCTCTATATAAATCCATGGTATGCCCAAATCGTGAATGCTGTGTGCAGATGTGGTTGCCTCATCTCAAAAAAGATATATTGGAATTGGAAAAGGTTCAGAAAATGGAAACAATCAATTATTAGGTGTATTGAATGGCTTCCGTATGAGGAGAGATTAATAAGACTAGGACTTTTCAGCTTGGAAAAGAGATGGCTAAGGAGAGATATGATTGAGGTCTATAAAATCATGACAGGTGTAGAGAAAGCAGATAAGGAAGTGTTGTTTACTCCTTCTCATAACACAAGAACTAGTGGTCACCAGATTAAACTAATAGGCAGCAGGTTTAAAACAAACAAAAGGAAGTATTTCTTCACATAACGCACAGTCAACCTTTGGAACTCCTTGCCAGAGGATGTTGTCAAGGCCAAGACAATAACAAAGTTCAAAAAAGAACTAGATAAATTCATGGAGGATAGGTCCATCAATGGCTATTGGGCAGGAATCGTGTCCCTAGCCTCTGTCTGCCAGAAGCTGGGAATGAGCGACGAGATGAATCATTTGATGATTACTTGTTCTGTTCATTCCCTCTGGGGCACCTGGCACTGGCCATTGTTGGAAGACAGGATACTGGGCTAGATGGACCTTTGGTCTGACCCAGTAGGGACATTCTTATGTTCTTATTCCTCAAATTTCAATGATATACCCAAAGTTTGAAAGATTCACTCTATGCTTGCTGAACACTGATGCAATTATTTTTCCCAGTTTAAACTAGGTTTAAGCCAGTATTTACCAGTGCCCTGACCTAAATTAGTTTTCCCTGGGCAATTGCCAACCTTGCAGCACAAAATAAAGATCAAATTTCATACAAAGTCAAGAACTCATTGCTGAGAGTACGGATTGATGAATACTGATTTATATGACATTCTGGAATGCCCTGATATTGATGAAGTTATTACAAAGAATTACTGTATTTGATAAGGATACCTATGAAGTTCGTTAGATTCTTTTAGGATACTAATGGCTTAATTTAAATAAGTAACAGAAAATATAGCAAGATCTAGTCTTGTCGGCAAGAAACTAGTACTGCAACAAAGACGTATTATCAGGTTATAGCATTTGGGAAAAACAGTGTCATACTGACATTTGGTCAATAATATTTACAATACAGGGCAAATAACTAACTATTCCTATGGGTAAATTTCACCCCAAAATGTATTTACATACCTTATTAATTTTTTCTTTGGGATGTGTCAGGAGTGTGGGGAAGTGTGAAAGAGCTTCACAATTCAGAACTACTTGTGTCTGTTCATCAGTACCAGTAACAATGTTGCCTACAGCTCTGAGTGCAGCAGTCTGAAACAACACACTGTATTTCAAGACTTGAACATTTAGAAAAAAAGTTAAGCATAAAAACAGTGAACACAGCAAAATATTATTTCATTCAAATGTTACCACAAATTAGATAACTGAATTTTGATAACCTAAGTATTTTGCAAATAAATGTTTGCTGATAAACCTTTAGCCAATCAAAGTGATAACTAAACAATTTAAAAAGTAAACCACTTCAGTACTGTATACTACTATATTTTGAAATAAATTAAGATATTGCTATCTAAACTTACTTGCACTTTAACTTCTTGGTGGCTGAGAAGGGGAACCAAATAAGGGACTATTCCAGAGTCTATCACCATCTGGATCTGTTCATTGCCAGCATCCGTTAGGTAGGAGAGGGCCCAGACTGTATCTACCAATATCTAACATTTAAAAAAAAAAATACAGTGTCAAACCCATTAGGAGAGAAAGGTCTAAATAAGACGTGCCGAGATTTTTGTTATAGGGCTATTATATTTAAAGATAGGGTTTTTGTTCAAGACTTGCTGTTAGAGTCCATTTAAATGTTTCTAGTTTTGTAACTGTCTCAAAGCAAGGGTTTTTACATTGAGAGGATTTTGTCGTTTAACATCTTATAATTAGAAGGAAATTATTCTGCAGTTTGACATATTCACTTTAAGAAGTCTAAAATGCAGCCACTTTGTAATTTGTTCCTCGCACCTTTGTCTGCTGCCTTCCAGGTAGCTAGAACATAGGACAAAATATCATTTATAACCATAGTCAAGAATATGAAGGATATAATGGTCAAACATCATACCTGTCCTCGTGAGAATCTTTAAATTAAAGTGGACAATATAAGAAAAAATAAAGACTGATTGTTGGGGTGACAACACTTCAGGGAACACAGAATAGGCAGCCTCAGAATGATGGCTCACATTTCACAGGAGACTAACTACTCTCATTCACAAAGCAGAGTTCCTTCACAGAACTTTAAAAAGCGTTTGAAAGGTACTTAGTGGAAACTAGAGGCAATAGCACTGCACGCTGAAATAACTAATTTTTTAGTAGCACATCTGAACCGCATAAAGAGTATATTATACAATACGATACGTAAATACAAGATGTAAATTTATTAATGCTAGGAAATACACTGGAAACAGTCGATCTGAAAAAAGAAAACTGACAGTTCAGATGCAGGATTACAAAAATATAAGCAATTCGCAGAGAATTAAGAGGTTCACAATCATTTCAGCTACAAGTGTGAATGGACTGATCTGTAGACAGAGAAGTTTCAAGAAACTCCACGTAAGTTTTGAGTTAAAGGACAGGCCTCATCTACACTGGAAAGTTACATCAGTACAAGTTAAAATGTGAATTTAAACTGGTATAATTATAATGGACATCAAAGTGGACATACTCCAGAAAAAAAGGACACATCCCACAATAAAAATGTTCACACAAGGGGTTATGCTAATATAACCATTCTGGTATTGCCAGCAAAATCTTCCTGTATAGACAATGCCTCAAAAGAGATCCAATGGTGTAGGTCACCACAGTTTCTCATTTAACAATATGTGGAGAATCACCAGAATGGCCCTTTGTATTCAGATAAAAGATAAACAAGAATCAATAATTCAAACCTTCCTTTAACTCTTCCAAAAGTAAACAGGTGAAATATATCAAAAGATCTCCACTAAAAAATAAATCAATCACTACTGCAATTCTCTTTGATTTTTACTCTTACAGTCATTTAGTCAAGAATAATATTGTAGTCCACAATTTTGATTCTGAGCCAAAAGGATCATTGCTTCAATGTTACTGTTATCATGTGGAGCAGATTCTAAAACCAGAGCTATTCTGGGCATACAAGTACCAACATTAAACATTTAGGACACAACTCAATACACTCTGGACATCCTATAATACCAAACCCCTGATGCCAGGGACAGCTATCATACAAGTATTCAAATAAAACAGGATTAAGACGAACAACAAATGAAAAAAACTGATTAGTAATACACCTGCACAAATATCTACTTTATCCCTGGTGTAAGCCCACTTGACTTCTAATTGTAGTCAATGTCACAGATCAAGTTGGCCTAATATATATTTTAACCATTAGCAATATACAGTAGAACCTCAGAGTTATGAACACTACAGTTACGAATTGAAAAGTCAACCACACACCTCATTTGCAACTGCAAGTAAACAATCAGGCAGCAGCAGAGACACCCAGAGAAAAACAAAACAAAAACATACCAACAAAAAGAAGCAAACAGTTAAATACTAACTACTAAAAAAAAAGGGAAAGCAGCATTTTTCTTTTGAAAAGTAAATTTAAAGCTGTATTAAGTCAATGTTCAGATGTAAATGTTTGAAAGACAACCATAACATTCTGTTCAGAGTTATGAACATTTCAGAGTTACAAACAACCTCCATTCCCAAGGCGTTTGTAACTCTGAGTGTCTACTGTAGGTAAATTTCACTCGATATAGCCTATTTTAACCATGAAGCAAAGTGCTGATACATTCATACTGCAAGACATTTAAATACAGCTAGTTAACTAGTCTTATTTTATACTTTAAGTCATTTGTCTGTAGCTGGACATAGTAGAAATTGCTACTTTTCTCCATTTGCTCTTCCACTTTCTTATAAAAACAACCAAAACCCCAAAACACTTCAGGTACGCAAAAGGACCAATAAAATAAGTATGTTTGATTTTGCCTATCATTTATAAAGGGCCAAAAGTATGTTCACTGATATACTGAACAGAGAGGGGACAAAAGCAACTCAGATTACTGTTACAGTGAAATATAGTCACCTCCTACTTAGTCATCCAGTGAGACACAGGCATTGGCGAGACCTATTTGGAAATTTTCAAACAAATCTTTATTTATTTGTAAAATGTCAATTTGCTGGACTGAAATTTTTCACAAAGTTTACTGCAGATTTGAAGAAATTTTTACCCAAACACAGGCCGCTTTTCCACAGGAAGTTTGTTGATGTTCCAGGTACAAAACTCCACAGCAGAAAGCCTGCAAGCTCCAGACACCCCAATGAAAGCTGGGGTTGCTAGGTTTCCCACTCTGCAGCAAATAGCCTGCTAGCTCCCACAGCCCTAGCTGAAGTCAGGATACTCAGCACTGGTAGGCTCCGTGCTATGCAACAAACTCCCCAAGCACACTGTCCCAGGGCCAGATCCAGTACTTTCAGGGTCAATGGCTCCAGGGAGGCACCACCATGCCAGAACTTCCAGTCTCCCCAATGTACAGCCAGGAGCCGGGAATCCCTGGGACACCTAACTGGAGCCAACAAACTGGTCCAAGAGCCAGGAGGTCATAGGATGGGCAGGGCTCTCAAGGTCTGGGACTCCAGGCAGCTCTGCATATGGACTGACCCAAGAATCTGGGAAACCCTGGCGTCCCTGACCCCAGAGCCACAGACCCTGACATCCACAGCAGATGCCGAGTACTCTGGTCCTGGGGAGCAATTTTAGAAACACCATCTGGTGATAAGTCTGAAACAAAATATTTCAGGTTCTCTCTTTTGGAGGAAAAATCTGAAAAAAAAATCTAGTTTTGGTTCAATCCAAACTCATTTTTTTCCTTCTGATTTTTCAGTTTGGTCCCCAAACAAAAAAACACTAAATAAATCAATTATTCACTCATATGTACTTACGGATAAAGCTACGTTTTAGTCATTGGTATTTTTAGTAAGTCATGGACAGGTTACGGGCAGTAAACAAAAATTCACGGCTCATGACCTGTCCATGACATGGTCACAAAATAATTAATGGAAAATGTTTTTACTCACATTTACATCTGTGTGGTGAATTAAAACACAGAGGGCTGGAAGGATCTAGGGGGGAGAGACAGAGTGTTAATATTAAATAGAAATATTCAAGATATTTAACAATTCAACTTGTTAAATTTAATTAAATTTATAAATGAATAATTCAATTCACCTCCTGAATGGTTTCCATTGGTGGAGGTGGGTCTTTGTGACGGCATAAGTTGACCATGACCCATGTAACATTCCTTAAGAATGTTATGGGAATAGATGGACTGATGAAGGATAGCAGAGGTTTCACCACTCCAAGACTGATAACATAATCTCGACACTGGGGTCCATCACCTGTGTAAAAATTAAATGATTTTATGATGATAAAAACTATTTACAAAGGATAGTGCTGTAGAACCATGTTCCCATGTTAAATAACCAAGGGCCTAGCTGTTAAATGACCCAAATGACTGCTCTTCCAGTTTCCAAGCACAATTTGAGCATAAGGTTGGGCCTCAGTTCAGCTGTAAATCTGGTACCAGGGGTATAACATTGATTTCTACACATCTCCAAAAGGAAAACATCTCAGAACAGACAGTTTCCCCAATAGTCACTGTTTAGTATTATTAAAATTGTTCAGTGATCTGAGTAGAAGGTAGTCAAGAAACTATGAGTAACTTCTTTACATGCTGCTTTTGTCAATGCAGAGACTAGCATATCCAATGTTCAACATCCTAGCAAGTGACAAAGTCAGCTTTCCAGCATGTCTTCATTTTTGTAAACTTAAACCCTTCACTATTAAGATCTATGTAAAATTGTCTAAGCCTTTGGATGCAATAGATACCATTAGCCAAAATGTGACGTGCCAACACCTCACTGTACAAGAAACACCTCATTCAACATGCAGTAACTGCTCCCCTTTCTGATTCACATTAAACATACTTTGTGCTAGCAAAAGGTGATTTGCTGAATTCTGAAGAGATAGTTATCCATGATTAAGAACACATGAAAAAGATAGTGATTAATGACCATGAGGACAAGGTATAATGGAGGCCCATCAATCATAACAGGTTACTGGTCCAGACAAAATACTCTGTGACAAGTTCCATATTGCTTGAAACTGAATAGAACATTTCAGTTTACTTTGATATCCCCCCAGTTTGACATGTATTGCATCCACCTAGATACTTATACGGTCCTCAGCATTGTCGTTTCCAAGCTGTATTGTTAACAGGGAAGGAACAGTGTCACTCCTAGGTCCAAGTAACAATACTGTACGAATATTTTAAGAAAAACTAGAATCAGAGTTTTTGAAAACTTAGCTTATTGTCATAAACTAAGCAATACCTAAACCCACAACATTTCAGTAATTTAAGACATGGTGGGGCTGACATTTTTAAACTACACTCACCACAATGATATTTGAATCTCTCTGTGGTGTATCACTTATAACAATAATCAAGAAGAAACAAACGAAAGTTTTAGGTTAGCCAAAAGCTTGGCCAGAAAGATTAAATGTGTACTATGAAAGCTCTGGTGACTGAACTGGGAGCTCTGATGGCGATCCAGAGCCTTTATAATGAAAACTGTTTTCATTAGAACATTATGCATGTGATTTGTTTGCCAGACATTGTTTCCTTTTCTTGTACCTGCATTGAAAGATGTACGTGTTAAAGGAGGAGCAAGAGAGAAAGCAGAAAGAATTAAGCAAAGGGCATTTTGAGGGAAATGAGCTCCATGTATTTGAGCCAATCCCATTGCTCTTATAGTTAAGCATACTTCTATTATTTAAAAAAAAAAAATAACAGAATCCAAACTGGTTTATTAATTTGATTTCAAAAGAAACTTTTGAATTTTTATATTAAGAGTAACACAAACCTATGATATTGCCTAAAGCCCATACCGCTTGCTCACACACATTTTGATGAGGTGAATGCAGCAACCTCAGAAAAAGTGGCACAGCATCTGAAAAATAAAGCATCTGTTACTCAAAAAGTCTTAGTTCTAAAGTGATGTGCTCATTATTATAGTTAGCTCTTAAGTTAAAAACTGACATTCCATTACCCCATGATGTGAAGATCTTCTCCGGCTATGTGTTTATTCTGGTTAATGAGACTTCACTCTTTTTCCAGATTATGTTCAATATAAACATAGATCATAATAAAACTTTTCCTTTCATACCATTCTTTCACAGAAGGGTCTGCACTTCAGACCAATATAATGAGAACAAAAGATTTAAGGTAAGTTATTTTTATATAACTTTGTATGACAAGTTTAAATTATAAGTAATTATTCTTAATAAATGGTTAATGTTGAAATTCCATATTTAATTCTACTAATTACCATTGAATTTCAACTGTTTTATCTATGTAGTTATCACTAGAGCTGTCTGAAATGGAATTTCAAACACTTTAATGTCAACCCAACAAGCACAATTAGTTAATTTGAAAAAAGTCACTAATCATCATTTAGTTATATATTTTCTACATTCTTTTCCATCACTGGTTATTAATAGAAGTTTTAGTTAGTAATTTTTAATAGGCAAAATCTTGAAAATTCTTATCGACGTATTTGTACAACAACATAAGCTGTCACCTATATATCCTGTCTTCTCTTCCTGGCTCTTGAAAGTTTTAGATAAAAGGGGTAATCCAACTGATTACCACAAAAGAGATTCTGCTGTTTCAAATACTGTCAATGAATGACTGGCAAAAAGAGCAAATTGATCTGTAAGGAAGGGGTTTAACAAAAATCACTCATCAAGAATAAGATACTTACATCCCTGCCTCATATATGGGAACATTAGGAGCAGGAGGCAGCTCCCAAGCACAGTCACTGCTGAGTCAATATTTAACATTGTGATATTATCTGGAAGATGCTCTTAACTCCTACTCTTACAACCTAAAAGCTAAGGGACTTGTGCAACACCGCCTGAAGAACCTTAGTTGGGAGGAAGGACTCAATACTCGTTAACACCGAAGGACCTGTTTACTTTAATTACTTGGTCCCCAATTTACTGGGTGTAGGATTTTGCTGAAATTACATTAAATTTGGGGGGCATAGAGGAGAAGGTTTCATTTATAAGCAAACACCACACCACTATCCCTCCTGACGCATAACGGGTCAAATATTGGTTTAATTCTTGAAACATGTTTATTAGCCACTGACCTTATTCAATATTAAACAAGAGGATTTACAAAGCGAGTGTAATAGGTAAAATACCCACAGCAATTACAATGGCTGGAAGTTTTGGAGAGATGTTAATAGGTCATCTTCTTCATTCAAATAAATTACAAGAGAGTACCCATATCTGCATAACATTTGAGTACAGAGTAACTTCAATGAAACTAGGTGTGTTTATGTTGTTTCTAATCTAAATCCATCAGTAGAAAAATCTGAACTGCCAGACTCAATCCTAGCTTTCGATCCATTGAAAAGTTAGCTTTAATATAGCAGAAATAAAATGATTCTAATTAGAGCTGTCAAGCAATTGAAAAAGTTAATCTTGATTAACCACGCTGTTAAACTATAACAGAATACCATTTATTTAAACATTTTTGGATGTTTTACACATTTTCAAATATATTGATTTCAATTACAACACAGAATACAAAGTACACAGTGCTCACTTTATATTTATTTTTTATTACAAATATTTGAACTGTAAAAAACAAAAGATAGTATTTTTCAATTCATTTAATTGAAGTACTATAGTGCAATTTCTTTATCATAAAAATTGAACTTACTAATGTAGTTATGTAAAAAACCTGCATTCAAAAACAAAACAATGTAAAACGTCAGATCCTATAAGTCCACTCAGTCCTACTTCAGCCACTCTCTCAGACAAAAGTCTGGTTATAATTTGCAGAATATAATGCTGCCTGCTTCTTATTTACGTCACCTGAAAATAAGAACAGGTGTTCACATGGCACTGTTGTAGCCGGTGTCACAAGATATTTACGTGCCAGATGTGTTAAAGATTCATATGTCCCTTCATGCGTCTACCACCATCCCAGAACACAAGCATCCATGATGATGGTGGGTTCTGCTCAATGATCCAAAGGAAAGCGGACTGATGCATGTTCATTTTCATCATCTGAGTCAGATGCCACCAGCAGGCCGATTTTCTTATTTGGTGGTTCCGATTCTGTAGTTTCCGCATCTGAGTGTTGCTCCTTTAAGACTTCAGAAAGCATCCTCCACAGATTTTGGACAGCACTTCAGATACTTAAACCTTGGGTCGAGACTGTAGCTATTTTTAAAAATCTCACATTGGTACCTTGTGTTCTGTCAAATCTGCTGTGAAAGTGTTCTTAAAACGAACACGTGCTGGGTCATCATCCAAGACTGCCATAACATGAAACATATGGCAGAATGTGGGTAAGACAGAACTGGAGACACAATCCTTCCCCAAGGAGTTCAGTCACAAATTTAATTAATCCATTATTCTTTTAACGAGCATCATCAGCACGGAAACATGGCCTCTGGAATGGTGGCTGAAGCATGAAGGGGCATATGAATGTTTAGCATAACTGGCATGTAAATACCTTGCAATGCCAGCTACAAAAGTGCTATGCAAACGCCTGTTCTCATTTCCAGGTGACAGTACTGCCTGCTTCTTATTTACAGTATCTCCTGTAAATGTAAACAAACTTGTTTGTCTTAGCAATTGGCTGAACAAGAAGTAGAACTGAGTGGACTCAAAATGTTTTACGTTGTTTTGTTTTTGAGTGCAGTTATGTAATAAATAAGCATTTATAAATTACACTTTCACAATAGAGACTACACTACAATACTTGTATGAGGTGAAATGAAAAATACTATTTCTTTTGTTTATCATTTTTACAGGACAAATATTTGTCATAAAAATAACAAAGTGAGCACTGTACACTTTGTATTCTGTGTGGTAACATACAAAATTGAACCTAGATACACTTGCAGCAATCTAAATTGTATCGAGAGGGGGCATATCAATATTAGAGAAAACAACTGCTCTTTGACAGTTCAATCAAACTGCTTTGAACTCAATAGGATCCTACATTGATTTCAGTGGACTTTAACAATGCCCCAAAAGAGAAAGATAATGAATTTTGTAACCAACTGCTATTTCACAACACAGATTCATTCTCTGATTAAACACGAAGTCTCTCAGATGAAGAGCTGAAGACAAAAATTAAAAAATTTGTTTAAAGATTTGTGATCTTTACACTGGTTAATTCTGTGAAATATTTGCCTTGGATTTGCTTACGTAGTACTTTAAAATTTGAAATTCAGGATTAATCTATTACTTCTATGGAAAGAACTTTTTTGCCCTGCAGCATTTTCTCTGCTTTTTGTTAGCTCTCAGCTTCCCAGACCAAGAAGTTGGCTCTAAATTTTGCTACACAATTCATATTAACAAACAAACAAAAAAACCTTAAATAAAATCCATTTTAATTTTGTATTTTAAAAGCAAATCCAAGAGTTAACAGATTAGGTTATTGTCAAGTGTCACAGATTTATCCCAATAAATAAGAAGGATTTTATTTCTCATATCAAAAGATAAAGCAAATAAAAAAATAAATTAGAATTAGCTATGCCTGTGTCAACCTAGTCATCAAGCTAACATATTAATTTCATCACTCAAACCAGACTGTAGAGTTTAAGCACAGTACTTTCCCTTATTGCAGTGGTTTTCAAACTTTTTAGGTTGTGTACCCGTTTTCAAATTGTGATTCTCAAACTTCTGTATTCGTGACCCCCAAAGCCGTCCCTAGGGTACAGCGCATCAGGGCGACTACTCCAGGCCCCACAGGCCAGCACGCATGTGCATTGTGTGAACTGCTGGCTGGGGGAGGCTAGCCCCCAGCCATACCCCTTCCACCCGAGGAAGAGCGCACTGGGAGGGAAAGCTTGCAGTGGCACCTCCCTAACCCCAGGCATGCATGGTCCCAGCCCCTGGAGACCAGCATCACTGCCGAAGGAAGGTGGGGGGGGGGGGGACGGGCGGAGCCACGCCTGGCTGTTTAGGGAGGCACAACACCTCCCCTACCTGGCAGCTGGTGCAGTGGGTCCCAGAAGTAACTGATTCATCACTTCCGCTGCAGGCCCTGAACCGCCCTTGGGATGGCCCTGGTGACCCCTTTCACACAGCAAGCCTCTGAGTGCAACCCCCCTTAAATATTTTAAAAAGCGCTTTTTAATTTATAACTATTATAAATGCTAGAGGCGAAGTGGGGTTTGGGGTGGAGGCTGACAGCTCGCAATCCCCAAGTAATAACCTTGTGACCCACTGAGTGGTCACGACCCTCAGTTTGAGAACCCTTGAGTAGTCTATCGCATAGTTGGGATTGGGCCTGCTTTGAGCAAGGGGTTGGACTAGAGTACCTCCTGAGGTCTCTTCCAACCCTAATCTTCTAGGATACCCCCATCTGACACTGGGTCATAATATAGCTATGAAAACAGCCGGGGGGTGGGGGGGGGGGGAGGGAAATGGGAGAGAGGACACATTATCCACCATTACAGGATTTTTCCTGCGTACCCCGATGAGAGCTCATGTGTACCCCAGTTTGAAAACCACTGCCACATTGAGTCAATTCTACATTTTGATTAAATATTTAAGAATAAGAAAACAGTTTTTAATGTGGGGTTTTCACACATTAAAATTTCTTGAGTGGAAAAGTTTCCCCTGCCCTTTCACACTGTTGGCAATTCAGCATCTCCGGCATTGACAGTTTATAGTGCAGTAAAATTTGATCACATTGTCTCTGGATTTCAATAATATTTTGATACTTCTGGTTCTGTTTTTTAGTTGTGTGGACTTCGGTTTTTTCCTGGTCTGTTTATAACAACCTTTTCCTTATTTACAATAGCAGATCCATGAGGAATTAGAAGAGAATAGGAAGTAAATTTGATTCAACTACAAAAACTTGCTTGAACATGGCAGTGATTCTATATTTAGATCTCAAGCAGCACAATTATTTTATCTGGCAAATTCAAAACTAGAGAAGAGCCCTGTTCTCACAAGTTGATGTTCAAGTAGATTTAAAAGAAATACGTAGGGCACAGAAACATAAAACAATTTTATGTTTCATCTGGCAACATGGATTGCAAGTACAATAAACTTCCTTCCTAACTTCAGATTCCCGAACATATGGACACCATTTTATCTTGTGAGAGATCTTGGATGTAAATTCCCTCAGAGGCACCCTCTGGACTTGGACTGTACCTTTTGCTCCTCCTTCAAAATTAGATAGGGAATCCCTCTTAATTGTGAAGAAAAGTTAAAAAATAGTGTTTGAAAACTAGAAAACCAGCAGATATTAACTCTGCTAAAATAGTGTGAGTTCCCACAAGAGATTACTCACCATCAGGAAACCCAAATGAATTTAAAATCTGAGAAAATGAAGAACAAAAGCAGATGTGTGCTTCAACTGATGCTGCTTGCCAGAGAAGGGGTAGAATTTCTGGCAGGAGACTTCCTGGGCAGGTCCTTCCGCGATGTGCCTGTGATTGACAATTCAGTTTCAACCATCCTGGCTATCATATAAATGTACCAGACCTACATAGTGTAGATTGGTGAATATTTGAGGAAGAGAGATAGGGTGTAGGTGCTTTTTAAATCATCACTTGAGCCTCATATTTTTGAAGAAATTACAGTGTGCACATGAAATGCATCATCAAAACTGATCAACTTACTAGATTGAACTACAGCCTGTGTTTGTTCAGAGGTTCCAGATGCAATGTTTGTCAAAGCCCATGCAGCTTCAAACTGTAAAGAAGGACTACAAATAAAAGCATAAAGTTAGAAAATGTTCTGTATTACAGTAAAACTATCTGAATCTAACACAGTATCTTAACATGAGCACTTGCAAATGCTTGCATGAATTGTTTTGTCAAAGGATTTCTATGAAATCTTCCCAAAACAATTAACTTTTCCTACCAGTACTTTCTTTTAAAAAAGTAACACACTCACTTGTCATCTCTTTCAAGACAATGCACTAAAATAGGTAGTATTCCAGATTTTATTAAGTCATCAATCGGTGGATTGCGATCACTGGAAAGAAGCTTCCTGTTTAGGAACAAAGGAGAAAACATGAAATTTGCAGACAAATCCCCTAAAGTCAAATAGGAGTTTTTAAAAATGAGTGAATTTAACACTGCTAAAAAGCTGTGTATTTAGCTGCTATTTCAGCCAATCCCACCATCTCTTCTGCTACTACTCTAAAGAGTATGACTGTTGAGTTGAACACCTGTTTTGTCCTCCTGGTAAACCCATGACAGGAGTAAGTCAGTCATCCACATGTCCCTCCCCTGTATTATCTCCCCAGCTGGAGCAGAGGATAAGAGGCAAGGTATTGGCTGCTAGAACATGCTTTCCTCTCTCTTCCTCACTAAGGAGTCAGTGTGTGGGGGATAAAAATTAGAGCAGTCATCCAATTAAAAAAAATTAACTGCACAATTAAAAAAATAGAATACCATTTATTTTAATATTTTTGGATGTTTTCTACATTTTAAAATATATTGATTTCAATTACAACACAGTGCAGTACTCACTTTATATTTATTTTTGATTACGAGTATTTGCACTATAAAAAAACCAAAAGAAATAGTATTTTTCAATTCACCTCATACCAGTTCTGTAGTGCAATCTCTGTCATGAAAGTTGAACTTATAAATGTAGAATTATGGACATAAAAAACTACAGTAAAAATAAAACAATGTAAAATTTTAGAGCCTGCAAGTCCACTCAGTCCTACTTCTTGATCACCCAATCGCTCAAACAACTTTGTTTACATTTGCAGGAGATAATGCTGCCGGCTTCTTGTTTACAATGTCATCTGAAAGTCCGAACAGGCATTCTCATGTTGTAGCCAGTGTCGCAAGATATTTACGTGCCAGATGCACTAAAGATTTGTATGTCCATTCATGCTTCAAATCACCATTCCCAGAGGACAGGCATCCATGCCGATGACGGGTTCTGTTCGATAACAATCCAAAGCAGCGTGAACCGACACATATTCATTTTCATTAACTGAGTCAGATGCCACCAGCAGAAGCTTGATTTTCTTTTTTGGTAGTCCCGGTTCTGTAGTTCCCGCATTGGAGTGATGCTCTTTTAAGACTTCTGAAAGCATGCTCTGCACCTCGTCTCTCTCAGATTCTGGAAGGCACTTCAGATTCTTAAACCTGGGGTCAAGTGCTGTAGCTATCTTTCGGAATTGCACATTGGTACCTTCTTTGCGTTTTGCCAAATAAGCAGTGAAAGCATTCTTAAAGAACAACATGTGCTGGGTCATCATCCGAGTCTGCTATAACATGAAATATATGGCAGAAGGCAGGTTAAACAGAGCAGGGGACATACAATTCTCCTCCAAAGAGTTCAGTCACAAATTTAATTAAGGCATTTTTTTTAACGAGTGTCATCAGCATGGAAACATGTCCTCTGGAATGGGTGGCTGAAGCATGGAAGGGCATATGAATGTTTAGCATATCTGGCACATAAATACCTTGCAATGCCCGCCACAGAAGTACCATGCAAACACCTGTCCTCACTTTCTGGTGTCATTGTAAATAAGGAGAGGGCAGCATTATCTTCCATAAATGTAAACAAACAACTTGTTTGTCTTAGCGGTTGGCTGAACAAGTAGGACTGAGTGGGCTTGCAGGTTCTGAAGTTTTACATTGTTTTTGAGTGTAGTTATAGAACCAAAGACAATAAAAATAAAAAAAATCTACATTTGTAAATTGCACTTTCAAGACAAAAGATTGCACTACAGTACTTGTATGAGGTGAATCAGAAATACTATTTTTTATAATTTTTAGTGAAAATATTTATAATAAGAAATAATATATACTTTGATTTCAATTACAACAGAATACAATATATATGAAAATGTAGAAAAACATCCAAAATATTTAATAAATTTCAGTTGGTATTCTATTGTTTAACAGTGCAAATAAAACTGTGATTAATCACGATTAATTTTTTTTAGTTAATCGCATGAGTTAACTGCGATTAATCAACAGCCCTAATACAAATGCACATGCTGCTAGGAAGGAGGGAGTACAAATCCACTTGAACTTTAACTCCTTTAACCTCTCTTTTCAAACACCCATGAGGTGAGCGAAGGCCTGCAGGGAACCCAAGTGGGACTGCTTCAGACCAATAAAGGGGGGTGGGGGGTGAAGGAGATATCAGAAGCACATTCCTTTCCTCACGTCCCAGCCCACACCAAACTGTCTCCCCAGAGGGGGACCGTGGAAATGCTAGACAAGAAAGTAGCTGTGACTGACTGCTGCTGCTTCCAATCCTGAACACTACCAGCAGACACTGCCTTAAACTGGCAAGTAAAGAGTCTGCACAGTGAAAATATCTTAATACAACCTGGTCAGGGGCTCTGAATAGTTAAAGTTTGTAAACGCTGTGTGATGTTACTGCAGATGTATATTTATACTGCTAACTAAGAAGAAAAGCTTCCTTTTTAGGAGAGATATAGACAGACAAGTTATCCTAGGACTGATTACAATACATACCCCTAGTTCCTACAAAAAACCACCAATATTCACTCTTTCAATGGCAAAATACAGCTCAGTTTAGGTTTACTCAAAAACTACAACAAATTTATTTTCTGTCCTCTCAGGTAACTCATGACCCTGTGTCATAAACAGATAGTTAAGGGTTAATAGAACAGGAGTACTTCACGTCTCTTTTGACTGTAAAGGGTTAACAAGTTCAGTGAGCCTGGCTGTCACCTGACCAGAGGACCAATCAGGGGACAGCATACTTTCAAATCTTGAGGGAGGGAAGTTTTTGTGTGTGCTGTTAGTGTTTGGTCGTTGTTCTCTCTGGGTTCTGAGAGTGACCAGACGTGCAACCAGGTTTCTCTCCAATCTCTCTGATACTATTCTGAGTACACAAGAGCCTGTAAGTACTAGGTAGATAAGGCAAGTTAGGCTTATGTTTGTTTTCTTTATTTGCAAATGTGTATTTGGCTGAAAGGAGTTCAAATTTGTATTTTGCTGAAAGGATTTTAATTTGTACTTGTATACTTAGGCTGGGAGGGTATTCCCAATGTCTATAGCTGAAAGACCCTGTAACATATTCCATCTTAAATTTACAAAGATAATTTGTACTGTTTTTTCTTTCTTTAATTAAAAGCTTTTCTTGTTTAAGAACCTAATTGTTTTTTTATTCTGGTGAGACCCCAGGGGACTGGGTCTGGATCCACCAGGGAATTGGTGGGGAGAAAGGAGGGAAGGGGGAGAGAAAGGTTAATTTTCTCTCTGTGTTAGGATTACTTTCTCTCAGGGAGAGTCTGGGAGGGGGAGAGAGAAGGAGGAGGGAAGGTGAATTTTCCTCTCTGTTTTAAGATTCAAGGAGTTTCAATCACAGTAATCTTCCACGGTAACCCAGGGAGGGGAAGCCTGGGAGAGGCAACAGTGAGGGAAAGGGTTTACTTTCCTTGTGTTAAGATCCAGAGGGACTGGGTCTTGGGGGGGGACCGGAGTGTACTAGGCACTGGGATTCCTGGTTGGTGGCAGTGCTACAAGTACTAAGCTGGTAATTGAGCTTAGAGGAGTTCATGCTGGTACCTCATCTTTTGGACGCTAAGGTTCAGAGTGGGGAATTACACCATGACAGCCTGGCTCCAAGAATCAGTTAACTCCAATTATTTGTAACTGCTTCTGTTCAAACAATGCTCTGTCCTTGCCATGTGTGTTTCAGCAAATTACAGGTAGATCACAACCTCCCTTCTGCTCAAGCTTCAGATGCTGTCTAAGGTGGCAGAGCAGTATAAGAGAAAAAACTAAATAGCTTTCACACCTTATTTTAACATTAAAAGGACCTCTGCTTGTAGGCCTTGTCTACATGCACAAGTTGCACTAAATGAACTTTAAATTGTTTCTAAACCAGTTTAATCAGTGCAAAAGACTATGTGGACTGTCTTATTTCCATTTAAACCAGTCATGTTTCAGTTTACTTCAAATACATTCCTTCTCTGGTTTAAACTGAAATAAGTGTCCATACAGCCATGCACCAGTTTAATTAAATAGGTTTTAAAAATCACCAAGTTAAACTGGTGCAACTTTCTCATGTAGACAAGACTTTACAGTAAACAGCTCAAAAACTGCTAATTGACTGGTTAAGAGGTTCAAGGTTTCATTACATTAAAGTGTCTTCAAGTACTTGCCGATTAGCCTAACTTGTTAGGAATCTGGTAGTCTTGTAATGATTTAAACACCTTCTCGGAGAAGATGTTCTCCGCCTCAGACAACTTATTTAAATTACAGGGAAACTGTGTCCAGTGACTACTTATACATATGAAATCAATTAGGATCCTTACTCCATTTATTTTGAAAGTCAGGAGTATGGCATTTACTAAAATCCTAGAGTTCACATGAATATTTATTAAGAAAATTAAACCTTAATATCTACGTTATGTCAGTTTGGTTTAATAAAGTTTATATATAAGGTATTTTATTACAGCACTAATATTCGGTGAACTTGATCTATAGAGGACATCATCATTCTATCTACTAGTGCAAGGATTCACGATTTTCTTAATTTAATAGCACTATATAAGCTGCAAGGGTAGAAACAACAAAGCTGAAAAAACTGTGCTCTTACCTTGCAGCCTGCACTGCACTTAACTGGATACCCTGGTTGTCACTTGAAGCATTCTACAATAAAATCAATAACTTAGAATTCAGCCATTTTACATTTGTCATTAAGCCAAAAAAGTTCAGAGAAAAATAAATATTTTTACCTGAACTATTGCCTCCAATGAGGTGTTTTGCTGGGGGGCGAAAAAAACCCAGTTAGATATACTTTTTTTTAAAAAGTTAAGAAATAAACTTCAGACAGACAGTGTTAATTCTTACCACTCTGAAATCGCCATCTATATCTGAATCTTCACAGATATCTTCATGGGGTACATTTCTTCTCTTTAACAGGTGTTCATCTCTCTTATTCTTTAAAGAAAAATAAATTTTCTGGGTTTTGCAGCTTTAGTTTATTTTTTTCCCCCGCAAAAGCTGAGACGACTTACTTTTACCCACAACTTAAAAAAAAAAAAAAAAAAAGTATTTCACTGGTACTATTAATGCTCAGACATTCAAGCCAAGCAGCGAAGTATGTGACTAAGATGATCGCTCACCATTTATACCTTCCCAAGGAACAGGACAGCCATCTCGATTATTGCGACAGCCATGTAAGATTTTACTATATGTGACATGACCTATATACAACTCATTTGTCTTCATTCATCACTGAAACCACTAAATTCACTGCATTTATTTTCTATTAATCTTAAAACTAGTACATTGTGTCCTAAGATTTTTTTCCCTCAGAGTTCTAATGGCTTATACTCCCCCAGTCCCAACATCCAGAGTTTTAGCTTCTACACCTTTTGCTTCATCTAAAATTATACTAAACTGAACACTATTTTTATTTTGTTCTAAACTTGGCACTTATTGCTGTCGTATGGAAGGAATTTGAAGACTTTCCTCCCAGCATCAAAATGTTTGTGGAAATGCTGTTCAGATTTCAGAGCGAACAAATCAGTAGTCTGGTATTGCAAAATATGTCATGACTATTATGGCGCATCATGGGGTTTGAGAGCCCAAAAATATGGATTCAAGCGTTGAAAAAGCAAAGCTTGGCAAATACTAGTATTCCACTTGAAAAAAGACTTAGATATCGTAAATTCATTTCCATGCTTAAGTGAAAGTTAACATACTTTCCAAACATATTTCACTATCCCAATACTGTGTAAACATTCTGCATTTTCACAGCAGCTACTTAAAAAAAGAAACCAAAAAAAAACCCAATGTATGATTTCAAATCTCTTGCTGTCACCCACTAAAAATATTTAATACGCTTGACTGCTTTCCCAATTTTTTTCCATCATATATTAGCTTATTGTAGGATGCTCATACTAGTTTTAATTTTTTAATACCTGCCAACTGCAACAGGACAATTTTGTTGTGATCCTTCTTTCCTCACCATGTACAAGTTCTAGGTTCCCTAACAGCCCCGATCCATGAGTGTGATGCTTGCCAGTTCGGTACACTGGTCTCCAGGGCTGCCCAGGGGATTCAGGGGCCTGAGGCAAAGTAATTTTGAGGGCCCCTTCCATAAAAAAAAAAGTTGCAATACTATAGAATACTACATTCTCGTGGGGGCCCCTGTGGGGCCCATGGCCTGGGGTAAATTGCCCCACTTGCCCCTCCCCCCCGGGCAGCCCTGCTGGTCTCCTCCCCAAGTGGGAAGACAAAATAGCGTACACATTTCCTATCACTAAAAGGTCACCCCAGCCATCTCTCCCATGGTGATTTTATTTTGCTTTAGTGGCAACAATATATGTTGAAGGATTACAGCTTTTAACTCTTGTATGTTTTGGGCTACAGCTGACTCCTGATGTCAGGAATATCTTTCCTCACTATAGAGTATGGACATTTTAGGATTTTTTGCCCTTCCCATAATCAAGTCAAACCTACTACATGCTTATCTATTTGCAAGTGTTAAGGAAAAGCTATGATCCTTGGTAAGTTACAAGTAAAAAGAGTCCACTGTCATTCTTGAGAATTATTAGGACCAAAGTTTATCCAAATCTTAAGATAAGGAGTGAGGTCAGGATTCACAGTGAGTATTGGTAGAGGATGATTTCAGTAACACAGAGATTGAAATATTCCTTAAAGCCCTAATTCTTCATGTGAGGAAGAAACCAAAATTAATTTGCCTATGTCACTGAAACCCAGTAGATGGGATGGGGCTAGTGCGAACAGCCCAGTGATTAGTGTTATTAGGGACAGGAAGCAAAGAAAGGGTAATGCAGGGAATGGTTATCAGTGAGGCAACATCCAAGGGGATGTTTCAACTAAAAGATCTTTGTGTAACTAGTTTAAATGAAAGGAAGTTAGTCATTTATTTGTAAATAAACAACTAATGTGCATTTTAGTTCCTGAACTTGGTAGCATCTGCTTTGAAGCTTCCCTCCCTACCAAAAATGTGACTGTCTCTACACAGACCCTGAAAAGACAAATAATATTTGACATCCTTTTAAATGATCTATTAAAAAAAGCAAGCACTATGATTGTCTTTGCCTCAGACACAAAAAACTTCTATAATTTCTACTCAAATGCCTGAGACAGAAGTTATATTTAGTAAAAACACTAATCTATCTTACCTTTCTTAACTCCACGACAACTTCATTTCGTTGTCTTCTCATAGTCTGAAAAGTTTAAGATAAAATAATTACAGCATATTCCTAACCTGGACCAAGTCATTGTGATGTGATTTAACATGCTTCAACAGCTTTCTAAATATTTTACTTTTAGAAGACATCTTTAATTTTTTTAAAAAATGTAAACAGAGACTAAGTAACTACTTTTGATTCATCAGTCTGGGATTTTATTTTGAAACAGAAAACTAGCATTAAATACAGATCTCTCTATTACTTAATACAATACCTACATTATTTGTGCTGTATAATATCTGCTCAACACTTGCATAAATTTTCTCAGTCCTATTTGTCCAAAACACAAACTAATAAAGAAAGGGACTATCCAACAGGAAAAGTATATGGAAACAAGAGAATAAATTATGTAAGGGGGGAAGTGAGGGGAATAAATTGTTTATATCAGAAAACATGGTAACAAACCCCCATTTTTATAAATATCATTACATGCTAATAAAGAGTATGATAATTTTGTACAGAGCCTTTTAATTTATTTCACAATTTTCCAGATAGAACTGTATAGCCCTCTCTGGGTTTAGGTTTTCAGAATACATTTATTTCAGAGGTAAACAGACAAGTTGTATTAAAATATTCTAATGTTAAGTTACACTTGTGAAAACTGATGTACCACTTGTAACTATTAACCAGTACTCAAAGAGGCACTTAAAGATTAATAGTAGTTCTTGGGACAAAACGGCTAATGTAACACGAGGAAATAGCTGTTTAAATCAGAGGCTATATCTATGCTACAAGCACTACAGAAGCACAATTATGGTGCTGCAGCTACGGCATTGTGGCGCTGTAGTGCAGACATTTGTTTCAGTAAGGGAAAGGGTTTTTCCATTGCTGTAGTAAATCCACCTCCTTGAGAGGTGGTAGCTAGGTCAATGAAAGAACTCTTCCTATTGACCTAGCAGTGTTTATATCAGGGCATAGGACAGCTTAACTACGTATATCTGAGCTGTGAACTTTTTATACCCTTGAGTGACATAGCTATGTTTTAGAGTAGATCAAGCCTGAGCTTTAATTTCTTTGGTTGTGCCATGAATACAACATCTGGTAATTTCTCAGGAACAATACTTATAAATAATTGTATATAATTACAAAATGGTGTGCTTGACACTTTTCCGATTTACCAATGGCATTAAATAACAGACATTTGAAAGTTTAAGTTGCAAATGGAATCACTCAAATGTCAGGCAATGCAAATGTTGAGGCTGCTGACACAACTTTAACTAACCCCCTCGTGCTTATGCATTGTTTTAATTATAGTATTGATACTATAAATCAACACCCTGAACATACCTTGGATGGTACCACTGTGAATGAGACAAATTCTATTTAACTTTCTACTAATCCCTGCTTCACTCACTGTACATTGTCCAGCCTGTGCAGTGTTCAAACCTACTTTGTTACTGATTTCACAGCTGTGTAAGTCCATCAATTCAGTGGATCTATTTCTAATTTATATTGCGGAAATGGCAAATAAGATTTGATCCATACTTAACTATCTGAAGGACTGTACTATGTTTTTTTCTTATTATGTACACCTTCACTATACAGGTACTATTACATATGCAGAATGTCTGCCTTGTTGAATATATAGATTGGCAGATGATTGCGTAATTAAAATACTAGCATACACACAGAGGTAAAAGTGAAGGTTGTGCAGGCAACCTCAGAATTAGCTTTTCCTGGCCAGAATGCTTCACTTTGCAACCTTAAAGATTTATCAAGATTTTAGTAAAACAAAAATAGAGATTTTTAAAAAGAAAAACAAATTTTGTAATATAGATCTATTTATTAGACAGAAGTAGAATGTTCTGTCCTGACACATACTTGCCTTAGGCCACGGCTCCTGTAGACCATGCATAGCCTGAGTGCATGCAAAGGCTTCAAAGGAGCCTGCATCATTCAATATGTATTTGTGAATGTGTCAGATTTTTCTAAAATGTTTAAAGTAAAAATTCAAAATTTCACACACTTGTGCATAAACAGATGATATTAGCATAGGAGATTATTAAGTAGTTTGGTTATTAAATTACTGCACACACGAACAGTTTAGAATAAAGGGCACTGACAAAAATTCAACTTAGAAAAAACATTTGTCTGAAAATGGTTTACTGTTACATTACAAATACAACTAAAATTACTATAATAGAATGATTAGAGAAATTATTTTCAGTTTACTTTGAGCATTCATCAGTACTTTGTGTGTAGTTAGTTTCACCACATTTCCTGATAAGTCAATTCCTTGTTTCTTTGCATCTTTCACACAGTCACAGAGGAGAGAAACATTTGAAAATAGAAAATGTGATTGTAAAATTACAGAAATTGGCAGGATGATCTAGGTGCTAATGCAGTACCTGAAAATACTTGTAACTCTTCATTTCATGTTGAATGTCAATTTAACTATAGCTATTACATATTTTATAAAATCTAGCAAAAATTGCAAGATATCAGTTTTTGTTTCTTTCTGTAATGAGACCTCAAGTTGTTTCTTAAAAATCTGTTTCTACAGTGAATTAGAAAAGGAGAATTGAGAACTGTTTTAAATGAGAGAATTGAATGAAGAAAGAATGGTTGACTTGCTCAAGAAGCTGAAGACTTCCAAGCATAAGAACAGAGTGGAAAAGGAGAAGGAAACCATTGGGAGTAAGGTTTATGCAGAGCAGAGGAACTGCCAAAGCTTTAAAGACAAGGACTTGAAGTTTGAGTGAGACAGATACATCTGATTATGGTTTGTATTCTTGTAAAAATAATACGTTTCACTATAATGTAAAACTATTTCAGAAGAGCTGGGTAGGACACATGACATTCATTCTGTAACAGTAACAGGTGACAAACTGACTTTTCCTTTTGGCCAGCCAGACGAACAAAAGAACAGGGAAGAAAAAATTGCAACACTATTTCCTTCCCATTCCAAGACAATATAATCAAGATCTCTTTGGCCTTTGGAGGATTCTTTCACTGCCTGTGGACCAATTCTGAATGAGGCATGCAATGAGACGCAAAAAGCAAAAATCATACCTAATGCAATTAAACCATTTGTTCTATTCCCTGCTTCAACTCTCATAGTTAAGTATATTACAAAATGTTGTTTTAAAATAAACGGTTTTACAAGGAGGCAGAACACAGCAAAGTTATTTTACATATTTGTGTACAAGAAATGAACACTGATAAGAGCGTAACAGACACTGGACACAGGATTCAGAAACTATATTGGCTTAATGTATCAAAAACACAGAAGACCCTCTGGAGCACAGCTGCATCACCCAGGACAACCTGACAAGAGCCACAGTCTATAAGTACACTGTGTCCTACAACATAAAAGCACCATAGTCTAGGAACGGCAAGTATATATTTAGAAAGCTTTAAACATATAATAGGGCAATCAATTAAAAACAAGGATTTTTACACTGAAGTTACTAAAATAACTGTATAGGAAATCCAGTTGTACAGCTAGGATTTATAGAAGAGCTGATGTGGCAATCCTCAAGGTTAAGCCTACAAAAATGCAATGCCCTATAAAAATAGACCAACAATATTTGATCTTTAACACTACCACTACACTGAAAAAGGTTGCTAATTTCAGGAATATATACTTATTTAATAACTCCAGCTCTACTATCAAAATAAGCTTCTCAGCTATTCCACATGATATTAAATGGTAAAGAGAACCAAAGGGAACTGTCTAAAGCGTATTGCAAACAGAGTAAAAGAAGGTGACACCTCCAAGTGTTTTGAGAACATGAAGCAACAACTTTATTGGTCATGTAATACTACTGATAAATTAGCATATGGAAACAATAGTTAGAATTCCATAACGTGACCTAGTAAGCGGAAAGACAAGAAACAACTGTCAGTTTGACAAAGAATTTGGGTTTCTCTTCTACATCTGAACTAGTGGCAAATTAAAAAAACATACAGGATGAGATAAAGAATTATAATTATCCATTTACATGCTTTTATGGGAATATATGCACAATAGCTGTGAATCAAATATAAGTGATAGCTGATTAAAACTTAGAAAATATATACAGTGTTTAGTAGTTTTTAACAGTTTTAATTCAAATTTCTTTATTGGCATGACATGATACACAGGCACTGATAAAAGCTTCTCTTACAATCATCTGTTAAACTGATACTACCACTAATGCAGGTGTCCCCGTCTGGTGGTACATCTCAAACTATAGCTTTCAAACATGCCTATCACTATGGTATCTAGGTGCCAAATTCCTCCCTGATTTGCAGATGTACACCTTCTGTGATATTAGCATTACTCTGCTCTCCTGCACCTCTATTACATCCGTTGGAATGCCAAGACTATACAAGTGATCTCTGGCAGAAGCAGTGCAGCAGACTTTGAGTTCAGGAAATTGGAGGCCAGATCCTCCTGTAGAGTCACTTTATGCCCCACCACTGACAAATTACAGACCTAAAGAAGGCATATTGAGGGAAGGAGGCAACCTTATTTCATGCTGATCCACAGCAACTATAGCTAATGGAATTTAGAGTAGTCTGTTTTAAGCTAAATTATGGGACTGACCCAGTTCAGAACACAAAAGCCATCTTTGCAGTCCCTTCCTTAACTGTACGCTTCTAGGCTGCAGCACAGGATCTGGGACTGAAAGTTCAATCGCCAATTTGGGGAACATTTTTAATTTTTTATTGCATCTACTTACATATTAGTAAGAAGCAAACAGACAGCTTAAAAGGAAAGAAATTTGCCTCAGATGGTTCCCTGATGCCTGCTCCAAATCCAGGATTCAGTTTCCCCATCCCTGGCATCTGCCTCCTACAGACTTTTGCCTGCACTCTCTGTAGCATACTCAGGACTAATGTCACTCTGAGGGTGTGCTATGATGGACAATCCCCTACTATCCTCTTGTAATTAGCCAGTTTTCCCCCTCTCAAACTCAGATATCAATATTTCATGGGCAAATTATTTATCTGTGTTCAAGATGCTGCTGTCTATCCAGAGATAAGGCAGGCAAATACAATTAAAAAAAAATCACAAGTACTTGCACTGACAAATCTTACACTTGAGAGGCAATGGTGACACCGCTAGATCACACCTCAAAGACATGTTCAGACAGCATGATCCCAACACTGATACCTGACAATTTAAGAGGCTCTTCCTCAAACAAAGGCAACACAATCTTGCCCATTTAATAAGAGCTCCAGCTGTCATTTAACAAGCTAAACACCAATCAAGATCCTATAGACAGGTGATTATACCATTCTGGGGTCTTCTTGACAAGAGATCAGGGAAATTTCCATCCTTACTCTAGACCACGGATTTCAAAACACCACAGAGTCTCCCTATGATCTCATTGGGACTACTAATAGTTACAGTCCCCTCTATGTGCATAATAATAAATTAGGTCCTACAAACTAACCAAAGCAATGCTACATTGCAGGAAGAATAGTATCTTTATCCAGAGTTGGATACTGTCACCAATTCCAACACTGGCTTACTGTCACCAACTTGGAGTAAGACCCAATATGTAGTTTCAAGAAATACAGGGCTGTACACTGTAGGAGTATCCTCTACAAACGAAGAATTACGAAGGGTCTAAATAGCTCATCCAATACCACCATCAGGAGAGAGGAACTTAAAGCTTTGTTTGGATCTAACCAGTTTATTGTTGAAAGACTCTCAGGTCTTGTCTACAGTCAGTCTGAAACAGCTGTTGTGGACAGTGGACTCTGCGATAACAGCACAAATAGCTTAAACTTTTCTATTACCTATTTTATTATTGTCCCTCAGTAAGCCACTGACTTTTAAAATTTTCCACAAACCATCAATTCTGGAAACTGCCACAGCTGCTTAGAGCAGTGGTCTGAGTGGATTTTTTTTTGTTTCTGTGCTTGGGTGGCAAAAATGGTAGAGACAGCCCTGCAGCACGGGAGGAGGTGCGTATGCAAAAAATTTTTACTGACAGAGGTGCGTGATCCAAAAAGTTTGGAGACCACTCACTTAGAGCAATGCAACTGTGCAAGCACAGAGTGGACAAAACTGTAGGGGTTCAAAACATGAATCAACAGAGCTGGCATGGAGACACTGAACTATTTGTACTTAACCTGGTTCTAGACCACTGGTTTAATCCTTCAGGGAATACACAGCCTCAAAATGGTATTAGTGGGGCAAGACCCAATGTTTGGTTTCAAGGCTTACAGAGCTACATCCAGAGGAAGTGCCAGAAATAGAATAGGCTGGTATTTCATCTATACTCACAGTAAATGGAAAAGCAGCTCACCTCTCTGACTCAAAGAAAGAATAAAAGAAAAAAAGAACAGGCACATGACCCATGCTTCCAGTACAAAAGGCGGGATGACAAGATTAAGGAAGAAGCTTATGTACTGGTCTTACCCGGCTGTCCATTTCATTCCTGGTAGATGGACATACACAGTATTTTATATATAGTTTTGTTAACATGGCTATGGAGAAAAAAGATCAGTGTGATAAAGCTGGCTTTTCTGTGGAGGCTGACTTCTTCCTGTAATTTTAAATACTGTCTGCACAGATCCAACTTATTAACATTTAATAAGCTTTTTCAAGATTTAGGAATTATTGATTTATTATACTTTGTACAGTACTCTATTATATATGGGTAATACTGAGACGGTACGAACAAGTAAGAGCTAATACGCTATGACCTCTTTCAGTGGACTGATTTTGAGAAGAGAGATCAGGATGACATTGATAGCAGACTAACTGGAGGAAACAAGCAGTCATAAATAAAAATCTGTGCAAAGATGCATTTTAGACACTTTCTGAACAATAACAGTGTTATGCATTACTCCTTACAGTCACCAGAACTTCAGCTGAATATGTAAACTGCACGTTTTGAAGCGACATCATACACGCATGCTTGTGTACGAAGGATTTTATGAAAGTTAACAAAACACAAATAAAAACCTAGTGCCAACTAATTTTCTGTAGTACTTGAAGTTCATAGGTATAAGGAGCACATAGTTGTGTAACATATGTACACATGTAAGTATGTGAATTAGATATTTTAAAGTTTTCTTTTATTGTCTATCTAAAACACAAAAATGCTATAAATAAGAAGCCTGTAACTTAAAACTTTCCAATTAAATACAGTCTAAAGTTACTGGAGATTAACAGCTGTACCAATGTGTGACCCTGAACAGAACAAAAGCACAAACTTTTGAAACTGAATCACAAATAATCTTTATTCTCTACTCTTTCCACTACTACATCCTGAATGGCACTTATTCTTTAGTGGTCTCCACACCTACTTATTAATCTGGCATTCACTGAAACAAATGCAAAAGGTAGTTGTGCAATCTGCACAAACCTTTTGGATGTCTTTTTTTGGGTGTTCTACTATGGGACAGAAGACAGACTGAAATTCTGTAATAAAGAAACTAATGGACAGACGGCTAACTTTAGCAGGGGACTACAGTATTGGAATAATCAAATCATTTCTGATGTGAAGAGATGTTTTTCTGCTAAAAACAACACAATATCAAATATCAATAAGAACGGCCGTACCAGGTCAGACCAAAGGTCCATCTAGCGTAGTATCCTGTCCACCGACAGTGGCCAATGCCAGGTGCCCCAGAGGGAGTGGACCTAACAGGCAATGATCAAGTGATCTCTCTCCTGCTATCCATCTCCATCCTCTGACGAAGAGAGGCTATGGGCAACATTCCTTATCTATCCTGGCTAATAGCCACTAATGGACTTAACCACCATTAATTTATCCAGTTATCTTTTAAATGCTGTTATAGTCCTAGCCTTCACAACCTCCTCAGGTAAGGAGTTACACACATTGACTGTGCATTGCGTGAAGAACTTCCTTGTATTTGTTTTAAACCTGTTGCCTATTAATTTCATTTGGTGACCCCTAGTTCTTGTATTATGGGAATAAGTAAATAACTTTCCTTATCCAATTTTTCCACATCACTCATCATTTTATATATCTCTATCATATCCCCCCCCTTAGTCTTCTCTTTTCCAAGCTGAAGAGTCCTAGCCTCTTTAATCTCTCCTCATATGGGACCCGTTCCAAACCCCTAATCATTTTAGTTGCCCTTTTCTGAACCTTTTCTAGTGCTAGAAAATCTTTTTTGAGATGAGGAGACCATATCTGTACACAGTATTGGAGATGTTGGCATACCATCGATTTATATAAGGGCAATAATATATTCTCACTCTTATTCTCTACCCCCTTTTTAATGATTCCTAACATCCTGTTTGCTTTTTAGACTGCCTCTGCACACTGCATGGACATCTTCAGAGAACTATCCATGATGACTTCACGATCTTTTTCCTGACTCGCTGTAGCTAAATTAGCCCCCATTATATTGTATGTATAGTTGGGGTTATTTTTTCCCAATGTGCATTACTTTACATTTAGCCACATTAAATTTCATTTGCCATTTTGTTGCCCAATCACTTAGTTTTGTGAGATTTTTTTGAAGTTTGTCACAGTCTGCTTTGGTCTTAACTATCTTGAGCAGTTTAGTATCATCGGCAAACTTTGCCACCTCGCTGTTTACCCCTTTCTCCAGAACTAGGTCCAAAAAAACATCAACAGTTGCTAAAGCAGTTGCAGCCATTACCAGCATTTCATGCTGTAATGAAAAAATGTGATGTATAAACAGTTAATAAATAAGAATGATAGTCACAAGCCTGAGCTATTGTATGAAAAACGATCATCCACAGTAGTTATTTTAAGTACTGAGCATATGTTCCAAGATTTGTTAGAGAGATGTCAGTCTCTAAAATTTAACAAGACTTAACAGCTTAACAATGTTTTCATTTTGCACAAGACTACTTTAACAGCAGATAAAAAAACCCTCCATCACACTAATGGCACAGTGTACCTGAAATTAATAATTTTTAAACTATTTTTAAACTCTGTACAGTATTAAACATATCACTAAGTTCCTCAGTCAATTTTTGTGGTTTTACAAATTTTCCTAATTTAAAATGTTTCTCTCTCAAAGAAGAAAAACAGTGTAAAACTACTATAAAATGCCAAAAACAAACAAGCTAGGAGAAATATTTTCCTCTAAATGCTTTCAATAACAGAAATCTTACTGGTTACTTGAAACAAATATAGGTAAAAAGTTATCCAACACGAGGGTGATCTTTAAATTGATGTGTCTCTAAGATTTAATCAATAACTAAAACTAGACAGGCTATCACATTCTATTTCTATGTATTATCCAAATTATAAAGGCCTATGATTTTTGTGGGAAGGATTCAAGACTAACATATGTACAGTATGACTTTAGAGAATCAACGTTAAGATGCAATGTTTAGGCATCAGAAGTAGTAGTGATTTAAGAGAACTCTGAATTATACTTTTTCACACTAAACATATAGAAGAGAATGAAATACATGTGGTTTGTTTGTTTTAAATAAAAACCTTCACAACAACACTTCTGGAATAATAATACAGCTTTTTTGTTGTTGTGTGTGTGTATTTGGAGAGCAACCAGTGAACACCTCATTGGGGAAGGTACTTTCTACACAAAGACAGCAGAACCCTGTTTTCTGAATCCTTTAATGTTAAACTAATAATTTATTCCCTGAATGCTTTACACTCAATTATTTCATTATTTGACATCCCCAAACATTTCAGTTAAACAAAAAAGTACGAAATTATATTGGCATATTTCACTGAGTTCAAAATCTAGAGACATTATTGGATCCTACCTCCTACAGTCCTATCCATGCATTTGCGTCACTTCAACATTAGATTATACTATGCTCTACCACACGTTGAGCCCGTTCAGAAAGTTAGGGCAGAGAACAGACGCCTACTTAAGTGGTGTTTCATGCAGATAAGATGCCAGAACACTGCCATAATGTTAACCGGCTCCCAATAGTTTCTGTGTGGCGTTCATAAAGCATTCTCTATTAAAATCAGCTCCTTGAAGAAACCCTGAATTGCTTAGGACTGGCTTACTTGACTAATTGTCTCTGTCCCATATGATACTGATGCAGCAGCTCCCATAGCTTAAACAAGGATCACCAACGGCAGGACAATAAGGGTCTTTGTTGGTCTTCACTACCTAAACTGGGACAAGCCATATCCTGAATTTGTTAGCCAAACTGTAAATCAGAACTGCTTTCATCACTGTCTGGGAAGGGGATGGATTGATAGCCAGATGGTACTTGACACAAATCATAAGGGTGCCAAACCAAAGTGAGGTTGTACAAAATATATTTCACTGTACTTTAACTGTTTCCATAGTGCTGTAGCTGCACCTGCGTTAGGGTAACGAAGTTTAAAATACAGAATATTAATTTAACTATGCATTGCCCTGTTGATACTACACAAATACATTAAATATTGTAACAACGCGGCTGCCGTGCTGGCTGAAGCCTTCCCTCAGGTATATCGCATGTTGACAAGGAGCAGTAAAATAAAGTACGCGAAGCCTGAAGCAAGGACATAACACGAGCACTAGGAAGAGCTAAGAGTCAGTGCAACTCCCTCCGTGTCAGCGGCTACCAGCTTCTTGTAGAGAAAAGGATGAGAAAGTTATCACCCCTCAACCCCCATATCCACACACCCGTCAGCACCCGCCCAGTTCCTCCCCCTGGTATACAGCAAAAGGAGACACCCAGGGAAGGGAAATGCCGAAAGGCGTTAACTCCCCTGTCAGCGCGGACACACCCCACTCCGGGCAGCCCCCCTCAGCCCCACAGCCGTCCGGGTGAGGAGGAGAAGACAGCCCGTTCCCGACTGGGGAAACGAAGGGCTCAACCCGCCCGCGCCCACCCCACCTCAGTAGCTTCCCTTCCCTCGTGAGGAGAAAGGGGAAGACACCCCCGCCCCTCCTCAGCCGGCAGCGCAGGCCTCAGCCCCAGAGCAGGCCCTCGCCTCATGCAGCAGCAGGGAGGCGGTGGTAGCGGGTGCGGGATTAGGAGAGACGCCAGAGCACAGCGGCCCAGTCCCGCCGCCATGCCCGGCCCCTCCCGCAGGGCGCTGTGGGAACTACCTCCAGGTCGCGGCCTTTGTTCTTGAAGTTCTTCAGCCGTTGGTTATCCAGTTTCTCGTTGTCGGCCATGGCGGGAGAGAAGGAGCGCGGCCTCCTCCCGGGCCTGCCGGGATCCCCTGCCCGGCGCCGCCGCCTCGCTCGCTCACTCGTTCACTCACACTCCCTTCCCGTCCGCGCTGCGGCCTGCGCCACTAGGCCGCCGCTGCCACTGCCGCCTCCGCACTTCCTGGCTTCCTTCCGGCCGCTCGCTAGCTTCGGCTGCCTGGGCGGCGAAAAGTGCCGGTAACCAGCAAAGGGGCAGAGCCGACAGGGGAGGGACGAGGAGAGGGGAGGGGAAAGGAGGAGGAGGTAGCCTCGATGTAGCCAGCCGAGGCTACGCCCACCGCTACCGACCGCGCCCTCTGATTGGCTGTGGAGGCAGGGGCCGGCGGCGAATGGGAGAGAAGAACTTGGAGGGAGGGAGCTGAGTTGGGGGAGGGGAGGTTAGGGGGCTCAGGAGGAAGAACGGTAGTGAGGGGGCGGGAACGGGACGAGGCGTTCGATGTGGGGAACAAGCGGAGACCCGCAGGGGGAAGGCACCGAGGGCGAGAAGGGAGCGGGAGCTTCTGTCACAACAACCAGTGGGGGTTCCCATTAAGCCAGACAGCCATTCAGAGCACCAGATTTTTAGGGGCGGGGGGGCGCGAGGTCCCCTCCTCCTCCAGCAGCTGCTGCTTCTGTTGTGACACAACTAAAAGTCAACAACATCATCATCCTTCCCGCCCCACTCCGCTGCTGTGCCCGTACCTTGGGAGCTGCGAAGGCTTCTCCCTCTGTCTCTAGCCTGTGGGGCAAGAGACTGTGTGGCACCCGCTGCTGAGGGGGAGGAGGAAAATAAGCGGTTAGTAGCTGCTGGTTTTTATTATTTATTAACTGTTACAAAACTTTTCACTATGTTTTCTAAATAATCACAGGACAAAACTGTGTATTTTGCGTATTCTAGCCCTGCGTTCATGCAGAAACCAGCACTTCGGGATGACTGGGTACTGGGGTTCTCAGCTTTCACTTATTTTTTCCAACTCTGAGTCACTTTCTCTACTTCCATCCAACTCCCCTTTACCCTCCATCAAATTTGCACCTCTCTGTCCACCTCCTTCCATCACAGTGGGATTAGTTTGAGACAGAAGTGAACAGTAGCTTCTTTGGAATCAGTGGATTCAATCTCTTAGCAGGTTTTCAGTGTGTGCAACCTTTATAATGTAGTGTGAAAAGTGAACTAAATCTTTGGCAAAAATCACACAAATCAGACATTAGGAATGGCAATATACAAAAACCTGTAGGAGAGCACTTCAACCTCCCTGGCCACACTATAGCAGACCTTAAGGTGGCCATCCTGCAGCAAAAAAACTTCAGGACCAGACTTCAAAGAGAAACTGCTGAGCTTCAGTTCATCTGCAAATTTGACACCATCAGCTCAGGATTGAACAAAGACTGTGAATGGCTTGCCAATTACAGAACCAGTTTCTCCTCTCTTGGTTTTCACACCTCAACTGCTAGAACAGGGCCCCATCCTCCCTGATTGAACTGACCTCGTTATCTCTAGCTTGCTTGCTAGCACACATATATATACCTGCCCCTGGATATTTCCATTACATGCATCTGAGGAAGTGGGTATTCACCCATGAAAGCTCATGCTCCAAAACGTCTGTTAGTCTATAAGGTGCCACAGGATTCTTTGCTGCTTTGGCAAAAATGAGCAGTCCTGAATCCTTCAGTTTGGAACAGAAACTAACTTAAAAGTCTCTGAGGCTACGTCTACATTACAGATCAGAAATGGGATTCCCATTTCCCATACACACATTTGCATATTTGCATGTGAGCTAGCATGCTAAAAGTAGCAGTGAAACCTTAGTGGAGTGGTACCACAGGCTAGTCACCCTGAATACAAATGCACCTGAACCCCATGGTTACATGCTCAGAGTGGCTGGCCTGTGCTGCCACTTCCCCAGCTATGCAACTAGTTTTAGAGTGGTAGGTTAGCTCCAATGAGAACTAGTGCAGATATGTTTACTCAAAATGGGAATCAGACCCTAAGGTTGTAGTGCAGATACACAGAGTTATTCCCAAATAGGGCCTCTCTTCCTCAGGACAGACAGACAGCAGGGAAGTAAATTGAGGGTACATCACACTAGTTAATTCTATAGCACAGACATGTCTACACTGCAGGTGTAAAGTGTGATTGAGCATGGACATACTTTATCTAGCAGAGCTAACACTAGCAGTTTAGACAGAGTGGCATGGTTTTCAGCACAGAGTATCAGCGCTGGGTATGTACGCTGGTTGCTATTTCATGCTGAAGCCTGTGCTGCTACTTTTACACTACTCTTGTTATCTGTGCTAGTTACATTAAAGCTAGCATGGGTATGCCTGTGCTCAGGTTCACCTTTTGCCTGCAATGTAGACATGTCCATGCTACAGAATTAACTAGAGTGATCTATCCTCAAGTTACTTCCCCTGTATCAGCCTATCATAAGCCAAGAGAGGCCACACTGGGGAATAAGAGTGGAGGTCTGGGGCTCTTGCTATAATTTCCTCAGGGCTTAAATTCAGCTGGAGTTGTCAGGAGCAGAAGGTGAACGGAAGTGGGCACAGAACTTCTGCATTAGCAAGGCCACATTCCTGACACTGCATGAGGAACTCTCTCCAGCCTTTCAACAGCAGGAAATGAGGAGGAGAGGGACCATACCAGTCCACAAGAAGGATGCTATTGTGCTCTGGAAGCTAGCTATCCAAGATCATCAGATCTGTGTCTAATCCATTCAGTATTGGCAAGTCAACTAGATTCTGTAGTGATGAATTTGTCAGACAATGATTACTTTGGTTCATCCGGAGGTGGCAAAGGTGGGCAGTGTCCCCCAGGACCGGCGCTAGGGGTTTGAGCGCCCTAGGCGGAGGGCAATTTCGGCGCCCCGCGCGCTGGTCCCGCAGCTACGGTAGAGCTGCTGCAGTGGTGCCTGCGGAGGGTCCGGTGTTCTGCGGCTCCGGTGGAGCTGCTGCAGTGGTGCCTGCGGAGGGTCCGGTGCTCCGCGGCTCCGGTGGAGCTGCTGCAATGGTGCCTGTGGGCGGTCCACCAGAGTTGCGCGAGCAGCCGACCGTCCGCAGGCATGACTGCAGCAGCTCCACTGGAGCCGCGGACCAGCGGACCCTCCGCAGGCACCACTGCAGCAGCTCCACCGGAGCCGCCTGCCGCCCCCTCCGGCAAAACGGCGCCTACCAATTATTCGGGCACCCTAGGCGATTGCCTAGGCTACCTAAATGGTAGCGCCGGCCCTGGTGCCTCCTAAAAAAACCTGCAAGCTTCCTGAACTGGGGTGGGATCATCAATGGCACATGTGTCCATTATCTGCCTCTCCACTCCCATGGTTCACATGAGTATATAAACAGAAAAGGCCATTATTTATTCATTATGCAGGAGATGGTGGACCATAGAGGGAGGCTAATGGATACCTACATTGGCTGCACTGGCACAGTGTGCAAAAGCAGTTTATTCTGGAGATGTGGTCTATTTGAATATGGACAAGCAAGTAGTTTGTTCCCAAGAAATAATGATACCAAGAGGGTGTCTGTCCTCCATACCATTACTATTTTGGAAGACTCAGCCTATCCTCTGCTTCCCTAGAACATAAAGGCCTACCCCGATTTGCAAGCACCTGGGAAAAATAAGGTTTAACTAAACACTGAATAGGTGTAGGATAGTCATGGAATGTGCCTTCAGTTTACTGAAAGCAAGATCGTATGTGCACAGAACTGTTTGGATAAAGTGTGTCTAATACAATTCCATTTAATAATATTCTCCATAAGAATAATAGAGATTGGTCATTGGTCACCACCCCCTTCAAGTACAATATCCTCCATAACAAAAAATAGTGGCATGGATCTTTCCAGGCTACAGTAATCATTCCTCCACTCGTCAGAGGGGTAGCCGTGTTAGTCTGGATCTGTAAAAGCAGTAAAGAATCCTGTGGCACCTTATAGACTAACAGATGTTTTGGAGCATGCGCTTTCGTGGGTGAATACCCACTTCATCAGATGCATGTAGTGGAAATTTCCAGGGGCAGATATATATAGGCAAGCAAGCTAGAGATAATGAGGTTAGTTCAATCAGGGAGGATGAGGCCCTGTTCTAGCAGTTGAGGTGTGAAAACCAAGAGAGGAGAAACTGGTTTTGTAGTTGGCAAGCCATTCACAGTCTTTGTTTAATCCTGAGCTGATGGCGTCAAATTTGCAAATGAACTGAAGTTCAGCAGTTTCTCTTTGAAGTCTGGTCCTGAAGTTTTTTTGCTGCAAGATGGCCACCTTAAGATCTGCTATCGTGTGGCCAGGGAGGTTGAAGTGTTCTCCTACAGGTTTTTGTATATTGCCATTCCTAATATCTGATTTGTGTCCATTTATCCTTTTCCGTAGAGACTGTCCAGTTTGGCAGACGTACATAGCAGAGGGGCATTGCTGGCATATGATGGCATATATTACATTGGTGGACGTGCAGGTGAATGAACTGGTGATGGTGTGGCTAATCTGGTTAGGTCCTGTGATGGTGTCGCTGGTGTAGATATGTGGGCAGAGTTGGCATCGAGGTTTGTTGCATGGATTGGTTCCTGAGCTAGAGTTACTATGGTGCGGTGTGCAGTTACTGGTGAGAATATGTTTCAGGTTGTCTGTGGGCGAGGACTGGCCTGCCACCCAAGGCCTGTGAAAGTGTGGGATCATTGTCCAGGATGGGTTGTAGATCCCTGATGATGCGTTGGAGGGGTTTTAGCTGGGTACTGTATGTGATGGCCAGTGGAGTTCTGTTGGTTTCTTTCTTGGGTTTGTCTTGCAGTAGGAGGCTTCTGGGTACACATCTGGCTCTGTTGATCTGTTTCCTTATTTCCTCATGCAGGTGTTGTGACCTAATCAGATCAGCCACACCATCACCGGTTCATTCACCTGCACGTCCACCAATGTAATATATGCCATCATATGCCTGCAATGCCCCTCTGCTATGTACGTCTGCCAAACTGGACAGTCTCTACGGAAAAGGATAAATGGACACAAATCAGATATTAGGAATGGCAATATACAAAAACCTGTAGGAGAACACTTCAACCTCCCTGGCCACACTATAGCAGATCTTAAGGTGGCCATCCTGCAGCAAAAAAACTTCAGAACCAGACTTCAAATAGAAACTGCTGAGCTTCAGTTCATCTGCAAATTTGACACCATCAGCTCAGGATTAAACAAAGACTGTGAATGGCTTGCCAACTACAAAACCAGATTCTCCTCCCTTGGTTTTCACACCTCAGCTGCTAGAACAGGGCCTCATCCTCCCTGATTGAACTAACCTCGTTATCTCTAGCTTGCTTGCCTATATATACCTGCCCCTGGAAATTTCCACTACATGCATCCGATGAAGTGGGTATTCACCCACGAAAGCTCATGCTCCAAAACGTCTGTTAGTCTATAAGGTGCCACAGGATTCTTTGCTGCTTTTACATTCCTCCACTGTGTCCATGCTGGACTGTTCTGCCACTTGGGTCTCATCTTCAAAATAGGTCCTGTTACTGCAGGCTAAGCTTGGACTGGCTAGGTGCAAAAGCTGGCTCCTATTGCTTCAGTTTGCTGTTCTCTGACTCTGTACACTTCCTGTTGTCCATCCAACCCACAACCCTGCCTGGATCCCTAAAAACATCCACTATGAAATCAGGGTCTGTATTGGGGGTCCTGCTAATTATATGATCCATCATAGTATAGTATGAGTACATCCTTGGGAAATTACTGTCCTGGGATTTATGGTACTTGATCTTCTGGTAGAGCATCTTAATTCTTCTAATTTTTCTCCCAGTGCTGAGGTTCTATTCACTGGATTCCCTGTTCGGTCAGCCAGTTTGAAATATCATGGCATTTCAGTTCTTGCTCCCAAAATCATGGTCCCTACTAACATTGCACCACAGATCCACCAGTACCTCGGTATTGGCTTCTAGCTAGCTGGTATTATACAGAAGCAATGTTTTCTTAGGGGACTGTTCTCAGAAAAACAGAGCTCTGGGCTCGAGATGGAGGAGTACAATTACCGGTACTGGAAACCACATATCAATGTAAGAAATGAATGCTGAGTAGCGCTATATGTAGAGGTAGGTGACTTCAGGTCAGGAAACAGGTAATATATAGATGGCAAGAAAAGTCCACAGGGTGTGGGGCCTGCATATATTGGGGGAAGGCAATGGAGGATTGGTGACCTGGATTGGTGACCTTTTTGGCCTGAGGGCCACATCTGGGTAAGGAAATTGTAAGATGGGTCATGAATGCCTGGTGATGGAGGGGGACTCTATAGCGTGTAGCATGGGGGGCTCTATAAGGAATGTTACTGAGATGGGGGAAAGGGGGGCTCATGGGGTATGGCATGGAGGGTCTCTACAGGGGCAGTACCAGGGACTCCTAGGGGCCCTGCTGGCAGTGACACCAAGGCAGCCATATCAGGCTCTGTCATGGATGGAGGCACTCTAGCAGGGAGGGGTGCGGCCCCTGGGCAATTTTGAGGCTCTTGAGGGTGTGGCCATAGGAGATCAGGAGGGACTGGGTATGCTGCTGTGTGTGTGTGGGGGAGGGGGTGGCTGCCGTGTAGGGATGTGGTTCCAATCCCAGAAACAGCATGGTGAAGTTGCGCCTGCGCAGTTTGGCTCTGCCTGCCAGAAGATGGTGCTCATCAAGGGAATTGTGAGTCAGGCTGGGGAGCGCTAGGCGGGCAGAGCAGGGCAAGCCAAGCCATACTCCCTAGCAGGAGCTCAAGGGGCAGATAAAAACATCTGACAGACCGGAAGCGGCCAGCGGGCCATAGTTTGCCCACTCCTGAGTTAGAAGTTGTTGAGGGAAGTTCATTTGAGGTCTGCCCTATTCACTGAGTCACGCCAGCCAACTCAAGTTACTAGCAGACTCAAGTGATGGTTTTTGGATCAGCAGTCCAGGACAGATTTGATTCTCTGTTCACTAGGGAGATAATGTTGAGTAGTGGTGGGCAACTTGCGGCCTGCAAGGACATGCTGGTCGCCGCTTCCTGCAGCTCCCATGGGCTGGGAACAGCGAATCGTGGCAACTGGGAGCTGCAGGTGGCCGTGCAAATGTTAAACAAAATGTCTGGCAGCCACCAGCAGATTACCCTGATGCACCACAGGTTGCCCATCACTGATGTAGAGAATACAGCACTGGGATGATGGGCTCATAGGAACCTGTGTTGTTAATTAGATACATGTTTGCATTTTGTATGGGTTGGAGCTTTTTCAAAGTAAGTGGTGTTTATTCTTACGTAGAAATAGTTGTACTAATCACGTTTAACAGTCACAAATGTGTGGATGACTATGGCCACATCATTGACCAATAAAATGGCCAGCGAGTGCTGCTGAATCACACTTAAAGGAGATGTTTTCCTTTCACAACTATTAACAGATTAGAGAGAAAATGTTTTTATTTAGTTTCCATTATTTATGCAGGTGTTTACTACAGGAATGGCTTGGAAAAAAAAAAGACAATGATTGTAAAACCACAAGAAAAGGGCAGCTCTCAGAGCTTATTTTTTAAAAGTGATTAAATTTCAAAGTGATGTTTTCCATTTTGAGTCAGAGAAACGAGATTCCATCAGTGTTTTCAGTTCTAGCTCATTTTTGCAATGTTTCTGCTGAGAACAATCATAAGATGAACAATTAGAATGTGGCTGCATCACTGGACTAGGAAAAGGTCAACGAGTAACAATGCTTTTTCTTTCTTTGCTAGTGTGGAAAGTTCGTCCCTTGTTTTTGCTGAAGCTTCTGCTGCTGAGTTTTTTGTATGATTTCCGCTGTTCATACACAGAACAGGTTAAGTCTCTGAAAGAAGTCTCTCTCAGTTTGTTTTAATTTTCAGACAGATTTTAAAGCCTCCTATTGTGATTAAGGATTGTGTTGCATGTTTCAGTGGTACACTTAAAATTCCTCACACTCTTCCCCTCTTTCAAGTTGTCCTATCTTAAAATGTCATAATCACACACATTGACATGATGGAGAGAAGATTGCACTGGCACCTATATTCAGGGACTTAAGACACTCAGTGTGCAGTTTTGTCCTCCTCGTACACAGTGGGCAATAACACAAAGTTATCTAAACATATCAAAAGTGTGACTAAAAGCCATGGTAGCAAAAGACTGAAGACTTCAATCATACTGTCTTGATAATGTAGTTAGTATATTTAAAAAGTTCCAGTGTTTCAGAATTATTGTGCACTGAAAAGGCTAGCATCTGAAAATTTTAGAGTGTGAAAATGTATGGAAGAAGCTTTACAATCTTAACCCTAATATCTATCTGTACAAATACTACAAAACATGGAAGACTTACCCCTATAACACCAAGGCAATAGTCTCATAACTTAAAGGGAAGGCACTTAAAAGCACATTGTTATAAGTAGTTCTGTATAAGTGCTTCCCAGTCACTCCCCTTGTGCACCTGGGAGATCTGGGAAGCAGTGTGCAGAATATTTCTTGGAGTTGTGCAGCTCCAAAAAGCCTTCAATATGGGCCAGTGTCTTAAAGGCACAATCGAGCCCCTTGACTGGCAGAACACAATTATCTTTATTGAAATTGAAAATATTGGGGTTTAGCTCACATTTCACAAACATCCTGAGATTAAATGATCACAAATGGTCAGGCCCTTGACTGATGGTGGTGGAAGGGGAAAAGCAAAATTATATGGTCTAGGGCCCAATGGGAGCCTGAGGAAAGAACACCTTGCTCCCTCCTTACTCTCTCCTGCTGCTGTACTGCCCTTTTTGTTTCTCATCCAAACACATTAGAGCTGAACCCCTCTCTTCCAATTTTCACCACCACAATTAAGCTCTGACCTAGGATCAAATAACCTGTGGGTGTGAGAAGAAGGGTAGGGGGGAAAAATAAGCCTCTATCTGTACCAACCCCAATGTAGATGCATTAGCCCCACATCTACCCCTCAACCAGTACCAACAACCTATAATAGCCCTACAGAAAGTCTTCACACTCCACTGCCCTGCAGCGCCCAAAACTCTCCCACTGTTGCTTCCTATGACCTTAATCCCACATTATTTTGCAACAAACTGAGATATGGAGGACTGTGCAATAATTTTTCCATCATTTTGTGACTTGCAGTTTGAAAATTGAGAACCACAGATCTAGTTTTCCCTGGAGGATTCCCATTCAATCCAGACCTATTCTGAACTTTCAAAGCTTCTAAAATTGTCGGATCTAGCATAACATTCTTATGGGTGTATTTTTTCCCCCATGAATCACATTCTTAGCTCCCACTAAATTGTGTGTTCATAGAAAGGAGCTTGCCCTTCAATAGTCTTTGATGTGTCTTTCTGGTCTGTTATCATTTGGAGAATAATTCACAGAGGACATAGTCATGCTTATTGTAACTCCACTGACTTCAGTTGAGACATCAGGAATGAAGCAGGTCTATTATGTTTAACTGCAGTCTAAATTTATCTAGCTCTCAGAGATACCATGGTAATTGTATTTATTTCTTCATAAAGGCACTATGGAGAATATTTGCAATAGTGTTAAAGAGTAGCACAAGTACCCATTCCACGTATGATAACCATAACTAAAGCAGGGAACTTAAAATTTCACTATCAGTGATTTCTTCAAGCAGTTTCTCACTCTTGATCACCATTGGCTTCATTTTACCCTCAGATCAGCATTGCTGATCACCAGACACTTAGAAGAAATTATGGATTTGAAGGATTGACAGCAGACTCCCTTTTAAATTGTTGGTTTCCTGGCATTATGCCATCTTCCAAAAAAGTCCAGAGACTCAGGTACTTTTAGTTTCTCCAAAAACGGTGTACTTGGATGGAAGTATTTCCAGCATAACAAAATATGTACATTACACAAGTTTAATAGATATGATATATTCTGGGATGATATGTGATGTGTACAAAACTATGGCTTTAATATATTTGCCCTTCTCTCGGAGTGGAGTTCTAAATGCAAATGCCCAGAGACATGGAACTAGAGCCTAGTCTATATTCATCCATTGTTGCCTTGCTCAAACAGCAAACAGGGGACTGTGAGCTGGTTTAAACAGTATTTAGGTGGCATAAAGTCATTGGACATGGCTCTGCCCTACTCACTTATGAAGTGGCCTGCCTAGTCCTTGATATAAGTTAAACTACCCTCAAGGTTACTCCAACTTATGCCCTGCTTCCCATGCCCCTCTCCCTCCTCCATGGGTCCCAGGAATCATCAGAAGCTGTAGAGTAGTGCAATACAGTTCACTATACTCTGGCCACACCCCAGCACCTCCCTACCTCCATCCATCCCTGAAGGCTCGGAGTGGTGCCAATGCAGAGCCCTTCCACCAGCACATACACTGCCTCAGAGGGCCTGCTCCTGCACAGGAGATATTCTCAGGAAACAGTTTCTGTCCACTTTAAGGCACCTTTACACTGCAAGAATTTTTAGAGGGACCTTAGTGTATCTGAGAATCAGGCCCCAATATTTTTTAAATGTTAGATTATGTACAAATACTTTCTTTAGCTGATAAATTCCCATTATAAAAATGTGTACTTTTTATTTCCAGGCAATATATTAAGTTTGCAAATGGGTTCTTGTTCATCATTTTATAGATTTTGCACTGTAACTTAATGGTTGATTAGCAAGATGTTGATGTCTTAAAACCCTCTTTCAGATAAGCCCATAGAGTGATCTAACTCCCTCTAACTTACAGCAGGTGCTCATGTTTATGGTATTTTTTCCAAATGTGCATTGATGTAAAATGATTTACTGAAAATGGATTTTCAGATCCAGTAAATCTAGCCCTCATTTTATAAAAAAAATAAAAAAAAATTACATTTTAAACTGAGGAGATAAAAATTATCTGCAAAAATACTCATTAATCCTGCAGTTTATATGCCATTTCAGACTTGAAATGAAACACCTAGAATTAAAAAAGTGGATTGTGGGCAGGATATTTTATGATCTTTCATCTGGTATATTATAATATATATATACCAGATGAAAGATATAGCTATATAGGTAGATATACACACAGAGATTTGTTTTAATTTTACACCGAGTGTCCAAGCCTTGGAACCCAACTAGTCTTGCTGACACTGGCCATATCAAATATCTAAAGTTGGTATCAAAAAACAAAAACCAATCAATATATCAAATTGAGTTCTGTATAGTATAACAAGACACAATATTTAAAAGATTCCCATGATCATTTTCTAAGAAGAAAATGTATTTACTAGGAGAGCCCCACAAGCTATACGCTTTATTAAAAAGGACTATGGCCCCACTGTAATACCCAAAAAATTCAGTGTGCAACCTTATCTTTCCCCACTCTTCCCACACACCCCGTACCCCTCCTCCCCTCGCTCTGCCATGGCAAGCAGGTGAGTTTGGAAACATCAATGATATATTTCTATGAAGTGTTAGTGAAGTGTGGGTGGAGGTTTGCTGTTAGATGGAAGGATGGGGGAGTCTGCAATGTGCTCACGTCAGGACTGATGAGCCAGTGGGGATATGATCCCAAGGCAAGTCAGCACAGAACTCTCAACACAGTGAAGCTCAAAATTCTATACCATACAGAAATAGATCATGATGAGCAAAAACAAAAACAAAAAAATCAAACTAACATTTCCTTGGTGATGTAATAACAACAGAGTTGGCTTCAGTGGAGTTAATCTAGATTCACATGTACGCAACTAAGATCACAATTTATATGGTTAAACCTAGGGAAAACTAAAGCAAAAAAGCCACCTTGATTTCTATCCACAGAATACCAGGGTGTCCCTTTTTAATCACACCTGCCCTCCAACGTTCATGTGTTGGAACTGTCATGGTTCTGCTGTATCATTGAGCTACTACAGCCTCCAGGATTTCACCATTAAGGATGGGGTTTGCTTTAAGACAACCCCCTTCATCGTCTTCTGCAGTTTTATTTTCCCCTGTACCATTTGAACCAGATTCTCACTTTTGCTTATTTAAAAATGAAAATGTTCCCACAAAGCAGGTGGTCATCTTTCCTGGGCTATCTGCTGTTGATGCTGCCTCACTGGTCAATGCTAAGCCACTGGTTTAGATTTTCTCTGCTAGTTGTCAGCTTGTTTTCAAATAAAAGGCTGTGCACTATGAGCATCTGCTCCCGCCACAGCAGCAAAGTCTCCATGTGAGCTCCTGCCAGAGCCCCCACATCCATCCTTACTGAGGTCTGTATACTTGAAGGAAGCAACATGATGGAATATGCATTGAAGATGCAGACCATCCCATTTGACCTAGAAATGCATTTTAATTTTTTTTTGCACCTTAGAGAAGTTTTCTGCTCTGAACCCCAAACCCTCGGAGCCCCAAAATTTAATTTTTAAAAGAGAATTTTAATCTTCTAGAACAAAAATTGACATTTAAACTGATGTTTAAAATTTGAATTCCATATTCTTACATAAAGTTACCAGACCAAATTAATCCTTGATGTAATTTAGCTGTGGATGATGGGGATACAATGGGGATGATTTGGTCGCTAATGTTAATTAAAATAGTTTCAAAGTAAATTACCTTTGTCAAGTGTCTTTCATCACATGCCTGTTTTCTTTCCCCTAACTGCCCCAGGCACAGATGTCTCTGCTGCTCCATGGTGGGTAACAGGTAGGAGTCTGGGGTGGATTCTGATAAATAACCTTTATTTAAAAGAGAGCATAGCCCAAGTAAACTATAGTAGCAGCTACTGCTGGTTATGAGTAGAACTAATATTCAGGGTTCCTTCCTGAGGTACAGCTCACAGACCTAATGCAGTATTACCAACCTCAAGAAATAAAAAATAAAATGAGATTGGGGCCAAAAATCATGAGGTTTTTTTAAAAATAAATAATAATGTTTTTAGTCTATCTTTTGATTTTGACTCTCCTCTACTTCTCTGCCAGAGTATTTGGGAGAATTTCAGGTTGAAAAAAGAAAAAACCCAAAACAACCTTTAATGCACACAAAAATGCATGCCTTTGTGGCTGCTCAGATGGAGACTCCACTCTACTATCCCCTCACCCCTAAAATAGGGGAACTGCCATCCCTATGCTCTTACTGTGTTGACCCTTTCTCCTCCTAGTTTATTTCCTTTGATAACAGAAGGGCTGGATAGTAAATAATTTGAGAACCACTGACCTAATATATCATGATTCACACTCATACATGGAAATTACATTACCTTTTAGAGTTGATAAGATATAGATATACATATTAAAGAACTTTAAACTTATAGCAATCATTTTATATCAGGGGTTCTCAAACTTCATTGCATTGCAACCCCCTTCTGACAACAACAATTACTACATGATCCTAGGAGGGGAGAACCAAAGCTTGAGCCCACCCGAGCCTCACTGGCTTGTGGGGGGTAGAGGGGAGGCAGAAACAAAAGCCCAAGCCCCACTACCCCAGGACAGAGAAGCCAAAATCCAAGAGTTTCAGCCCCAGGTGGAATCCTGTGACCTGAGCCCTGCACCCAGGGCAGAAGCCCTCTGGCTTTGGCTCCAGGTGGTGGGGCTTGGGCTTCACCTGCAGCCCCAGTTCCCAGCAAGTCTAATGCCAGCCCTGGCAACCCCATTAAAGTGGGGTTGTGACTCACTTTGGGGTCCCAACCCACAGTTTGAGAACCCTCGATTTATATAAATAATTGCTATGTCACAATAAAAACAACATGGAATTGATGTAGTCTTTCACAAGGAGTAATGCTTCCTCGACACCCTGCCTCCCCCTCTCCCCAACAACTTCTCTGGCCAAGACTGGATTGCTCTCCCCTCCTGCACTGCTCTCCTGCCTCCTACAGCTCTGGCTTGGCCCGGGGGTAGGGACTTGTAAGGGGCAAGGCCTTGGGGCCCCCCCATTTTTATGGAGAATCCATTGCTCCTGCCCCTGATGCACTCTTGCCTCTGCACCAAAGGAGCTTGGTGCTAGCTGGTGAGACCCCCTAGAGCTAGCTGCTACCTATGGAGCCTGGCTGCCATAATATGCTCCCAGAGGAGCTCCCTGGAGTACTCATGCCCCTTGAGCACCTGCCTCTCAGCAGCTTGGTCACACCATGTTTGCCACCTAGGGATCTGCCATTGAAGCTAGGTCACACTCCCTATGGTCCCCGCACACAGAGTGGAGCTGCTCCTTGCTCCTCTTGGCTGCCCTGCCCCAACTCTGTGGCTGACAGGCTTACAGTCGCACAGCCCGAGTTCTGCCATGTGAGCCCAGAACCCAGTCCAGGTGCTGGGGGCAGGCAGCTGCTGCTGACAGACAGACTCACTCCTGCCAGCTCCAGAAACCCAGGGCATGAGAATACATGCCTCTGCTCAGGCCCACGGTCAGGCAGCTGGCAGCACTCAGTGCTCTGCCTACCTATTGCTGCCATGGTCCTAGCATAACAGGGAGAGCTTGCTCTGGCCAGGGTCACTGGTACCAATCCTGCCGGGGGCCCCACTGAGCACCCTGGGCTCTGGCTGATGCTACTGGACCCAATCCTGCACGGGGGAGATAGAGCTGAGTACCCTCTGCTCTGGCTGATGCCACTGGGGCTGATCCTTCACTGCCCCCTTTTTCCACCACTACTGGCTTTGTGCCCTGGGCGGCTGTCCCACTTGACCTGCCCTAGTTACGGCCCAGGCAGAAGGTGACAGAAGCCCTCACTGGCCTGGATGAACCCCAGAGTGTTACATCATTCTATACCAGTTTTAGTATTGCTAATATACAATTTCTTTGTTATCCGTCTATGGCAGTCCCAAACTGCAGAAATAAGATGCAACCCTGTTTCACACTACTGGCCATCTACCAAAAGATTAGACCAAAAATTAGACAACTCTTAAATAGAATGCCTATGAAAAGATCCTGGGCATTGGATGGAAAGACTTAATTACCAAGAAAGATCCAAGAAATGACCATCCAGCAGCTTGCCTCCACTAGAATCAGAAGGAAGTACTAGACATACAGTCGAACCACGTTTATCAGATCTTCCCTTACCCATCTCTCTGCAAACCCCAGAAGCTGGTGATCTCTCCTTTGGCCACTAGATGGCACTGCAGCAGCTCATTTTCCCATTCTCAGGTTTATCTCTAGTATCTGATCTGGCAATTAGACTGGATAAATAGAGTTCTGCTGTATTTGGGGCATGTACTCTGGTTGCCAACAGAGAGAGCTTCCCATATAAAGTCATCAAGTGGAAGCCAACTGGTGTGAGGAAACAAAGGCACCCAAAAGAAGCTTTAAGAACCCCCCTTAGTTAGGAGAGATTGATGTCAACATCGTACAGCAGATGGAAGCAACAGCAAATTACAGAGAAGAATGGAAGATATTAATGTTGGTGCACATTGCAGAAATTGATTCAGGAAGGATGTGAAAACCCAAATCAAAACAAACCCCATCTCTCCATCATTTTTGCTTGTCTCTTATACTGATTTAACAGCGTGAGCCAGATTCTCATTTTTTATCATTTTACTGACCTTATTTTCTAACCTTACATGCCTCTGCTATTGCTACCACTGCTTGGGCAGGGAAGGGATTTTTGTTTCCACTTAATGGCAGGACCAGTAGGGAGAATTTCCTCTTTTTAAATAACTGCCTTTTGTCAGTAAGAATGGTGTTCAAAAGTCACTTTCCAGCAGCTCAGCGCTGCAAATTAATAAGCTACATGAAATTGAAAAATTATTGGATAAATCCTAAAATATCCACAGCCTCAGGGGATTTAATGCCTTTCCATTTATAATGTTGTAACTATGTTGTACTAGGCACTGGAGTCACTGAAAGATGTTCTTGAACATTGCTTCAATACATACTCAAGATACTGATAAAGCCAAAGGTCTATTGATGTCACTGCATCAGTTTAGTTTTGTTGCTGTAACCAGGCTTCCCTCCCAACTCCCTCCCTTCATACTGAGTCCCTAAGGATTTTGTATTCCAAGATTTCTCTTTTTTTTGTATCCCTGAACTCGTGGCCAACATTTTTCTATCAACAGTGCACTAGATTGAAAAGGGAAACTGTCTATTAATACCACTCCACAATTAGCTATAAAGTAATGCAAGGTACTCCCTCGCTTACTGCATATACCATGTTCCCCAAAGTCTGCCTTCACAGGGAGTAAAACACTGTATGCCAGATCCTCCGACGGCATAATGGAGTCACACTACTTTGACTTCTATGGAGCATTGCTGATTTACACCAGCAGAGGATCTAGTCCTCTGATTGGAAACCAAACACATATCTCCCACATCACTGTACAGAATGAGGACTACCATGAAGTCCTGTTCTAATACATTACCATACTTTCTAAGTTTTGGGGTTGTTTTTTATTTTAAAAGAGTATTGGGTCGAATTCTGATCTCATGGACACTGGTTTAATGCTATCACCCCATTTGACTTCATTGGAGTTGTTCCCGATTTACACTGGTGTAAGAGAAATCACAGCTGGAGTATTATGTCCCCACTGGGGTTTGCACTGATCATTGATTATGCCATGATGGAAGTAACTGTAGAAGGCAAATGAGGAATTTTATGGACAAATTATAAAGTACAGTTGGATGAACTTGTTTTTGCTGGTAACATTGTCCTGCTTAGTTCAACATATCATTTAATGGAATTGGTTTGTTTATCAACAAAGAGCCATATCCTTTGTCTTCTATCGATGTCCTAAAAGAAATCACAGTAGACAGAGAAACACTAATAGTAAGTCATTTTACCTATTTAGGGAGCTGTGCATTGATTATGACATGCTAGATGTCAAGTGAAGAATATCAAAAGCAGCAAACAACTTGTGTAAACTTGAAAAGATTTTAAGAAGTAGCATGATGATTGGCACTGAAACAAAAATATGAATTTTTAACATGGCATCATGTCTATCCTCCTTTATGGAGAAGAGTCATGGAAATCTACAGTGGAAATGTATAAGATCAACTCATTCCAAAGTAATGCCCGTGGAAGATGTTCAAAGTATTACATCTTTTAGGAACTGCCAGCCCCCTTTGACTTCTTTTCTTCCTAATTGGTCTTTCCATGGGACTTTTTGAAATCTGCTTTTCTGAAGTCCAGTGTCCTTGTTTTGCTGTTATTTTGTTTTGATAGGTGCTGAGTGCCCTCAACTCCCACTGCCTTTAAAAGGAGCTGAAGGTGCTCATCATCAGAACAATGTTGCCAAGTCTGTGGAATGCCTGCTGCAGTATTTTTTGAGAAGCCATGGGTTGCAGTATTTTGGGCTAGTTTGCTTATAGGCTGTTACATTTTGGGCAGTCTCAGCTGTGTCCTCCAGAGCCATTTAAGGGACACAACTAACATGGTGTTCACCATAGGCTCCCAAAAGAGCAATATTAAAGTGTGCATTTATTACTTTCCTTCTCTAGGGCTACTTTACTGTCCATTATTATTTCAGTGGGGAAGGTAGAAGTTGCTTGTTTCATTCAATAATAGAAGTGAGGTGTGTGTATTGAAGAGTAGAGAATGGGGAAGAGAGACTCTGGATATGGCTACACTTGCACTTCAAAGCGCTGCAGTGGCAGCGCTTTGAAGTTTCGAGTGTGGTCACAGTGCCAGCGCTGGGAGAGAGCTCTCCCAGCGCTGCACGTACTCCACATCCTCTACGGGTGTAGCTTGCAGTGCTGGGAGCAGTGCTCCCAGCGCTGCAGCACTGTTTACACTGGTGCTTTACAGCGCTGTATCTTGCAGCGCTCAGGGGGGTGTTTCTTTCACACCCCTGAGCACGAAAGTTGCAGCGCTGTAAAGCGCCAGTGTAGCCATGGCCTCTGCTTCTTTGTGATGGTGGTCAAAGAGCACCAGGCTCTGGCTGGTTGGGTGAGGTAGTTCTAGTTTAGGGTGTGTGGAATTCCTGCTCCTGCCAGGCCTCAACCTTCTGCAAACACACTTCTTGTTTTGGACGCAGAGTCAGATGGAGATTAGGCCATAAAGGAAGGAAAAAGCAGAAGTGGTGAAGGGTCTGATATTGAGACCCAGTTTTACTATTACTGCCAAAGGGTAAAATGTTTATATAGAATGACATGCCAATGAAGACTTCTAGTTTTTGGATGCGTCTTTGGAAGCAAGAATTGATGTCATCAGGGGAATGACAAACTGTTAGCAAATAACTAAATTAAGTTAGGCCAAAATTATGTGATACATGCTGAATAGGACATCTATACTTTTTCTAAAGGAGAGCTCCTGGGTACAAGTCCCACTGCCTTCAAGTTACTTTTAAGGCAACTTCTGTAGTTGTAAAAATGCACATATTTGAAGCAGCCTTTATTCAAATAGAAAATCAAGAAAGTTAAGTGAAGCTTGTTTTAATGTCTCAAATCTCTATGGGAAACATTTCTTTAACGCTGGAGCAACTTCATTATTGGTGCACCCAGACTCTGATATGAGAGCAGAACATAAAGGAATACATACTTAAGTAGGATGGGATAAATTCAGTCTGACCCATTTTTATTTTCCTTTTCCCCCCCCTTAGCAAAGGGTTTATGTTTAAGTCAAATACCCAAATGTGACAATTTATGAAAAACAATATGACAGTTGTTTCAAGTATGTTTAGTCCTATTTCTCCTTTTTAATATTTTTTGAAGCTTGTAAACTTCTGTCTTTATTTTTAATTTACAAATGTTTGATCACAACATGATCTTCATTTTCGTAGATAGCAAACTGAGTCTTCCATCTCCAGCTTAAGTGCACTGCTTTAGTTTATTAAAATCTCTACTTTTTCTAGAGTGGTAGGATTAAGGTCTGTTAAACCTTGTAACAGATTTGATTTTTAAAGAGTGAATATCATTTGTACTACGAATGTAATAAAAGCTCTCATTTGTTATTTGATGTACAGACCAATGTGTTAAGGAAACTTTGTTTCGATAAACAGAGTGGGCTACTTTTGGGCTAGTTTAAGTGCCTTTGGACTATTAATGCAGTAGAGATCTAGTAATAATAATGGAAGAGACTGTCTAGGAAGGAGTATGGCAGAAAGAGATCTAGGGGTCATAGTAGACCACAAGCTTAATATGAGTCAACAGTGTGATACTGTTGCAAAACAAGCAAACGTGATTCTGGGATGCATTAACAGGTGTGTTGTAAACAAGACACGAGAAGTCATTCTTCCGCTTTACTCTGCGCTGGTCAGGCCTCAGCTGGAGTATTGTGTCCAGTTCTGGGCACCGCATTTCAAGAAAGATGTGGAGAAATTGGAGAGGGTCCAGAGAAGAGCAACAAGAATGATTAAAGGTCTTGAGAACATGACCTGTGAAGGAAGGCTGAAGGAATTGGGTTTGTTTAGTTTGGAAAAGAGAAGACTGAGAGGGGACATGATAGCAGTTTTCAGGTATCTAAAGGGGTGTCATCAGGAGGAGGGAGAAAACTTGTTCACCTTAGCCTCCAATGATAGAACAAGAAGCAATGGGCTTAAACTGCAGCAAGGGAGATTTAGGTTGGACATTAGGAAAAAGTTTCTAACTGTCAGGGTAGTTAAACACTGGAATAGATTGCCTAGGGAAGTTGTGGAATCTCCATCTCTGGAGATATTTAAGAGTAGGTCTTGGAAAAAATTTTAAGGGAGAAAGTAGTTAAGGACATAGAGGTCAATGGTAATTGGGACGAATTGCAACATGGATTTACTAAAGGTAGATCGTGCCAAACCAATCTGATCTCCTTCTTTGAGAAGGTGACGGATTACTTAGATAAAGGAAATGCGGTAGATATAATTTACCTCGATTTCAGTAAGGCGTTTGACACGGTTCCACACGGGGAACTGTTAGTTAAATTGGAAAAGATGGGGATGAATATGAAAGTTGTAAGGTGGATAAGGAACTGGTTAAAGGGGAGACTCCAGCAGGTCGTATTGAAGGGTGAACTGTCAGGCTAGAAGGAGGTCACTAGTGGAGTCCCTCAAGGATCAGTTTTGGGACTGATCTTATTTAACCTTTTTATTACTGACCTTGGCACAAAGAGCGGGAATGTGCTAATAAAGTTTGAGGATGACACAAAGCTGGGGGGTATTGCTAACACGGAGAAGGACAGGGATACTATTCAGGAAGATCTGGACCACCTTGTAAACTGGAGTAATAGTAATAGGATGAAATACAATAGTGAAAAGTGCAAGGTCATGCACTTAGGGATTAATAATAAGAATTTTAGATATACGTTGGGGACGCATCAGTTGGAAGCGACAGAGGAGGAGAAGGACCTTGGGGTATTGGTTGATAGCAGGATGACTATGAGCCGCCAATGCGATACGGCTGTTAAAAAAGCAAATGCGATTTTAGGATGCATCAGGTGAGGTATTTCCAGCAAGGATAAGGAGGTGTTAGTACCGTTATATAAGGCGCTGGTGAGACCCCATCTGGAATATTGTGTGCAGTTCTGGTGTCCCATGTTCAAGAAGGATGAATTCAAACTGGAACAGGTCCAGAGACGGGCTACTAGGATGATCCGAGGAATGGAAAACCTGCCTTATGAAAGGAGACTCAAAGAGCTTGGTGTGTTTAGCCTGGCCAAAAGAAGGCTGCGGGGGGATATGCTTGCTCTATATAAATATATCAGGGAAGTTAATGTTAGGGAGGGAGAGGAATTATTTAAGTTTAGTACTAATGTAGGCACGAGGGCGAATGGGTACAAACTGGATATTAGGAAGTTTAGACTTGAAATTAGACGAAGGTTTCTAACCATTAGGGGAGTGAAGTTCTGGAACAGCCTTCCGAGGGAAGTAGTGGGGGCAAAAGATTTATTTGGCTTTAAGACTAAGCTTAATAAGTATATGGAGGGGATGTTATGATAGGATAGTTTAATTTGGGCAATTGATCTTGGATTATCACCAGATAAGTCTGCTCAATGGTCTGCGGGGAGATGTTGGATGGGATGGGAACTGAGTTACTGCAGAGAATTCCTTCTTGGGTGCTGGCTGGTGAGTCTTGCCCACATGCTCAGGGTTTAGCTGATCGCCATATTTGGGGTCGGGAAGGAATTTTCCTCCAGGGTGGATTGGCAGGGGCCCTGGAGGTTTTTCACCTTCCCCTGCAGCGTGGGGCATGGGTCGCTTGCTGGTGGATTCTCTGCAGCTTGAGGTCTTCAAACCAATTTTGAGGATTTCAATAACTCAGTCCTGGGTTAGGGGTTGTTATAAAAGTGGATGGGTAGGGTTCTGTGGCCTGCCTTGTGCAGGAGGTCAGACTAGATGATCATATTGGTCCCTTCTGACCTATGAGTCTGAGTCTGAGTCGGTTAGATAAATGTTTATTAGGGATGGTCTAGACAATATTTGGTCCTGCCATGAGGGCAGGGGACTGGACTCGATGACCTCTCGAGGTCCCTTCCAGTCCTAGAGTCTATGAATCTATGAGAGTCTATGAACCCTACTGTACATCATTTGAGCCCATCTCTAAATTAAGCTATAGTTTTTCCCTCTTGCTTACTGTTTCTGCACTGAAGCTAGAGTATTGAAAGTGTCACACACAATAGCATTTATTTCTCTGGCAATAGAGTACATTGTCATACACATCAGATTATGATTTCACTACAGCCTCAAGCTGAGGCAGAAAAAATTCGGAAGGGAGAAAATGCTCATTCGTGCACAAATTTTAGTAACACACTAAACTACAGGAAAAATAATTTCTACTTTGCGTAAGTGTTCTTTCTTTCAAATTTATCCTAATGTGGAAGTTCCTTTTAAAGTTACAGGTAATCACAAAGTCTAGCACAAGTGTTAGGGATTTATAGAAGCTCTTTCATCTGATAAAATATGAACTATTACCTTTTTCTTAAGAACATAAGAATGGCTATACTGGGTCAGACCAAAGGTCCATCTAGCCCAGTATCCTGTCTTCCGCCAGCGGCCAATGCCAGGTGCCCCAGAGGGAATGAACATAACAGGTAATCAAGTGATCCATCCCCTGTTGTCCATTCCTGATTTCTGACAAATAGAGGCTAGGGATAGCATCCCTGCCCATCCTGTCTAATAGCCATTGATACACCTATTCTCCATGAATTTATCTAGCTCTTTTTTGAACCCTGTTATAGTCTTGGCCTTCACAACAATCTCTGGCAAGGAGTTCCACAGGTTGACTGTGCGTTGTGTGAAGAAATACTTCCTTTTGTTTGTTTTAAACCTGCTGCCCATTAATTTCATTTGGTGACCACTAGTTCTTGTGTTATGAGAAGGCGTAAACAACACTTATCTACTTTCTCCACACCTGTCATGATTTTATAGACCTCTATCATATTCCCCCTTAGTCGGCTCTTTTCCAAGCTGAAGAGAGTCAGTGTTATTACTCTTTCCTCATATAGCAGCTGTTCCATACCCCTAATCATTTTTGTTGCCCTTTTCTGACTTTCCATACATCTTTTTTGAGGTGACCACATCTTCATGCCCTATTCAAGATGTGGGCATATCATGGATTTATAGAGGCAATATAATATTTCTGTCCTTTTATCTGTCCCTTATGACAGAACTGGACATTTGACATAGGGTTGACCGCTCTCAGTCACTCCATTACAGCTCCTGGAAGAGGGGTATTCCAGGAGCACAGTTGGGATAGGATGGACATGTTGTAGGAATCAAGAGGGTGTTGCCAAGTCAGATGGCATGTTTTGGAAACAGAGTGTGGCTAGAGTGCACTGCAATCTGTCTGGTGGTTTCCAAGATACTGGAGCCACTGCAGTAGAGCAAGTTAGAGTAGCCTCACGGGCTGATCTAACATCTGCCCCAGAATTTGGGAGGTGTCAAGGTGATATAAAAGCAACTTTGCACAACTCCCTTTGCATTCTGGCTTGATGAGAACACAGAATCAAAGTTCTCAAATACACCATTTTACACAGGTATAACTTTACTGACTTGAGGTTACTAATAAAATTTTATGAGATCAGAATCATACACAATAATCAAATTCAGGAGAGCCATGAAAATTTATGTCTACTAAAAAAAGGTATACTTTTGCTCACCATTGAAGTCACTGGAACTATTTGCAGCGTAAAGTACTATTCATTATGAGTCAGGGTGATAGAATCAGGCTCAGAGTGACTAACATTTAAAATGAGAAACTACCAGTGTAACTAACAATTAAGTGTTCCGTAAGCCAAACTCTACCTTGAATATACGCGTACAATTCCCATTAATTTAAGTGGGATCCTCAGGCACATTCACCCATTGTTTTTTATTCCTGGCCCATTATTCAAATTAATCCACCCTTGATATGAGAATTCTCACTCCAATTTGAATAGTGTGAAGGGATTCCCCTGAGAAACAAACACAGTTCTTAGTTCTTTCAGTATGTATTCATAATACAGTAAAACAACCCAGAAGATATTTATCTATAACCGTACAGTTGTAGCGCTGTAAGATCTCCCATGTAGCCACTGTATGCTGACGGACTAGAGCTTTGCTGTCAGTATAATTAAACTACCCCCAATGAGCTGTGGTGGATATGACAACGGGAGAGCATCTCCCACTGACATAGCACTGTCCACATTGGCATTGGTGGTGAAACTTATGTCGGTTGGCGGGGTGTTTTTTCACACCCCGACCAACAAAAGTTTTGCTGACAAAAGTGCTAGGGTAGATAAAGCTTTAGTCAGTGTTCTTGTGTGGTGTGATATATATTTGAATATCCCAAAATATTTTAATGGGATTTTATTAAAATATGTACAAAAGATCTCTCTGCCCTCCTGGGTAGTAGCGTTCAGTCAGAGTAGAAAAATCCAAAGGTTCAGCAGGTCCCACCTACCAGGGATTCACTGAGAACACAGGACTGTGAAAGCTGGCTGACCCCCCCTTAATAGATTACAAGCGGCCAGTAGGGTGGGAGTAAGTACTGCTCATGGACACAGTAGCCTGAATTTTTGCACTCTCTCTTTTTCTCTGCCTCAAAGCAGGAAGATCCTGCTCCAAACCAGTCAGTACTACCCAGATAAGGGGAACATGAGATTTTACACTTACCAATCAAGTATTAACACGCCAGGGTCTTTGTCTGAATGTGTATAAAAGGTTTGTGAAATTTGTGTAAGACAGAGTCATTTGTACCAAGGTACAGGCTCTCCTTTTTCTGCAGAATAAAGCATTTTTCCTTATCCCTGTCAGGCTGCTAATTGGCTCTCAGCTAGGCAGACCCAATATTTCGGTAACAGTTTCTGTTACAGTCTCTGGGTAAACCCTCTAAAGGGGTTTGGATTATATGTTAAGTAAATGGCCTTTACCTGGTGTTCAGAAAGGAATGTCAAGAGGAAATTGAATAGTTAAACGCCAATGGACCATGCGTTTTTGCCCAGGTGGCAAGCCTCACGAGGGAGGACTCGGGTAGTCTTGTGAGTAAGAATGTTTAAGGGAAGAGACCAGGAAGGGTGGGGGCTAATTGAGAAGCCCACCCTCCTAGCTAAACTGCTAGTGGAACAAGTTGGTGCCCATGGAAGGGATGGTTCAGCGAGAAAAGCAGGATCAGGCCCAGGCTGGCAGGCAACAGACAGAGAGATTGGAAAACAGGTTGGAAATTCTGAGGGTATAGTGGAAGGAAGGAGTAAGTAAGTGTAAGCATGGGGATTTCAAAAACCCAGGACAATATCTTGAAATGGTGATTTGAGTTGATAAAAGTGGCTGTTGGGAGACAAGCAAGTGATTTAAGAAAGAGTGAGAAGTTAACTCTGTAGTTGCTGGAGGGAACAGCAGTTGAACTTTGTAAAATGCTAAAGAGAAAAGTTCTTGATGTCTTTGAAATGTTTGTAAATAAATTCAGGCAAGAAAATTATTAGATTGCAATCATTTGGCTATGAACAATTTAGTTGAATTAGCTAAAGAAATACATATAGTGCTATGTAATTGAAATTTTATTAGGCTCTAAGGGGCACTATAAGTAGTGATGTTTTCTTTCAGTGTTTGAAAGCAGGAGTTAAAAGTAAAAAGCAATCAAAATTCTGGTAAAGTTAATTATGTCCCTTTTAAGGTAAGAATCTTTAAGCTGTGGATAGCTTTGGATCCAAAAGCAAGCCAGAAAGCATCTGTATTAATGCGAATTATCTAACTGATAAGGTAGAAGCCACTGAAACCTGGGCTGCCTATGAAACTAATACAAAAAAAATATGGAGTAATTCCTTCGTTTTGCCTGAAATCAACAAGGGTATTCGTATATTAAAGTAATGATTGACTGCTCAGAAGGGGTAGACCTCTGATTTTCGTCTTTCAGATAATCAGAGAAAACTGATGCCAGCTGAACAGCATTCAACATATCATGCATTGACTGGCACAATAGAAATTATGTTTTGTGTTCTATGTTCTGTCTTGTGGTGTTTGTCTCGTGGCCGGAATTGTTGTGTTTAGTGTTTTCATGGGATGGTCTGGTTTGGAATCAGGCAGAGGGGTTGGATTGGAATGCAGATACTTGTTTTATTCAACTTGGAATACAAAGTGTTTGGATAAATCAGAAAAATGTGATATACTAAAGTCTAACACATTTGCTTAAGTAAAAAAAAAGAAACTTCATTGGCCAAATCTTTTAATTAAAAATTGTTATTAAAATTTGCATACCAACAGTTTTTGGGAGCAAGGACATGAAAAGTTAACCCATTCCCCATATTGTACATGGGATCCTTCTGGCTACCTCAGATTTCTAGCCAGAGGGCTGGGGATGGTGGGAAGCTATTGGACTAAAGGTTGTATTGAATGAACTCCTCAAAGTGGGTGTGCTTGTCCTGGCTTGTTGCTCCAAAGCTCTGTAATAAAGTTATTTTAGTGGAAGGGTATATGTGGCATACATTGAATAATAAGACTAATATACTGTATAATGGCAATGTTTATGTGTTTGTTGTGGGGAAAAGGTGTATGAGTGAAGAGTGAAAGTTTCCTTTGTAGGTTAAAAGAAGCCAAAAAGGGAGAAGGGAAAAAAACAGAATGAGTTAACTGGAAAGAAAAAAAATAATAGCTAGCAGACTGAAGATAAGACACTGGCTCCATTCAAGGACACTGCTCACAGCTAAGACTTGGCTGATAACCAAGAAAAGGCGGGGGGTGTGGATGTGCCCAAGCAGCTATGAGATCTGCAAAACACTGCCAGGCACTAATGAAATGTGTTAGGTTCCTTTTCTCACAGGTAAAGAAGCGCTACCCAAAGACCCTAGCAGCCCTGCTACTCCTTGGAATCAGGAGACTGGATCAATGTAAAGGTCCACCAACAAAAGACTGCTCTGGCTCCACGCTAGAAAGGCCCTTATTAAGTCCTGCTGACTACCAACACCGCTGTGAAGTGCCAAAGACTGACTACTTGGACCCATGATTCTCACTGCAAAAAGACCCCTCCACATCAGGAGAATTCTCCTACTGATGATTAGCCTATTTCTCCTTCTAGCTCCACTGTGCCTTCAGGACAGCAGGGAAAAAGTACAAGGTGAAGTGCTAGTAACCTCTCCCTTGTCCACTGACAGATCTACTGTGCCTTTGAATTTTTCTAGAAGAATCAAAACCATTACAGGGTGATGTGCTGGTAACCTCTCCCTTGTAGGATGCTGAACCACGACTGTTTCGGGGAAGAAGGAACACTCACTCCACTAAAATTTCTAAAGTCCAGGGATTCCTGACTAGAAAGGACATTAAAAACTGACCCTGGTGAAGAAACAAAGAATTATACACTGGCAGAAAAAAAAATTGTGGGACCCATGCTTGGGATTGTGGTATTAATTGGATTTTGGGGTTTGTTCTACAGGCTGCACCCTGTGTTCTGGATAAATCCTTCAGTATGTATTGCTGTCCCTAATTAGATTTAAAATGACAGGTACCACAGGCACCTTGTTGCCCCTGCCATCTCCCCTGTTACCCTGTAATACACCCCCTCCTAGGCTATTAATGTTAATGCCTTTTGAAAATATCGAGGATACATAAATAACAGATGTAATATAGTACTACACCAAGGAAAGATGGTATTGAATATCACTGAGGCTGGGAAGGCATTGCAGTGGAATCTAGTATGTTTAGAAATTCAGGATTTCCTGAATGACCAGCTGATGGCCATTCAGAGTGATTTTGAGCACCAGACTTGGCCCACTGCCCTTACAGACACATCAGGAGTACCACCTGATCTGTGGTCATGGAGACATATTTGGACACTTTCTGAGTGGAAGTGTGGACATTCACAGTGCTCCTTCCAAGCATTTGGACCAGTTAGGGGTGTGTGCGCTTCCACATACCGAATCCTGACGGGTCCATGGGGAGGATGCATGTGGGACTGGATTATTCACCGAGACATTTGGGAAATTAGACCACCTGGTATACCTAACTGATTTATAGTCAGTGCCCCAATCCCTTAGTTGTCAGACAAACAGGATTCCATTCTTTTGTCCGTGCAATCATTCCTGAGTTGGGGGTAGCTGAACTAGAGAGAGCAGTTGTAAATAGTTCTGCAGAGCTTAAGAAAGCAGCTAATGCATTAATAGATGCTTTTCAAAAGTTACAGCGAGAGATTGATAAAGTAGCAGAAGTGGCTTTGCAAAATAGACGTGTGCTAGATGCTATGAATGCTGAAATAGAGGGGGCTTGTGCTCGCATCGGGGAAAAATGTTGCTTTTATGTTAATCACTCTGGCTTAATTGAACAGGATTTACAAGCTATTAAGAAAGCTGCTGTTGTTTTTCATGCTGTATCTCTTGATCACACCTTTAATTTTGAGGATCTTCTCCCAGACCTTGGGTAATGGTTTACTGGCCTTTTTCGTACAATTGTTAAATGGATTATTTTCTGTCTGTTCTTCCTACGTATTGTTTGAATAGTAATACAATGCGCAAAATGTCTGTATAATGCTGTAACCAAAGGTTCTGCTGTCCGTAAGCCAACTCAGTACCTGTCTCTTCAGCTTGATCATAAATTATGTAACGGGCCTGGCAATCTGGGCTTGCCAACCACACAGAAGAACAAAATAGAAACTTTTGGAAATGTTATAGGGCAGATTCTATGGTGTTAGTGTAGGGAGTTGTAAATTATACCTCCCTGTACCAACAAAGCCCCCTTGAGGAGAATTCATCCCAAGAGGACACACTTACCTTCCCTGGAATTTGTTGGATTATGAATAGAAGCCCCATGAACAAAAGCTGGCAGACAACCAAGAGGAAAGTTAATTCAGGTAAAAGCTGTATTAATATAGTGTGGACTGGAGCCTCCTCTGCACTGAGGACCCTTTTTGAATGGCAAGAGACCATGTGCAAGTACTGGTAAGGAAATCCTTGACAGTGCAGCTTCAAACAGAACCACATACAGGGAAAGCTGCAAGAGGCTAAGAGGTGGTGCAGAGATACAGGACTTCTCAGTGAATTCCTGATATTTGTAGGCCGCTGGACCTGTTGTCTTCCTTCACATGGAATAAACCATTGTTCATCCTTTCTCACCCCTCCCAAAAATTAGAAGAAATTCTACAGGAAAAGTCAGTTTCCTGGCCCATCTGTGATTACTTCCACACGGGGAAATAGTCTGAGTCAGAATTAAGTACAAACTGGAGGCCAGATCAAAGTCTTAAAGAAACTAATGGGAGTTCTGCCTGAGTAGGGCCTGATTATAGCTGACCAAGGATTTGGTCCTACAACTGTCTTCAGTTACTCTGGCATTTTGTGGCCTTGTCTATGCAAAAGAAATTTTGTAAAAGTTTCACAGTGTTAACAGAATATTAGCTCCACTGGTGGAAACAAAGTTGGGAGCCTTACTATAGACAGGTTCTCAGTTCCCACTGACATTTTAGGCACTATGTTATCTAAAAATTTAGCGCAGGTCTAATTGATGTGCTTAAAAGGGTGGCACAGCAGCTGGCAGCCTATCCACACTGGCCCCTCTCTCAACATTGGTAATGCTGGTGAAGCTGAACTGGGAGTAGCAACAAAAGGAAATTTTTGCAAAAATTGTCTACAGGGCTTGTGAAACGATAGAATGGTTGTGTTGCTGCAAGCGAAGTTCTCTGTACCTTCATAGTTCAATCAGGAAGAACTGGTTGGAAAAAACCTATTGATGACTCAGGTTTCACAATACTTGTCAAAAGAATTTTAAAATGTCACTTTCAGGTCAAGGTCACATGTATACCGTGTCCAATTACAATACAACTCTGTCTTTCTAAAGATAATATGAACCAACCAAACTAGTGACTGATTCAGATTCAACATATAATAAAACAAAACACAAAGCACAGCAAATCTTCACATTACAATACAAAATGATTACGATAAAATAAATGATCTAAAAAATTAGTTTCTATTTTTTTCTCATTTGAGTGATCAAAGCACAAGCAAAATGTACTTATCAGAACATGAATATACAGAGTAAAGATTAAAGGTAAACTATAAAGCAGGAAACAAAACAAAGTGCCCTTTTTTGCCTCTTTATCCTGAATAGAGAAGCCAAAGAGTTTTTGGTTTTCTGCATGTTTTCTACATTAGAAATTTTTTTAAAAAGTCTTGACTTCCCTGTTGTTGGTGGCAATGATACTCTCAAAGGCAGTGGTTCATTTGTCAAATTCAAATGCAGCATTTCTATGATTAGGGAGAGAACTTCTCAGCTGTAGATGTTTAAAACAGTGGGTCTGGGGTGGAGTATATTATCTCTTGAGCACCTTAAATGTCAGTCAGGTAAAGTGAGACAGCCAGGACCTCATGTCATAGGCTTGTTCACACTTTAATGGCCTGTCTAAGCAGAACATTTAGCTTAATTATAAACAGACTAATTTTAGAGAGGAACTTTTGGTTAAGGTGTCTCAAGTAGGTCATTCAAAAACTGAAACAAGTGTACACTTTTTGAAAAGTTACACTTAAAGGTCATATAGAATGCCTCTGACAGAGCCAGGACTAGAATCCAGAAGTCTAAAGTCTGGATCAACCACAACAAAAAACAAACAAAATCCTCCCACCTGTAATGGTAACTGACTAGAGCATTAGCAGGTAGAATTGGTTGGGAATTTTCCATTGGAAAATCATTTCAATGGAAAATTCACTTTCTACATCACCATAATTTTGACTTTTTCATCAGGAAAATTTAAATATTTCATTTTAGTTTTCTAGAGAGAAAATCCAAACTCTGAAATATTTCATTTCATATCAGTTTAACCTGAATCATAATAATTCATTTTATGAACTGACCCAGAACCTTTCATTTTCAATCAGTTGAACAAAACATTTCTTTATCATGACACATTATCTTATGGAAGTTGTAGTTTGGGCCAATGTCTTCTGTATGGGTTATATATATGGACTACATCTCCCATTAGGCAATATAGATTTCCATCTGACTGAGCTCTCCATCTGGGCCACTAAGTAGTTCAGATCTCCTTCTGGTGTTTACATTGTACAACTGTAGACCACTTGCCTGGTGGGCTACAGGGGTGGGAAGGGGGGAAGACTTAGGCCTGCCATCCAGGGACCCTAAGAACTGCAGCCACACACCTCCACATCCATGTAACAAAACTGCTTTCAGTTCCCCGGGCCATATCCTCACAGCCCAGCCTTCACTAAAGCTTCACCCCTACCTCAAGGGCCTTTTATGTTAGGCCTAATTGCCAGCCAGGAGCTCTTCCTTGCTCCCCTGGTCCCTGCCAGCACTGAGCTGTCCATGTTACAGTTCTCTTCATCCAACCAGGAACCTCCTTTGGCTCTAGCAAGAAACTGGCTGTTGCTAGTGCTGCAGCTCCTTTTTATAAAGCCATGCTGGGCCCTGATTGGCTGTTCCCTACAGCGTTTGATTGGCTACTTCCCTTGCAGCCTCCCCTCCTGATTGGCTGCTTCCCACACATCCTCTCTAGGTTGCTTGGAGGACTTCGCTCCCATACTCTTTTCCTGGAATAGGTGTATCAGGACCCTGAGGCCTCCAGAAGGGGGCCTCTGGGCTTAGTCTATCCTGCCACACAGACAATCATTATCTTGGACTATTTCAAACTAGGGTGACCAGATGTACTGATTTTATAGGGACAGTCCCTATTTTGGGATATTTTTCTTATATAGGCTCCTATTACCCCCCACCTCCGTCCCGATTTTTCACATTTGCTGTCTGGTCACCCTATTTCAAACATACAGATAAGCCCATCCTGGCCCTTTCTATCCAGGGAGACGATCCTAACTTCCAAACTCAAATGGCTTCCACTACATGGAATAATAATAATAATCATAATTATATAAATGTCAGGCTGGAAGGAACTTCAAGAAGATATCTTAGCCCTGTTCTTGTAAACCTCTAACGATGGGGATGCCACAACCTCCCTTGGAAGCCTGTTCCAGTGCTTAACTATCCTTATGTATCTAGAGCAGTAGTTTTATATGTTATATTTTGAAAATATGTATGGCTTCAAAACTGCTCTCCATGGAGCAGTAGTGATTTTTACAGCACTATTTTTCTTTCAGCAGTGCCATTTTTATTTACATACATCTTGCTGCATTCACTGAATAATATGAAGCCTACTTGTAAAAATCGTTGTTTAAAGTTACTGCAAGAATTTAATCTGTTCCTGTATTTTGTACAGTATCTGTCTGTTAATGTTGCACTTTGCTATTTGAGATCCAATCCTGCTAACATACACGAGTAATTTTCTTCATGTATGTATATAGTTCCATATGTGAGAATGTCTGTACCAGCAAACTCTTACATTTAACAGTAAGGTTTACTAAAACGAAAAGCTTGCAGTGCAATTACAAAGTTACATGCATATAGTCACTGACAGAAATGTGATGTTATGATTTTCCCCAATCAAAATACTTTTTTTTTTTACATTTAAAAGATGAATTTGACCAAATCTCTTATTGAACAGTTAACAAAAAAACCCAGCTAGAATGCCATGTCACAAAGCTGGAAAAAAACAACTATTCACTCTGTTCCTGTGAACTACATTAAGAAAGATTAAATTCAGGGCCTCATTTTCTACTACATGGATTACTGCCATATACTGGAGTGGAACTCCTAGAGGTTCCTTCTACTTCTTTCTTCAATCCCCTCAATTTCTTTGTGCTTTCTTCCTCCAGCAATTCTAATCCAAGTCCCTTACTCTATAGCTGTCCTTTCATTATCCTCTTACTTCTCATTCCTTCCCTATCTTGATATTGTAACTTTCCCTTTTCTTAATATGCTCCTACAATATATTCTTTCCTCATGCCACCTCCATACTCCCATCTTCTGTCTGTTTCCTTACTGTAGTTTCTCTCTTACCTGATAAGGTTCTCAGCCCAGAATATTCCTCTGCCCAACATTCAAATCAACAGATACCCAAGGTGTGGTGGAGATAACTTTTCAAAGTGCTGCTTGTTTGTGTTGTTGAATGCTTTTATATATGTTGACATCATCGCTGCATCATAATAAACTGGGACTTGGTATTTCCGATGGTTGGGAAAAGGAAGAAGAGGTGAAATTACAAACTGTATATACAACATAGAGTCAATTAAAAAAGGAAATAAAATGTGAGGCAGTGTATAACATTTGTTGTACTTAGAACAATTTTCATTCTTCTATCTCTAGCTATAATTTTTCTCCTAACTGACAGTGGACTCTCCCTATTATGATTTATTTTCAAGGTGATTACTTATTGGTGCAAAAAGAGAGCAAACATTTCAGTGCAGATGTACAGGAGTTGTGTCAAAATCAAAATGGTGGCATTGTGTTTTACTTGATGTCAACTGAAGGGACAATGTTAATCTTTTCATATTTAAAAAATTAAGATACTGTTAACAGAAAGGTAGAAGCTAATTTTTTTTTTCTGATTCAGTCTCTTCTACTTATATTGGCTCAGGGGGAGGAGGACCTCATCTGAACTAGAACAAAATAACCTAAGAAAAAGATTGCTTAGAGATTGAAAACCATGAAAAAATGGTGCTGCATAGAGACAGGTTGGTCTGCCAGCCTGAGTAGTACTGAAAGACAAAGGAATCCTCTCTCATAAGCCAGGGAGTCACAGTAGAACTGTTCTGCTGCAACTGTAGCCTACTTGCAATAATGGTCTCAATTGTCCTTGTCCCTGGAAATCCACAAGAAGTGTGGTGATTCACTAGGTAGTGAGAGAAATCATACTCTTTTTCTTTCAGAGTGGTAGCCATGTTAGTCTGTATCAGCAAAAACAAGGAGGAGTACTTGTGGCACCTTAGAGACTAACAAATTTATCTGAGCATAAGCTTTCGTGGGCTAAAACCCACTTCATTGGATGCATGCATAAATTTGTTACTCTCTAAGTTGCCACAAGTACTCTTCATTCTTTTTACTCTTCTTCTTGGTTCTTCAGGTCATTATTGTTGTCTGTATGGCTGAATAAACATAGGGAACCTGCAGGTGACAGATTTCTAATTAAGGTTATGCTTAACCATAGTGGGCAAATAATGTGACATATCTGCAGTTCATGTATAGTTTTAATTCCATTTGTCAGAGTTCTCCTTAAATTCTAACATCATAGTTTCATTAGACTGTAATGCAAAAAGTTAATGGCTACAGGGCAATGTTCTAAGGTAAAAGTCATTGCAGATGTGTATTTCTAAGTAGGTATCTTATGAACCGAAATACATGACCTGATTCTGCTCTTAAATATACCACTTTTGCACTCCAGTAATTCCACAGACTCCAGTAGAGTCACTCCATATTTACACTGTGAGAATTAGTGGAGAATCAAGAGGAGAATCAGGCTCAGGGAATGCAGCGAAAGTATGGGTGCATGATGGAGGAAATATCAGTATTAATTGAGCATTATTATTCAAAATAAAGACAAGGAGTTTGATTCTGTTCTTACGTCTTGTCTAGATGAGAAAGTGGCAAGTGAGAAAGTTTAAACTAGCTCAAAATAAGCCACTCTGAACAAAAATAAAAATGTCCACACAGGGTTTATATTGGTTTAACTGAATTGATTTAAAAAACAATTTAAGTTAAACTGGTGGGACTAGTGGCAGGCAGGATGAATGCACCTCTTCAGGAAATTAGGCTTCATCTGAGTACTAGAACCACTCCAGCACAGTTAGGGTATTTTGTGCCTTTGTGGTCACAAAGGAAGTGGCAAGACTCACTCCTTTGAGCATTTTTGCCAGATTTCTGCCCATTTTGTTGAACAGGTTGCCAACTTTAGTGAGAGAGAGTATGTTTAGTGGCTGAAGAAGGGGGCAGGGAGATGGATTATCTGGCTTCTATTTGAGCTCCCCAACTGATTTTATGACCTCAGACAAGTCACTTAAAGAAGCTGAAACACAAATGGATTATTTGTAAAATGGGCATAATAATCCCTTATTAAAGAAAGTCTATAGTATACTACAGTAATAATTTGGAGACTGCATTTTACAATACTGATACTTCAAAATTGGGAGGGGCTGTTAGTGGTTACTGTAGTGTAGAACACTGTAGTATTTATATAAGGGTTACCTTCAACCCAAGGGGGTTGTAAGGTTTAATTATTGGTTGTAAACCACTCTGAGACCTTGAATGTTACAGAAGTACAAAATTATGAGCTGAGAGATTAATTTCAAATACAATAGTTAAGTATAGGCAAAATGTCATTTTTTAAAATGTTTATGACTTGCATCAGTATCACATGATAGGCTCTTGTGTGAATTGACTGCAGCCCTCAATACAAACACGGCTTCCCAGAACGATAAATCAGAATGAAAACCTTGGGAGACTAACATTTTTCAGTATTTAATTTATGTGCCCTAGATAAAAATATAACTGAAAAGTATTGATTAAGGCATGTGGCACCTTAGAGACTAACAAATTTATTTCAGCATGAGTTTTCGTGACCTACAGCTCACTTCTTCAGATGCATAGAATGGAACACACAGACAGGAGATATTTATACATACAGAGAACATGAAAAGGTGAAAGTATGCATACCAACAGGAAGAGTCTAGTCAATTGAGATGAGCTATCATCAGCAGGAAATGATGGTTTTTTAGACTCTTATGTGCCCTAGATAAAAATATAACTGAAAAGTATTGATTAAGGCATGTAGCACCTTAGAGACTAACAAATTTATTTCAGCATGAGCTTTCGTGAGCTACAGCTCACTTCTTCGGATGCATAGAATGGAACACACAGACAGGAGATATTTATACATACAGAGAACATGAAAAGGTGGAAGCATGCATACCAACAGGAAGAGTCTAATCAATTGAAATGAGGTATCATCAGCAGGAGATGATGGTTTTTTTTCTCCTGCTGATGATAGCTCATCTCAATTGATTAGACTCTTCCTGTTGGTATGCATACTTCCACCTTTTCATGTTCTCTGTATGTATAAATGTCTGTGTGTTCCATTCTATGCATCCGAAGAAGTGAGCTGTAGCTCACGAAAGCTCATGCTGAAATAAATTTGTTAGTCTCTAAGGTGCCACAAGTACTCCTGTTCTTTTTGCAGATACAGACTAACACGGCTGCTACTCTGAAACCTGTGATTAAGGCATGATTGTCCATAAACAGTCCAACACAAATATTGTAGGCAGATTACCTTTCCTTCTGTTGGAATCAGTGAAGTTGCTGCAATATTCCTCAACAAATGCCAAGTATAACAAATCATACTTGTTAGAAAGAACATACAGCGTTCCATTTTCAGAAGCAGAAGTTGAAAACATCTCAAGTTGTACGTGAAAGGTTTTGAATGCCCATTTTTAGGTGCCCCAGTACCTTTGGATTGATGCATAGTTTGTTTTAATTCTAGGCACTCAAATTTAGAGGTTGGGTTTTGTCATTGTTTCATAAGTTTAGGGAACCATCACTGCATTAGGTGCTAGGACCAACATTTTCAACAGGGGTCACTAGTTCAGGCCACCGAGACATCTAATGATGTGATTCTCTTCTAACTTACACAGGTATACATCAACCATATGTGTAACTCCATTGAAATCAATGAATGCACATTGGTGTAAAAATGGTTTATGTGCCAGGAGAAACAATCCAGAGGTGTCTCACAATGAGCAACCAAAATCAGTGGCCACTTTTGAAAATGTTGGCCTACAGCTATTGCCTCTCATATATAAGGTGTAGAGAGCGTTCGTCCCACTCTGGGGCAGTGGGGAACCACACCGCCTCCTTAGTCCTTGCATGGCCCCTTGGGGAATCAGTCTGGCCACAGGAGTCCTGGCTCAAGCTGTCCGGCAGGGGGCTGAGTACACATAGGTATCAATTAACAGATAACAAGCCCAGGCCCTGGGTCAGGGCGGGGCAGCAAAGAGTCCAAGGCTCAGGCCCTCAGGCAGAGGCTGATCAACCACAAGTAAGTAGCACACCCAGGCTTCAGGCTCCAAGTGGCCTGGGAGAGGGGGAGACTGCCACCCACACATTGGGTGGTAGTGGGGGCGCAGGCCCTCCCACTCGACTGCGTCCCAGCCTGGGGCCCTAGCAGCAGCCACAGGCCTGCTGCTGTGTCAGTGGGGATCCTGGCTGGAACACACTGACATGGGTTCTGGCTGTTTTGCAGCCAGACTCAGATCAGCTGCCACGCAGCTACTTCCTCACTCCCCTTCTGGAGGTACCTGAGTTGAGGTGGTGTCCTCAGGGAGGGTCGATCACCACTGGAGCTTTGAGGTAGCTGGCGAGGGGTAGGCTCAGCGCCTCTTCTGAGTAGCTGGCGAGGGGTAGGCTTGGCAACTCTCCCACACGCTGGCCCACATCAAGTGTCAACCAGTCAGGCCAGTCTCCAGGTCCATTGCTGGAGTCTCCCTAGGGGGAGCTGGGCCAGAGGTGTCTGGCCTCTCCAGTGGCTGCCTCCCAAGTGAGCTCTGGGGTTGAGTTCTTATACTTCCTGTCCGGCATCTGACCCTCTGGGGGACATGCTTGGAGTGTTCTGGCTCCGCCCACTCTGGTGTCCAGCCCACAGAGGCGGCTTTAGACATTTTGCCGCCCCAAGCATGGCGTCATCCCACAGGGGATGCTCTGCAGCTCACCGGTCCCGTGGACCTCCCGCAGGCGTGCCAGTGGAGGGTCCTCTGGTCCCGCAGCTCCAGTGGACCTCCTGCAGGCATGCCACTGAAGGCACTCTACTGCCGCCCTCCCGATGACCGGCAGAGCGCCCCCTGCAGCATGCCGCCCCAAGCACGAGCTTGGCGTGCTGGGGCCTGGAGCCGCCCCTGCCAGCCCAGCTCATCCCTCTCTGGAATACCGGGGAACCACACTGCCTTCCTACATAGGGTCTGATCCTGCTTCCACTAAATGAATGGCAAAACTTCCTTTGAGTTAATTAGAAGCAGGGTTGAGTCCACAGAATCCTGGGAGTTTTTAGTCTGCAGAGAATGCCAGATCAAGGCTATAATACTTTTTGGGACTAGTTGAATTTTTTGGACTAGTTTTATAAATAGTTTGTTGAATCAGGAGTTTTTAAAGGATCATTTGGGATTTAATAAAATGTTGTAAGTGTAATCAAGCATGAAATTTAACTATAAATAAAATGTTCATAGTACTAATCTACTTTTGTGAACTTGAAATCAAAAGACAATCACTGACACAAAGAAACAAAAATGTTCTCTAGTGAGAACCAAACAATAATTTTTGGACATTGATTTCAGCAGCAGGGCTCCTTTGAAATTTCCACAAATGAGGAAGGTAAGCACTGGGACCGGAACAGAGGTGGATGGCTGTAAAAGAAGTCTACTGTTAAAAAGATGAAGAGGAGCTTGTAATGGCCTGTGATACAGGGACAGAAATCTTAAACTCCGTAGAGAATTAGTGTATTATCTTCACAGTCATATTAGTATGATGCTGTTCAAGCTCCAAGTCACATGGTACAGGAGCGCCAGCAGTATCCCTCCGGCATAACAATCTGTCCCTAGTGGAGCAGGACACTCTAGGAATACAGTACCCTGAAATGTCCAGGTTGGCAGCATTTTCTGACCTGGCCCTCCCTAGGTTCCTTTAAGTATTGTATAGCATAGAAAAAACAAAAAATAATTACTTATGTTGCAGACTATCAAGTAATGAGAAGCACAGATAATTTCTTATTCTTTGACTACAGCTTTAAGGAATACATTTTCCTCAAATCAGTTTCAGTGTGTCATTTTGTCTAATTAGAGAAATCAGTGCTAGGGTGATCAGATGTCCCGATTTTATAAGGACGGTCCCGATATTTGGGGCTTTGTCTTATATAGACTCCTATTACCCTCCAACCCCTGTCCCGATTTTTCACACTTGATGTCTGGTCACTCTAATCAGTGCCCTTATTAAAAGCAATGTCAGTAAGAGCAAATGTCCCTGAGGAGGTCCTCAGTCTACTGAACTGGATTAAGGTTTATAAAATCAACATGTAATTAGATTAAGGTAAATACCAATAGTTTATACAATGGGAGAATTAAACGTATGTCAAAATACTTACAAAGCTCTCCATCTAGAATGTTACATTCTTTCTCTATTTAACATTTATTGGGATCACAGCAGAAAAAAGAATGCTTCTGCTTCTCATTTCTCAGCATGATTGGATCAGAACCTGACATGGCACTTCAAAGGACTAGGCCAGACCTTGAAAGGGCCTGAACGCTAGCAAGTATCTGCCTGTAGAAATACAAATGTTCAGCATGACTCAGGATCTGGCCCACTATCATAAATATAAGTTTTAATAGAAAGTTCTGTTAAGAAACCCTCTTCTGTTTACCTTGCTGACTTTTCTTGAATATTTTTTGAATGAGTCAACATGTTATTGCTGGATGCTTTCCTTCTTGCTTAGCACTTGTGAAATCTGATATTCCAAAGGCCCTGTAGTTCTACCTGTTTTCATGGTAACTTGCATGTAGGAAGAACTGAAATAATCTTTTACACATGAATTACTTAGTGCATAAATTTTGCCACTGGGGAAAACAGGCACATTGAAATTGGCAGTAGCTTTCTCAGAAGGGGCTATAGGGAAGTACATTTTATCAGTGGGGAACAGAAGCACAAAGAGAGTAAGGGCTTGGCTACACTTGTGAGTTACAGTGCATTAAAGCAGCCCCGAGCGCACTAGTTTACGCCCCGTCCACACTGGCAAGGCACTTAGAGTGCTCTGACTCCGTGGCTACAGCGCTGCTGGTACTCCACCTCGGCGAGTGGAATAATGTTTGCTCCGCGCCCGCTGGAGCACCGCAGGGCCAGTGTGGACGAGGTGTTGCATTACTGCACTCTGATTGATCTCTGGAAGTGTCCCATAATCCCCTTAAGTCAAGTGACCACTCTTCTCATTGTTTTGAACTTGCTGTAGGAATGCGGATATGACATTTGAAAGCTCCGTTTCTGACAGCCAGCTGCTTATCTGCTCCGAGACAGATAAGTGTGTTCCAAGACAGATTAGTGTGGAATGCTGTGTGTGAGAGAGAGAGAGGCGGGGGGGTGTGTGTGTGTGGTCTGCTGCTGTCTGAACTTACAGCATGCTGACATGCTCTCAGCCCCCCAAAAACCCACTCTCTCTCCCCCCACATACATACAACACACTCCCTTGCACTCTCCACTCCACCCCAACCCATTTGAAAAGCACGTTGCAGTCACTTGCATGCTGGAATAGCTGCCCATAATGCACCGCTCCCAATGCTGCTGCAAGTACCACAAATTGCCAGTGTGCAAGCAGCTGTCAGTGTGGACAGACTGCAGCACTTTCCCTACTGCACTCTCTGAAGGCGGGTTTAACTCACAACGCTCTACATCTGCAAGTGTAGCCATGCCCAAAGTGACTTGCCCATGGTCTGAGAAGCCTATGGTAGAAACAGGGAAATGAAACCCTCCTCTCCTGGGTCCAAAGCAAGCACCTTAAACACTGGGCTACCCTTCCTTTCCTCCGAGAGGGCTGCAGATTGCTCAAAATGGCTGGGAATGTAACATTATTTAAACTATAAATGGGCTGGGGTTACTGGTGGAAATATAGGAATAATAATCTCATTATGCCTCTTCTCCCTGCTGACAAGGCAAGTTACCCATGTAAAATGTCTAACATAAATTAAATCTGTCACAGGCACCATTACTTTTTTTAGCCTTAGAATTAAATTATGTTAAATTCACAACACTGGGGAAAGGGTGATTTCAACTATTATTGTTTTAATTCAGTATCTTGAATTTTTAACTGGTTTGGCCACGGAGGATTATGGATACAATGAAAAAAATCAAGCTTTATTTTGCTCCAGTTATCAAATTGTTAACATTCCCTTACTGGAATCCCCAATGGTAAAAGTACATAAGAAAAAGATACTTGACTGTGCTTGTGTTCTTTATGGTGTTATTTTTGTCTTCAGTAAGGATTCCTGCTATGTATTCCAATAAATTATGAATGGGAGATTCTGTGATCAGGTGGCATTTTATATATTTACTGAGTATATGTATATAACAAATATATGCTGTAATAAAATACAGAGAGAAAAATCATAACATTTTCCAATGGCTGGGCAATTAATTATCTGCATTAAAAAATTAGATCTTGTTAGTTCCATGGCAGATTTTAAATGTGTCCTGAAGAAGCATCATTATATAATATGCTACAGTGTAGCAATAGGTCCTTATAAAAAAACCCAAGTTCTAAATGCCTCCAAACTTTTTGGAAGTTTGTATCTAGATCCAAATGTGACAGACTTGTCACATTTCTACTATTTAAGATTTTGGTGCTTAATCAAAATTGCTGTGTCAGAATTAGGCCTAAATGCTTAACAAACTAATGAGGGGATGGGCAGGTCCACCCAGTGCTCCCTTTTGAGTTTTTGTTTGTTTTTAAAGACTTTGGTCAAAATTTGAGGATGGATGTGGGTACTTGCTAACTAAAAACCAAGAAAAGGGGAAAGAGTGAGATTCACCCTCATGCCTGTCTTCCCACCATCTCCTGGGATCCACTATGACATCACTGAGTCTTCAGCATCCTAATTCCAAGAAAAGTCCTGACAAGACTGGGCCAAAGAAAGAGACTCTGTGCCATTGCCACCTCCACCGGCTCTGGCAAAATTCTAAACACCATCTGGGATGTGATACTTTGTCACACACTGCTCACCCCATGTGTCTTTTTCTTTTACCACCTTATTTCTTTTCTTTCCTGTCCCTCTTCTTGTGCCTTCTGTCTAGTACAAGTTTGGCTTGGCAATCCTGGATGATGTAGTTTGCAACACTGCTGTAAGCCCATGACCAGACAAACCAATAAAAACAGTATCAGTATCAGGCTGCTTAGAGCAAGACTGGTGAGTCTTGAAGTGTCTAACAAGACCATGGGCTGTGCCTTTATTTCTCCAGCAGTAAGGCTACAAGTAAGACTTTGTCTACACTCGCAAGTGAAAGACAAAACTTTTGTTATTCAGCGGTGTTAAAAAAACACTTCCCCCCAAGACAAAAGTTTTGTCAACCACAAATACTGGTGTGAACCCTGCTTTATAGGCAGTAGAGCTCTCTCCTACCAACAAACAGCAGCTACACTGTGTGCCTTTTAGTGGCATGGCTGTATTGGCACAGCCATGTCGCTGAAAACTGCATAGTGTAGACATAGCCTAAGAGTCAACACCAGAGACAGAAGCTGCATTTTTCTGTCTTTGCTGCTGTATTCTCTCCCCCATGTGTGTTTTGTTTTTTAGGAAATGGCATTGGATTTTAACAACAGCTCTACCCCATCCCAACTAATTTCTTCTGTTTTTCCCCCAAAAGAGAAAGTTATTGCCATCTTTAATACCATCTCAAAGACTGTCAGACAAGGGGTTTTCCTTACAAAAACTATCTACATCTATAGGGAAAGGGAATGAGGGTTATGGTTAATATAAAAGCCTTACTTAATACTTTACATTTAAAATGTTTTAACTGTTTTTCCTGTCTTTTCTGTATCTTTAATATAAAGTTTAAAAGATTTTTAATAATGTGTTTGCCGTGGTACTAAGCAGGCTAAAGTCTTTGTATACCAAACCCTGAACTTTGTGTTATGGTAGACAGTTTCAGGGTCAAGTTAACACCTTTGACTCTTTGGGCCCCTTTATTCCATCTAAATTAATAGAACATGACCTACAATATCAGAGCAGCAATACACAAAGCAAAAATTATGCACACAGCAAGGATAGCCATGACTAATGCCAGTGTTTTCTGGCAACAAAAACAGAATAATTTCTGATTTTCAAAGATTTATATTTTTAAAATGTCAGATATGCATTATATTAATACAAAAAATATGTATAGACAAACATGGGCAATATGTAATCCTTTACAGCACAAAAATGCAGTAGTCTACATTATTGTACATCTGAAAGTCAGTTTTAGAACATAAAAATGTATTAAGTGATCACAAAACAAGTCTGACTGCTGCCAGGTCTCTGCTTCAAGCTGGGCTGCTACCCAGGCTCCTGGCTTGTGCTGCCACCCAGGCTTCGCATTGGGATCCCAGCTTCCCGCTTCCTAGCAGGAGCATGGCAGCTGACCCGGGCTCCAGAGGCGGATCTCCCTGGGTGGCTTCCTGCCTACTCCTGACTGGGAGTGGGAAGGCAAGAAGCCCCAGGGGGCAGCTGGGCTCCCTGTGGGGGGCTGTAGGGAGCTGAGAGCCCTGGCTCTCTGTCCCACATACTACCCCTCTTCAGTCTGTGGAAACGCTCCTGGTGAGGATGCGCACCACTGACAGAAGGAGGTTATTGTGGACATCAGCCACTGCAGTAATTAACGTGTTGACTGTTAAGTCAACCTAATATAAGTCGACTTAAGATTGTACTGTAGACATAGCCTAAGTCTTGGCAAATGTTTGTCCATGCTTTCCAAAACAAGAGAGAGAAATTTCATTGGTACTAGGCAGTTCATTTACAATGTTCAAGTAAACTGCCCACTAACCTTCAAGGTACAGAACTCAGCAGAACTCTGTTCGTAGCCACTGAAGTTGGGAGAGTATACAAACTTGATTGGGATGAAGGATTCTCACATTGCAAAAAAATCTGTATACTGGCTGTTTGTCTGTATTTAAGTACCCCTGCAGGTGCTCTACACAGCTTTGAAAAACTTGACATTTGAGATTGTCCAGTGCATTCTGTCCTTTGTACTCAAGTCTTGCCAGCAGATCAGATGCAATGTTGTACACTTCTGTTAGTAATGTCAATCGTGATTCAAATTTAAGTACTGTCTAAACAAGTGGAATTGCTTTTAAGTATTGGTAAAATGATATGAGTTAAAAATAAATTAGCTATCAAAATTACTTTCTAGTGCAAGAATTTATATATGCCTGTATAATAAACATATTCACAAAGCACTTACAAATACAGTATGTTATGTAATATGAAATAATGTTTTTTACTTTTTCTTTGCTTGCTCAATGACCCATTTATCTCAGCTCTTGTACATTTTGTGTAATTAAACAAGCATAAATAAAATGACTGTAGTACATTTAAAATGTTTAAATGCACCTTTTTACTATTATATCATGCAGTTTAGCACTGCCATATATCTGGACTTAGGCTACATATGTGCCATTTAATTAAAATGCTGTGAAACAGTAGTTCTGAAAGAGTATGCAAATGTAATAACATAGTAATTTAGCTTGCTCTGACTACATTTTGCTATATAATAGTCTTCTAAAAGATCTGCAGAATTCAATATGCAGATTTAATTCCCATAATAAACTCTCCATGTTAGCTTTCCCTAGATTGGGCTAATGAAGACTCTTACAACTTTTCATCTTGCCTGAAAATTGTAAAAGCTTCTTCTCTTGATTTTTTGCAGTTTTTTGCAAATGCTGTTATTCTCTGGAATGCTTCTGCCAGACCTTCCCCAGTGATCGCACAACAAGGCTGTACATACCAATTTCTATCACTGCAATGTTTCTGCATGTTGAATTTCCTGGTTATTTCCTCAGCGTTCAAAGCTCCAGGAAGATCCTGCTTGTTAGCTAACAAAACAATAGGCACATTCTTTAGAAATTCATTCTTTAAGAGAAGTTCAAATTCTTTCTTTGAATCTTCCAGACGTTGCTTATCAGTGCTGTCCACAACGTACACTAGGCCATCTGCATTTTCAAAGTAATTGCACCAAAATGTCCTCATTTTCTGTTGCCCGCCAACATCCCAGATTGTTATAGCAATATTTTGCCCTGTTTCAATCATCTCCACGTTAAAACCGATTGTTGGGAGTGTTAGGAAAACATCATTAAACTTTAACTTGTACAATAGTGTAGATTTCCCGGCTGAATCGAGTCCTAGCATTAATACCTTAGCTGGTTTGACTTTGGAGTGTTTGGAACTCAGCAGACCCATTCTTGCTGTAATTATCTGTATTATGTCTTAAAGATATTATTTCTTCTATAAGGGTGATTTTTGTCAGAAAGCCCTTCTTTCTCCATAAGATGAAGCAAAAAAAGTAAAAGAAGAGGAAGTGGAGAAGAGGCTTTGTGCTATGAAGAAAGAATAAGCCTTTGTGTATTTATATAGAGTCCTTATCAACCTGATAATAGGCAAACAGTATTTTATGAAGGTGCAATGTTCACTGCCTAGCCTATGGGTGGAGCAGACATGAGAATATAATAATTAGTCACGGAGCCCAAAGGTTACAGTATTTCTGAACATGCTGAACAGTGGCAATGCCATACTTATATAAAAAGCCTGCTCTTGTGGTTTATGGGCTACTTAGATGTTATAAGAGGAGGAGGGCTAGCTCAGTGGTTTGAGCATTGGCCTGCTAAACACAGGGTTATGTGTTCAATCCTTAAGGGGGGGCGTGGTTTGGGAACTGGGGTAAAAATCTGTCTGGGGATAGGTCCTGCTTTGAGCAGGGGGTTGGACTAGATGACCTCCTGAGGTCTCTTCCAACCCTGATATTCTATGATTTTATAAACACATAAAACAGTGTTCTAGACACTGAACAGGCAGTGGATTTGTAACTACACACAGAGCATATGCTTGGAAATCACCAATTTTGGAGTTCTAATCCTGACTTACTGTGTGGCCATGAGAAAAAACACTTAACCTCTCTCCCTCAATTTCCCTTTCTGTGAAACATGAATAATAATTCTTACTTACTTACCTCATGGGTGGGTGGAAGTGTTGCATGGATTTCTGATCATTTCAAAAGTACAAGATGACAAAGTTCCTGGTCTGATCATGCAAACCCTCCTTATTTGAGTTGTCCCATGACCTAGAATAAGACATAACACAATGAGTGATAATCACAGACAAATACATTAACTAACTAGTTAATGTTTTTATGGGACATTGAATGTTTATGGCTTGATCTTCAACAGTGCTCAGCACTCACAACTCTCACTAATGTTAATAAGAGTTGTAGGTGCTTGGCAAGTCAAAAGAAGAGCCATAAAGTGGTATATCAATAATATTATTAATAATTATTAGAAGGAAAGCATTTTACAGAGGATTTTCAGGCCCTAACTGCACTGGCCTTTAAAATCTGCATGGATGTGTGCCAACTCTTTTACACACTGTTTCACCTAAACTGGTTTCTAATATAATTTATCAGGCTATAGCAGCAAAGAGTCCTGTGGCACCTTATAGACTAAGAGATGTATTGGAGCATGAGCTTTTGTGGGTGAATACCCACTTCATTGGGTGCTCCAATACGTCTGTTAGTCTATAAGATGCCACAGGACTCTTCACTGCTTTTACAGATCCAGACTAACACAGCTACCCCTTTGATACTTATCAGGCTATGTTGACCAATTCAAACCATAATAGCTTAAAGCAGGGGTGGGCAAACATTTTGGCCCAAGGGCCACATTGAGTTGCAAAACTGTATGGAGGGCCAGGTAGGGAAGGCTGTGCATTCCCAAACAGACTGGCCCCCATCCCCCCGTCTGACCTCTCCCATTTCCCACTCCCTGACTGCCCCCCTCAGAGCCCTCGACCCATCCAATGCCCCCCCCACTCCTTACCCCCTAACTGCCCCCTCCCTGGACCCCCCGCCCCTAACCACCCCAGGACCCCACCCCCTATCCAACTCCCCTGCTCCCAGTCCCCTGACTGCTCTGACTCCTATCCACACCCCCACCCCCTGACAGGCCCCCTGGGACTCCCATGCTTATCCAACCCCACATCCCCTGATCGCTCCCCCCACAGAACCACCACTCCATCCAACTGCCCCCTGCTCCCTGTACCCTGACTGCCCCTGGGGACCCCCTGCCCCTTAGCCAATCCCCCGGCCCTGGCCCCCTTACTATGCCGCTCAGAACAGCATGTCTGGCAGCTGAGCTGCCCGGTTGGAGCTACACACGCTGCTGCGCTGCCTGGCAGGAGCGCGCAACCTGGCCGCCCAGAGCGCTGCCCATGCAGCGGCATGGCTGTGGGGGAGGGGAGACAGTGGGGGAGGGGCCGGGGGCTAGCCTCCCCAGCTGGGAGCTCAAGGGCCGGGCAGGATGGTCCTGCGGGCCGGATGTGGCCCGCAGGGCGTAGTTTGTCCACCTCTGGCCTCAAGAAACATATTTTTAGTTCATTCATTTACTCCTGCTTATTCATTACCTGAAGGCATCGTCTTTGATTGTAACATCAGCGTTGGTTGCTGAGGAAGTTATAGTCACAAACAGCAAATTTGTTACATTTGTGTCTAATTGTTTATAAAGGTGCTCTGCCTCTCAGAGTCAGCATACATACCATCTGATACAGCCCTTGATAAGATGCAACTTTGCCTGAAATCATAATCTTCTGTTTGTTTCTGTATCATCACGCCCACAGCGACAACTTGTGATGGTACAACAAATAAAGATTTTGTTTTTGCACCAATATGCTAGGCAACGGAACAAGGTGGGGAGAGAGGAGAGAAGCCAAATCAAGAGAGTCTAATTGTTTCTAAACAGTATGACACTCATAGTTTTCCAGAACTTTCTGTGGCTCTACATAGGGATCAAGCCTTCAGTGATCTTCCCCGGGGCTCTTTTAAATGTTGCAGTAATTTAGAACTATATTGAACACCCAGAAGTATTATTATTTAGGGTTACCATTTATCTCCACCTAAGTAACATACTATACAGAATCACTAGTTTTCTTTTACAAATGTTCTGTGTTTTCATTATTAGTGGAATTGGGACTCAAATGCAACCTCAAAACTGGACAGAGCCTATTTTCCAAATCTGGTTCAGATGCAGGCCAAGGTGACAGAAATCTCTCAAGAACAGTTTGTGAGATTTTGGTGCTGTCAAATGTAAACCCAAATCCTAGCCATGGGATAGCTGCATGTTGATGAGCAGCCTATTTCAATGCAAATACCACCTCCTTGGCCCAAAGCTAATTATTATTTACATAGAAAATTCCAGAGCTTGAGCTACACCCTTTTCAGCTAACTCTGAGCCTGGTCTTGTAATGTGCTGAGCACCTTCAGTTATGAAGTCTGTTGCAGATGTTAGGGTTCCCATCACCTTTCAGAAGATGTCAATGCCTCAGAGGATCAGGCCGATGTTTCCATTTAGAATTAAACAATTTTGTGGTGTCTTACTGCTTTCAAATAAATAAAACTTTGAGTCTCAGGTCCTAATAGACAAAGCAAGTCCTAGTTTTTCCTTATAATTTCTTTTAAATGATAGAGCCACTCAAGGTGATTGTCCTAAAATGTTACATATGATTAATTTATTTTGATTCATTAACATGAAAAGGACCTATCCATTGATCTAGAGATAATTGTAAATACATTTGTTATTACAGCTCCTTTTATTATCATCCTTACTCCAGTAATTATGCCAGACCCTTAACTGTCAACAGGCAGCCAAAATAAAGATCAAAAGAAATTCCTTCCTCTTTCACCACTAACCACTGTCATAATGCTCATCCCTGTTCAAAACCTAGAGAGAGAGCAGAGCAGCTCTGTAGCTGGGCAGTGAATTTAAAGTGAAGGGGCCTTCATAAAAAACATCTAGAAGCAGAGGAGAATTCTGTGAGAATTCTAAAGCACGGTGAGACAGAAACTTAGGGCATGTCTACACTTATCTCAGAAGCAATCAATCCAGCAGGCGTCGATTTATCGTGTCTAGTGAAGACACGATAAATTGACTGCCGAGCACTCTCCTGTTGACTCTGGTACAGTAACTCCTCGCTTAACCTTGTAGTTATGTTTCTAAAAAATGTGACTTTAAGTGAAACGATGTTAAACGAATCCAATTTTCCCATAAGAATTAATGTAAATGGGGTGGGAGGGAGAGGTTAGGTTCCAAGGAATTTTTTTTCACCAGACAAAAGACTATATTTTACATACACAGTCTATATACACAGTGTAAGTTTTAAACACACAATTTAATACTGCACGCAGCAATAATGATTGTGAAGCTTGGTTGAGGTGGTGAAGTCAGAAGGTGGAAGAGGGTGGGATATTTCCCAGGGAATGCCTTAGTGCTAAATGAAGAACAAGCACTTGGCTGAGCCATCAAGGGTTAATACATTGTTGTTAATGTAGCCTCACACTCTACAAGGCAGCACAAATGGTGGGAGGGGAGACAGCATGGCAGATAGAAACAGAAACACACCATGTGTGTGAGAGAGAGATGTGCATTGCCCCTTTAAGAATGCTGACCCCACTCTAAGTACATTGCTCTTTTAAGTAGATCAGCAAGTTGAGACAGCAGCTGCTGCCAGCAAGCTCCCTCCATCCTGAGCCCTGTCATGTGACATCCCTCCAGGGCTGGTGCAAGGATGTTTCGCGCCCTAGGCGAAACTTCCACCTTGCACCCTCCCTCCCCCCTGCCCCTGCCCTGAGGTGCCCCCTACCCCCTGCGGCAGCTCCCCACCCTCCCCCCACCCTGAGCAACCCCCCCCATCCCAGCTCACCCCTACTCTGCCTCCTCGCCCGAGCACACTGAGGTTGCTTCACTTCTCCTGCCTCCCAGGCTTTCGGTGCCCATCAGCTTAGGTGCTGCAAGCCTGGGAGGTGGGAGAAGTGAAGCAGCTCACCCCTGCCCCCGGCATGCTTGGGGAGGAGGTGGGGCAGGGGTGAGCTGAGGCGTGGAGTTCCCCTGCGTGCCGCCCCCCCACTTGCACTTGCTTCAGACGGCCCTTCCCGTGATACCCTGCCCCAGCTCCCTCTGCCTAAATGCCAGCAGCGACCGGAGCACCCAAAGATCCAGCTGCCGTGGTCGCTGCTGAAGAAAATGCCGCCCCCCGAAATCCTACCACCCTAGGCAACCGCCTAGGTCGCCTAAACTGTTGCACCGACCCTGCATCCCTCCCCCACACTCTATAGACAAGGGGTAAGTGGGGGGCAGGAGCAGGGGGGAGGGGGACACCCTAACATTAGCCCCCCTCCTTCCCCAGCTCCCCCCACCCCCAGCAAGCAGGAGGCTTCCAGGATCTATGATTCTATGATTCTATGTAAGCGCAGCTTCAAGGCAGAGGGCAGGATTGGCACATGGCAGTGGGAGGAGGTCCAGCTGAACTGCAGGCAATTGATAGCCTGCTTGGCGGCTGCCGCACAGGGCACTTAGGGGAGCGGGGAGCTGATGGGGGGGGTTTCTGGAACACCCAGGTTCCAAGCCCCCCATCAGCTAGCTGCAACGAGCTGCTCTTTCTGCAAGCAGTGGACGAAGTAGGTGGCTCCAAACAACATTATATGGGAGCATTGAGCAACTTTAAATGAGCAGGTTGTCTAATTTATCAGCAACGTAACAACAAAACAACGTTAACTGGAATGACTTTAAGTGAGGAGTTACTGTACTCCACTGGAGCGAGAAGTGTAGGCGGAGTCGAGGCGGGGAGCAATAACAGTCGACCTACCACAGTGAAGACATTGCGGTAAGTAGCTCTAAGTACGTCGACTTCAGCTATGCTATTTTCATAGCTGAAGTTGCGTAATTTAGACCGACTAAGCTCGTCCCCCTCCCCCAGTGTAGAGCAGGCTTTAGGCATGATAATGCTAAGCATTGACATCCCCAACTTTAGAATCACTGGGCTGATGAAAGAGAATGACTCTGTAGCCTGGCAGCCAGAGCACTTAGCCACCATGTGGGAGATTCAGGAGGTGATTTTCCTACTCCAAAGATACTTTATTATTTATCCACAGTGGAACAGCTTCAACACATCAAACTATCCCATAGCGCAATAGTTAGGTCACTCCCCTAAGAGATAGCAGATCTCTGTTCAAACCTCTATTCCCACTCAGATGGAGGGGAAACTTGAACAAGGGTAAGTGCCCTAACCACTGGGCTAAAAGTTATGAGCATCCTCTACATCACAGCTGTTTGGGGGAGCTTGCGTGCAGGGCCCAATCCCATAAGCAGGCGCCGAGGCTGCTTACCATATTGGGCCCCAAAGCCAAGTTAGGTGAAGGAGTGTGTATCTTCCCCTGGTTTGTCCATTGCACTGGAATGTAGGCATCCAGACACATAGAGTGATTCTGCAGTACATATGTTCAGAGGTAGAAACTGAGGTACCTACCAGGTTTCTGAATACCAATGGCATCTCATGCTGGGATTTAAACATCTAGGGCAGTGATGGGCAACCTGTGGGCAACCTGTGGCCCGTCAAGGTAATCCGCCGGTGGGCCGTGACACAGTTTATTTACATTGACAGTCCTTCAGGCATGGCCGCTCGCACCTCTCATTGGCTGGGAACAGCGAACCGCAGCTACTGAGAGCTGTGGGCGGCTGTGCCTGAGGGACAGTCAATGTAAACACACTGTCTCGCAGCCCACCAGCAGATTACCTTGATGGGCCGCAGGTTGCCCGCCACTAGGGCCTTTCGTGAATCGAGCCTATAGTTCCTAGGCCACTTAGGGCTTTTTAGGTCTACTTAATTGCCTTTAGCTCTAAGCAACATTTATTAAAAGATGACAACTACCTTGATGTCCTTTTAGCTACCAGTCCAAGATGTAAAGTTTGGCTCTGAGCCAAAATTCCCCAAAATTTGAGTGTCTCTGTATTCAGAAATGTAGTTAAGCCCATTAAGCCGATAGTGCTGTACAGAAAGGGATAGGAGACAGTTGCAAAATTGAGATCCAGATGTGAAACCAAGTGATTCAATGTTTGGATCTGGGCCTTTGTTCACACAGCTCTATTATGTTTTAGCAGTGAGATGTGGGATTTTGGTCAATAGGATCCATTGTTTTTCTTTATACACATTTTAGTATAAAACACACCTGTTAGTACTGTAACTTCGGGACTAAGCCTTCAGACACTACTTAGTCTCAGGAGGAGTGCTTACTGACATGAGGAATCAATATCATACTCGTAGTAAGTCACGCGGAGCCTGGAAATGAAGTCGCTGGAGCTATGCAGGCTTGTAGGTCCGCACTGGAACAGAGGCGTCTAGCGGGGCAGTTGGGCATGTACGTCCGACCCTGGGTTCTCAAATTCCCGTATAGCTGCTGCAGGCTGGGCGGGGGTAGGGGATGGGGGCCCGGCGCCGCGCTCGGAGGAGGTGCGGGGCTCCGGCCGGAAGGGGCGGACCAGCGGCCTGGACTCCTGGCTGGGTGTGGAGGATTGATCCGCCGCCCATGCGCAGGGCTGAGGTATGCGGGCGGCCCGAAGGTGAGTAGGCGCGGGATCAGCTTCTTAGGAGGGGCATGAGGCTGGCCCCATCGCCTCACTGGGGATGAGGGCTGGGCGCTCACCCGCCCTGGAGCGCGGCTGGCGGCTTGGGACGTGTGAGCGCCGGGGAGGGTTGCGCCTTCACCCCCACTCCGGTTACCGTGGTGTCAGGGCCGTTATTCCATAGAAGGTTAGTGCGCATGCTCAGTAACGTCTGCCTAAGCCTCCCCTGACTGGCCCTGAGAACAGCTGCTGCTCTGGAGCGGGGCTAAAGGGAGAGAAGGAGGGTGGGGGATGGGTGCAGCTTGCCCCCGGGGTGGAAGGAGGGGCAGGAGCTGGGGTTAACAATGGTGGCCATGGGATGGCAGGGGGGGGACACCTGCAGAGTGGTTTGAAGTGACCATGGATGGGGGGAGCCACCTGCAGTGGTTGCCAGAGGGGCAGGTGTTCCTGGCTGGCTGTGCTGCCTCAGCGCCCCTGCCCCAGGGTTGTGGACTTTAGAAGTGCAGTGTGGCTCTATGCTGAGGTGTTGCAGCTCTTGTCAGTCTGAAACAAGGTACTGAGTGGCCAAAAGAAAGTTGGTTCCCTGACACAACTGACATGTCCACCACCCTAAAACTGGTAACAATGCTGCCTGGGTTTGTGTGAGGAGAATGCTTCTGCAGGTGTAACGTGTCTGTAAGGAGCCTTACAGCAGTGCCAGGTTTGGCTTAGCTACTACGGTGTGCCTGCCTGGGACTCAGTTTCCTGTTTCCCACTGTAAATGGTGCATCTTACTATTTATTTTACTTATTTGGTTTTAAAATGGTATTTTATTACTAATTGCCCTTAGCACACAATCCGTTCCCTTGAATAACTCTATTCAGGTGTGTGTCATTCTTTACCTGTAACTAAGTTATGCACTGTATCACGTTATAGCTCCAGTTCCACTTCTTTTTCCTGTTCAAATGGTTTACCTTTGCCAATGTAGCAGCAACATTGCAAACTTCTAGTGTCTTTGTAATACACTGTAGATCATCATGACCTTTAAAAACAGGCAGGCTGTGAACTGCAGCAGATCAAGATTACAATATCTTTACTAGGGCATTTTCACTGATGTGTCTATTGTCGGTGTATGAAACATAGATCCAAAAACAGGCCTACTAACTGAGTGATTAGACAAGATTAATATTTTATTGGCGCTGCAACAGTATAGCCGCACCATAACAACATGTTAGTGTGGAAAAATTAAGCTAAATAATAAATACTTTGAGATGTACAAGTTGTCAACCAATGATTTAAAATTATAGTAACTTATCCTCCCTTAGACAATTTGCTTCGCATTACAGATTAAAATTTTTATATATTTCCTATATAATTGACTATGTAAATAAGACCGGATGTTTCCAATGAATAATTGTCTTAGAGCAACTTCATATTACAGGTAAAAATGTAAGGAAAAAAATCATTAAGGTTAAATCATGCTGCCTCCTGCAGTGAGGAGGGTGCGCCAGACTTGCCTTTCCCCATGCTGGTGCTGCTAAAGGAAGAGGGGGAGGTCAGAGTTGTGCAGGGAAGTATGGGGTGCATAGGAGGGGTCCATACATGTCCTCCATATTTATTTTCCTTCAAAAAATAGGCCTGACTCCATGTAAGTTCCTGCATTGTTCCTGCATCCCTTCCCAGCTTCTTAACTTGCAGGACCTCTGCTGCTGTCTGCTCTGGCATGGGGAGCACGGAAGACCAATCTGTTGAACAGGCAGAGAGACAGGAGGCCCCTGAGTTGGGGAGATGATGTTGGACAGTAAAGGAATTAACATGCAAATTGTCTTCAGTGACACTGGTAATCATCAAGTAGTCAGTGGCTGTGGACAGGGGGACCTGGGTTATGGAGATACTGAGAAATTATATATTTAAAAAGAAGAAGAAAAATAAAACCAAGCCCAAGGAAATTAACTGCCTAAAAACTTTAATACAGAATTAAGGTTGCCAAGTGCTGCTTCATGCCTGTGCAGAGAGCAGATAAACTTAAACCTCTAAAAAACAGGAAGTACAAATTTAAAGTAGCAAAGAGTCTTCTGGAACCTTGTAGACTAACAGACGTATTGAAGCATGAGCTTTTGTGGGTGAATACCCACTTCGTCAGATGCATGCGGATGCAAATTAAGGGATGCAAATAAAGGTATGTGCCACCCTTGCAATGTGACCTTAACTTTCCTCCCTTTTAGCAATGCCCAATAACACACATACACCTCTACCTTGATATAAGGCTGTCCTCGGGAGCCAAAAAATCTTACCGCGTTATAGGTGAAACTGCGTTATATTGAACTTGCTTTGATTCACCAGGGTGTGCAGCCCTGCCGCCCCCGGAGCACTGCTTTACCACGTTATATCAGGTCGCATTATATCGAGGTAAAGGTGTACTATCACTTTATCCTTAGAGATGCTGCAGCACACTTTGGGAACGCAGCACATGAGCATTATATAACAAAGTCTAACTCTTTCTCTTTGCTACAGCGAAACGTGGGCTTAGGTTCAGCTAAACAAACTGGAGCTACCCACACTTAGACACTGAGCCTGCTCCACACAGCCCATCCCAGACTGACAAAACATACAGAACTCAGTGCTGAAATGAGACATATCTGAGATCCCCCAAGGTACATATGCATCTCTCATATCCCAGGCACAGATCTGCAATTCAATAAAGTTAAATCTAACACAATTAATGGCAGCTGGAGTGCATGCAGATAAGTGCTGGAATTTGAATCTGTAGAACACAACACAAACAATGGCTTAGTCTCTTAGTCGTGCCTCATGTTTGCTTATTATGGCAGCACTGTTACTGAAGCATTGCCAGTGGCTTTTGCTAGCTCCACGGGGCAGCAGTAAATCAAATTTTATTCAAAACTGACATCACAAGGATGGGGAAAAGTGAGGAGCAGCAAATTCTGACAAGGACAACCCTCCTATTATAATTTGCTGCTTCTGGACCAGGGGACTGAGAAAGGTGAAGGCAGCAAATTTTGCCTCACATCAGCTTTTGCTACAGGTAGCAGTTTCTGACTTTGCTCGAGTGTTGCTGGCCCTTAGCTTTGGTATAGTGGTTGTATGCCCTCGAGCATTGGTGGGGTTAAATTTTAGAGCAGATGATGTGTTTCCACGCTGGTATGGTTTTGCCATTGAAAGGTGTGTGCTTGCACACAAGGTAGTTTCCAGGTTGCTAATATATAGAGCAGGGGTAGACAACCTATGGCACAGGTGCCAAAGGCAGCACATGAGCTGATTTTCAGTGGCACTCACAGTGCCTGGGTCCTGGCCACCAGTCCGGGAGGCTCTGCATTTTAATTTAATTTTAAATGAAACTTCTTAAACATTTTAAAAACCTTATTTACTTTACATACAACAATAGTTTAGTTATATATTATAGACTTAGAGAGAGAGACCTTCTAAAAAGGTTAAAATGTATTACTGGCACATGAAACCTTCAATTAGAGTGAATAAATGAAGACTTGGCAGACCGCTTCTGAAAGGTTGCTGACCCTGACATAGAGAGACCGGTAGCTCTGTTGCAAGCCCATTCCATGTTGTCCCTTCATAACTCTCTGAAGAGGGAAAGAAAGGAGGAGTCTCAGAGGGCTGTGTAGACTTGATTGCAGGGTTGATAACATTTGTGGCTTCTGGATGGTGTGTATTTAAGCCAGGATACGGTGTGAAGAGGAAACAAGTGAGGGCGTTTGTTTAGATGCTCCTACTTCTGCATTTCTGTTCCGTTAGGGAAGAAGAGGAGATGGAGTTGGGGGCCTCTTCATCCTCCATCTCATCATTACCAAAAACAGAAGGCAATCACTCCTCTGCTAGGCCATGAAACTGTCTTCCCCTCCCCATCTGTCACTGGTGGTGAGAGTAATCTGGAATTAACATCACAATGGTAGGTTTGGGGATGTTTTCTATGATCCACATATGTTCCTTGGACAAGCTAGTAGGGATCCACAGTCTAGCTTGCTGTTGTGACTTATAACAAGCTTGTGATACTTGGTATCTTTTTTAAAGTACCTAGGGTCATGTGATTACATGAGAATCTCAGCTGTCATTTAAAAAAATAACTTTCTAGCCCTTGTACTTGTGAACAAAAGCTCAAGAAGGCCCAAAAACTAGAAGGCAAACAAATAGCACTGTAAACTTTTTTTTAAAAATCTTGTGATTTTTGAACATTTGGAGTTGCCAATACCGTTGTGCCAGTTTAAGGTAGGGGTCCAAATTGCTGTCATGATCACATATATCAATCCTGTCCTGGAGCCCCTGTTTCCATTTTTTTAGGAGGAGAATGGTACATGCGTTTCTAGCATCCTGAGCCTGGATCCAGAGTTGGATCCAGGCAGTGGTTTTATCACATGGAGGGAGAACATCACTGACATCCAACCATGATTGCCTCCACACACTCCCTTTTAGATAGGGGAATAAACCCGGTTCTCTTCTAAAATACGGTTTTACATTTCTTATAACTATATTAAATGATACACAGAGTGTCAGTGAAAAGCAACTGCCTCTGAAGTGAAAGGGAACATCCAGGCATATAGCATATCTTATGAGGTGAGCAAGGGGAAATTCCATATGAACTGTAATGTCCATGTAAGAGAAGACTGAATAAGATCTTCTTGTAAATAGGAAGAGTGACTGAACTTCCCAAGATGTAGTGAATCTGATTTGTTTGGTAATGCCATACCATTACTTATTAGCAGGAATCCCAGTTTTCCGTGGAACCCCACCCCAAATACTCTGATAAAATCCATAAGTATCTGTGTCTTTCTGCAATTAAAATGAAACGCTGAACTTCAGTTTTCCTAGCCACAATATATACAGAAATCAGGTGAACACAATGTTTATCCAAGCCTCCATTATCCAACTCATTGTGTTAGCTGAACCACCAGCTGCCCGAGGCTGACTGCCCAAGCCCCCATCTTAAAATAAGGGATAGAAAGCTCTTTGCCCATTCTTCTGATTATCAGAATTTTTGATTATCCGATTTGTCCCTGATCTCAATTAGATAGGATAAATGAGGGTTTCACTGTGTATGTTTTTATTTGTTCACAAAATGTAAAAACTAAAGATTCTCTGTTTAAAAACAAATTCTGTGTTTTTCTGTGGCAAACAGATTTCTAGGATCCCTGCTTATTAGCAATAGCTCAAAACTGAACACATTAGAACTTAAGTATCAGAGGGGTAGCCGTGTTAGTCTGGATCTGTAAAAGCAGCAAAGAGTCCTGTGGCACCTTATAGACTAACAGACGTTTTGGAGCATGAGCTTTCGTGGGTGAATACCCACTTTGTCAGATGCATGTTTTGTTTCCTTACTTAATTGAACATTAGAACTTGTTTATTTGGGAATACCTAATCTCTTGTATGGTGCAGATGGGCATATTTCATCTTTTTTTTTAAGAGCCTTCCAAAGATACCATTTCTGATCATATTGGGGTAGCGATTTTTGCACATTGAGCTTTAACACTGCCACTGCTGTAGCATAACTGCCAGCACTCATTATGTTAATGACTATATTGTGTGAAATTCTGTGTCAGCTTTGGGAGACTACTGTGAGAGAATGGATCAGCTAGGGTGTGTGTGTGCGTATACATTTCAGATTGCTAGCTTGTATCTTCTACTCTCTGTGCTGCTATCTTCTTCCAATTCTTACATTATCTGTAAAGCAACCAAGCAGTAGAAACAGAAGGGATAGGGTTAGTCCTGCTCCCATTATAGTTGATAGCAAGACTCCAATTGACTGCAGTGAGAATAGAATCAGGCCTGTAGTTTGTATTCTGGAATGGGATTCATATGTATTTTCTGAGTAGCAGCCGTGTTAGTCTGTATCCATAAAAGGAACAGGAGTACTTGTGGCACCTTAGAGACTAACAAATTTATTTGAGCATAAGCTTTCGTGGACTACAGCCCACTTCTTTGGATGCATGGAATGGAACATATATTGAGGAGATATATATACACATACAGAGAGCATGAAAAGGTGGGAGTTGCCTTACCAACTCTGAGGCCAATTAAGTAAGGAAAAAAACCAAAAACTTTTGAAGTGATAATCAAGATAGCCCAGTACAGACAGTTTGATAAGAAGTGTGAGAATACTTACCAGGGGAGATAGATTCAATGTTTGTAATGGCTCAGCCATTCCCAGTCCCTATTTAAACATAAGGTGATTGTATCTAGTTTGCATATCAATTCCAGCTAAGGCAACTCCCACCTTTTCATGCTCTCTGTATGTGTATATATATCTCCTCAATATGTGTTCCATTCCATGCATCCGAAGAAGTGGGCTGTAGCCCACGAAAGCTTATGCTCAAGTAAATTTGTTAGTCTCTAAGGTGCCACAAGTACTCCTGTTCTTTATATGTATTTTCTGTTGAATGGCAGTGCTGTTCATGCCAGCGTGTTGCTCTGATAGCTTGAATCACATGCTGCTTGGTAGTTTTGTGATGTTATGGCATAAGCTTTACTTTGTTTACTGACTGACCCTTCTTTCCTTTCAGGATAAGACATACTTGGCTCTTCCTGTCCATAGAAGGAGGAATTGCTAGTTGGGATATGACATTCCGTAAGAGGTTTCCTGCTGTCCTCTGAGGCCCAGGAGTAAGGGCATCTGTTATTAATAAACTTAGCAGAATAAAAATGTCTTTGGTAACTGCCTTTTCCACCATAGCTTCCTCAGTTTGTTCTGCTTCTTAGGGATAATTCCTCTTTTCCTTGCTTAGTGAAAAATCTCATTGACTTCATTGGAGTCTTGAGTAAGGGGATCAGGATTCTTAGTGCTATCAGCTGCATTCCCCTGCTGTATTTGATTAATTTCATCTGGTTTTTTTTTTTTTGGGCGGGGGGGTGGATTGTAGGGTTTTTTGGGTTTTAGGTCTGCAGTGGAATTCAATATTTTCCTCTTTCATAATGAAGTAAAAGATCTTAAATTTCTTAGACAGTCTAACAGCATCATACTTTGACGACATCTCCAGGGCATTATCGAAGAGAAATGTTCACAGAAACTTTTCCTGTATAGTGGATGAATAAGAGGATGAAGGAATACTACAAACAGCAGCAATATAGTTGACAGGTAAACATTCTCTCCCTTTAGTGCTCTGAAACATATCATTATGCTAAAGTAATTTTTAATTGGAAAGTTAAACTGCTGTAATATAAAAGCAAAGTATACATAGACAATTTCTAATTTGCAAAATTGGAGATTCAAAATATCTTTCCATAACACTTAGAATTTCTTTCAAAAATACTCATATTATGTAAGCACCTAAATAATGCACATAGAAGCACATGCTAAATTGCAGCGACACAGTTCTGTATATGTTGAAGCCACACAGTATTGCATGTAGTTATTAGGATATTCTGGCTTGACCAGATTATCCTAAAAGTCATAGTACACAAAAATATGTATTAGAAAGTCAGTATACTAGAATTCTTTTAATAGTGAGTAGTGTCACTTCTCTCCTCTTCTTCCCCCTTCTCCCTCAGAGTCCCTTTTCCCTTGGATAACTTCACTGTAAGCAGAACTGTGGTACCATTGCAAAAGTGGAGTGTGCTGAAGTAGGTTGGGACACTTGCACTACTTCACTATAAAGGAAATTCCAAGACAAAAATATATTGAAATGGAGGTAAAGTTGAAAGTACATATCTGTAACTTAAGTAAAACACACTTCAGCTATTACAAACCCAGGAATTCAGATTTAAGGTTACGTTTAAGAGAAATCCAAACACGTTAAGGTATGGCAAACAACCTTAACTGTGCCCTGTAGTGAGTCTGCACAATACCAATGGATTATGATTCAGGTTAGATTAAGCTGATTTTTAAAGATCAGTTTATTTTAATATTTTTCTGAGTTTTAACTTGTTTTGTTTTGTTTTTACAAAAAATACATGTGCTGAAAACTAGTTAAGTGTCCAGTTATATTTTGTATTCTGGGCTGTGGTCTCATCTGAGTGAGGGTAAAGCGCAGTGCAGAGTGATAAAATGTTTATATCACAGTTGTCTTTTAAATAAAGCAGTCTAAGTCTATTTTTGTTTAATATCAGCAGGGGGCATTAGATTTCTTTTTTAGTAAGCTAAGCTTTTAGACTCTTTGTAGGTCTATAAATACATGCAACGCTGTTTGAAAAAGATTACTCAAGATTGTTCAGACTCTTTAAAAAAAAACCAAGTAGTTTTTTGAAGTCTTGTTACAATGTATCTGAATTAAAAGTCTGAGGAAGAGCTCTTTGTAGCTCAAAAACTTGTCTTTCACCAACAGAAGTTCCTCTAATAAAAGATATTTGCTCACCCCTCCTTTGTCTCTCTAGTAATCATTATGAGCTAGCATCTTCCAAAGGATGCCTTGTACATGTTCTATTGGTGATCTATGTCCTTCAGGAAAATAAGCAGAAGCAAAGAAATTAGACATTGTATTTTCAGATAATTTGTGCCTGTTAGCTAGAAAAAGATTGGATTTTTTTCTGTGGTGTTTGTAAGCATCTAGGTTTGAATACCATGGGTTATGAACTTCTGGAGGGGAACCACATAGCGCTATGATTGTATAAGAGATGGTGCAATCTTGTCAGCGCTGGAAGTCTTAAAAGGCAGACAAGGGGTAGGTGGAAAAAAATGGTCATTTCTAGTCTTTGTATTGGTGACTGAGGCAGACAGAGATGTGGAGCCAGATCTTGGCTCATACTGAGGTACCTGATCAAGACCCACATTTCTGAAGTGCTGAGCACCCAGCTGTTCCCATTGTGACACTTATAGGCAGACTTTCAAAGTGCTCAGCACCCACTTACTTTGGCGTCTAATTGGCAGCTGACCTCTTTTAAAATCTGGTCCTGATTGTGGGTGCAGAGTTGTCTTGAAAATCATACCCAAGGTCAGACAGGGAGTCTGAGACAGGGCTGGGAATAGAATTCAGGTGTCCTGAGTCCCAGTCGGATGCTGTAATAAGAGGGCCCTCTTCCATCCCATGAGGATTAATTAGTGCCATTCCTTTCCAGTTTGTCTGACTGGCAGGCTTCTACTTACACTGAAGTCATTGTGTCCAAGGTTAACTGGCTCATAATGCTTGTAATGTTTTAGATTTTTTACATACATTGGCTGCTAGTAATTAGTGGTGCCATCTTTACTCCTTTCTTTTCCCCAGAGTTCTCTTCAGTCCTTGGAGCACATTGTTCTCCAACCTGTTGTTTAATATTTGGAATCATGTCCTCTGCACTTTTAAGTAAGTAGGGATCCGCCTTGGTAGAACTTGTTCCCTTTCACATCAGGAGTAGGGGAAACTTTCTGGTCTTTGGTTTTTGTTTTGTAAACTTTGGTTGTCAAGCCCTGTGACATGCATACTATGGAGTGCTATTTACTTAACATTAAGTCTGTATACCAAAGGTGAGGTTATTAGATGATCTGAAGAGCCGTCATCAGAAACAAGCAGCTGTACAGAGTATGAATAGAGGGAAACAGTTTTCCCCGCCCTCTAAGCTGACTATGTATGGGAGGAGGTGGGAATCTTCTGTCAGTATTGTAATGGGTACCCTAATGACACCTCTACCTTGATATAATGCAACCTGATATAACACGAATTCGGATATAACGCAGTAAAGCAGTGCTCCGGGGGGGCGGGGCTGTGCACTCTGGTGGATCAAAGCAAGTTCGATATAACGTGGTTTCACCTATAACTGTTCATTATTATTTGCATTTCATGCAGCTTGAACTATGAAAGAAGACTAGTCCAATTCACTTTCTGGCTCTCATGCACTGTCACAGTCTTGCAATATTGGGATTAGAGACACTGCAGGGAAATATTTGAATAGGAACAAATCCTTTCTTAAATCTGTTTCATGACGACAGGGGTATTTTTTGTAAAGGTGTATGTGTTTACATGCTAAGCTTGCAAACTTCTGGCACAAACCTTAAGGTTTGAACCTGATCTACTTTACAGTGGACCAGTCCTGCTCCCATTTAAGTCAATGACAAAGCTGTTTGGCAGGATTGGGTAGATTCTCCATTTATGTAGTTGGCTAGTTCAATATGTGCATAACTAATTGTTTTTATTGTATAGGTTTTTTTGAAGGAAATAGCCATTTCTTTGTGTGTTCAGCATATTATAAGGAGCTTGGTCTGTGTCACTGAAATACTTACGGATGTAGGCTTGTAATTCTAATATTTGTTTAGTTTGCTTGTATAGAGGTTGACTCTTCACTAGCATATTCAGCCAAGAGCAAGCAGTTCATGAGGAGATGAGGCTGTGCCAGGTCTAAAAATGGGAAGAGACAGCATATTTGTCTGCACTTGTTTGTGTCTTTTTGTGTTTATATCCTCCTGGTCACTTCCTGCTTACATAAAAAAACTCAATAACTACAAATGTAATACAATTATTTACCTCTTTTCCATCAAAAGAAATTGCCAACTGTTACCAGGTTTTGAGCAGTAATTTAAAAAAACACTTTAGTCATCTGTTTTTGTGTGTCACCATCCTTCCAGCATCAAGCTTTAAATGAGTATAAGACACTGGGTTGATGTGCTGAGAGCCCTTAACTATCTCTGGAATTAAGGGTGCTCTATACTTCATCCTTTAGTAGATGAGACTCCAAAGGAGAAAGCTGTTCATGAATAAGATCAGTCACCACTCATCTAGTCACCAGCAAACTTCAATCATAATCAGAATGTGGTGTTCAAAATATAAGTGGTGGCTAAAGAACAGTGTTTAGCAGGGCCAGTGTAGTTTTCCTTTTCTGATCTCATGATACCAAGCCACATTTTGTCGTTACAATTTTAGGCAGATGATAAAATGAGTACAAGTGCATTCTTAATGTACTAACCTTTTCCATCTGCATTTCTTTCAGCAAGAAGCTGGCTCCCAAAAGTTGTGACCCAGGATTTTGTAAGCCTCTTGAAGTTCTGCTGCACACATCTATCTTGTAGCTGCTTCTAGTGAATATGTCTATGAAATACTTAAAATGGAGTTTTTTGGCACTTTCGATGCTTTCTGTCATAATAATGACATGGTACCTGACACTTCCTTTGCATACTGTGATAGAGCATACAAACTGGATGTATTTCTATGAATATGAGCCAGTTTACAAGCAGAACTTCCTCTTCACGCTGCGGGAACGTTTGAAATGCAAAGATACAAATCCGTTTCTGGTCATCTTGGTGTCTTCACAACCTATGGAGATAGAGGCAAGGCAGGCCATTAGAATAACATGGGGTTCTAAAAAATCCTGGGGGGACAGTCAGGTTCTAATACTGTTCTTACTAGGACAAGGAGCTGAAAGAGAAGACAGCTTAGCATTATCAATAGAAGATGAAAGTATTCTGTATGGCGACATAATTCGCCAAGATTTTATGGATACTTACAACAATCTTACCTTGAAAACAATCATGGCATTCAGATGGGTGTCTGAGTTTTGTTCAAATACTAAATACATTATGAAGACTGATTCTGATGTTTTCATCAACGCTGGCAACTTATTAATGTTTCTTCAAAATGTCAATTCTTCAGACAGTTTTTTTACTGGTTACCCTCTAATTGATAACTTTTCCTACAGAGGGTTTTACAGAAAAAGATATATTTCTTATGACGAATATCCATTTAAGGTATATCCTCCCTACTGTAGTGGAATGGGGTATATACTTGATGGAAAACTGGCTCTGAAGATTTATGAAATGATGAGTCATATCAAACCTATTAAATTTGAAGATGTTTATGTTGGCATTTGCTTAAATATACTAAATGTGAACATCCATATTCTAGAAGATACACAACTCTTCTTTTTATACAAAATTAACTTTAACATCTGTAAATATAGACACTTGATTGCGGTACATGGTGTGTCTTCAAGTGAAATGATCAGATTTTGGCAGGATTTATTGACTGACACCTCACTCACTTGCCACTGATCCCAATTAATATATGTCTGTCAAAAGCTGACCTTTGTCCTGGCCTCTTGGTTTGAATTGCACTGTAGAAAGTGTCTAAATTGAGTTTTGTAGAACAAGGAAATGGAAATGGGGTTTTAGGAAGGATCACTCAGGCTTATGGGACCATCTTGATTTCGAGCACCATTAAAACAGCAGAATATCTCTATAGAGGGTTTTCAGTATTGTGGTTTTAAATTGAGAATGAGACTTTGTTGCACCTTTTTTATTTCAGAATTATTTAGATTATATAGTAACAGTATTCTGCTCACTCTACTCCTCTGCTTCATTTCTGAACAGTCTGCTGCAAGTATAGGGTCATCCTGCCACCTCCCCAGGAATCTGTTGTCCTGGGATTTATGGAACTACAGCAGCATCATCCCTTTTTCCTCTCAAAGAACTCTCCCACAAACCTAGACCCTGGGGAAAACTCCTGTTTTCCTTCATATGGATACCCAGCCCATTCTAGGGAGTGTCTCATCCTGTGTCCCCATCAACACATGAACTCCTCCTCTGCACTTCATGATGCTCAAAGTTGCTTGCTTAGTCAACACGAATTCCTTTAGAAATATTGTGCCAAGATTTTCAAAATTAGGAGCCTAAAATTAAACAGCCATGTTTTCACTGAAGTCAGCAGAATTTCCAGGTACTCTGCATTTCAGAAAATCTGGCTTCTTTTTTAGGTGCCTATATATGTATTTTATAGAATTGCTTTAATGACTTCAGATAGCTGCATAATTTTATGTAGTGGTAATTGTGTTCTGAGTATATTAAAGTAGAGGGCCAGTCTACTTAGTTCAAATAAACTTACTTTCAAGTTGCTCTGCAATATAGGACAGCAAAATTTATGCACTAATAGGCCCATCTCCACACCTATCAGAATCCAGGCAGGGAGAATAAGCAATGAGATTTGCTGTGAAACTTGTCAGTTTAAATGGCTTTCAAATGCTGAGATCAGCTTCCATTTGCAAAATGAACTCTTTGCTTCAGAGTTTAAAATAAAAATTTGGAAATATTGTTACTAGACTTTTCTCTAACAGGAATTTTAACAAAAGAAAACAAATGCAATTTTGTATGTAAAGTCCAGTATTTTATTGTCTTAGTCATATCAGCAAGGCCATGTTTCCAGTAGTTTACGCTTCTGGTAGACAATACAGAATCTGCAATTGCATTATCATAGTTGTTATTCTTGATACATCTAAAATCTATCACATACCAAAGATACAACAGTTACATCCTGTACATCTAGCACTGCCACTTTACTTCTAGTCATACTATAGCTAATGTTATGATATTTACATTTAATTTGACTTTTAAGTAGTCTCTTAGAGACAAATGTAGAATAGATATAAAAAAACTCCACTACTAATACCACGAATGAGGTTTCATCAATATTTTTTATGTGCACTATGATCAGTGTTGAATTTTGATAACTTTGTAATAGTAACAGCTTATTATTTTAAACCTACTATGACTTGAACATTTGTTTATTTTAATTGTGAGTGTTTGCCCCATGAACACTGAAATTCAGTATAGCCGGACAGTGGTTAGTATTGCTTTAAAAAAAATACATTAGATTGAATCACAAAAAGACTTTGCAGTCTTCACAAATCTGATGTAAGGCAGACGGCTCCAGCTGAGAAAATAGGTATGACAATAAGAGAAAAGTAACTAATTTTCTCCGAGCAAGATATTTTTGTGCCTGACAAGGTTCTATGGCCCAGAGTGAGAAACACTGATCAGCGATTGCAGGGCTTTTGCCTTCAGAAATGTAGATTTATACATTGTTTATTCAACCTGAAATTGTAACTTAAAGTGACAAAAAGTAACTTAAAGTGACAAAACTGATCTTTTATTTTGAAACAACCTCCTAGTAACAGACATTTTTCTTGCTTCCCCCATTTCCAAACATCTGAATTTATTACTAGAAGCATAAAAATATGTATTGCTGCTTGCCATGTTACTTCAACAGAAATGTTTGCTATTTTTAAAAAAACAAACCTGATTGTAAGAGGGGAATTTAAAATAATCTTGTGAATTTACACCATCAGTCAATTTTAATGTAGACTACAATCTGGGCCTGGACTACTATGTCCCCTTAACATGTTCTGATGAAAATGAAGTGTAAACTTCAGGCCAAGATTTGTTTATGACCCTGTTTATGAACTTATTGGCCTTGCAAATGATGCAGATGAAGCAGGTCAAGCATCCTTCAGGACCATACATGTTCTTAGAGAGAGCTGGTATGAACAAAAATGCCTCAAACAGTGTTTGGTATTTAGAGTTTTATTCTAGTTATTGAAAATAGCATTCACAATGTAAAATTACCACTGTATCTATCACCTGTATAGTCTGCCAGTAGTGTTTGCATATTTAACTGTTTAGACATTTTTACTGGGATTCATTGATTGCGTACCTTCAAATACAAATAGTAAATACTTAACCTGACTAGGTGCATTGCAGGATTAACCATGTTAATGAAGACCAGAGACTACATAAATTGTTTGCCTGTACCTTGTTTTGGCATTGTTTTATGTCTGCCATTTGTACAGTAATAAAAGAAGAAAATTTACAGCAGTATTTACAGCAAATTGTGTTAAATCCCCTGTTTCATTTATCTTGGTATAATTAGTTTTTAAAAGTTTGAGTAATTTAAACTGAATTTAGTTATGCTTGAAGTCTGTATTCAGTGTACATAATATACCACACAAACTTGAACTAGAAACTGATTGAGGGTAAACTATATAGGATGTGAACACTGAATTCCTAATCTGTCTATATCAGACATGTTACTATATGTTACTTAAGTTATAAAACCCAGAAGCTGCAAACGTGGGACTCATGCTGCACTCCTTAGACAAGATTCCCAGTGACATCAAGGGGATTGGGGTTGAGTGATGTTTTGGATCCTTATAGGAAAACTGTAGCTCTTCCTATTCTTGAAATAGAATCTGTGATTTGGGAGGGATTTGAAATGTGTTCCTCTGAATGCTGCTTGTTAAAGTGATCTACTTGATGCTATATACACACATACTACACTTCAAAGATTGAAAAATCATGTTTGTATACTAGTAGTAACGTGATGGAAGGGAAACAAACACTTTCCACAAAGCAAGGATATATGGCTTTTGTCTTATTTCCATGTGTAGTGGGGTCTATGTTTTCTAAAATATTAAAACTGTAACTTGGTTTATAAATATATGTTGGGCTTCTGATAATCATAAAGGGATTATAATCCCTAACAGGCCAATGTGGTTTTAGATTGTTTTTCTGTAGATGCCTGCTAAGAAGGTATCTTTCTAATCTCTGAGAGAATATAACCTGTGCTGTATTATGGTTTGTCTCACCTTCAGTTTTAGGGCTTTATTTTGCATCCTTAAAACAAGCAAATGCTGTAATGTATTGAAAATATCAAGTAGAATAAATTAAAGCCAACTGAGCCTAATCATTAGGTGTTAACTTTATAGCTAAAACTTCACTAGCTCTAGCCTTGTGACTGAAGTTACTTATAACATTACTTTCTGCAATCCACGTTAATCTGACTGGCTATTAAAAATCAGACTTTTAAAAGTTCATTTAAGGTGTCAATAGTATATACATGCTGACTCACTATGCAAGATATGGAAAATTTAATCTGCTGTCTTGCCCAGGACTCTTTGTAATGCATTGTCTGCAGTGTTCCTTAAAGCTATAGAGAAGACCTTTCTCTCACAATTTAGATTTTTGAAGTAAAAATGCAAACTCTAAGTGCTTTTGGTTTTGAATGAAAAGCAACTGCAAACTTTGTAAAGCATAGAGAGGATCTTGGATATGATGATGTAAATGTTAAACAACACTACTTGTTTTAACAGTGTGGTTTAGTTACTGTCATACCTCAGGCTCTGCTCTTTTAATCCACAAAATACTGCACTGATCTGATCTAACAACCCAAACAGCAATCATTAAAAAAGTAAGCATTTTTCCTGAGCAGTCTTCCATATACCAGGGCCAGACATGGTTCTACAACCTCTAACTGCAATACTGGTCTTTGTATTATTACTTCTAAAGTACCCTGCTGCCCACCCCCAACCCCTTCTCCTCATCCCACTACAGCAGTAGAATCACAGGGATCCCACTTAATTATAATTAATTAAAAAGTGAATGGTCATGAAACTAGACAAGGACTAGGTCTTTTTGGTAAAACCTGCCTTGGTAAACCACTGTCTATATTTCATACCTCACACCTGTATAATCTGAGTAGTTTGTTAAGGAGAGTTGAATTGAGTCAATATAGAACAAAAACTACTTCAGAAATTTAGCTTTTGAACACTAATGCTCTAAAGGGATGTTCCCTGTGTGATAATCTTTAAAAAGTGGTATTTTACTTAGAGACACTCGACAGACAGACACGATTGTCTGTTCTGGGACCAATGTTATTTGACCACTAACCGAAACCAATGTGTTATGGTTTAATAGATTATGCACTGAGATTTATAAAGAATGTAACCATAACTGATTAGTAATTTACTGTGAATTACCTGTATAGAATACACACTGAACTGGATTTCTGAGCAGCTGGTTCCCTATAAACTAATGCACCTCCCAAGGTTCAAGGGATAGAGCTGTTGAAACCCAGGACTTGTAAATGCAGGGAAATACTGTCCCCCTTTCCATTTGTGGCTCAAGGAATATGGACTTTTTCCTCTCTTGGTCTTACGAAGATACAAGAAACTAGCCTCTTCTAAAATTAGGATTCAAACCTTTTTCCTCCAGAAGGCCTCTAATGTGGTTTTCACAATCATATTTATAGTTTTAGATAAGCCTCAGTTGCTTTGACCTTTTACATTTTACGGTACCTAAGATACTCATATAATAGTTGATTCTATATATACTCCATATTCAGAGGTCCTGCTCAATGAAACTTTTGCATATGACGCACAAAAACCAAGTCCTTCAGTGCTATATAAACAAACCTAGTAATTCAATATACAAAAGTATACTTCAGTTAGAATGTAAATGTCCTATGAAGTTCCAGTCTTTAAATTTGGAAAGATAATTATAAACTTAACCACCATTAAAGATTAGCAGCTATATCACATGTCTGCTAAACCTCAAGCTGCTAGTCAAATTAATTGCCTGTAGCTTTAATAAAAAAACCTGAACCTTCCATTTTTCAAAACTACTTTTTTAAGGGCCTGATCCTAGATGTTACTCTGGACTGGTGGTAGATTGCTGCAGAACAGCCTTCAAGATTGAGGCCTAAAACCTATTTTAGAAAATGGAAGGCTGAGGTTTAAAAAAAAAAATACAGATTTTTTTCCTCTCCATATGAAATAAACACTCATGTATCACCAGTATCTTCCTACTTTTTAGGGCAGTGATATCTTGTCTGTTAAAAGGTAGCTGGTTTCTTGAAAAGCTTTTTTTTATATTTTCAAAATACAGAGTTAGAACTTATTTAGCAAATATATTGTTACTTCAAGCTGGCCTAACTGCTCTAAAGCAAAGAATTTCTTCTGACTTACTAATAAAGTTAAAGCACCATCAGACAGCTCGGGTCGGCAACCTTTCAGGAGTGGTGTGCCAAGTCTTCATTTATTCACTCTAATATAAGGTTTCATGTGCTAGTAATGCATTTGAACTTTTTTAGAAGGTCTCTTTCTATAAATCTATAATATATAACAACTATTGTTGTATGTAAAGTAAATAAGGTTTATAAAATGTTTAAGAAGTGTCATTTAAAGTTAAAACACAGAGCCCTCCGGACTGGTGGCCAGGACCCGGGCAGTGTGAGTGCCACTGAAAATCAGCTTGCGTGCCACCTTTGGCATGCATGCCAGAGGTTGCCTACCCCTGTGATAACTGTTTTACAGAGTGAACACTAAACCTCTTACCCACCACAAGAAGGTTACCATAAAAATAATGTCACTATACAAACAATAACCTAATACTGATTTTACAATTGATCCTTTCACTTAATGACAAATCTTCCACTCACTTCAATGGGAGTAAGATCACTATTCCTGCCCTTTATTTTTAAAAATAATCTTCTGGCACATTTCACTGACCAGACACTTGCATTTCAAACGCTGTGCTTAATACTAAATGTTACAGGAAAAAAAAGTTACAAAATAAAACAGCTGGTGCTGCCAACCTGGAGACGATCTGTGAATTTCAGAACCTGCATGTTTGGCCACGGTGGCCAGAACAAGCTGTACCGTCACCAAACTTTTGGATGCCACAAACAAACAGTTAAGTTGCTTCACATGCATTCACTGATACGATAAGGTAAGACAACCATGTTTGGAGAGATCTTGGCAAGAAAGACCAGGCAAGTTGATGACATGGCTCTAAATGCCAAACAGGTCCTCAAACTTTTTGGTGGCTAAATTCTGCTCTTGGATCTGTATACGTAATAAACCATGGGTGCATATGTCCAGACACCACAATCATCAGTGGAGACTGAATCTGGGACCTTCAACACTAGTATAAAGTGCACTTCTGTGCAGTGGGAATGCGTAGACCTTACACAGGACCTCTGCACTGGGGTAAATTTCATGCATCGTCTGCTTGTGCTAAAGGAGCTACTACAGTAACACCTCAGAGTTATGACCACCTCAGGAACGGAGGTTGTTCGGAACTCTGAAGAAAATGTTATGGTGGTTCTTTCAAAAGTTTACAACTGAACATTGACTTAATGCAGCTTTGAAACTTTATTATGCAGAAGAAAAATGCTGCTTTTAACCATCTTAATTTAAATGAAACAAGCACAAAGTTTCTGTACCTTGTCAAATCTTTTTTTAAAATGTTCCCTTGTTTTTTTCAGTAGTTTACATTTAACACAGTACTATACTGTATTTGCCTTTTTTGGGGGGTGGGGTGCGGTGGGGGTGGGGGACGGCTCTACTCCTGCCTGACTGCAGTTCCAAATGAGGTACGTGGTTGACCGGTTAGTTTGTAACTAGTGTTTGTAACTGAGGTTTTACTGTGTTAACTTTCAGTCAGTAGGCTACTATACTTGGGCAAGACACTAGAGGGAGAGATGATCACACAGAAAGGCAGTGTGTTATGCACATCAGGACCTTGCTGACAGACAGAATATGAGGATAGATTATAGTTCTTTAATTATTAAAGCACAGACTTTGTGAAGAGTTCATAGTACAGCACGCGTATAACACAACACAGTAAAACTGCAAGGGTCTGCTATAAGAATATGTATCAAAGTGTACTCAGTTAATTTGGCTCTGGAAAACCACCAGTTTAGAATACCATTGCCAAGAAGAGCAACATTTTTTTAAAAAGTGAAGGGTAACTACAAGTTTACAATATTTAATAATGAACAATACACATATGTTGGACACTGGCACCAGTTTAACATAGCAGCCTCTCTCATCTGGACACACAGACTCAAGGTTCCAGGTACTTGGAAATGGATACAGCCACTTTAGGCTAGATCCACAAAGGGACTTAGGTGCCTAGCTGCCCCTTTAGATGCTTAAGTCCACACTTAGGTGCCACTGAAATCCTCAAAACCCCTGCTCAGATGCTGCCTAACCCTGCACCCACCTAAGCTCCCCAGTAGATCTGCTACTGGGCCTGTGCAAGAGCACCGAAGGTAATACCACCAAGCTGCTCACTGCAAGTGAGGCATTCCCTGCCTCTCTTGCCTGTGGTGCCTGATCCAATAGGTATGTGCTGAGCACCTCTAACCCCCTTAAAGACAGCGTGGGGCAACGAGATCAGGACATTTTTTGGGGAGTGGGGGCAAAGCAATGTGTGTCCACCCCCACCAGGAATACATAATAGGCCAGTGGTTTGAGCATGCATCTGAGAGACAGGAGGCCTGTTTTCAAATCCCCACTTTGATGTGGAGCTGTGCCTTGAGCCTTGGTTTCCCACATTCCAGATGAGTGTCCCAACCACCTGAACATTAAAGGCTTTTATAAGTGAGATGCAGATCATCTTAGTCTTGTCCCTAGTAGGTAGCCGTCCACCTCAGAAAATCGCTATAGATTTCAGCATGGCTCCGTATGACTGGCAGGGTTTACTTAGGAAAGTAGGTTTTTAAGGTAGATGCATTGACAGAATATGGGGGCAAATTTGCACAGTTCCTGCCCTCTTCATATACCACTTTCTTTAACTCTAAAGTGAGTCAGCCCCCCCCATTTTTTTTTTTTTTAAGAATAAAATCCACCATTTGTATCAAACACAGATGGTGGAAGTGAATTTCTTTGGCAAAGGAAGGGAGTTATTGCAATTATTGACAGTGCTATGGCAGACTAGTAAAGCCACAGGTTTCATACACCATGCATAGCAAAGAAGTTAATGGTCAAGGAACACAATAAAAGGAAAATTCAAGACAGACAACAATAACTAATGCTTTCCCGAATGCAAACATTGAACATAGGCTGAAATAGCTTTGTTCAGGTATCAGACGAGAGTAAGTTCTGAGAATTAATCCTGGAATAAATACGAAGGTCAGTGCTACCCACAAAGCAATTCTGTGATCCAGTACTGGGTTTCTCAAATGCTTCCGGATTGTGGGAGAGCCCAGCCTTGCGGGAGGACTAGGATCACACAGATCCTGCTGCCATAACAGTGGGAGCAGGCTTAAAGAATAGTCCTGTGCAGGGCTCTAGACTGCAGCTCACTGCTAAGGCAACAGTATCTCATGGATCACCTACCTGCCTTCCCAATCACCACCCCACACCTTACCTGTGTCAGCTATGGTACTTGAATGTGTACATGTACAGTTAACAGCACAGTCAAATCCTTTTTCCTGGGCTCCTGATACAGGCCTAGCTACTTCACAGTAGGTGGAGTGATTCTAGCTGCATGCCTGTAGAGCTCTGGAGTTCCCTTCTGTGATCTGCTGGCTGAGCTAAAGGGAGCGTACAGGGCCTAATCTTGGTACCTGCTTTAAGAAATTCCCTTTAGCTCATGTGGTAGAGGCATAGAGAGGGGGGTTTTGGTAGCTGAAGGACCATCATCCCCACCTGTGTATGTATGGAAGACTTAACTGATAGATTCATTACAGCAAGATTGTAGCTATAGGCTGAAGGGATTCAGCTTTCTGCTGAAGTACTTGATTGAGATAGCTCCAGGGCTATATTCCCTGCTCATGCCTACTGGTTCCTCCTCTACATTTGTAGTGGTCCCTTAGTAGAGTAAACCTCACAGTCTCTCTTTCCCCTAAGCAGCTGTTTCCACAACCATTTGGGTTCTTTTCTGCAAGGAGGGGCCTGTCTGCCTCTTAAAGCAGATGGAAAGCGGAAGGTAAAGCTTCACGATGTGACCAGCAAGTGCTCCTTGGAGCCCACTTTGAGAATTCCTGCTCCAGCATTGTACACGGTTTCACACTTAAAAGGACCATCATGAAACCTCTGCAAAACATTCACATCATTTCAGAGTACTCTAACCTGGAAGAGCTTTAGAAATGAGATCAGTGCAATTTAACTGAAGCATGATCATTAATATTTCCTCTTACCACTTCAGTTTGATTGCAAGGTACAATTAAAAATCCGCTAAATTTGATTTTTTCCCTTAGTACAGCAGTTGGATCTTTTAATTAAATCTTTCACTTAAAGAATCAATTCCATGAAGGTCTCAAAACGACGTAAGAAGCCTGTGCCCACACTCTTCTTTCAGTTTTAGATTTTCTGGTTTTCATTAGTATGTATGACCTATTATTCACAAAGAGAATTCAAGGTTTCTGCTAAGACACTATCTAGTCTCTGTTACTGTTCTGTTTCCAGATCACTATATGATAAAGCAACCAGTAATGCCTAAAATTTCCAGATCTATACCAGATTTGGAAGGTTGCTGTCTATAATAAAATGTACATTATTCACAGATTCCAAATACAATTATTGTTGAAAATCAGAACTTAAAAGTTTTGTGGTTAGAGTTATGAGAACATTTCACCACTAAAGCATATTCCCAATAACTTACATGGCAATGATGGTGTACAGAGTTGAACCCTCAGCCTTGTAAATCTTGTTTTAGGTTTTTCTTCCTTGACAAATATTTTGAATTAAGCTTCAGTGTTACTGAAATTCCTTAGAATATCATAAAAAGTTCTGCCTTGCTTGAAAGCATCTTGAATTTTTTTCTCTACTTGTCTCTGAAAATTCTTTGCTAAAAAGCAGAAGAAAGTGTGAATGAATCAATGCTAGGCATTCTTCAACAATGAGAGAACTAGTTCCTTGGTGACTGAAGGCATCAGACCTCACAGTTTGCTGAGGGAGTTTATCAGTTGAATTGAATACAGTATGGCACAGGGGAAGGTAATGAAAATCATACACGGAATGGATTGTCATATGGATGCAGGGAACTCAATTATTTACCTAATTATGTAGTAGAAAGGGCATATTTAATTTTAAAAAATGAAGAGCGTGGCCAATTGTGGACTGGCAGATGCTAGTGTTTAACTTCTCTTTTTCCTTCATGTAAAACACAGACCAATAATTACAAATCTTTTTCAATCTATCACTGCAGATTAGATAAACAAGGATGCGAAGCACTGAAGAGTGCAGTTGTGAGGTTAGTTACATATATGAGTGAAAAGCAGTGTCATTCCTATCGCTCGCTTATGACTGCCTTACCCCTTCAGTGCCAATCTGAATACAGCTTCAGCTATTAGAAGGGAAAGTTAAGAAATAATCAGTATTTCAAAAAACCTTAGGCAGGAATTTTAAACCTTAGAAATAACTATAATATGACTCCACCCTTCCATTTCAAAGGAGGGGCAGGTCATGTGAGACAGGACAATGTGGGAAACTTAATTATTATAACTATCCAAAACATACTTGCCGTGTTGTTCTTTTTGTTCAGCAAAGAACAGATCAGATCTTTTCCATTCCTTTTACATACAATCCTAATGATAATTACTAGAACTTTCTACTACATTAAAATGCAAGAGTTTGTTTTAAGTTCACCAGAGAAGAAGGAGAGAGCTGTTATAAATTCACTGTTCTGTTTTGCTGCTATTCCTGAACTTCACTACCATAACTGTTATGTTATCAGGACATCCTCTATAAAATGATTGCAGAACTATACTCTTTGCACCAAAATGTGGTTCATCCAGGCGTTCCTTGATGAATCGAATAGCCTCTTCATTGCTGAAAGCATCCCACAGGCCATCAGATGCTAAGATCATGAACTCCGGCTGTAGTTTGTCCAGATCAAAGGTCAGAATATCTGGGTCAGGGATAACAACATTCAGATTTTTCAGTGGATAATCTCCTAGCGAGCGGGACATGGCCAGAATACCCTGAACACGCCAGGAGCCGTTAAAGCTTATGAAGCCACCTGCAATAAAACACAAACTCTGTTAAATTGCATTTCTCTGACTTACTGCTAGATTCACTGTAAAATCTGTGATATTCCCAGGTAGAAACATTACATATCTCAAAAAGTAGAAATGCCTGAAGTAAGATAAACATCAATACAATGCAGTGAAGAGTTAGATTGGGTCTACACGTGAGCCAGTGCTATTGAAATACCTGGAACATAACATCACAAACCTCCTTTCAAAATGAAGCACAGCTTTGTGTTTTTTACTCAACTGAGTCTGACAAACTGCTGTGAACAGAGGTCTCCCTTATTCCAGTGAGCCTTGTGTCAGTCCTTACACAATACACTGAAAGTGAATCTCTTGATTCTGGTTTTAATAAAGCTCTTCGTCTGCTTTTGTACAATTCACCAACAGGTTTCCCCTCATTTAGAAGGATGTATGAAGGAAATGGAACATTGAAAACACTCGCAGCAAGACCAAAATCTCACTCTAAGGCACATATACAAAAGCATTTATGGACACCTCCATCAAGTTGTCTTGGGTGAGCTGTAATGATAATAACCCAGAACACTCTTGTTCTGAAAATAATGCTTGCTACGAACAGCAGCACCATCCTCAAAGCTAAGCATAATTCATGATGAATGGAGGGGGAAGAGGGGCAAATTATGGTCACACCCAAGTCAACCACAAAATTCCCTTCTGACTTCAATGTGGTCAGGCTTTGGTCCTTAAACAATAAGATTTAAAAAGGCAGTTTGTGTGCTAGGTAACTGTATAATGCTCAAGCACAAGGCATCGAACTAACAGATCAAGATTTATTTATATTTTAATACACTTTTTGTTCTCTTTAAAATATGAGCATTAAAGTTATGGAAGTTCTTCATCCAAAAAAGAAAAATCAGTAAAATTGTCACTTTGTCTTCACTGTGGATGACATATGCATGAAAAATTCACATTTGATAAATGCAGTCATTTTTCATGATTTACAAATTGTCCAGATTTTTTTTTCTTTTTTACAAATTTGCGATTCAAAATTATATTTTTTGCCTTGCAAATAAATTGCAGCCTATTATTGCTTTCAAACTATTTACTGCAACTATATTATTCACAATTGATTATTTGGATTTGCGTGACAGGTCACATAAGTCACATGATTCCCCGTTCCCTAGCTGGATGACCTAATCTTTAAACTATTTCTGCTTCCACTTGAAACTGTATTTCAGTTAATGAGTAATTGATTCTTGGTTAAAACCCAAAACTAAATTTATGTGAACATCAGTTTGAGCAGAACATTTTTGCCTGAATGTTTGCAAAGTGAATAATGAGGGGCATGAAGGAAAATTCTATTCAGAAGTCTCAAATATTTGTGCATAATTCTCACTCCCTGCCCACCTCTATTGAAGACTTTTAAAATGGAGTCTCAATATTAAGATATGCACAGTTCCCAACAGTGGGAATTTCTAAGCCTGTATTTGAAATACCTTTTCAAACGTGCAGTCAACCAAACCCTGGGCAGTTGCTATATGCAATTGTACATTTCTGAGTGGCCTCTTGGAACGACATGTAGCCAGTGCACTTATTTGCCTTTGCAGAAGATCCAAAGGACAAACTGGCGGAAAAAACATGATTACAAGAGAGCAAATAGTCAGAATGTAGTCTTGTGTGTTTTGGGATGATAGGAAAAGGATAAATTTGCAATACATGACAGTTAATTTTAGAGCATGCCATACACCTGTAATTCAAGGAATGCATTGCCTGCATCTTTTATTATGCTTACAGAGAAGACATCTGATGCAACAGACTCATTTTATCTACTTATTCGAATTTTTACAGCCAGAACCAGGGGTGGCTCTAGGCATTTTGCCGCCTCAAGCATGGCAGGTAGGCTGCCTTCGGCGGCTTGCCTGTAGGAAGTCACCGTCCCGCGGATTCAGTGGCACGCCTGAGGGAGGTCTGCCAAAGCCATGGGACCAGTGGACCCTCCGCAGGCATACCGCTGGAGGCAGCCTGCCTGCTGCCCTCGCGGTGACCAGCAGAGCGCCCCACATGGCTTGCCACCCCAAGCACGCGCTTGGCGTGCTGGTGCCTGGAGCCGTCCTGGGCCAGAACTGATGGATACAAAATGATTGTTTTGCTGTCTTTGTAAGGCAATGACTGAAGTTTTTCTATGGCACATGTTGTATACCACAGGGCTAGATGAAAAAGTATTTTTTACTACTTTTAATGTTTTCTTTGTTCAATCATACAAACAAAATACTAAAAAATTCTCATTAAAACGAAATATTCTGCGTCTCTAACTATTACTGATGAGGAATAATCCCTATTTACAGAAAAAAGATTTGGCAACAATACAAAATTTTGCTTTTTAGACAGCAAAGGATTATAAAGTTCAAGGTGAATAACTTGCGTTTACATCAGTGACAGTCAGTTTGTGGCTCCAAAATTGCATGTGGCTCTTCACAACCCTAAATGGAATCCTTTCAAGGCAAGCATCTAATTTGATGCTTCACAGCCGACTCTACTTGGGTCTCTGAGCTTCCATCAACACAGCTACCAAAAATCCCCTATTCCAAACGAAAATCCCCTTCTGTCAGGCTGCAGTGGTTGTAGACTGCATTTATGCTACAGGGCTATACCACCATAGCTATGTCAGCATAGTCTCCATAGTGTAGACCTCTGGTTCTCAACTAAGGGTATGTGAACCCCTGGGGTACACAGAGGTCTTCCAGAAGGTACATCAACTCATCTAGATATTTGCCTAGTTTTACAACAGGCTACATAGAAAGCACTAGCGAAGTCAGTACAAACTAAAATTTCATACAGACAATGACTTGTTGATACTGCTCTACATTCTATAGACTCATTCTATAGACTGAAATGTAAGTACAGTATTTATATTCCAATTGATTTATTTTATAATTATAAGGTAAAAAGAAGAAAGTTAAGAATTTTTTTTAGTAACACTATGGTGTGACGCTTTTATGTTTTTATGTCTGATTTTGTAAGCAAGTATTTTTAAGTGAGGTGAAACTTGAGGGTGCGCAAGATAACTCAGATTCCTGAAAGGGATACAGTAGTCTGGAAAGGCTGACAGCCATTGGTGTAGACATATCCTAAGTTATGATCAAGTTCCTGTGACTTAAGCAACACATTAGTTCTAGTATCAGAGGGTAGCCGTGTTAGTCTGGATCTGTAAAAGCAGCAAAGAATCCTGTGGCACCTTATAGACTAACAGAGGTTTTGGAGCATGAGCTTTCGTGGGTGAATACCCACTTCCTCAGATGCATGTAATGGAAATATCCAGGGGCAGGTATATATATGTGTGCTAGCAAGCAAGCTAGAGATAACGAGGTCAGTTCAATCAGGGAGGATGAGGCCCTGTTCTAGCAGTTGAGGTGTGAAAACCAAGAGAGGAGAAACTGGTTCTGTAATTGGCAAGCCACAGTCTTGCCAATTACAGAACCAGTTTCTCCTCTCTTGGTTTTCACACCTCAACTGCTAGAACAGGGCCTCATCCTCCCTGATTGAACTGACCTCGTTATCTCTAGCTTGCTTGCTAGCACACATATATATACCTGCCCCTGGATATTTCCATTACATGCATCTGAGGAAGTGGGTATTCACCCACGAAAGCTCATGCTCCAAAACCTCTGTTAGTCTATAAGGTGCCACAGGATTCTTTGCTGCTTTTACATTAGTTCTAAACTATGTGGCAAAGACCCCAGTATTATGCGGTGTCTCACTCCCAAAACCCGTTTCTCCCCTCTCCTAGTCCAGTCAGTCTTGTGTTATTTACTTTGGTATTAGATTTAGTTTATTTTAGGCAGCCCCCAAAATTTGTACTTTCAAAGTGCTGCAAGGTTTGTTCTGACAATGAAGAGCAGCAGTGAAGGACCTGTCAGGAGAATATGGAGGTTTTGTTGTTAGGTAGGGAACACCAGGAGGGTTTAGCTCACAGGAAGCTGTGAGGTTGTTTTGAGAGCCAGCTGAGGGGTTTGGCATTGAGGAGAGGATTCTTTCCCTTCCGCTTTTGGCTGTGAATAGAGGCGTGTCTACAATGAGATGAGAGGGAGGGGGCTTGAATTCCTCATCCCTCACTCCAGCAACCCTTGACCCACCCCAGTCCTCTCCCACCGCACTATCTGCCACTACATACAAAAGTGACAGATCAGGTGATATTTGTCACCTCACTGTTAACATGCTGTTGAGATGTACAGGAAAGTTAACATTTTCTCTGAGCCATTGTTTCAGGCTATTGTTTGCAGACTAAGGCAGAGATTACTGCATCAGTTTATACCAGGTTCACATTCTGATGGTTGTCTTCTCCGCCCCAGGGCTAGGGACTTAACTTTCAAGTGAAATCTCATCCTGCAACACAATTATGCAGCTGCATAATTGTATTACATAGGGGGCCCCTGATTGTGATACTGCCTTCTAATGGAATGTGATGAGGAAAAATTGTAATTCAGCATCATGATGTGGTTATTTTGTGTCTTTCTGTAATTGCATTTGATAAGATTAACTGTCCACCTCTTCAAAGGTAATATCATGGTTTTAAATCTTTATAAATGTATTAGCATAAAAATCTTATGATCAGTTAATGGAAAAATGGAGCAAAATGGGGTGACAGATATATTATGGTATTGCTATAGACTTCATAATTACAATTTTAGCACCCTGTGTCTATGTTATATTTATTGTAAATATTAAAATCTCAAGGGTTGTTAAGCAATATGTAAAAGTATCTAGCAGTTGTATGGATTGATGTCTGCGTTGTTAATAGCACTGTCTACATTATAAAAGCAGAAGGTTATATTAATCATGATAATAAAAATGGGACAACACACAATAGAGAGGAAAACACATTAAGTTATTAGGCTAGCAAGAGTATTTTTTGTTGAGTGGCAGAGAGCTGGAACATTAATCTTTCTAATGAGACTTGTTCTTCTGGAGATAAGAAAAAAAAATCAAGAAGTTCAGTGTCCCTGTGTAGACAAGCCCTTAGAGACGATCTAGGCCAAAAACACAGGAACAGGGAATTATCAGAACAGACCTTTAGAGTTTTCAAGTTTATTAGAAAACTTGGCTAGCTCTTGCTTCTGCTCCGTTCTGGAGCGCTGCTCCAAGTAGTCTTGCCTAGCATCCAGAGAAAAAGGTATTGGTCTAATAACAACAATGATAATTATAATAAAATCTGAAAATGAAAGGAACTCCAACCAAAAGGAAATATGTCAGAAAAGCCTAAACTCTCGGCTGATCATGCTCAGAATAAGCACAGTGTGCTCCATTGAAATTCAAGATTGGGGATTAGAAAAGGAAGCCACAGTTTATGGAAACTGTTCTTTTATTGCAATACTTTGGTGGAGGACATGCTACACAGATGGGTTTGCCATTACGATCTTCTCAATATCCCCTTAAAAGCAGCAAAGAATCCTGTGGCACCTTATAGACTAACAGACGTTTTGGAGCATGAGATTTCGTCACATGCATCTGACGAAGTGGGTATTCACCCATGAAAGCTCATGCTCCAAAACGTCTGTTAGTCTATAAGGTGCCACAGGATTCTTTGCTGCTTTTACAGATCCAGACTAACACGGCTACCCCTCTGATACTCAATATCCCCTTATTGCTGCCAGATATTTGCCTTTTCTACTGCCATTACTGAGAGAGTGTCCTGCATTTAACATTAGGTATTACTACTGCTGCAACTGTACTTTGTGGATAAAGAGGACGTTGATATTAATTGGGTTCCCTAAAGGCCCACAGTCACAGCCAGTACTGAAAGAAAAGGCATCAGGAGAGAGGGCTGTATTGAAAACAGACCCTGTAGCCCCTGGGGGCACTATGAAACATGGTAAAAGACAAAACAAATTCATAACTAACATTCATCCTCATAAAATGAAAGGAATGGAGAATGCAGATGTCTGGTACACATTTAGAAAAACAGGAATGAGAAGGAACAATAATAAATACAGTGCTAATAGAATCCATTCTGAAATCCCATTTTGTGGTGGGAAATTTCTAGGGAATTTTTAAGAAGTGGGAAGAGAACGGTCTCAGGAGACTGCAAGCTCCACTCCCTGGTGATAACACTGAGCACTTATCACAGTTTTAATTCACAGATCTCTAAATGCTTTACAATGGGGATAAGCATTATCATCTCCATTTTACAGACAGAGAAACTAAGGCACAGCACAGAAGTGCTTGTGCTAAGGCCAAACATCAGTTCAGTGATAGCATTTTAGGAATGGAAGCCAGGTCTCCTGACTTCCAGTCTGCTGCTCTGTTAAATGTAATATTCTGCCTCCCAAGGCCACCATAACAAAGATGTGATTAGCTGCCTGTTTAAGATACAAGAGTTAAAGGTATGGTAATTTCCTGCATTATTCTTGAAACACCTTGCTGAATTGTGTTTAAGTATCCTTGGAGTCTATTGTATTAAATGAATGATTTATGTATTAGTGTCAGCCAAGTCTGTATGTAACTTCTGTAGGGTGAGGGGGAGAGGCAATGTGAACTCTGAGAAGTATTATGAACTTCAAAGGCCTGTACTGCATAATGTGCCAAACAAAAATGAACTTTTGGACAAAGCGGTGTCAAGAGGTTTGCCTGGGGAATCTCTAAGGGGAGGTGAATGCAAGTTCCCCACCTCCGTTTATGCAAAAGCCCAGCCTTTTGCACCTATGCCCTGAGAAGGAGACCAATGTCTACTGATCACCTGTTCCTAGAGTCTCAAGTTCAAAGGACCAGCTACATAAAGGAAAGACGGAGCTATTCATGGGGGTGCTAATTCTCAGCTGGGGCTGGTATGAATTTGTAGCCACAGAAAAACCTCTTAGCGTCTGAAGGACTGACTCCTACCAGAGCCCTTGTTGAAGTTGGGCTGATCTCTGGTAAGCTTATTAGCATATGGGTAGGTTATTTTTTGTTTTTAATGTTTTCTCTGTAATGCTTCCACCATAAGAATAAATGTGCTTGCTTAGGAAGAACTGTGTAGCTGCAGGCAATTACAGCTGTTCATAGCTTCCTGAAAGACAGCAAAGTGCACATGCTAGCCTGTTTAGGCAGTCTTGCTTACTTGGAGTATCATAGTGTAGGTAGGGAACTGTACAGTCTGGAAAAATTCCTGGTCAGGAGGGAGAGTTGTGGGTTTCCACCCAAGAGAAATGACAGCTGAGGAGCTAGGAGCCTACAGTGGGTGCCCTTGAGAATCCACGGTGGGTGAATACAGGTGCTATTGCCTTAAACTATGACAATGATAATCGCTAAATGATGGGTGTTGTCTAAGTGCAAAAATTCATCAGAATGAGGCTCTGAGGCTTATTTTTCTTTAAAAGACAAAGGGTTAAGGAAGATGGAAAAGGTAGATTTGAGCAGCACAAATGCTAGATACAGACAATGCTGTCATGGAGTCAATGTGACTGGAGGTCTTTCAAGTACTGAGACACCAGCATCCCTTGTTATAAAACACCACCCCTGGGAAGATGCCTCTGTCATACAGGATGATTATGATATCCCAAGACAGATGTAAGAGGAGTGGGTGACAAGGATGGGGAAGGCACTTTTCTATCAGCAAATTTATTTTCTGCAATTTGTTTATCTAATCTTCTCAGGTGAGGGATGAGCAATTCCAAGAAGGGGTTACAATGGTTTAAAACAAGCATGTCTACTGTATCTTTGTGAATACTCAAGCGGCTGAAAAACTATAAGGAGCATCTGCAAGTTTTTGTTTTCTCGGGACAAAGAACAAACAAAAAATGCTTGTGCTCATTTACACAGGAAGACAGGAATTGACATATTGGATCAGATCCAAGGTCCATCTAGTTCAGGATCCTGTCTCTGACAGTGGCGGCCACCAGATGCTTCAGAAGAACGTAGTAATGGCCCACTGGGTCAGACCAGTGGTCCATCTAGCCCAGTATCCTGTCTTCTGACAGTGGCCAGTGCCAGATGTTTCAGAGGGAATGAACTGAACAGGGTAATTACTGAGTGATCCATCCCCTGCTGTCCAGTCACAACTTCTAGCTGTCAGAAGTTCAGGGACACCCGGAGCATGGGATTGGGAGAAACCCAGCAATAAGCAGAGGTGAGACAGTCTGACCTTATGAAGATCTCATTCTAATCCTAATAGTTAGATTGGTTTAAACTCTGAAGCATGTGGTTTTACCTCTATTCCAAAACTCTTTGTTAGCATTTAATATTTAGTCCTGCCTTGAGTGCAGGGGACTGGACTAGAAAACATATCGAGTACCCATCCAGTCTACGATCCAATTCTATGATTAACTAATGTAACTGGATATTTTTGTTGTCCATACAAATGTCCAATTCCTCAGTCTTTAATTCTTGGCTTCAAGCTACATATCTACCCTAAAAGAATATATACCACTCACTAAATATGAAACATCTTCCTAAGCCCTTCATGACTGTGGTTCAGAACTCAAGTTATTATCACACAAGTGTTATGTTCTGAAACCTCAATTCCAGCTGACATCCTTGATAGCAGCTTCAGGGGAGATGTTGGGTGGGATGGGAACTGAGTTACTGCAGAGAATTCCTTCTTGGGTGCTGGCTGGTGAGTCTTGCCCACATGCTCAGGGTTTAGCTGATCGCCATATTTGGGGTCGGGAAGGAATTTTCCTCCAGGGCGGATTGGCAGGGGCCCTGGAGGTTTTTCGCCTTCCTCTGCAGCGTGGGGCCTGGGTCGCTTGCTGGTGGATTCTCTGCAGTTTGAGGTCTTCAAACCAGTTTTGAGGATTTCAATAACTCAGTCCTGGATTAGGGGTTGTATAAAAGTGGATGGGTAGGGTTCTGTGGCCTGCCTTGTGCAGGAGGTCAGACTAGATGATCATATTGGTCCCTTCTGACCTATCAGTCTATGAGTCTATGAGTAAGGTTCAAACAGGTTATGCAGACTCAACTGCCCTCATTCCTAGAGGTGGTCTCTTGCTGCAAAAGTTGTTGGTGTTGTATGGAGAAGCTTGCACTGCTGCTGCCACTGATTAACCTATCTGTGGAAGTAAGCAACCGGGTGCATTGGATAGTATCAGGAGACTTGGGAGCTATTGCCAGCTTTGCCACTGCCTTGCTAACGAATCCTGGACAAATCGCTGACTCAGCCTCTATTTCCCCATGTGCACTTTGAGATCTATGGCTGAGAAGTGCTATATAAGTGCTCAATATTCTATACCACAGAAATGTCATTCTCCAAGATGTCAACTTGGCAAACTTTCAGGAGCATACATACATGAAAAAAATAATTGTCTATTATCTACAGAATAAATCATTAAAGAATGCCTTATTTGAACTGACAAGTTTATAATCTTACCAGCTCTTTTAATCCTCTTTCTCTCCTTCAGTTGATAGGGTTTGTGATCATGTGACAAAGGGATAGCATTTCCATCCTTATCACATAGGACTCCCCGTGAATCACCAACATTGGCCACTGTAAGTTCTTTATCTGACAGCAATGCAATCAAACAGGTAGTACCTGAAAAAGAAGGGGGAGAAAAAGAGGCAAGACAATGAAATAAACGTCGCCACTAGTTACATTGCAGTTTCCTCCCTTGTTATCTGTACTCAGCAGCCATAGGGAACAGTAGCAACACATGTATCTGACTGAAACATCTAGTACTTTGATGACAATCTATTTAATGGGATTGATCAAATGTGACAGTCCATTTTGTCTAACAATATTTTTAGTTTATCAGATTTTAACTCTGATGTACTGGGAGAATGACCCTGTAATCCCAGCCTAGCATCTCTCATCTGCTTTGTCGTTTAGACATGTTTAAAATGACTCTATATCATAAACCTGCTTGGAAACAGAAACTTCTTCCAGGACATAGCTTGTATATTTCTCTCATTGGATGATGGGTAAAATCGCTGTTAAAAAATAAGGTGTCTATTGCTCAGACCTGATAAAATTCACTAGCAGGAGAATGTGCTCCAAATTAAGAAAGGCAGAGAGAAGGTGGGATAGGGGGAAATCGGTTCCCATTTTAGGCCTGATAGCTGTCTTCTCCTGCTGGTCAAGGAAAGTAATAGAGAAAAGTTCTCTCAGCACAACAGCCTAGTAACAGCCTTACTGAATGGCAGCTACTACTTAAAAAAACCTGCATTCATAAAATAAATCTGGTAGAAGTATAACCCTCTGGGTGCCTTTACGGAAAGAACAGGTGTCAAATTGGGAGCTTTTGTACATCTGGCCATGCCAACCCTCAGCATTAGATGTAAATAGATTGTACATCCTCTGCAGGGAGCTATCAGGGTATGAAGTATGATTTAAGATAGTGGTAAGGGCGAACTTGAGGATATGTTGCACTGTATATTCGATGACAAGACAAGAGCAGAGTGGCTAAGGTCACTGTTAGTAAATAAGAGATTTGAAGGATGTAGTATGTTGGTTGTTGTATCAAATAAATAAGGATACCCAGGTATTGGGGCTCATTTGTCCATTCAGTAGAAATTAAAATGAAAAAAGGCCAAGTTTAATCAAGCCATTATTTCATATTTTCCATCTGATTAACTTGATTTTATGTATAAAGTTTTATATACACATTGTATCTTGTATTAGTTTGAGGAAGGCAAAAGACAGATATAAAGTCAAACTGAAATCATTGTGTGACCTGGAGGCCCAGACAAGTTATCTATATGAAAATATGAAGTTTTGTAACAAAAGATAACTTCAAAATTGTCATTACATTAATGCTTATTGCTTATGGATCACACTTGCACCTGGACAAGATGGTGTAAATGCTCCAAAACACTGAAGAGTCACAGAAATAAAACAAGAATTTGAGTTTATAAAAACAGCCTGCAAAATAAATAAAAATGAACAGTTTACAGTCATGAACCCCACAACCTAGCTGTGAGCTAGGTAAATATTATATAATCCATTTTTGCACTGTTGCACTTTCAGTTTGGTTTGCACTATTTATTTAAAGGTTTGCTTTTTGTTGCTTAGTCAGATTGTTTTGGTAAACATATTTTCAAACAAAAAGCAATTGTTAGTTATCCATCAGTTCATTCAAACCTTATTTCTGGGTTTTGTTACGGTTTCATAATAAAAACCGTTTATAATCCATTTTAGTCTATTATGAGTCATCACTGCATGTAATATAAAATCCTTTAAATACAGCTAAAATAATCATACAGTTTTACAAAAATATATAATTTCCCACTTCCACCATCCATAAGCAATACTGCACTGCTCACTATCTACCCCCATCTTTCCCTCCACAGATTAGCATGTTCAAGATAGAGACTCAAAATATAAACAATAGGAATCCAAACAATATTCTGCAGGGTGTGAGAGTTCTCTCTGGGGCACGTTGCTGGCTGCTCAAATCACCAAGCCTCTGTGCCCTATGCTCCCACCCATCGTTAAGGCTTTCTCCTTTAGTCTCACAGATATTGGGCAGAGCACAGACTGCAGCTATAATTGTCGGGATGTTTTTTTCTGTTGCTTCCAAATGATTGCATAAGCAGCACCATTTGCCTTTCAAACAGCTCAAAGAACACTCGACCTCCATTCTGCAGCTACTCAGGTGATAGTTAAAATGTTCCTTCCTTCTGTCCAAGCAGCCTGTGAATCAATTCATTAATCAGGGCACCAGAGGATAAGTGGGGTCTCCCAGAGTACTGGACCATCCTCTATACCATTAATGTCCACAGTGGGCACTGGGGCAAACAGTCCTTTCTCCATTAATTTAAATAAAACTGAGTTCCAAAAGATCCTTGCCTTGCGGACCCTGCCAGACCACCCAACATTTATGTCTGTAAGCCTCCCAGGGTGGACCACCAGTCTTTGGAGAAGGATGGAGAAATACCCCTTTCTATTTATAAATTCTCTGCTGTGATCCTACGGAGTGTGTGTGTGTGTGTGTGGGAATGATAGGCACCTGGGTGCCATCAATTGCTTCTATACAGTTTGGGCACCCTATGCATGCAAAGCCATCAATAATCGACTTAGCGTTACCCAGCTTTACAACCCAGCTAAACAGTACCTTATCTCCACTAGAGCGGCAGCTCCAGGGCCAGTTCTGCACAAATCTTAAGAAAAGATGGCCCTCCCCCATTCTGAAATTCTCTCACTACTGCTGGTCACCCCAAGTCTGCAAAACAATCCTCCCCCACCTATCCATGCTGGTTTGCTGGGCCTAGAAACAGTTCTGAACGCTGTGTAGCTGAGTCAGGAACTGGTCCTTTAGTTCCAACAGTTCAGTGTCCTCGTCCTGCTGCAACAGCTTTGTAGGGTTCTCCTGCTGCTGCTGTTGAATATTCCCCTGCACCCAGCACCACCTGTTCAGTGGTGCAGCGGGCAAGGTCTAGTGCCAAATGTATTCAGTTTTGAATGCTGTAATACAGTGAAGGAGCCACTGCATATTCGTGCTAGTCACCATGACAGTGCAGTGCATTTCTGGGTACATGCTGGCATGCAGCAATTCACAAATGGCGCGAGCAGGGGAAACAGCAGAAACATTTTTTTTAAATAGTTTGAACCTACCTGGCTTCCCCTTTGCATCCTACAATTCACAGCAAAAAAATCTCATGCTGCACTCTGTTCAGCCGCAAAGCAAAGGACCACAGGATACCCCTGAGAATGTAACTCCCTCTCACTTCACAGCACCTGCCATCGTGCGTTCACACAATGCAAACTGAAAACGGGACAGGTGCCTCACCTGCATGCTAGTGGTGCAATTTACCATTAACCCCCCCCCATCTGAACATACTTTAACTTTCATGCTGTTATTGAAAACAAAGAACCAGGAGTCGTTAGAAATAAATAATACAAGCATGTTATTGTGGAGTATCAGAGGGAACAATGATGGTAAACATTTTGGAGGTGTATCTGTTGTTTCTGTTCCTGCATTTCTGTCCCTTTTCCCTAAACTCCTTAGTCTCTTGAAATTGGAGGTCAGAAAAAACCCCCAAACTGATACCTTGTAAATCATCCTAACTACAAAACATACTGTCTGCATGACAATTGTTGATAATCCCTTCCCTATTTTCCTTTCTGCACTATTTCATTATAGCTGGCAAGGATATACGCCTCTCTTCTAGACACCTATTGTGTTTTCATCTCTGGACAATATGACAAATACTCATGTACTAGCAAGTTCTGTTTTAGGCAAGATATATTTTACAGAATACTTCCCGACAAACGGCTCTGTGTAAAGAGAATATCCTTGAATTACGGAATAGTATTTACCTATTTCAGATGCCTATGACATTTATAAACACATCAGAAGATGATTATTTTTAGTACAATGATTTATCAATATAAATAAAATTACTCCAGCAAAAACTAACAATGAAAAAATAGCAGATAAACATTAAAACATCACTGAACAAACCAGCTTTTCTGAGAGAGAGAAGCATGTTCTTGGGGTTTGCTTTAATTCTTGATGAAAGGCCCTATTGTACTGTTAACTGAAAATCAGCAAGCAAAATTTCCAATGGACATGGCAGCAAAAGCTTTGATACTTTAAGCCTTCCACAATTCGTGCTTCATGAACTGCTGGAGAGAGTGATTACATGGCTAGAACACCCATCAAAACAAATGCCAACAATGTAAATCGCCAGTAGGGAACCCAGAGATGCAACAAAGAAATACAGGAAGGCATGGCTATCCACCATCATCATCAGGCCCAGGGTTCTTAATATTCCTCATCCACTCACACAGGTGGTAGTGGTCAATACTGATGTGTCATCCCAGTTCCATCATCTTTTTAAAAACTGAAATGGCAGCAAAGAATCCTGTGGCACCTTATAGACTAACAGACATTTTGGAGCATGAGCTTTCGTGGGTGAATACCCACTTCGTCAGATGCATGTAGTCTACATGCATCTGACGAAGTGGGTATTCACCCACGAAAGCTCATGCTCCAAAATGTCTGTTGTCTATAAGGTGCCACAGGATTCTTTGCTGCTTTTACAGATCCAGACTAACACGGCTACCCCTCTGATACTTAAAACTGAAATGTTATTCGTTTCCAATATTTAATTGATAGAGTACAAAAGCTGCACAAAACTAAAACCAACAAAGAAAACACATTCTGTTTTTTCTTCTTTTCCATCACTACAATATATTGATGGTCATATACATTTGAACTCTAGCTTTTTAAAAATATTGCCCTGCTTTAGAGGACTTTAGACTTCCTATCACAATTTAATGAATATTTTAAAGGAGCAAGCAAGCAAACAAGCCTTTTTCAATGTTCATTTACATAGTTTCAAAGAAAGTTACTGACATTTAGCTGAGACTACGGAGTACTGCTGAAATTAATTTAGTTTCACATCAATATAACCCATACTCCAGTATAATTTAACAGTAAATAAAATTAAATTCCATGACTGCTTTCTTTTTTTTTTTTTTTTAGTACAAGGTGAATTTTCACCTGTTAGTTAATTTATATCTGATTATTCATAAGAGTGAGGTTTTTACCATCTCACATAATAGAGGCTAACAAGGAAAAATAGCGTAAGCTGGGAAAAGACAGGGATGGCGGTATCCAAAATCTTTCATAACTTTTCTGACATGTATTTATTTATCTACATTAGAAGGAGTATGGCGCATAAAGCGATCTTGATAAAAATGGAACTCAGAAAACACAAAACACTTCTACAGCACGTATATGCCCATCCTTACGTGGATCACAGGAAAATAGATAAACCAAACTCTCACAGAAATGGACTAGGCAAATCAGGAGGGCTGCACATAGGAGAAGAACACCTGCAATTATGGAATCTGCCTGTAGCTCCTAGGACTATCTAAGGTAAATAGCTAATGATGCAGAACCACTATGCAGCCAAAAGGAAGGAGGTGGAGGGGAACAGCTACGCTACATAGCATGTTCCATGGAGAAACTACAACTTAGAACATAAAGCCCATATGTTACTGCTGTACTGTGGTCATATGCGGCCAGTTAGTAGCAGGGAAGCCGCTTCTTGTGAGCAGAGGGCAACAGGATGATCTAGCCATGATGCCAGTGCCAGGGAGGGGACCGTGGGAGCTGCATGGAGCTGGTAGGTGGGTTATATAAGATGGAGTTCTGCAAGAAGTTCCTGATGGCATGTCCTACAGATGTTGGTCTAGTGGGAATTTGAGATCATAGATTTAGCAATGCTAGCAAGCCTGCTTCACCAAGGGCTCATATCATGGCTTCTCAGGAGTACATGGAGTGCTTTCAAAGCAGGATCTCCCCACTTGAATCTTTTTAAACAAAGATTTTAAAGATTCAGAGAATTCATCAAACTAGAAGTCCTATACATCCAACTATTAGCAGTGACTTCAGGCATCTGTGCCTTGACTTCTGCAGAGATGATTTAGGATTTGAGCTTATGTTCTGGGGGTTTTAAATCTAAATCCTTATAATGTCAGTGACTTGCTGTGTGGTTGTCCACATCAGAAATTACAGTGTTTCAGTGTTGCAATCCCTGTGTTCATACTTGATAATGTCATGACTGGTATAAGTAAAATATTCTGTTTAGATGCACTGTATGGGTTCTCAAGGGTGACTTTTAAAATAAGGCTCTGCTCTGCACAGTTCAACGTGGAAATATTTTTCACTATACAGTTGGTTATATAATTTTTTTGCAGCTGACTGAAAGGTTATAAAACTAAGTGGGAACAGCTTCCAGTTTGTTGCTAAGAAAAAAAAATATTAATTTTAGCATGATGAGACGCACAGTCAGGAAAGTAACTAAAGTACTTTCCTCATGGATTGTATTTTCTAAATGGACAACCTACCTAATTCTCAATTACTGAGGGACAATCTCCACGCATTGTTATATTTTGCTTTCCACAACCAAATCTCTGTACAACTTTTCATGAGTTATGTACCTGAGTATTCGGATTCTAATATCTAAACTGTATTGTTAAATCTATTCACCTAAATTTGGGTTATTGCTGATTATGTATTCTATGTATCATATGACTTTAAAAACAAACTTCGTATTTCTGGATTATATAATCTAAGCACTATACCCAGATGTAGAGACACTCTTTTCTCAAACTATGTACTATATAATTTTTTTAAAAGTTTTAATAACATTGTTGAGGGTTCACCTAATTACAGTATATATAGAGAAGCCTCTTATGCAAAAACCCAAGGTGCCAACAAAAATCAGTTGCCTGTCAGAAACATTCTTTAACTAAATGTCAAACAAAATTGTACTGAAGTCACTGAGTTTATTTAAAATGGACACATTAAAAGGGCCAGTTGTAATCTACAGGATTGAGCACCATGCAACCTGTATTCTATTACCAACTCTGCCATATGCTCACCTCATAGCTTTAGCTTATCTGATCTTATCTGTACCAGGTATGAAAAATTTCCCACAAGTGCAGCTGCATTGGTGGTAGTAATGCTGATAGCACTAACACAGACAAGGCACCAGTGGCTACTAGTGTTACTGTGTTGTATTGACCTGATCTAAGCAGATTTACAGGACTCTGTGATTTAAACACTAGCACCTTCTGAGAGCACTGTCTGTACTAGCATTTCCATCATTACTTACCACCAATGGAGATACACCAGTAACAACAATGGTGGAAACTTTTCTTTAAAAGCCTAGTATGTATACAATCTTAATGATTCATTTACCTCTATTTGTAAATTAGGGATGATGATCCTTACTCAGGGCCGGTGCTTCCATTTAAGCGGCCTAGGCAATCGCCTAGGGCGCCAGGATTATTGGTGGGCGGCATTTTGCTGGAGGGGGTGGCAGGCGGCTCCGGTGGAGCTGCCATAGTCGTGCCTGCGGACGGTCGGCTGCTCCCGCGGCTCCGGTGGACCTCCCGCAGGCACCACTGCAGCAGCTCCACCGGAGCTGCGGACCAGCGGACCCTTCGCAGGCACGAGTGCGGCAGCTCCACCGGAGCCGCGGGACCAGGACGGCGAAATTGCCGTGCGCCTAGGGCGCTAAAACCCCTAGCGCCGGTCCTGTCCTTACTCATATTTGTGAAGTTATCTGAGATCTATGAATAAGTGTTCCTGTTAAATATTACTATTATTAGTATTACTGCTTAAGATGACAGGGATTTGCCAGCTGGAGCTAGCCCTTAGTATAGGATAAGATTGCTACCTTTCAGGACCCTGGGTAGCAAGCCTGTTAGTCTGCAGTTCAAAATGAAGGATGCAAACTATTTTGGCACAGTGCAGTTGTTCATTCGAACTAAAAAACAACATACAGCAAGTTTGAGGTCACTGAATTCTCTGCCTGAACAACAGTTTATCAGTTTTTCAGTTGCACAAAGCTCCTTCTGAATAAGAAAATTAAGGCAGGAGACTACACCCTCATGTACCCTCATTTACTTCCTGTGTCAGAGGTACAAGTAAGTAAGTAAAATGCTGTCAGACTGCAGGGATCTAGAGAGTCCTGAAATCTGCTGACTGCCATTTTGTATATGCTCCTAAGACCTAACAAAACATATTCTTTAACATTTTTTAAAGCTTTGTTTTCAAGCCAAATATGGTGGAGCAAAGGTAAAGGTCAAATAACCCATCTGAACTGAAAATAAAGCTGAAAAGGACTCATTGCATCTCAGGAGTGAAATCCAAAATAGCAACCAGATGTAACAGGACTCACAAACAGTACAACAGCTGGTATTATCTGTACATTTGCCACACTTTTACAATTATTATTACTTTCAGAGTTTCAAGAGTAACACTGGAAAGACATAGTAATTGAAAGGTGAGTGGATAGCATAAAACCTCAGTTTTTAACCTTAGTTGCCTTCTTAGTTTGACATTTGGAACAGACTCCATTGTCTCTCATGTGAACAAATTTGTCTTGATGCTCAGCAAATAACCTTCCCCTTTTCTAGTGATGCTAACAGAACATATATTTTTTCCCATTGACTATGTAAATAAGGTAAAAACGAATACCATCAGGTGTACAGAAACCTGAAGAATATACAGGTAAGAAAAATATTACAGATGACACTCTGGAGATCAAGATATTTACAAAGAAAAATATTTCATAAACGTAATTTTTGTTTACCATTTGTAATTATGGATGTAACTATTAATATAGCCTTACGGTATATATGTGCTATGTGAGCATGAGAGAAAAGACCTCAAGACAGGATATAATTTCCAGTTTGATTTATGAAAGTTCAGTAGTTTCAATCTTTACCACACTGCCTGAATGATGGCTGAGTTAGCACTGAATCCCTGACCTCACTATGCACCCTGTCATTGCATGAGAAAGCAAACTTATTTTACTTTGTTTTCTTTTCCATCTATTTTATTTCATTCGTTTAACCTTGTATAGAGGTAGAAAACATTGTGCTCATCAGTTGCATCCAGATTTAATGCAATTGCACAGTGGAAAATTCCCAACATAAAGGGTCAGAAATTGAGAACATGTTGTATTAGTCCCTAGTTACAACCAGCTGTGCAGTTTAAAAAGAAATCACCAGGAAATTGAAACCCTGTAGTATACTGGCTGCACAGACAATTTTTTTTTAATGGAATAAGATTTCTACAATTAGAATTTAGAGTTAAAAGTACAAATGGTAAACGTCAAGGATGCACTGACTCTACTGGGTTTTACATAATTATTTTGTCTAAAGAAGAAAAATTAATCAGAAAATAAGAGAAACCTGGTTAAAAGTAATTACATAGTACAGGCAAGATCCAACTCTCTTTACAGTCCATTGAAGGATTCCCATTTACTTCCTTGGGAGTTGGATATGACCTTATATGGGTCTACAAAGTGGGTCAGGGTATTTGCAACTGGATACAATGCTTTCCATCTTCATCAGGTCATTGGTTCAGTCTCACTCTGATGAATAGTCATTGCCAGCTGAAGGCTGTTCAGTGGGCTATGAAAAATGAGTTGGTGTTGTAAGTCCAGTATCTATTGGACAAACATCCACACAGTTAAATAAATAAAATCAACCACCAGTCACAACTGGCACAGTGATTAGCGGTCTCTGCAGAAGGGCTATGGTTTAACTGATTCTGTAGATTTCCTCTCAGGACTAGGTTCAGCTTTAGGCATTGTATTTTAGGGGAGAAATGCAAAGAATTGTGCACCAGTGACCTTTCTTGGGAACAAAGTCCTTTTTTTAAAGCACAGAAGTTATACACCCCAGTTATACATTTCTTTGCACTGCCACTGCCTGGGTTCTAGGACTTCTATGGCTACAAAAGAGGACTTTATTCACAATGTATGTCCATGTAGTTTTTTTCATGGACACTATATTCACCTTGTAAAGAAAAATACCGACAAACGAAGACCTTATTTTGTTGTTATGGCAACTAATGTTCCATAAATTACTATAATCAAAGAAATATTATTGAACAGTTTGCTTTATATTCCCTTTATTGATGCTCTGAACAGTCCTTTTAATTTCCAAATCTGCCGAGGAGGAGCAGCATCAGCACCAGCCATTATTTCATCGAGGTGAAAAAAAATTAACAAAAAAAGAGAGAAAACGAAATTGGGCCATGTGGGAAAAAGAATAAAGCAGCATAAGATTGACATAGATAAATATGGAGAAGAGCACAGACTGAATCTAAAAATAGTTGAAGGTGCCCTCCTCTTGCTAACAGGATTTCACGTTTGGATATATTCCCTGAAGGATGTTATGGGGGGAGCTAAGAGATGATGTAGCTGATGCAGGCAGAAAGGGACAAAGTGGATGTCCGGGACCAACATCTATACACAAAAGTAATTCCAAAGGCTGAATTCAAAAGGAGCAGTGAAGGACTGGAACTTAGTGAATAACAATGCGGACAAGGCGAACACACATTGACAATCACACAACAGGGAAAGATTAAATAAGTAGATGTAAAACGAGGACTAAGTTCTTTGGGACAGGGACTATCTTTGTTTTGTGCTAGGTGCTGTAAAAACACTGAAGTCATGGACCAGGACCCTAAGGCACTACAATAATACAAATAATAACCACCACCACCACCACCACCAAGATTACAGCAACTGTGTAAGGCTGTCCAGACAGCTTTAAATATCAGCTCTTTATCTGATCTGCAGTCCTGGATCAACTCTCTCACTCCTCAAAACAGCTATTTGCTTTACTTGATCTTCACCAAATGCTGCTCTCTCTCAGATCAATGAGTTGTTGCACTTCTCCTCTCTGACCATAACCACCTTGTTGGAGAGACACGGTAAGGTAATATCTTTTATTAATCCAACTTCTGTTGGTGAGAAAGCAAGCTTTTGAGCTTACACAGAACTTTTCTTCTGACCACAAGTGAAGAAGAGCTCTGTGTAGCTTGAAAGCTTGTCTCTCTTATCAACATAAGTTGGCCCAATAAAAGATACTACCTCACCCACCTTGTTTCTCTAATATCCTGGGACCAACACAGCTACAACAACACTGCATACATAACCACCTAGTCTCTTTCAGCGTCACCCATCACCCCCAACTTACCCTCTCACGTCACACTTCCATGACTTCCAGTCTGTCAGCATAGATGACCTCTCATTTGCTCTGCGCATTCTCCTCCCTGTGCTCTCTTCTTTCTTCCATTGATGTGGTTGTTGATTTTCTCCAGATGTCATTCCTCTTCACCACTGACTCTTTTGCCTCTCTCTCATCCCTTCCACCAACCCCCAGTCTGGCTAACCTGCAATATTCACTTCCCCTGCTCCTGCCCCTCACTCTGTGGAGTGTCTCTGGTGGAAAGCCCGTGACCGTCTCCAACTTAATTGAATTCTACCTGCCTTTTCGCCACCTTTGACTCAGCCCTGAAGCCCTCCCGATCTTCTGCCTCGACTTCTCTCTGTGCACAGGATCTTGCTGATCTCTTTCAAGAGCAAAATTAACAAAATATCACATGACCATTCCCTTCCCATCAAGTTGCCTTTCCTCTTCTACAACTGTCTCCTCCTTCCCTGTCACAGACATAGACATTTCTTGTCTGCTCTTCTGTTCTAATGCCTCCACTTGTGTCAGTGACCCCATCCCAACCCATCTCCTCAATCTCTCACTCTCTGTTGGCTCATTCCCTTCACAATGGAAACATTCTTTAGTCTTCTCCGTCTTAAAAAACCCTCCCTTGACCCCACTTTCCTCTCCAACTACTGCCCCATCTCCCTTTCATCTCTAAGCTTATTGAGTGCACTGTCTATAACAGGAATAGGCAACCTATGGCATGGGTGCCGAAGGCGGCACACAAGTTGATTTTCAGCAGCACTTACACTGCCTGGGTCCTGGCCACCGGTCCAGGGGGCTCTGCGTTTTAATTTAATTTTAAATGAAGCTTCTTAAGCATTCTGAAACCTTATTTACTTTACATACAACAATAGTTTAGTTACATATTATAGACATAGAAAAAGGCCTTCTAAAAAGGTTAAAATGTATTACTGGCATGCGAAACCTTAAATTAAAGTGAATAAATGAAGACTCGGCACACCACTTCTGAAAGGTTGCCAACTCCTGGTCTATAATCAGTCTGGAATTCCTCTCTGCCAATTCCATCCTAGACCCAATCTAGCTTCCACCCCTTGCACTCAAATGAGCAGCTCTGGCAAAGTCTCTAATGACCTCTTCATAAATAAAGCTCAGAACCAGTACTTCATCCTCATCCTCATCCTCCTTGACCCGTGAGCCACATTCAACACCATCAACCATACTATTCTTGAAATCTTGTCCTCCCTTGACTTCTGTGACTCTGTTTTCTTCTGATTCTACCCTATATATATATAATCACTCCTTTGATGCATCTTTCAGAGGATCCTCCTCATTCCCTTTCCAAATTTTTTGTGGTGATTCCATGGGGCTCTGTCCTTGGTTTTCTTCTCTTCTTCCTCCATACCTGAACTCAAGTAATCTCATCCACAAACAAATTCAGCTACTAGCTTTATGCCGACAACACATAAATCTGCATCTCTTCTTCAGACCTGTCTCCGTCTGTCCAAACTAAAGTCTTGGCCCATCTGACATCTCCTCATGTCTAGCTGCCAGCACAAGCTCAACATGGCTAAAACAGAGCTTTTGGTCTTTCCTCCCAAACTCTCCTCCACACCTTCTTCCTGATTACTGTGGACACCACCACCATCTTGCCTGTCACTAAGGCCCATAACTGGGACATGGTCTTTCACTTGGAACTCTCTCCAGGTCCTCATTTCAAGGCTATGTCTAAGTCTTGTAGATTCTTTCTGCATAACATCTGTAAGATATGACCTTTCCTATCCATCCACACAGTTTAAATGCTAATCCAGGCTCTCATCATCTCAAGTACTACAACCACCCTTTTTCTGGCCTTGACAAATGCAATCTTACCGCACTCATAACCATTTAGAATGCTTCGTCCAAGACCATTTTCCTAACCTGTCCCTTTGACCATGTCCTCCTTCTCATTGAATCCCTTCACCAGCTTCTCCCTCTCTATCATACCAAACATAAGCTGTGCGACTTCACTTTCAGGCTCTTCGTAACCTTCCCTCCTATACACACACACATCATTTTTCACTCACTACTGAGATATGAACTCCTGCCTCTGATTGGCCTGTGGTGGAAGCTTCCATCACCCACTTGCTGAATTTTCAAACAAGCACCTTTGTGCTTTCTCCGATGCAGATCTTTAGGGTTGGGAAGAGCTCCCCAAACACCTCACAAACACCTGATTGTCCTCCTTAAAATTCTCCTTTGCTATGATTCCTACAAAATCTTGACACTGGGTAGGCTGCTGGTGTGCTGAGACGACTGCCTACCATCCTTGCCAATACTGTATCATTGTTTCTTGTACTTCCTTGTCAGTCTGTCTGTACCCATCTGTTGTCTCTTGTCTTATGCTTTGATTGTAACTTCTATGGGGCAAGGACCATCTTGATCTGTGTATGCACAGAGCCTAGCAAAATAGGGTTGTGGTCCATGACTAGGGCTCCTAAGTTCTCTGGTAATACAAATAGTAATGAGGGCAGCAAGGCAACAAGACTATAGCAACTGTGTCAAGCTGTCCAGGAAGATTTAAGTCATAGATGGTACAAAACACAGCATTGGCCTCAAGATGGACAAGGAGATTGAAAGTACCAGGGTTAGAAGTTAAAAAAAAAAAAAAAAAGCCCTCATTACACCCTGCCCCCTCCCGTCACAGGGAAGTTCCAATACTGGGAATGGGTGGGGGGAACAAATCACTGAAGTTATTTTGGGAGAGGTGGCTGAATATGTGAGAATAGGACTTTTCTCAAGATTTTTCTAAAAACAAGGAGGGTTGAAGGTGGGACAGTGGCCCATGGGGAAAAAATTGTTTGAGAAAAATTTCTGGGAAGTAAGGCGCTGGCAGAAGCTTTGAAAGCATGTGAAAAATACACCAGCAGCTGTTTATTATAGTGGCACAGTATGTGAAGGTTGAGATAGAAGAAGCAGGGGCGCTGGAACAGGAGGGCTGGGGGCCCATCACTTTTTACCAGCTGCAAGGGCAAGTGATGGGAGAGGAGGGGGTGGAAAGGAGTGAGCAGGAGGGTGAGGCCTTGGGGAAGAGGTAGAGTGAGTGGGAGGCAGGGCCCCGGTTTGGGTGCCAGTGGCCCCCCACTTTTAGGGAGCTTCTGCAGCTCCTGATGAGAAGAGACAAGGCAAAAGGGAATACATCTGAGAGGTGAGAACCAGGGAGATAAATAGGAGAATAAAGATATGGAGCTAAAAGCGGAGCGGAGCGTTTATATTGGTAGAGAAGGAACAAAGCATAACTTCTTAAAATGTCATCTGCATTCTAAATTAAACCAGAAAAAATGTGTCTGCTGAGCTTGAAATCTATTTAAAGTAGAGAACCTCTTTTCATGGGAAGAATCTCTTGGGGCAAATTGTTTACAGAGCTGCATTTTCAACAGAATTAGGTGAAAGTTCTAAATCTGTATCAGTGGGGCACAGCCTAGAACTCCAAAACTGGTACTTGGAATAGACAGAAGCACATCTCCAGTCAAGGAAGGAAGGGATCTGTTTAAAATAAAATTATACCTTGTTGCTCTTGATGTCTGCATTTCACTAGCTGGCTTTCTACTCAATTGCCCTTTGCTGTTACTTGTCTCTTTCATTGCTGTTTTCGGATGGCTAGAGGCTTAAAGAGGCAAAGCGAGAATTGCTTTTGCTCCATTGGTTGCTAAACCTGAATAATAAAAACTGCTAACACTAAATTACTATGCGTGGCTTTACTGCCACTTCAGACTCTTTATTATCAAGACATACCTGAATACCCATAGTTATGTTACGTAATTAATAATTTTCTGGTTTGCCTACCCAACAACACTGCGATTTAGAAATTAATAAAAATAAAATCTACAACGTGCTGCAGGAATGGAAAATTATTTGGTTTGTAGTTCTGCTCCTCTGAAGATAGCATCAGGCAACATTCTTACTTATGGGTCTTGTGCCTCAGGTGTAAAGCTTTCCTAGTGTTCAAGGTTTTTGACTCTCTGCAGCACAAAACTTGCTCTAATCTCAGAGGCCTCAGAAAATTCAAGCCAGGATCTTTCAAAAGCAGCAGATAACAGATCCCCATACTTTTAATTACATACAAAATGCAACAATTTTCCACTTCTCTCCTCACTTCTTAATGAAAAAGGGGTCCGAGAAAAGAAAATGGGCAATGGAAAAATAAGTATCCAAAAGAGAGACACCTGACACACAACCTCATTATTTTAATCCCCTAACTCTGAGAGGAAGTGGGTGAGAGAAAAAATTTGCATAATGATATCTTCAGAGGAGAATTACAAGGCAAGTAATTTTCCCTTCTCTAAAGATACCAGCAGAGAAGGACTCTCACTCCTTGAGAATATGTAACTCGAAGAATGTTGCAGTAAACAATGTCATAATAAATGCAACAATAGACAGTATGAAAAACATATCCAAACAATTGACAAGAGAGGCTGTTTTTTCTTATTTAAGTTAGAAGGGGATAAGATACCTCCTCAGGTATGAGAATTAAATAGAAATGCGATAAAACTCTCAAGAAATGGAGGAAGAATGAGCAAGGGAAGCCACCCAAGCTCCAAAACTTACTTTTCAGAGCAAAGGCACCTGGGAAAAGAATTGGCAAATCACCATATTCACTGAGTGCAATTTGCCACCGTAAAATAAAAATAACAATAGAGCCCTCTTGGCTGTGAAAAGGAGCAAAATCCCTCAATGAAATTACTTCCAAGTGCATTTAAAAATTGTAGGCTAGTCAGATCATCCCAAGAGGGAACCCAGCCACAAACTAGCTAAGTGAGAAAAATTCCTTGCAGTACAATGTTAATTTATTTTGCAGGGAATGAAGGGGTGGCAGACTGGCAGGGCACACATTGAATTTTCACATGATCACAGTAAACAGTGGTATTTAATTTTAAAATTAGCAATAGATTGGGAGATTTTGAAAGGCTCCAGAGGACATCTCTCATCACAGCAAGCAGCATGCATGCAGAAAACAGCTCAGAAGGTAGCTGTAAAAAAAAAAAAAAGAAAAAAAAAAGAAAAAAAAAAGCTTACCTGGACAAGAAGAATGGCCTGTGGTAAAGAAATTGTAGGTCAAGCAGATTTTCATTAGGACCGGGAATATTGGTGACTGAAAACAGAGACCCTGCCAGCTTTTGTAGTATTAAATGAAGAAGTTTTTGAGCTGGTAATGAAAACATAACCAAGACCAATATAACCAGTTTGCTAAGGATGAGAGTGGATATATGGATGCAGAAACAAATATAGGTACATTGCTTTGAAAAGCACCTGCTGTGGGCTCAAGAACCAGACAGACAATTACAAAAGGTCACAACTCCTCATTCTGCATTCCACTAGAAACATACAGCTGCACGCACCAAGACTGACAGACAGTGGCTGAATATATTGGGCCAAATTTCTGCTCCCAGCTTCATCTGTGTAACTCCAGAGTATTTTCCTGACTTCAGTGGTTATACCAGGTGGTCCTCACCTCTTGAAGTCAGGCCACTTATTTAATTAGTGCCTAACCTTAGGCACCCAAATTAGGAAATTTTGTCTACTGCATACTGACCTGTGGTTTTACCTGTAACTAAATCAGTCCTTTATCCAAATACATTTTATATCCCCCTCATCTTGTTTGTCTAATCAATACTTTACTATTAGTGACTTGAGGCTGAATGGTAAGGAAAAAAATCAGCTACTTTTGGAAAGTATAGATTCCATTTTGATTCATTTGTTGGTATACAGTTTCTTCACTGCTTCCATGATTTTTGGCACTAGAACGCAAATCCATCATATCCACTGAGTGTAAACGCATACAGAGAGACTGAGAATCAGGTATTAATTTAGCAGGACGAAAATGAACCTTTCCTGCTTTTATTCAGTGGTGCTCAGGCATGAATTTACACCATCATTAAGCAAGGTCTAATATTTTCAAGCTTAAATAGTCTCCCAAAGATGATACAATTATTCAAAGCAATTCAAGACAATGGAAAAATTGAAACAGATTTATATGTACACTTACACTCTTGTGCCAAACCACAGTACATGTAGTTTCCCTCCTTATTTATACACCATATAGTTTATCTTGGAAGAATTTTAGCTTATAACTAATAAATGTAGTGTAGTTTCTGGGTCCAGATATGTAATTTTCTCTATTATTGTAGTTCTTATCTTCATCACCCTTAAATTCAGGTTCTGCCCTAGACTTGTCATGCAGCTCTTGCTATGTAGCTACTAGACTGGTGATCTGCATGGGCCTCAGGCAATGTGAGCAAAATGCAGATCACAGCGTGTAGAGCAAGGAGCAAGGCAGTGGACAGGTGCGAGGGAATAAAAGAATCTCCGCCCCCGCTTCCCAATAGCCAGGAGGAGCATGGGATAGAAAGGGGATAATACTGTTCCATAGTCAATATAACAACATTGCACGTCATGCCACAAACATTACAAAGCAGCAAGTCCATTTGAAGATTGAGGGTATGTCCAGACTAGTAGTGATCTATTTTTTGGGGATCAATATATTGCGTCTTATCTAGATGTGATACATCGATCCCCGAACGTGCTCCCATCGACTCTGGAACTCCACCGCAGCAAGCAGCGGTAGTGGAGTCGACACGGGGAGCCGTGGACGTTGATCCCGCGCGGTGAGGATGGGAGGTAAGTCGGAATAAGATACTTCGACTTCAGCTACGATATTTCCGTAGCTGAAGTTGCGTATCTTACATCGACAGCCCCCCACTCCCAGTGTAAACCAGGCCAGAGTGGCTCTCCATTTGATCTAGGTTGAATCCCCCCTCTGCTTTAACTTCTTTCCCCACAGTTGTAATTGGCCACATCTTTTCTAGAGCTGATCTGAAAATGGGTGTTTCTTGCACAGAAAACGTCTATGAAACCCAAAACAAATGAAGGTTACTTATCCATAACCAGAGTTCTTTCGGATCAGCCTCTCTATATTCACACTTGTGGGATCAAGGTGCCTGCACTGCAAACTCCCGGAACCTTCTGGAAAGTAGCGTACTTTCACATACAGGGAGGGTGCCCTGTCCGCGCTAGCGGCTTATAAACTAAGGCTTTTTTTTTTTTTTTTTTTTACAGGTTACTTACACAGGAGAGGCTAACGAGGATGGTCACGACCCTCCTACACCTGCCTTCAGCAAAGAGCGTCGGCTAGTTTTAGGGAGATGGTGCCGCTTACTTTGATTGCGTCCAGTCAGATGATCAGACTGTCAGTAGCCCACACGGAAAGGAAAGGGGGAGGGAAGATGGGTTCACACGCTCCTAGACCCAGGTAGCTTTCTTGCTGGATGATGCCAGGCCGAGTCAGCCGACCGTGGGTTGGATCTCCTAAAGTTCCACTAATTACCGGGCTTGCATTAGAGTAGTTCTGGTTACGAGCTTTTGCTTCGCAGGGTACTTTGGGCATTTTTTGGTAACAGTTACTTATATTGGTGTACACACACACCCACCAAGGCCTTTATTTTTAAATACCACGATGCATTTGTACTTTACGTTCGGACCCAATACCATGAGGCGGTATAACAATCCCTCTTGAGGCGGTAAAAACCCCTCAGCACTGGTGCATACTGTGATAGGCCCAGGCCAGTTGGATACAGCAGACTAGCAGAAGGCAGATATACTGGCCACTGGATTAACAGTTTTCTGTTCCCTGACTGACCAGAGCAGGGGCTGCTCCTGGCTAATGAGAACACCTGACTCTAATTAACCTGCAAAGAGTCAGGTGAGGCCATTAAGTTAATGTGACCACCTGACTAATTAAGGCCCTGCTGATACGATAAAAAGGGCTTACTCCAGTCAGGCAGAGGAGAGCCAGGGAGCCAGAGGAGAGGAAGTGCGGCTGAAGGGCTGGTTACTGAAGACACCCTCAAACCATCATTAAGGGAGCCTTAAGGTAAGGATGAAGAAGGGAGAAGCAGGAGATCTGTGGGGAAGTGGCCCAGGGAAATGTAGCAACTCTGGTAGTGAAAGGTTGGCTGCCAACAGCTGTTACCATTAGGGTCCCTGGGCCGGAACCCAGAGTAGAGGGCGGGCCCGGGTTCCCCCCAACCCACCCCTACAGGAACATCTCCTGGAGGGGAAGTCAGGCCACTGTCAGGACAGGAGGCTAAACAGAGACTGTGAGAGTTCTCTCACCAACCTCCTTGCTGGCCTATGATGAAAAGGGCTCAGTAGACTGGAACCCTGGCTCTAGAGAGAGAAGGGCTACGTGGAGGGTCACAGTGAGCCACTGAGGCTAGCATAAACCGCCTAGAAGTGCAGGACCCACGGGAGCAAAGTCAGAGCTCCGCCACAATACCTAATGCATTTCACTGTGCATTAACCTTATTGGCCAACCAAGCAGTTCCCCAGTACTGCTACAAACTAACCTTGTTGGGGTGGCAAAACCATTCCCCAATACCACTCTGCATCTGATCTTGCTGCACAGTCAATAAGTTCAGATGGCGTGAGTCCAACAGGGACAGACGTCCCCACGGACAGTCCTTCTTCGACACCCCAATAGAGATTTCAAAAGGTCTCTTACCTTTATTGTGGCGCCATGGGGTTTGAAGGGGAATGATCCATAGCAGCCGTCTGTGGGTCCGTGGGCATTGCCATCCTGGACGAGCCCCCAAATTGTCGGAGAAAAACTTAGTTCTCGCTTTTTGTTTTGCTGCACCCAAACAAAAAGCGAGAACTGAGTTTTTCTCTGACAGGCATAAGCTTTTGTGGGCTAAAACCCACTTCATCAGATGCATGGAGTTGAAAATACAGTAGAGAGGTATAAATACACAGCACATGAAAAGATGTGAGTTGCCTTTCCAAGTGGGGGGGTCAGTGCTAACGAGCCAATTCAATTAAGGTGGAAGTGGGCTAGTCTCAACAGTTGATAAGAAAGGAAGGGAAAAAATCATATTTGTAGTGCTAATGAGTTCAGTGTAATCAAAGTGGCCCATTTCAAACAGTTGACAAGAAGGTGTGAGTATCAGCAGGGGAAAATTACTTTTTCTAGTGACCCATCCACTCCCAGTTTTTATTCAGGCCTAATTTGATGGTGTCCAGTTTGCAAATTAATTCCAGTTCTGCAGTTTCTCGTTGGAGTCTGTTTTTGAAGTTTTTTTGTTGAAGAATTGCCACTTTTACGTCTGTTATTGAGTGTCCAGGGAGACTGAAGTGTTCTCCTACTGATTTTTGAATGTTACAATTCTTGATGTCAGATTTGTGTCCATTTATTCTTTTGCATAGAGACTGTCCGGTTTGGCCAATATACATGGCAGAGGGGCACTGCTGGCACACGATGGCATATATCACATTAGTAGATGTGCAGGTGAAAGAGACCCTGATGGTGTGGCTGATGTGGTTAAGTTCTATGATGGTGTCCCTTGAATAGATATGAGGAGAGAGTTGGCACCGGGGTTTGTTGCAGGGTTTGGTTCCTGAGTTATTGTTTTTGTTGTATGGTGTGTTGTTGCTGGTGAAGAACTCCCTGAAGAAGCACAGGAACAAATCCACACAGACACATCCCTAGAGCCTCAACCAGGGGTATTCTATCTGCTACCCAACATCCATGAACCTTGGAATCCTGGTCCAAAAGGACTCCTCTTTGTTCTTCCTATCTTCATTGAGTGGCCTCTGCATATTCCCACTTGTGGGACTTAGCAAGCAGTATAACTGCCAGGAAGGGCTGAGGATAATCCCTTCTGACTTTAAAGTCTATGGATCTATGAGACACCAGAACTGACAAACAAGTATCAGCTCTGGATGTCAGGTCAAGAGTAAATAGAAGCAAATCGATTTTGCTCTCCTAAACACGTCTTAAAGAAGGAACATCTTTGCTAAAAAACACATTTCACTGCACTGTCAGTCATACAACATGATTAGATGACAATAGCTTGAGGGCATTCGTGGATGCTGCCTTTGTCCTATATGAGGACTAACAATTCCAGGAAGCTGAAGCCCTGTCAGATCATGATAAATGTGAAAATATGCAATATATGGCCAGCACTGAACAGTCAGATGTCAGATCCTCATGCTGGCTAGATGCCAAATAAATGGGATCCATTCTTGGCAACTGTGCTTGGCTGTCCTTTATGTTTGACTTTGGAATCTGGATTCAGGCTCTTCCTGTGGATCCAGATAGATCCAAAGCCATAGACAGTAGTGCACAGTTGGTTTTTTTGTTTTTTGTTTTGGGTAACTCTGGATCTGTGTTCTGTTCTGGATCCAGGTTTGCAGCCCCAATCCATACTAGGCTGCTGGATCAGAATTATGTGGATCCAGATCCTTTGGAAACTGGAACCAACAGCTAGAGAGCCAGACCCAGTTTAGGCACATAGCTAGGTCTCCTAGGTCAACCTGGACAGACCCAGGGAACCTTAGCAGTGACTAGCCTGAGATGACTCCCTCATGCAGGGGTGCAAGAGATGGCCAAACCCACTCCTGTGGGACAATCTTTGAAGCTGACACTGAATTTATTCAGTGCCATCCTCATCCACTAAGCCTGTGAGCAGAGGTGCATGAGCTGACCCAACCTGCTCCTGAGGGACACGTCTCAAAGTAGATGCTGAATGTATTCAATTTCAAATGATACTATGTTAAAGCTCATTAGGGAACTTTTAGTGCTCACCAGCAGGATCTTGGTGCTCAATACTTTAGTGCACTTTACAAATCTCACCCCTGTAGCGTGTACTACCACATCACGCAGACATGGCTTCTGTGGGCGCAAGGACAGAATCTAAAAATCGTTGTTTCTCAGGTATGAAAACAACCGTTAGCAGATAACGAAAACCTTCTGGTGACATTAAGGTCTGGTCTACACTAGGAAATTAGGTTGGTATGACTATGGCACTCAAGACTGTGAAAAATCCACACCCCTGAGCAATACAGTTAAATCGACCTAGCCCCCAGAGTAGACACTGTAGGTTCACCTATGCTGATGGGAGAAACCCTCCTGTTGGTGTAGGCAGTGTCTTCACTGAAGGGCTGCAGTGGTGCAGCTGCACTGCTGTCGCATTTTGAGGCTAGATATGCCTTAAGTTTTGGGTGTGAAGTAACGAAAGATAATTACGGAAAAAATTGAACTACTTGTTAACAGCCTCTCCATCTTCTAGACCATTCACTGTATTGCCTCATCAATACAGTGCAGCTCTCACAGCACAAAAATGGATAGCAATTCAGTACTTCCATCTTCACACCAGTCAAAACCAACGTGATTAATTTCTCTCTTATAAGAGAGATAATCTGAGTACAAAAGGGAACTTCATATCAGTTCAAAAATGTTTTTCTTGGCATTGTTCCTAAATTTAGTTTCACAACAGTTTAGTTTACTGGCTAGGAAAATGTTTTGCAGCTAGATATTCTTTTTCTTACTGGTACTAAGAATACCTTGACCGTGGATGCTGGGAGTCTCATCCCTGGTGCAGTTAACTGAAATGTTCAGGATGCAGGTGATGTGTCAGAGGAGAGGTGGCCTCTGTGACAGCTTAAGCCAAGGCCATTGAAAGGCTTGTTAGATGTTAATCAGCAATTTGAATTTCACCTAGAAAACTGACTAACAGCTAATTCAGAACACAGGTAAAATATATTTCAACAGATGGGCGACTTGATTCTACGTTACCAGAATCTTCTAAGTAAAGCCAGACAGGAACTTTACATGGGGCTATTGGCTATTTTAAGGCACTCTCTCATTTTTTCCACATCCTGATGTGGAATGGAAACAATTGTTAAAACCGTGAAGTTTTTTGCAAAATTGAATTCTTGTTTTCTGGCTACCCCTACTTCCAAGGGGTCTTCACTGCACTGTGTTGCAGCAGTCTACTTTGCACATATCAAAGGAGAGGAAGGCCTTGGCAAGGTCTTCACATGAAAGAAAAGGAAGTCTCTTGCCAATGCTTCCCTGTGAGCCTTGTACTTCTGGAGACTGAAGTAGTAAAATAAATAATCAGTTTAACACAACCACTTATATACGTGCTACAAATATAAATTGTTCTAATTATAAAATCCCTCCAAGCACCAGCAACAAAACTAACCGTATACACAGCATTCCCGCTAGCCACATACGCTGCTACTGCTGTTCAGAAATGTATAAAGGTCTTTTATTGACTATTAAATAACTCAAGCCACTGAACAAACAAAATAAACAAACAAAGGAACTATCTTTATAGTAACATGAATAGTCTGGGTTAGAGTAAAGTTTAAAAAGTAACTAAGCAAAGAACAAAGACACCCAGCATCTTTTTTTTCCCCCTCAGATTCAGTCCCATTGAGTCTAGTGACAACAGTATATTTTTGTATTGCTGTTTACTTTTAGTACTGCTGAGCTACCCCAACTGAGAAAGTGTGAGCTGGATTGTAACAGGGTGGGCTAGCCCATGAAGGGCTGAGGCCAGCCATCTGACAAAATTCCCATTGACTTGAGTGGGACTAGGATTTCACACCTAGAGCCTGCTTTTTTCAGAGGTCCACAAACCCAGTTGCACTCAATAAGAACAGCAGATGCTCAGTACCTCCAACATTCATGCTCTAGGACTCTCAAGTTGGATACTCAAAGAATTAGGTATGCAAAACTGGTGGACTGTTTTTGCAAATGTTGGTATGACTGCCTTATCCTGGTTCACAGAGTGAGTCAACAGCAGATTTGGGAACACAACTGAGGAGAGTCCAGATTCCGTCTCCTGCTCTCAAAAACAACCAGACTACCTCTCTACAATCCCTATTCACACAGTCTGAACCTAAGCTAACAAATAGCATTGCAATGGTAGGCTTAATCAAGTTCTCAGTGTTACTTTAAAACAGATTGGGACTTAATGTAATTTGTGAAATGACAATGCATGTTCAAATGGTTAAAGCAGAGGACCAGGAGACCTGGGTTCCATTTTGGCCTTCTTATATATGTTGTGTGAATGTGGGGAAGTCACTTAGCTTCTCTGTGCCTCAGTTTCTCCATCCAAAAGAGTGAGATAATGCCTACTTTTCAGGGTGGTACATACCTAAATTCATTCATATTTGTGAAGGCACAATGTAGAAACTGCAGCCTTTCAAAAAACCCAAAAAAGTCCACGTTGAGGATTTTTTCTTCTTTTGATGGGTGACTAAAATATCACTAGTTTATTCATTATCAATCATCAAGGTCAGACAGAGAGTAGATTTTGTGCTTGCACTGATACATTTTCATGACAATTTTGCAAGGCTGGAATTTTATACCACCAAATTCCAACTTTTTACACTGTGATATTACTAGTTTCAAAGAGCTTTTGGACCACAGTACACTAAACATAAAACCACCTTAGTTTCATATAATGAATATACTCTGTGCACCATATGACAAAATAAGTTCCCAAGGTTTCTAATATTTTATTTTTTAAAGCGATAAACAGCTAATGTGCATGGGAAATAACTACTTTACATGTGACTTAAAATATTCCTTCTGCAAAACACCACAAAAAAACAGCCAACATTATAAACAAGAAACCTGTGATACGCTATGCAACAAACGGACAAGAAAGTAACTGTGTAGCATGCAAAAAAAGTGCCTTGAACCACAAAGCTACTGTGGTTTTCCTTTTGTATGTTAAAAAGTACTAAACTAATTAAAATATCATTCAGAAATTCTCCTTATCTTGGCTGAAGTTTGAAATCTTAATTGATAAGTTGAAATAATAGCTGTATAACTGGTTTACAGCAAAACGTGTTACATCACTATGATCATACCAAAATGCTCTCTAGAAACAAAATGCTACATTTTGCTAACTGGATTTAATTCAAAAATCTGAATATTCTTTCCTCTTCAATTACTTTGTTAATTATGTATGAAATATGCAGAGTACATTGTGTAATTCCAATTATACAAATAGGCAGTTTCAGGCTTTTGTATTAATCAGAAAACAAATGGTTATATATAATGGTACACAAAGGAACATAAAAATAAAATAAATGAAAGGATTTGTTTTTAGTATTTTCTTGCTCAAAAGTCAGAGCTATATTGTGATCTATGAACTAAAATTCACCATTTCTACCTTAATCTCTAGTTATGGTTGTTACTTCCAACTAGGAATTAAATTGATTTTTCTCAGTCTACTCTTAAATGTGTTTTCTCCAATTCTTACACTAAAGTGCCCAGTTAAAGTCTAAGGGCAATTTCATGTTATTTATCTATTTTGATCTGGAGTCACTCTTATAAACCATCTGTTTAATTTTAACTCAAGTCACTATGCTAAGTGAATTTCATTTTAGTTTGGCAATTGTACTGAATAATCTCAAAGTCCTGATAGAACAGAGCTGATGCCTTTCTATTGGGTCAAAACAGAACATAGTAGAGGAATCAAATGCGCTAATTACCCTTCAATCATAGGAAAATATTGTCTCTCTCTAGCAGGGGCGGCTCTAGGCATTTTGCCGCCCCAAGCACGGCAGGCAGGCTGCCTTCGGCAGCTTGCCTATGGAGGGTCTGCTGGTCCCTGCGGGAGAGTCTGCTGAAGCCAGCAGAGCGCCCCCCGCGGCTTGCTGCCCCAAGCATGCACTTGGCGTGCTGGGGCCTGGAGCCACCCCTGCTCTCTAGACTCAAATGGGGATGGAATAAAATGTGCAGGATAAGTGTGTAAGGCATTTAGTGCATCTCATCAGCAACACGGGCTACTGCAAACATATCAAACCTGTCCTTTGCCTTCTAGACTAGCTTCCCATAGAATCTCAAATCAAGTCCAAGGTCTTAATCCTTATCTTCAAAGCACTCCATGGCCTGGTCCCAGGATATCTAAAAGATTGTTTAAAGATCCAAGAGAAAGGTCATGGTTGACAAGTACTCTCCTCTGGTTAGTTGAGAATGGAATTCTCAACTATAAAAGTAAAGCTTGTCTGTGCAGGGCACAAACCTTCTCTGGGGGCAGTCTGACTGTGGGACGAACTCCCCGAGTAACTCAGGACCACAACAAACTTTACCACCTTCTGCTTCAATTGCAAGGCACGTTTCTTTGACCTTGCCTTTTCTGACATAAACACATAACAGGTGTATATATTTTTCCCTGTATAAAACACTTCAAAAACATGATGCTCCATTGCACAAGCTTCTCCCTCTGGAGAGAGGGTGAGAGAACTAACAACACATGACAGATGTTAGTCATGTGGCTTAAAGGACTACCAGAAGGAACTCAAATACTACAGTGATAAGTATGATATAAAAACCTATACAGAATAGAATGGAAAAAAATAGGGTGATTCAGTGAGAATCCCAGCAACTTATCTATACGGAAGAATGGACAGAGTTTAAAGGAAAAAGCATAAACTAATGAAGATCTTACAGGAAGATAGTATTCAATGTCTTCTGTTGAGAGAGATCCCAGATTCAATGAAATGTCTTCATAAGGCTGATGTACCACTGTGGGTTCACTGTGTCTATTGATCCACTAGGAGCTACATCACTGTCAAAAGTTTAGCACTATTAGTATTTTCCATGCACTGCAGCTAGAGAAGACAATTGCTGTTTAAGATAAATGTTTGATTTAACACACACACACACATGCGCACACACACACACACAAAGGGCAGATAGGTGGGTGGACTTCGTTCCACATTCTTCTAGCATTAGATTAGTCACTAAACCCAGAGCTCATAAATAATTTAGAAATGTTTCTTCTTTTCCATGCAAATCATCAACAAAGACATTGCTGAATATTTCTCAGGCAACATATTAACTGGGAATCAACAGGAAGACTTAGCTGCTAAGCTTTAATGCAGACATTAAATTGAAATAAAGCCATATATGGATATGAGACATCAAATAAAAAAAATCAAAGCTCTGGCCCACCGTACAAAGCTATAGCAATATCACCAAATTGCCAACAAACTAAAGAATTTCATTAAACCAAAGACTATATTCAAGTATGGAAATAACCCAAACTTAAAAGTAAAACAGAATCTGCAGAGGTGATTTTATCTTTTGGAATTACCATCATTTTAGTGTTTTCAGACAAACATCAGATGCTATAACCTCAAAGCCAATAATATTTCAAGATTTGTATTTGTGGCACTAATTTGCTTTGAAGAAGTAAATTACACAATGACCTGCAACCGAATCAGGGTCTACATTTTAAGCACAACAGACTGCTTTGGGCAGTATAAGGGCAGTCAAAATGCTTAGTGATTGTGAGTTTTGCTGTGAAATGCAGAAATTTCCCAGAACAGCAAAAATAGCCTAGAGCCAGCCCTGACCTTCAGTATTCCAATATTTGCTCTGTCCTCTTGCAAACAGGCTAATGGACAACTTGGTATCCTTTTCAAATGATGTTGGCTATAAAGCTATGTGAACAGAGAGGCTGGACACAACCACAGGTCACTTGTGCCAAAGGCTAAAAATTGAATTAGAGTTCTGTGACTTAAAGTAACTGGTTAGAATAACACACAGAACATGTTTAACTGATTTTAGTTAGCTCAAGTAACTAGACTGGCAATCAAATCAAGACTGAAAATTAAACAGACTAGCAGTCAGTGGAACAGGAAAACTGGTTGAAAAGTTGAAAACATAAGAAGGATCTTGTTCTCCTCTCATTTGCACCAGGTTTATACCAGTGTAACTCTACTGAGTTCCATGGAGTTACTCTTAATTCACACTGTGGTGAGTTAGTGAAGAATCAGGCATAATCTGATTGATAATATATCATATTTAATCTGAAACAAAAAAATGAACCTGGATTTTCTGGGCTATCTACCTTAATAAGCATCAGCTGTGAGAAAAGTCTCAGCTGGTAGGTACTAAAATCAATTTAAGGGATTTAATTAGAAAATCTATCACAAGAAGTATAAATAACAACTAGTTTATAGATGCTGTGAACATCTGATTGCTCAGTCAGCACTAGCATTAACAGGACACATCTGTTCGAAAATCCCCTTCAGGACTGGAGATTGCATTTGACAAACTGTTTTTACTACAAATGCATTATCCATAGGCTCTCACAATCAAGTTTTATGAAGGATTAACAAATATCAGTTGCACAATCATATGTCAGAATGCAGCCAATTTAATTGAGGACCACTGTAAATAACTGTCATGCTTTTCTGCTATCTTAAACATGCTTAAGTGAAAGATCACTTGCATTAACTCCTAACCAAATAAAACTTATTAGCATATAAATGGGGTTTTACAGTAGGTAGGCATTTAAGAATTATTTAATCAGTAGTCAAAGTAGTCTGTTTAAAAAACAAACAGAAAAGATGGATTGTAAACTCTTTGGGCAGGGTCCAACACTGGAAATTGTGCCAATGGGAAGAATAAAGGACGTGGAAAAGATGGAGAAAAGAGAGGCTGTAGGGTATAATAACTTTAAGTGGTTATCTAGGCTTGTTTCTGGCACATCTTAGTTTACCCATTTGGATACGTCTTCACTGAAGAAGTAACCCAGACTCTTACCCAGGTGATATCCCCAACCCTCCTACTGTCCACACAAAAAAACATCTGACACGAGTTTGGTGGTGATTTAAACCTGGGCTAGCTGGCCAGGCTGGTCATATAGGTTTGAGCCCAGGCTGGTAACCTGCCTACTTTCCACTGAGGACATAGGCTAATGAAGCACAAGTTCTGACAGTCCTCCAATGCCTTCCCACAATTCCATATGGACCATATTTTCTTACCCTCTACCTACTCCCTTCTTCTGCATCAAAAGTCACCTTCCAGTTTCTACAGTGACTGTTTTAGGGTTCAGTTAGGACAGTCTCTGGCTGGAGTCATGGAAACTCTTTGGGGAGGAAACTGAGGAGCAGAGAGGACACAGAAGAGGAACCAGCATCGCTGTAGCTGGGTAAGACATAAGAACCGCCAAACTGAGTCAGACCAAAGGTCCATCTAGCCCAGTACCCTGTCTACCAACAGTGGCTAATGCCAGGTGCTTCAGAGGGGATGAACAGAGCAGGTAATCATCAAGTGATCCACCCCCTGTTGCCCATCTCCAGCTTCTGGCAAAACTGAGGCTAGGCACACCATCCCTGCCCATCCTGGCTAGTAGCCATTGATGGACCTATCCTCCATTAATTTACCTAGTTCTTTTTTGAACCTTGTTATAGTCTTGGCCTTCATAATATCCTCTAGCAAGGAGTTCCACAAGTTGACCATGCATTGTGTGAAGAAATACTTCTTTTTGTTTGTTTTAAACCTGCTGCCTATTAATTTCATTTGGTGATGCCTAGTTCTCGTGTTATGTGAAGGAGTAAATAGTACTTCTTTATTTTCTCCACACCTGTCATGATTTTATAGATCTCTATCATATCCAACCTTACTCATATCATTTTTGAGATGGGGCGACCACATCTGCATGCAGTATTCAAAATGTGGGTGTACCATGGATTTATAAAGAGGAAATATATTTTCTGTCTCATTATCCATCACTTTCTTAATGATTACCAACATTCTGTTAGCTTTTTTGACTGCCTCTGCATATTGAGTGGATGTTTTCAGAGAACTACAATGACTCCAAGATCTTTTTCTCGAATGGTAAAGCTCATTTAGACCCCATCATTTTATATGTATAGTTGGGATTATGTTTTCCAGTGTGCATTACTTTGCATTTATCAACACTGAATTTCATCTGCCATTTTGTTGCTCAGGCACCCAGTTTTGTGAGATCTCTTTGTAACTCTTCACAGTCTGCTTTGGACTTAACTATCTTGTGTAGTTTTGTATCATCTGCAAATTTTGCCACCTCATTGTTTAACCCACATTATATGTTGATGTTATGGGAGGTATTGCAACGTAAGGGGGAGTGGCTTTGCCTGTTTATGGCCAGTCTCACTACTTTAATGGGGGATATTATGTGCTGTAAGGTGGACTTTGAAGGAACCTCTGTTTTTCCTGCACCCTCTACCTCTCTTCCACCCCCAGCCATGTGCAATCCAAGATGGATTCCAAATGGGGGTGGGAGACAAACGCAACCAACAATTTAACTTGGCGTGAAATGCTGCATGCATATAAAACGAGGATTATGAGTGAAAGCAGAGTAATCCCTACAGAGGGGCGGCACAAACATATAAATGTATATATCTTGCAGCGTGCTTTTTCACATACTGGCACTAGCATTAAAATGTTTTCTGAGATAGCCTAGATTTTAAGTCTGCTGCATGACAGTATGAAGTCCTGAGCAGTGGCAAAGACCTTCAATACCACAGTGCAGTGAAGTATCGCTGCTCTGGGTGGAAGGAAGGGAGAGTAGAGTGTTACAAAGGCATATCCAGTGGTGATTCTATGCTGCTGCATCCTACATCAGCATTCTATTTATACTGGCACAATTTTTTGTCCATTCTGCTACAGAAGAACTTCTCATATAGAAGGAACTCTAATTCTAAATGGTCTGTCAAGTTTCTAGGCAGAGCAAACTTCCCATACCCCACTTCATAGTTCACTAGAGTTCTCTAGGCATTATTCTCCAAATCAGTCACCAGGCAAAAAAAGATCTCCAAATCACAGATGGATGGCTTTCTATCACAAGCCTGGAACAGAAATTCTTTCTTCTAAACTGGAATTTCCAGCAAATTGACATCTTCCTATACCACCACTGCCTGAAATAATGTTAAGATAAGCAGTGCAACCAACATGCTCTGCATGCATCCACAAGTGTTATTTCTGAAGTCAGACACCCCAACAGTTAATTAAAAGTAAACTGAAAAGAGGGAAAAATTGGGCTTATGCTTTCTTATTGTGCACAAGTTTGCTTCTTTATGATGTAGAACAGTGGTCCCCAAACTGTGGGGCACACCCCCTCAGGGGTGCAGAGGAATGTTTGGGGGGGCATGTGCAGCAGGGCCCAGGTCAGTCTCCACAGGGAGCAGGGAGAGAGCACCACCCAGCCCAACACTGATCCTGCCCTGCTTCAATCTGTCCCCTGCTCCCCACAGCCACAGCTCCACTCCATCTCTTGCCTCTAGCCCCAGCTCTTCCCCCATCCCCAGTTCAGCCCCAAGCTCCGCCTTCAAGCCCAAGCTCCTGTGCTGAGCCAACACTGCTTGGGGTTTTTTGTTTTGGTTTTTGTTTGTTTTTAACCCATAAAAATATTCAGGTCTTCTCTACCTTGAAAGATTATGGAGACTGGAGAACTAGTGAAATTATAGCACCACAACAACCTGAAAGCTTAGCATTTGAGAGGTGAAAGGATTATTAGTCAGACTCTTAATCCTTTTATTCCCTTAACTTCTGTGACTAACATACATTTTGAATAAATGTTGTCTGTTATACATTCAGCAATGCCATTCCTTCAGTTAAGTTGTAGGGTTCACAATTCACATGTATCAAGATTCTGACCCCACCTTCAAGGCCTCAAGCAAAAAAACAACCAGAGAAAAGAAACATTTAGATCCCTTATATTAAAGAGATAAAAAGACAGCAGAAAACCTCCCAATTTTATTACAAATAAAAAACTTTCAGGCCTTTATTCATAGATCCATAGACTTTAAGGTCAGAGGGGATCATCGTGATTATCTAGTCTGAGCTCCTGCACATCACAGGCCACAGAACTTCACCAGGCTACTCCTGTAATAGACCCATCACCTCTGGCTGAGTTACTGAAGTCCTCAAATCAAGATTTAAAGACTTCAAGTTACAGAGAATCCCCCATTTACTCTAGTTTAAACCAGCAAATGACTCATGCCCCACACTGTAGACAAAGGCGAAAAACCCCAGGGTCTCTGCCAACCTGATCTGGGGGAAAATTCCTTCCCACCCCAAATATGACAATCAGTTAGACCCAGAACATGTCAGCAAGACCCACCAGCCAGACACTTGGGAAATAAATTCTTCTTCAGGTGCTGTCCCTCTGGGTGCTCCACTTTTTCTGTAGTGACTCAGAGACATCCTCATTTAGTGTCCCATCTCCAGCCATTGGAGATATTTGCTACCAGCAGTCACAGATGATGTATAAAACACAGAAATAAATACACCTCATACTTTTGTTTTCATGCCCGTTTCAATTTTTCTCCTGGTTTGCATAATATACTATAGTCCAGGGATAGGCAACCTATGGCATATGTGCCGAAGGCGGCACACAAGCTGATTTTTCAGTGGCACTCACACTGCCCGGGTCCTGGCCACCAGTCCGGGGGGCTCTGCATTTTAATTTAATTTTAAATGAAGCTTCTTAAACATTTTAAAAACCTTATTTACTTTACATACAACAATAGTTTAGTTATATACTATAGACTTATAGAAAGAGACCTTCTAAAAAATGCGAAACCTTAAATTAGAGTGAATAAATGAAGACTGGGCACACCAGTTCTGAAAGGTTTTGCTGACCCCTGCTATAGTCAATTTGTCCAAGTGGAACCAGATTGATCTGACCTCACCGGAGCTCTGTAAACAGAAGAGGGCTAGCCACACTGCCGGGCCCCAGACCCTCTCCCAAGAGCAACACATTACCAGGGTTTCTTTGTGAGACAGATAGATTTGCCAACCTATCAGACTGACATTTAATCTTGGATGTTTTTGCCTCTCTGTATTTCAGTCCGAATGTTGTAAGTGGTTTCTCAATGACCCACGGCATTGGATCCAGGCAGGGACATGCACAAAAAGGTGTGGCAAGCAGGGGGCAGGCCCCCTATCTCCCTGATAATCAACTCTGCCACTGTCTCCAACTTCTGCCCAGCCTCCCCCCCCATCCCAGGATTCCCACCCCTGAGCCTGTCCTCCTCTCTTTCTTTCAGGGTGGGTGTTAGGCTGAGCACCATCCCTTCCTCACCTGCAGCCTCTGGAAATGTTTGGAGCCCACCTGGGGTGTGCAGAAGGGAGCTCAGGACAATGGGTGGGGGAGGCAGTGAGGCACTGCAGCTAGCGCTCCCGCTGGTGTTTAAGGTGCTCCTCCAAAAGTAGTCACATTTAAATCCCTGTGCACGGCCCTGGATCCAGGCAGATTGCCATCAGTCTCCAATCCTAAAGTTTGAGGGAAATCCAGTAATTCTAAACTTGGGCTTGAATGCAGTTTACAGAATGCTGAGTCCTAAAACAATCTTACACAAGGTATGCAGGCTAACCATAGGGTGACCAAATGTCCTGATTTTATAGGGACAGTCCTGATTTTTGGGTCTTTTTCTTATATAGGCTCCTACTAACACTCCCCGCCCCCATCCTGATTTTTCACACTTGCTGTCTGGTCACCCTAGCTAACAAGCACCAGATTGGGTAAGGAGAATCCATCTGACAAGGCCTATTCATCATCTAATCGTGCATGGATTCAGGAGAGACAACAACGCTTTGAGGCATTTTGTGACTTTTAATGAGGAGAGAATGCACTGATGAGACTGAAGTAGCCATGGTGTAAAAAGCCCCATTTCATATACAGGTAGTGTAAGATGTACTACGATACTAAAGGCTGAGGGTACGTCTCCATTGCAATCAGAAGTGCGACTGTAGCACATGTAGACATAGCATGGGCTGGCTTTAATCTAGCTAGCTCCATTTACAGTAGCAGTAAAGGTGTCAACATGGGCTAGCCGCTCAAAGACATACCCAGGATCCTCAGGGGTGCTTGTACAGGCTGTGCTGCCAAGGCTTCACTGCTACTGTTATTTGAGCTTGCTAGATCAAAGCTAGCTAAGGTATGCATGCACATGCTGCAGTCATAGATCTGACTGCAGCATAGACACATCCAGTGTTGTTCCTCAGTTGAAAGTAACTTTTGTTCCTAAGATCAGAGATTTTGGACAGCTAGGGACCTGAGTTGCTAGTGTACAAATGCTCAGTAAGAAAATAAATCTCAGATGTGATTGGTTTCATTTAGCTAGCCACATTGAAAGGGGATTAGAAAGGAAAAAAGGTGAGCAAATAGACTAAAAAGCATAATTTGTAAAGCAAAGGACTCTGTACAGGAGAGCAGCTGGCGTGCAGTGTCAGCAGCTGAAATAAAATAAAGTTATCTGTTTCCCTCAAATAGGGTATCAGTTCAGATAAACATGCAGAAAGTGATTTGTAGAAATGCGGAGATCCAGCAATCACCTTTCCACAGTAATGTGCTTCAGGTGTGTGGACTGAGAGGTAACTCTGCCTTAATATTGTTTGTTTTGTGGTAGCACCTAGCAGTCCCAATCAGTGATCAGGACCCCTGTGCGCTAAGCACTGTTCAAACATATAATAGAAAAAGTACTTAAAATCTTGGCATATGATGAAACAATAGGTGGATAACCCAAACAAATGGGGAGGGAGGAATGGGGCAGACAAGGTAACAGTGAAGCAGGTAACTAGCTTCCTCAGCACACTAACAATCTAGCTATTGCCTCAGATAGTTATAATATTTCCAATTACCTTTGAAAGCACAGAGTGAGTATACATGCACAGTAGCAGCCATCAGGCTTTAAGATTGCCAGCTCCCTCAGACCTCAGGTTATCCCATGCCAAAGGGCTTGTTACAGAGATGCCTTTTACCTATCAGAGATTTAAAAACCACTGCGGATCTCTGGTCTGGCTGGCCCTTTTTGCAGGGGGAAATTACATCACCCAAGTTTCAACATTTTCTGTCGGTCACTTGATGGCAGGGAGAAATTGAGTATCTGGAGTGCCACAGAATGATAGACAAGATACTGAAGTTCCAAAAGTCTTCAGGGTACAAGTCATCAGGTTTTTTTTTTAAGCTAACCTCAGAGGCTGGGGGCGGGAGGGGAATTACAAGAATCCCCTATCAGTCTTTGACTTGTTTCTGAAAACGTACTCAAAAATTCAGTGCCATGATGCCTTAGAAGTATCCCAATCTTTTATTTGTACAGAATAGATATTAACTGTCCCAGACATTTATAAATGCAGTAAATATAAGACAAAGGATTATTGTTCAATAAGGCTCCACAGGAAAAAAGGACCCTTGAACAAAATTAACCCAACCTTAGTTAGTCAAGAATACAATTTTTTGCACTAAGGGATTTAAAGATTATGAGAGGATTTGAACCCATCTGTCACATTTGGCCTGGTTTCATTTTGTGAAGCTTTCTTAGTTAAACTTCACTAAAAAAGCTTGTCAACATATGACTATATGACTATTCTTAGATGATCTCATTCTATATGCTGGCTTTGATGTACTGATTTTCTACAGGGAAAGATTTACAAGGAGAGGCATTAGGAACATTGGCTCTGCTGAAGTTGCAAATGATTAATATAACATGCTATGGCAAAAAGGCAAAATTAACATGCAAAACTGTAAGATAAACCCCAGATTATTTAGCAGGATCTTTTCCAAAAACAATTGTACTTGGCATCTAACAATTTGTTGTTTAACAAGATCTGAATTCTGCAAGGAGCAAAATATTGGAAGTCATTGGAGGGAAGTAATAGTTCATATACACAGTTATTTAAAACCATCTATCTGAGTTTTTTTTTTTAAAGACATCTATAACTATGCCATCAGAGTGCCGATATCCATGTACTCCTCCTCCAAGGAGTTTACTGGAATACTGTAAAGGGAAGTGGAGCCTGAAATGTACTTGCTCCTGAGCAGCAGGCAGAAGCTCCCCGTAAATCCAGTTTAGCCTCAGAGATGGCTGATAAAACTGCTCTCAACGTAAGAATGACAACCAACATTTACTTACTCCACATAAAGAACTAATTTAGATGCTTATCTATCTTTTTATCTTTGTATGAGTGCAACACCATTAAGGGTAGAGCCTTGTTAAAGCCAATTTCCAAAATGAAGTTTCAGTGTATCAGGTACTTCATATTTTGTAACTTTTCAATATCTCTGGCTGACACTTAACAGACCCCCAGCTGCTTGTGATTACAGATGTTAAGCACTGGAGAGTCAGCCACAAGATACATTTTGCTGACATCCAGCATACTCTCCAGCTGTTGTAAAAGGACACAACTATACTTTTAAGTGGAATTATAACAATCTGTTCTCTTTTAAATTACTATGTTTGTCACCTCATTCCTGCATTCCATATATACTGGAAATGGTTTGATCTTATTACATTAAAAGGTGTCTGACATGGCAAAAATACTGCAGTTTTTTTTCTTTTATACACAACAGAAGGTGATGCTGCCAATACAATTGCTGTATCACTGAATAGCTGAAGGACTTGGAATTGTGAACATCTGCAGCAATTATTTTTAAGTATACATATTTTTCACTGTACTTGTAATCAGATCACACTTCAGGAACAGGTAGCATCATTTACTACTTTTGTAGTAAACAAGTGACTTGATTAGAATGCTAATCCAGCTCCAGCTCAATGTTTTAACCATTAGAGGTATTTCTTCCTGATTATGGTTCTAAATATTGGCTCTTGGGTTACAATGTGTTGCTCTAGGTATTATTTTTAAAATGTATTATACATTGAGAGACGTTTCTTACTTAGATATGTATAGAGTTACTCTGCACAATTGCTTCATTTCAACATTTAAATCCCGAAATATTTGCACAGTCTTCCATTGCACAAACATGTATTTTTCAATAAAGGAAAACAAGGTTTTTTTTTTTCTCATCCATCCAACAAGAATTGTCAGTTTTCGCAACTACTTTTTTCTTCTTAACAAACCTCTATGAATCAAAGTGACTAAAAACAGATGACTGTACGATTGGTATCTTTGTTTTTTTGCTATAAACTATTTAATATCAACAAGTAATTAACATTTTGGAGAATGGAAGCCCCTGTTAAGACCTCATAATACACATCCTGAGATATCCAAGCTCCTCCAGAGAAACCGAGGAAGACCAAACTTGGTCTTTCAGATATTTTTAAAATAGAACACAAGCAGAATTAAAGGCACAATTTTAAAAAAAATTCCTTTTGCTAGTCATGTTAAGTACTTTGCCCTTCAAGAACCTAAATATCTTTTTAGTACATAGTATGTGTAATCTGCAAATGGTTTTGTAACTGAGAGTTTCTGAGATCAAAGTAGTTAAAAAGAATCAGTGGGCAAGTGATCCAGTGGGCAAGAGTATAAACAAAGCAGATGAAGTAAATAAATCTGGCTACTAAAGCGTGAGTACAAAGTTGTAAGAAAAACAATTCAAATGTGTCACTACTGTATATTGGTTTTTCCAAAGTTGATTAATGAAGAGAACCTCAGATGACGGTAATTATTAGGAGATTATTCAGGTAGATTATTACTGGGTCAAAATCAATTATGGACTTGCCTATATGGAGTCAGCATATTTTCCAGTAAATTACATTCCAATACACTGATGTGCATGCAAAAAAGAATTTACAAATATCTGAACTAACGCATGATGGATGGTGAAGGAAAAACTAGAAAAACTAGGATTTTTTTGCGATATAATCGTTTCTAGAATTTGTCAAAAACATTGTGTGACATTTTCACAATGCCTCTACAAATGCATCTGGCATTCATTTTCACCACCTACACTCTACTTTGCTCATATGAGAGAACGCATTGGTTGACACTTGTCGAAAATTGGGCCTATGGTGGTAAGGTGTAAATTTAAATTCTGTGGGAAAAAGTGTTTCAATCCCTGCCTTTAGCATTCATGCTAATCTTTCCACAGGAAGGGTGAAATTAAAAGATTGATGACTCCTCCCCCTGACATTCTGTTCCAGTTGGGATTCAAGATTTCAGGTCTCTGTTCCGGGTTATGGTTCTCTAACAAATGGGAAAAAGCGGTTCAGAAATTATTCTAAAAAGATCTACAGTTAGAAAGTCAGGACTATGTTCTTCAAGTTTTCTATTATCTTCTCTAATCTGGTGCTGTTTGTGACAGTACACCCCCTAAGGCTTTATGGAAATATGCTTATAAATGTATATATGACATAACTGGAATACGTTTTATGCTACATATGCCATATAACATATCTCTGTAAAGGTTATGATCTACTGAATCTATTCATCCTATTCATATGCATGTATTCAGAGTTATGGATATTGGCTGTGAAGTTGCTTGATTTTTAAGTAGCCTTAGTAAAGCATTTGGTCAGCTTCTTGAGAAAGGAATGGGCAAATTAAGTGCCCAATCAGAAACACTTAATGAAAAATGGATCTTGGAAGGCTCCAATTCACATAAGACATCTTCCTGGAGACATTCAAGATAGCATGTGGGCAATGGCCGCTGCCTGTAAAAAAAGACGGTTACTCACCTTTGTAACTGTTGTTCTTCGAGATGTGTTGCTCATATCCATTCCAGTTAGGTGTGCAGGCCGCGCGTGCACGCTCGTTGGAAGATTTTTACCCTAGCAATTCCGGTGGGTCGGCAGGTCGCCCCCTGGAGTGGCGCCGCCATGGCGCTGGATATATACCCCTGCCGACCCGTCTGCTCCTCAGTTCCTTCTTGCCGGCTACTCTGACAGTGGGGAAGGAAGGTGGGTGTGGAAAGGATATGAGCAACACATCTCGAAGAACAACAGTTACAAAGCTGAGTAACCATCTTTTCTTCTTCTTCGAGTGATTGCTCATATCCATTCCAGTTAGGTGATTCCCAACCTTACCTAGGTGGTGGGATTGGAGTGAGATGTTGCAGAGTGCAATACGGCGGAGCCGAAGGCTGCGTCATCCCTAGACTGCTGAACCAGGGCATAGTGGGAGGCGAAAGTGTGGACCGAGGACCAGGTCACTGCACGGCAGATTTCATGAATGGACACGTGAGCGAGGAAAGCAGCTGATGATGCTTGAGCCCTGGTGGAGTGCGCAGTCATGTGGCCCGATGGGACGTGAGCCAAGTCGTAACGGGCGCGGATGCACGACGTTACCCAGAAGGAAATCCGCTGCGAGGAGACAGGAAGCCCTTTGATCCGCTCAGCTACCGCGACAAAGAGATGGGGGGTTCTGCGGAATGGCTTAGTTCGTTCTATATAAAAAGCAAGCACTCTAAGAACGTCTAGGGAGTGTAGCTGCTGCTCCCTGCGAGACGAATGTAGTTTTGGGAAGAAGACAGGGAGGAAGATCTCCTGGTTAACGTGGAAGGCCGATACCACGTTGGGGAGAAAGGCCGCATGCGGTCACAACTGCACCTTGTCTCTGTGGAACACCGTATACGGGGGGTCCACCGTGAGGGCCCGAAGTTCCAAAACCTGTCTCGCGGACGTGATGGCCACCAGGAAAGCGGTTTTCCAGGAGAGATAGAGAAGGAAGCAAGTTGCTAACGGTTCAAATGGAGGGGACATGAGTCTGGCAAGAACCAGGTTAAGGTCCCATGTTGGGGCAGGGCGGCATACCTGAGGGTAGAGGCGCTCTAGGCCCTTAAGGAACCTAGACACCATCGGATGGGAAAACACCGAGCGTCCATCCTCTCCTGGATGGAATGTAGAGATGGCCACCAAGTGGACCATCAGAGATGATACCGCCAATCCCTGTTGTTTGAGGGACCAGAGGTAATCCAAGATGTTAGATATGGATAGCTCGGCGGGAAGGAAGTTCCGCTCCACGCACCAGCATGCGAAGCGCTTCCACTTGGCCCAAATATGTAGCTCTAGTGGAAGGCTTCCTGCTACCCAGGAGTACCTGCTGTACCGGGGTGGAGCAATGCAGCTCAGAGTGAGTCAGCCACGCAGGAGCCACGCCGTGAGGTGGAGCGACTGAAGGTCTGGGTGACGGAGCTTGCCGTGGTCCTGGGTGATCAGGTCCAGGTGAAGGGGCAGGGGAACAGGGTCGGCTATGGATAGGTCTAGCAGCATGGTGTACCAGTGCTGTCGAGGCCACGCTGGAGCTATCATGATCAAGCGGGCTTTGTCCCTGCGTGCTTTCAGGAGGATCCTGTGGACGTGTGGAAACGGTGGAAAGGTGTAGAGCAGGTGCGTCGTCCACGGCACAAGGAAGGCGTCTGCCATTGAACTTGGTGAAAGGCCTTGAAAGGAGCAGAAAGTCTGGCATTTCCTGTTCCCGTGGGATGCAAAGATGTCTATTCGGGGAAACCCCCACTTCCAGAAGAGTGAAAGAGCAACGTCCGGGCGAAGCGATCATTCGTGGGAAAGGAAGGATCTGCTGAGGCGATCCACCAGCGTGTTCCGAACTCCTGGGAGAAAGGACGTGACGAGGTGTATAGAATGGGCTATGCAGAAGTCCCATAGTTGTAAGGTTTCCTGGCACAGGGGTGAAGATCTCGTGCCGCCCTGTCATAAACAGATAGCTAAGGGTTAATGTCTCTTTCACCTGGAAAGGAGTAACCTGAAACACCTGACCAGAGGACCAGTCTGGAAACAAGACTTTTTCAAATCTGGGTGGAGGGAAGTTTTGGGTGTGAGTTCTTTGTCTTGTGTCTGTGCCCTCTTGGCTCTGAGAGTGATCTTTCTGTCTCCTCGCTTTCTAATCTTCTGTTTCCAAGTTGTAAGTACAAAGATAGTAAGACAATAGGTTTATATTGTTTTCTTTTGTATTTACATGTGTGTAGATGCTGGAATGTTTAAATTGTATTCTTTTTGGATAAGGCTGTTATTCATTTTTTTCTTTTAAGCAAATGACCCTGTATTTGTCACCTTAATACAGAGAGACCATTTTTATGTCCTTTTCTTTCTTTTTATATAAAGCTTTCTTTTTAAGACCTGTTGGAGTTTTTCTTTAGTGGGGACTCCAGGGAATTGAGTCTGCAGCTCACCAGGGAATTGGTGGGAGGAAGAAGTCAGGGGGAAAATCTCTTTGTGTCAGATTTACTAAGCCTGACTTTGCATACCCCCTGGGTGAGGGGGGAAGAGAGATTAGCTCTCTCAATACTTGTGTTTCCAGGACTGGAAACAGGGAGGGTGGAGTCCCTCTGTTTAGATTCACGGAGCTTGCTTCTGTATATCTCTCCAGGAACCCAGGGAGGGAACACCTGGAGGGGAGGAGGGGGAAGGGAAATGGTTTATTCCCCTTTGTTGTGAGACTCAAGGAATCTGAGTCTTGGGGTCTCCCAGGAAAGGTTTTGGGGAGACCACAGTGAGCTAGGTACTGTATAAATCTCCGGCTGGTGGCAGCGTTATCAGGTCCAAGCTGGTAACTAAGCTTGGAGGTTTTCATGCTAACACCCATATTTTGGACGCTAAGGTCCAGAGCTGGGAAAAAATGTTATGACACGCCCTGTTTGTTTATATAGTGCATGGCCGTTGTGTTGTCGGTGAATACCGATACACAACGGCCCTGCAAGTGTTGTCGGAACGTCTGACAAGCGAGGTGGACCGCTCTCAGCTCCTGGACGTTGATGTGGAGGTCCAGCTCGTGAGGTGACCAACGGCCTTGGGTGCGTAGGTGCCCGAGGTGAGCCCCCCAACCGAGGGATGATGCGTCCGTTGTCAGGGACGCCGAGGGCTGGGGCGGGTGGAACGGAAGCCCTGTACACACCATGGAGGGATCCATCCACCACTGGAAGGAGTCTAGCACGGTCGAAGGAATGGTGACAACCATGTCCATAGGATCCCTGGCTGGACGGTATTGCGAGTTGAGCCAGGATTGGAGGGGCCGTAGGCGCAGTCTTGCGTAGTTTGTTACGAATGTGCAGGCCACCATGTGGCCCAAGACAGCGAGGCAAGTGCGTACTGAAGTTAGCGGCGCTGCTTGCAGCCTCCGGATGATGGCCATCAGAGCCTGGAACCGTGGCAGTGGTAGCAGGCTTTGGCAAGAGTTGAGTCCAAGGTGGCACCAATAAACTCTATCCTCTGAGTGGGGATTAGAGTTGATTTTTCCACACTGATCATTAGACCTCGATGTAGGAAAAGGTTCTTGACAATGCGGACATGACTGAGGACTCGTGTCTCGGAGGTCCCGCGGATAAGCCAGTCGTCTAGATATGGAAAGATGTGTATCCGACTGCGGCGAAGGTGGGTGGCGACTACAGCCATACATTTGGTGAATACCCTTGGGGCTGTAGAGAGGCCGAACGGGAGGACCGCGAACTGAAAATGCTGCCGGTTGACACGAACCGGAGGAACCTCCTGTGAGGTGGGAAGATGGCTATGTGGAAGTAGGCATCTTGCATGTCGAGGGTGGCATACCAGTCTCCAGGAATAGGATAATGGTCCCCAGGGATACCATACGGAACTTCAACTTTACCATGTATCTGTTGAGTTCCTGCAGATCAAGGATTGGTCTGAGACCTCCCTTCACCTTGGGGATCAGGAAGTAATGGGAATAAAACCCCTTGCCCCGTTCATGCTCCGGTACCTCCTCTATGGCTCCTTTGGTGAGGAGCGCTTGCACCTTCTGTAGGAGGAGTTGCTCGTGAGAGAGGTCCCTGAAGAGGGACAAGGGTGGAAGGGGGGGTTTGAAATAAATTGCAGATGGTATCCAAGTTCCAACTTGCGTAGGACCCAACGATCTGATGTTAGCTGGGACCACGCAGGGAGGAAAAAGGAAAGCCGGTTGGAAAAGGGCGGGGACGGATCCTTTAAAGAAACTGGTACAATGCCCTTGGGCGCACCTTCAAAAGGAAGGTTTTGGCCCAGAGGGAGGCTTGGAGGAGCTTTGGTTCTGGCCCCCTTGGTTGCCTGATTGTCTCCGGCGGCCGCTTCTGCCTCGCTGTCTGGCGAAGTCTTGTCTCTGCCGGGGTTGAGGGTAAAGGCGGTGCTGTTGGGGTCGGAAGGGCCTGCGCTGAGTTACAGGCGTGTGCATCCCTAACAAACGCATAATGACCCTGTTGTCTTTTAGGCTCTGCAGCCTAGGGTCAGTTTTGTCCGAGAACAGCCCTTGACCCTCGAATGGAAGGTCCTGAATCGTGTGCTGGAGCTCCAGGGGGAGGCCGGAGACCTGCAGCCACAAGATACGGCGCCGAGTCACGCCAGAGGCCAGAGTCCTGGCGGCTGAGTCCGCGGCATCCAGGGAAGCCTGGAGGGAAGTTCTCACGACCTTTTTCCCCTCGTCGAGGATCGCTGAGAACTCCTGCCGTGCATCTTGCGGAAGCAGCTCCTTAAATTTGTCCGCCGCCGCCCAGGTGTTGTAGCTATAGCAGCTAAGGAGGGCTTGCTGGTTGGACACCCGGAGCTGGAGAGCTCCCGCAGAGTAAACTTTACGCCCAAGCATGCGCCTCACGTCCTTCGATTTAGGGGCTGAGGCCTGCTGGCCATGGCGCACCCTCTTGTTAACCGACTGGACGACAAGGGAGCAAGGAGGAGGATGTACATGTAGCTATTCATAGCCCTTTGAGGGCACCATGTACTTGCGCTCTACTCCTCGCGCAGCGGGCGGAACAGAGGCCGGAGACTGCCATATTGTAGTGGCATTGGCCTGTATGGTTTTGATAAATGGGAGAGCCACTCTAGTGGGGGCATCAGATGACAATATGTCCACCACTGAATCTTGGACCTCTGGGACCTCCTCGGCTTGTAAGTTCATGTTCTGTGCAACATGCCTGAGGAGGTCCTGGTGGGCCCTGAGGTCAATTGGAGGAGGGCTGGCCGATGAGGTTCCAGCTACTGCCTCGTCAGGGTAGGACGAAGATGAGAGACCTGGAACGAGCGGGTCTGAAGAGGGCTCCGCCTGAAGCATCGTGTCCGTCTCCCTGGGGAGCTCAGAGTCCTGTGGCTGGGTCACCCCTTCCTCCATAGCAGGAGGCGGAGGGCGGGTAATCGTGGCCTCTGGTGCCCTGTGTTCTGAGGCCATCGAACGCGGTGGACCTGGGGGAGGGCCTTGGGCTTGATGGTACGCCCAGGGCGTCCAGAATCCCCACTGCTGCGGACCATGATCCTGAGGCTGGGGCTCGCTGAACAAGGCAGCAGGCATGTTGGTGTCCGGGGCGTATACACTGTCCGCCTGAGAGGATAGGAACGGCTGTTGGGATGGCCATGGAGGAGCCGAGTGAGGCTGGTATGAGTCCCTCGCTCCCGTCATTGGAGACCTCCTCGGTGCCGGCGATCGGTACCGGGAATCCTATCGGTGCCGAGACCAAGACCGGGACCTCCAACCAGCGCGGTGCTGGGAGGTCGACCTGGATCTCGATCGTCTACGATGGGACCGGCTGCGAGAGTCTCGGTGCCGGGAGTGGTGCCTGGAGCCGGAGCGGTACTGAGAGTACTGACCGGGATGAGAGGTGGATCTGCGCCGCGAGTACGACCGGTGCCGCCTGGGTGAGCGGTGCCGGGACTGCGAGCGGCGTCAAGATCAGGACCGACCGCGAGACCTGGAGTGGTGCCGAGACCTGGATCGGGATTGGTGCCGGCTCGTCGACTCCAGTGAAGGAGGCCTCATAGCGGCAGGCTTGCCTTTGGAATGGAGAACCCGCACCGGCGGTGCCGGGGATTGAGGCAGGGCCGATTCAGTCATCGCAATAAGGTCCCTGGCCGAGGAGAATGTCTCCGGCATGGAGGGAACCGTCAGCTCGACCCCGGGTCTCACCGGGGAGCTCTCCTGGACCGGACTTGACGGCCCTCTCAGGACCGGAGTCGACGGTACCACAGTCGTCAGTGCCGCGGCAGGGGTAGGTGCCGGGCGATCCGGGCGAGTCTGCACCGAAGGTGTGGAGGAAGTTGAAGGCCTTCGGTCAGGTCCCTGCACCGAAGAAGGCCGGTGCCGAGGTGTCTTGGCGGGGCCGGTGCAGTCCAGTGCCGGAGAAGCGCTGTCAGCACTCGGTGCCGAGGACGGAGGGTTAAGGGCTGCCTCCAAAAGGAGAGTCTTTAATCGAAAGTCCCTCTCCTTTTTAGTCTGTGGCTTAAAGGCCTTGCAAATGCAGCACTTGTCGGAGATATGCAATTCCCCGAGGCACTTTAAGCAAGAGTCGTGGGGATCGCTTGTGGGCATCGGCTTTTTACAGGCCGAGCACGGTTTAAACTCTGGTGAATCGGGCATGGGCCTGGGCACTGGGTGCAGGGAAGGGCTAGAGCCCAAACTATAAACTATAAAACTAATTATACTATGAACTAAGTCAACTATTCACAACAAGAGATCAGACGAACGGAGAGAAGCTAGGGAAGTGGAGGACAGCTAAGCCGCGCTCCACTGTTCCAACGACCAACACGGGCAGTAAGAAGGAACTGAAGAGCGGACAGGTCGGCAGGGGTATATATCCAGCGCCATGGCGGCACCACTCCAGGGGGCGACCTGCCGACCCACTGGAGTTGCTAGGGTAAAAATCTTCCAATGAGCGTGCATGCACAGCACGCACACCTAACTGGAATGGATATGAGCAACACATCTCGAAGAAGAACTGAGTTATGCATGGATGTGTGACTTGCCCATGTGACTTCAAAACTCCATCTTGGAGCTGGACTTTGTATAGGGGAGAGAAGGGAGTCTCCACACACAAGAGGAAGTCTATTTAAGCCCATGGGAGACTTCTCCATTTTGTCTTCAGCTGGCTCAAGAGATAGCAGCTCCACCCCAAAGGATACCTGAAAGAAACTGGAACAAAGGACAGTAACCACAGGGGTGTGAGTGACTGCTGGACCCAGACTAGAAGGAGACAAGTCTGTAAAAGGAAGCTTACTGGAACACCTCTGAGGGTGAAGTTTTATCTGTATTCAGTTTTTTTTACTGTATTAGGCATAGACTTGCATGTTTTATTTTATTTTACTTGGTAATTACTTTGTTCTTTCTGTTACTACTTGGAACCACTTAAATCCTACTTTCTGTATTTAATAAAGTCACTTTTTACTTATTATTTAACTCAGAGTATGCATTGGAGGGGGGAAAATAGCTGTGCATCTCTCTCGATCAGTGTTATAGAAGGCAAACAATTTATGATTTTACCCTGTCTAAGCTTTATACAGAGTAAAATGGATTTATTAGGGGTTTGGACCCCATTGGGAATTGGGCATCTGAGTGTTAAAAACCGGAACTCTTCTTAAGCTGCTTTCAGTTAAGCTTGCAGTTTGTGGGACGTGGTTCAGACCTGGGTCTGTGTTTGTGGATGGCAAGCGTGTCTGGCACAGCCAGCCAGGGCTCTGGAGTCCCATGCTGGCAGGTAAAGTAGGGGCAGAAGTAGTCTTGGCACATCAGTTGGCAGCCCCAAGGGGATTTTCTGTGATCCAACCCATCACACTGTTGATAGATGTAGCCACTTCTTCCTAACTATTCTTTTTTGTGAGAGACTAGACATAAGAGACTAGATATTGAAGGGAAGGATGGTCTAGTGGGGCGCTTGCCTGGATCTCTCCCACAGGGTTCCTGTGTGACTTTGCGCAAATCACTAAGGGGCAGAGATACTATCTGTAAAATGAGGAATAACACTACTTTCCCGATCTTGCAGGGGTGCTGTGAATGTGTGTTGCTCAGACACTATGGTAACAGAAACCATATACTTTAGACAGACAGAGGACTTACAATGAAAGAGTCCAGAAAGGAAAACAATTTAGGAATCGGTGTGGTAATTCAGAAGCTGCTCATTTAGAATTCTCTCTCACACTATGAAGAGTCCTTCTCCAATAACCTCTGGGGTTATTTTAATGTGTTTTCTCTACAAATTTCTTCGGCATTATCATGTGCTAGAACCTCCTCACTACCGATGTGGCAAAACATTTATTGCAGAGATTTTGGGGCAGCTAGCACTTCCCGAGTTTGTGGTTCTATTGCTTCACTGGCTACTCTAACAGGCTATGTAAGAAATACGAACAAATCAGTTTAGGTAGACCTGTCACAATGGGCAGGAAGTTACTTATGTTGAAATAGACAGATAGTACATCTGGTAGAGGAGAATAAAGGGATTAAGACGGCAGAAACAGGTTAACTTTGAATCAAGAACATATGAACAACAGAACCCTAAAACTGTGACCAGCTATTGACTAACACGGAACATGTGAATACCTTCAAATTCCTACTGCAGCCTGATCAAAGGCACTCACATTTTATTTATTATAATTCATATACTAATTAAACCTCCTACAGTAGCAGCAATGGCCAAATATTCAAGAAGCCATGAAAATAAAAAAAAATCCAAATTAATTTCCCCAATTATCTTCATCTAAGCTAAGACAGCTAAAAAACCTGAAAAGCCTAAACAGTATTTGCTTACTGACATGGTACGAGAGTAACAATATAGACTATATGTTAAATAGCTTTGTTCATAAAGGATGGCAATTTGCTGCAGGCAAGGATATTTTTGTGTGAATCTTCCGTATCTATGCTTTTTAAAAAACAAAAGGGGTATTAAAAATTGTAGCACACAACCCTGTGTGAAAATGTGCCAACTATTCATTTCGTCACTGAAATTAAGATGGAGGAAAAATATGATCAGGAAGTTTGCTATTTCTTCAGTGCCTAACAGGCTGCATTTTAATGGCATACGTAAAAGCAGTTTTAATTAATGTATTTTGTTTAGCATTTAAATTGTTCTGCACAAACATTCTTGATTAGTATTATGCACCCAGTAAATAGTTATTAAGGTTGTGTTATTTTCACTTGATGTATTATTTACTAATGATGCCATCAAAATATATTTGGGTTTGTAGAAATATATGGTATATTTTTAACACACACACATTGAATGAAACCAGTCCATACAAAATCTGCAACACAAAATTGTAATATACACAAAAATGCATACAATGTTCCTAATTCTGCAACTGCATCATTATGGGTAGATCTTTATGTCGAGGCAGAGTCCCAGTGATGTCAACAGGGCTCTGCACAGGTGCAAGAGTCCATCCTTATAGATTCAACTCTAAGATCAGTGTCTTAAAATACATACAAACCCCAAACTATTTTAATACTGAAACAAATAAGGTCCCCTTTTATTTTATTCCTTGCTTGCGCAGTAGCATCATTAATGATGTCAGACTAAGTATATCAGTTAATAACTGTTGAAACAAGCAGAGTTAAATAAGATTTTTTGGATAGCTTACAAAAAAGATGGTAGATGGTTTTGATAAGAAAAATTAGGAGATAAGAGGACTGGATTTAAAACATTCCTTTAAACTCAAATAATATCCTCAGGACATATCCACAACTCCCCGGACTAGAATTATGGTTTCAGAGGGTAAAGGTTAGGATTCCAGAGGGTAGAACTCCCTGGGCTAGATACATGATGCACACTGATAGCTATTTTTGAAAGTTAGCTTCTGTGTATCAGCATGTAAATACTGTACCCATTTTCTCAAGATGCTTCTTTCCACCCCCTCCCCTGAGCACACCCCATCTCCACTCTTCCCCCTCTCTCCCAGCACCTCCTGCACGCCACGGAACAGCTGGGAGGAAGGGAGAGGAATTGGGTGGGGGAGTTGATGGGAGGGCCGGCAGACCCTCTGGAGTAGCCTTGTGGGCCCCCAGGAGTCCATGGACCCCAGTTTGAGAAATGTATTTGAAGATTGGATCAAGGACTTAGAAAATGGAGTGCCTTACCAACTGGATTAAGAAAAGAAGCTAGTAAATAATAACAAATATTACAAAATAAACAATCAAGAAACCCTGTTTGAACTATCAAGATATGCAAATACCAGAACTGAAGAACCATACAATTGCATTGCTACAAACTTATGTCTTCTGTCACCCCATCACCTCCCTACTCTTGCCTACCCTCCCTTGTCATGTCACATTCAAAATTTAGACTGTGCTGTCCTCAGGACAGGATCCATGCCTTTCTATTTTTTTTAGGAAAATGCTTAGCACATTTCTGGTAATGTAAAATAAATAAAACATAATAGTCCTGTGGCACCTTATAGACTTACAGACGTATTGGAGCATGAGCTTTCATGGGTGAATACCCATTTCGTTGGATGCATATAGTGGAAATTTCCAGGGACATACACTTGCCCCTGGAAATTTCTACTATATGCATCCGACGAAGTGGGTATTCACCCATGAAAGCTCATGCTCCAATACGTCTGTAAGTCTATAAGGTGCCACAGGACTCTTTGCTGCTTTTACAGATCCAGACTAACACGGCTACCCCTCTGATACTTAAAATATAATAATAATAATTAATAAGAATAAGCAAACAACAGTAACAATGTCAAATTTGGGGCTTACTGTTTAGGAACAGTTGCATTATTACTGCAGAAGGCATTACAGATAGACTGATCTGAACTTCACTATAAGACAGCAAAATTTGGAGATACATTACAAAAGTAAGAGTAGATCAATCAACAACAGTACATTAAAAAGGACAAACTCATCATTAGCAAAAATAGCTGTTCCTCCAGCTACGTGATATTCAACCCTTGAATTGGGGCATTTCCTTGATTTGAGTTGAAGAAATGTGTTACTGAGTCACTTCATAACTTTGAGGCCGAACTTTAAATTTTTCAACACAACCACTACCTACTTAAAGGAATTTCAAGGCTGAAGGAAAGCTGATCCATTTTTAACATTAGTTGCAACATAGAAAGAAATGTGAATATACCTGCTTCATCATAGGATACAGTCAATTTTTCCAGCATTTCTCGATCAATTGACAGAATTTGCTGTTCCAGGATGGTTTGGTAAGACAACACACTATTCTCTTTGTCTTTCTCATAGTCTTGAAGATGTTGTTTCAGGACTTCAGGCAGGCGGGACTTCACATATTCTGCTGCTGACTATAAAGAAAAGAACCAAAAGCGTCAATTAGCTCTTAGTGCAACTTCTTTTGGACAGCTTTATCTACATTCCTCCTAACCTCCCCCACCCCACAAAATCTTTTTAAATTTAAGAGTTAATGTTCCTCCAGTATATTTCTTCACACTGCTATATATATAAAGAAATTACTTAAGATAACATTCACACATAGTACTGCCATCCCCCAAAAGTGCCAAAATCACAAGTCAGGCCCCTAAAAATCATGGTGTTTTTAATATTAAATCATGGTTTTTGGTCTGTGTTCTGATTTTTGAGCTCCGTCTGCCAACCCCCAACGTGAAAGTGAACACCTTATTAATGTGGATTTCTAAAACACATAATTTGGCATGCTCCTTCCAAAAGGTAGTGGCCTATATTATCTGTACATATAGATTTAGTTCCTGGACCATCTTTTCATTTTGCGTTTGTACAGTATCTAATACAATGTGGTGAAGATCAGTGGCTGGAGCTTCTAGGTGCTAAAGTAATGCAATCAAATCAAATCAATCAATCAATGGCAAATTTCAACCTTAACCGTGGACCGGCTATGACTCAGCCATAATCAGAGCCTGAAAACACTATATTTCAATGATACACCTTGCGCAAAGACTAGTCTGAATACAATAAGGTTGGAATTAAGTATAACACTTTCCTCTGTACTTTTCACTTCCATTAGCGTAACTGGGAGTTACACACATTCATTGATGGAATGACCCCTAGAAAATTGTAGTGAATTAGAGAGATACTGAAGAGATTTGATTCAGCTCCAGTTGAGGCATATTTAAATTAATCAGCAGGAAGTTTATGGTGTAACATTTGGGTTCAGTAATTCGGTTACCCATGCTTGACCAGTCATTTACAACAATAGCTAAATTTGCTAATGTACATAGGCACGCACGCACACACAAAATATTACATCACACAATGTATAAGTAGCATCTTATGTGAACTTAAAGCACTCTTCAAATCACACAAAGCAACCACTTTTCCCACTGTTAAAATGCACTCAGCTCTGGGAAGGAAGGTAGAAGCACCCAGGAACACTGTACAACAAAAAACATAAACGATTACCACAGTATGCCCAATAAATGCCAGAAAGAAGCAAATTAGCACATGGTGGCATGGTTGTACCAAATTAGGGGGTTTTGAGCTAAAATTTAACTGGCAATCAATAATGACCGAATGTGCGTCCACATCACTAAAATAACTGTTAGTATTAAACTAATAAGTACTCTTACCATTAGTATCAGTTACTCTCTTACTATTATTGGTGGTTCCTTCAGATGAAGGATGAGATACTTTGCTGAGTCAGTGTGAGGGAAAGCTGTTCTGATACTGTCTTCTGTGGAGAAATACAGGATAGCCTTCTCTTTTCTAGTGCTGGAACCTTTCATGAACACCAGTCAAACAGAAAATCCTTCTCCTCTCTAGGCATGAGATTTTTGCTCCTGTCATACCAACATGGTTGGAAAGGAAAGATGTGGCAAAGGCCATTGCTGAGTGCTTGGGCTTCCCTGCTAGTATCAAAAAAGATGGAAATATTTCAGGCCCAAGACTGATCAGAAGTTACCTCTTTAGTTCTGCACATACACACTTCCCAGGTTTATAGTTAGTATTCCTAAATCAGTTGGTGATTAAATTACACCTTAAAATATCATTGTAGTTGTGTTCAATTTGTCTGCAACCTGGCAGTGCAAAACAAAGAACATTATCCAGTAATGTATCACTGGAAAGCCAAAAGGTACACCATAAAGTAATTAGCCTCTCTCTGTCAAATTCAGACATTTACATTTAAATCTTCTTGAAAATAGTTTACGCTTTCTATAAGGATATTTTTGTATTATCCTACTGAGACCATTCTAAAACGAAGGATACAAACAACAGAACTTTGGCCAGAAAACCCTTCTTACAACATACATACATTACACAGTAAATTTATATTTCTCATCAAGATGATACAGCCCCTTCAAAACTTTCCAAGTTGAGATCAGACATTTCAGTACATGCCTTTATAATCTGAAGATACCATAATATTTCAACATTCACTCTTAAACTGGGTACATTTTTGAAAGTTACAGAAAAAAATTACGTGATTTATATTTCCAAACAGATCTCAGGAAACCACTGTCATACTGAGGTATTATACTTAACAGGGAAGAAATTAGACAGTTCTTTAACCTTCTGAAGCCAAGAAAGGCAGACAGACACCACTTGGTTATTTAAACAAGCGATAACATGTACACATGAAAGATTACTTATAGGATGACCTGAAAACAAAATCTGAAGGGAAGACTAAAGTAGAAATTGAAACACTGTTGAAAAAAATCTGTTCGGTCTTTCATGTACAATACATTTTTCTTAAAGAAGAAGAAAAAACACATGCAAATCTTGCAGCCCTTACATATTACATCTATGGTAGACATAAAAAAATTAAACATTCAATAGATAATCTCTACAGGTTTCAAAAACTAAAAGTACTATGACTAGACTAAAAAATTATTTTGATGCAACTACTAAGCACTTGCAGTGGATCTGAATTTGTCATTTAATAAATTAAGAGACAAAGCATCTTAATAGACCAAAACCAACATCTACATGCAACCACTAAGTGAACTGGTCAGATGACATAGACTCAAGTGCCAGCAATATGTAGATGATCAACAGCTCTATCCATCCTTCACCACATAGATAGCTGAACCTGAACAAAACAGAGGTGATGCTGGTGGGCAGAGGAAAAATTTTGAAGAGTATGCAGCCACCGTGCAGTCTCTTTTGTTTGAAGGCAAACACTCACAATTAATCAATTCAGTCTATAGTCTAAGAGTACTCTTGATTCCTAGCTGATGCCGAGCTCTCAAAGCATCCATGAGTAACGCTTTCTGCCGTCTCCAGTTGGCTAGGCGACTCCATCCCATCCTGAAAGATGAAGACCCGACCTCAGTTATTCTTGCCTTCATCACCTCTCGGCTGCACTACAGTAATGTTATATAACTTGGCATGAAGCCTTCAGCACTTCGGAAACTCCAACTAGTACAGACCATTATAGTGCATGTTCTCAGCCACATAGGCTCCTGCGAACACATCAAACCTGTCCTCTGCTCTCTACACTGGCCTCCCACAGGATTTCAAATCAAGTTCAAGGTTTCAGTCCTCATCTTTCATGCACCCAGGTCCTGGGCCCCAGATATCTAAACGACTGTCTAAAGCGCTGGGACAAAGACTGTGATCCGGAACAGTAAGTGTAAAGCTCATCTGTACAGGAGACCGAACTTTTTCTGGGGGTGGTTGGGACATTACCCAAGGTACAATCTGGACTGATGAACAGCTGTGTCCCCTCAATCCTCCAACCTGGGGTACCTTTTACACTGCTTTGCTGTGAGAACCTCCACTCCTGGTCTGCTCACACACAGCCTCCAGCAGCATGTAAGTTACTCCCAATTATATTGTATGAGTGCTATAAGCCAGGCAGTCTTGAATTCCACTGCAGAGCAACACCAGCAAATTCCCAGTCCCGGACTTTCCCACAGAAATGTGCATCTTGTACTGCCCAGCTCTCTCCTGGACAATAGAAGCTCATATAAAGTCCTTCATTTTATTAATAGAAAATCCTGCATAGATCTACAAATCTACAAAGATAGTTTTTAAGTGATTACAAGTAATGAGGCATAAAGGTCAGCATTGGTTACACGCTAAGTGAACTCAAAGCAAAGTCTCTCTCACTACATGTTCCAACAGTCTTACTGGATGAATTTCATTCAGTCAGGATCCCTCCCCTAGTTCAGTGCTGCTTCCTAAGTTTTTGAAGTGCTGTTGATACCATGAGTAAGGCTGTGAATCTGTCATGGAGGTCACGGATTCTGTGACTTTCCAGGGCCTCCATCACTTCTGCAGAGGCGGGTGCGACTGATCCCAGGGCTGCCCGAGCCCTCTCCCCAAGCACCAGCAGTGGTCTCGGATCGCACACACACACTCCAGCACCAGCCCAGGGCTGCTTAACACTGCTGTCTTCCCCGCCCCCAGCAGCACCCCCTTGCCGACCCCTGAGCACCAGTGGTGCGGTGCCCCCCAGTCACCTCCTGCCTCTCTCTGCCAGCACTAGCAGTGCACGCAGGCTATCCCCACACCCCAGTGGCACCCCCAGAGCCCCGACCTCCAGACCACTCGTGGTGCCCCTGGAGCTCCCCACCTCCAGAGCATCCTTGGTGCCCCCAGAGCCCCCCTCCAGAGCCCCCAAGATTTAGTCAGGGTTATATAATACAAGTCATGGATAGGACACGGGCTGTGAATTTTTGTTTACTACCCATAACCTGTCCATTACTTTCACTAAAAATACACATGACTAAATCTTAGCCGTAACCATGAGTAGAGAGAAAGGGAGAGCAGACACCCCAGGTTCTCTCCCTTCTTATAGTTCTTTCTCTTCTTTGAGAATCATTTCCAGCTGAGGTTCAGGAGACAGAAAGTCTGTGTGGATGGGAACCCCCAGATATTTCTTTGTCAAGATGTAGATTTTCACCCATATCCTATTTCCTGCCAAAGAATGGTCACTTAACCAGTGCATTATGTCCATTTGATTTTGTTGACACGTGGCTAAGGCATCAGCTAGCCTTTTGTCTCTAGGGAACTGGCTTGTGACTGCTCTCCAGACTTGGAACTTGTCTTAGTAATATCATACAATAGAATCTTATAACTTTACATACAGTGTTACCACACATAATTTACCAGGACAATAATGATCAGCAAATTATGAGTTTTCAAATGATACCTCACAAGACATACTTTATACAACTTTATCATGGTCCTTGTGATACAGCCTGGCCAGAAGGCTGCAGGAGAGTGTTAGCAGGAAGCCTTAGTCCCTGCAAGGGGAGGAAGGTTTGCTATAGATTAACTAGAGCACCTGAAGCCAATTAGCGCACCTGAAGCCAATTGGAGCACCAGCAGTCAGTCATGTGATAAAAACCCCTCCTTCAGTCAGACAGTGTGGGATTGGAGCAGGAAGGTTTGGTTGGAGCAGAGAGCATTTTGAAGGAGTTGGAACAGAGAACAGTTTTGAAGAGAGACCAAAAGGAAAGTTTGGAGGAGTGCTGCGGAGAGCTGAGAAATCCAAAAAAACCCTAGGGAAGGGGCAACTGGCTTATGTAGAAGGAGGGCTAGAACCCCTTCACTAGCTGAAGGGCAGGAGAGGGAAGTAGCCCAGGCGAAGGAACTGCTAGTTCAAGTGGTTCACCACAAACCTCAGGGCCCCTGGGTTGGGACCTGGAGAAGAGGGTGGGCCCAGGTCCCTCCCTCTCCACTCCCCTCCTCAAGGACACTAGTGGGCTAATTAAAATACCGATTCAGAGGCAAGCAATGGTGCCCTGAACCTTCCCCAAAGAAGAGAAAGCGTGAGACCCAGCATAACAGTACTGGCAATTTGCCACATCCTATAAAAGGGGTGAACATAGGGGTACAGACTGCCACAGTGGTCCAAGACAATGACATGAAATACATAGAAATTTAGGATGTTCACAGATCTCACCTCTTTCTGCTCCAACACAAAAATAGCAACAGGCCTATTCATAAAGAAAAACCCAGACCCTATCAAAACAAGACACACTTCTGCACATGCTTCTCCCTCTGGGAACATGATGAGAGAACAAAACATGTGATAGACATTGCTTCATGCATGACTGGAATGCACTCAGTTATTGGCAATTAGCATGGTATAGAACAGAATAGTATTTAACTATGATAAACATGATTCCCCATTAAAAAAAAAATCTAAAAAGGTTTTAGGGCTGTTTTCCTAAAGTCAATTCTAGAATCTGAATTTTTCAAATTCTTTTGATTTCATTAAATCACATTTCCTACTCATTATAAAACAATTGAAATATGGTCATTTGAGCAAAGAAATATCTTCATGCTTCATTGAACTGAATAGGACAATTATTTTTTTTCCAAGCGCTACTGAAAAGGCAGCATTTTATTTATTTTTATTAAGAGAAGGGAGTGGGGAAGGAGTGGCTTTCTCAATGGCATAATAACAACACTTTGTGCTACCTTCTGGGAACCCATAGATCAGAAATGGTGTTAGGCTTCTACAGAACACCAGTCTTGAAACTGATGGAAGCTCAGTGTTTGCCTTTTAAGCACAGGAAAGTGCCAACTGCACCCTCCCATGACAACCAGCAGCAGAAGAGTTCCAGCTCAAAAGAATTTATATCAATCAACTACCATTTTAGCTAGAGGACTGCATGATAGCAAAGGGAGTAAGATGAATCCAGGGTACAGCAGTGAAAAGAGAAGAGGAAATAATATTTAAAAAATAATGGGAAATAAGGCTGAATTATGTGCAAAATAATTTAGATCAGATCTGCAGGTTCTTCTACCATGTATACAATTTAAACCCAAGAGAGGTTAAAACAAGCCTTCTGAAACTTTGTCAGCACCTTGCTGTTGCATGAAAGGATATTTCAGAGGGCTAATATTCTGTCATACTTTTAGCACAGTCAAGGTTTCATTGCCCTTGAAGGAAGCTGGATGTACACGACAATCTGGCAGCAGTAACAGCAGCAGCACATACTTTAATTTACTTCTGTCTACCTTGAAATTCATCTTTGTTACAGTAGCATATCATTAAACTTCTGACAACTGCTCTTTGGCTCCAGGCTCCTTGGAAAAACAGTGTCAGGATGCATACACTTGATCAGTAGGGAGGAACTGCAAGGTATTCAATTACAGAACATTAAAATCTGGGTTGGCTTACAGTCTGTTACACTGTGACAGGCAAGCCTTTAGTTGAATTTTTAATAGTACTGACAACAGCACTATGTGCAATTTTATGCTTAAGTCCTTATTAAAAGAAGGGAGAGGTCATTTTCAGTCCCTGAAGAGTTAAAAATGTGAGAGAATATGGTACTCATGAAATTGAGGGAGTATTAAATACTACTAATTAAAACTAGGCACAGTATGGCTAGGAACTGTGTAAAGTTCCATACAGACAGTTCCGCTAATGCATTTTAGTCCTGATCAGATACACCCCTGTTAATCTAGTCCTGGGTAAAGAGACCAGACCAGACAAGACAGACTCCTCTGATGGTTCTGTGACATAGGTAAGTCTATAAGACTATGATTTAACCCAAAACACATTTCCATTTGTATTGATAGGGGGGAGGGATATCTCAGTGGTTTGAGCATTGGCCTGCTAAATCCATGGTTGTAAATTCAATCCTTGAAGGGGCCACTTAGGGATTTGGGGCAAAAATCAGTACTTGGTCCTGCTAGTGAAGGCTGAGGGCTGGACTCGATGACCTTTCGAGGTCTCTTCCAGTTCTAGGAACTGATTGACGCTGCAAGCATAGGAGGAGGGAGAAGTGGAGCGGCGAGGGTGTGCTCGGGGAGGAGGCGGAGCAGAGGTGAGCTGGAGCAGGGAGTTTCCCTGCGTACCACCGCCCCCCCCTTACTTGCTGCAGGCAGCCTCCTTGTGCCTCCCTGCTGCAGCTCCCTCCGCCTAAATGCCGATGACAACCGGGGCGGCCGAAGATCCGGCAGCTGCGTTTGCCGCCGAAGGACCCGAAATGCCGCCCCCAAAACGCTAGTGCCCTAGGCGACCGCCTAGGTCATCTAATGGGTTGCACCGGCCCTGCCCCTGCTAGACTCCTTCAGAACTGGTTTCCTTTCTCTCTGTGTACTGTAGTCCTAGATATTGTAGTTTGTAAAAAAGGAACACACTTCCTTGTCACCAGAAAATGTTAACATTCAGTCCTACAGTTCCAAATGACTTAAGTGGGAGTCTATGCACATATCTGAGACAAAACTAGACCTTGCAACAGAAAAGAATGGTTCCAGTAGCTTGCCTTGATTCAAATAAATGCATCCATAACAAACTAAATACTTTCTAATCCTGCTTGTGTGTGACATGACAGGTTTTAATTAGTCATAGTGTGAGTTAAATGCAATAAATATTCAAGTTCTTGTGGGTTTTGCTAAAACAACTCTCTAGCAACTTTACAGATTTTGCCTCTATCCTGACAAAGGCATTAAGGCTTGATCTTGAGGGAAGCTCAGGTTGTTCAGGGATACAGCTGCACAAGTAGATATATACTGTATTTAAAGAATTTTCTCGTACGTTCCTATACAATCTAAGGGTATAGATATGGTGAAACAGCATTCCGCACTGCAAGTGAGCTGACAAAGTATTATCTGTAAAAGGTCACAAGTCTTTGGTTTCTTTTGAAGCATGTGACATACAATACTAAACAATTTATTTCACCATTATCTATGAAACATGACAGATTCCTTTCATAGATCTATAAAATGGTTAGAAGCCACTGGGCATAGGTAAACAATGGTAGTCTTCTTCACAGACAACTTTCCATTCTATTTCTACTCTCTACAGTCAACAGTTTATAGCATCTTCACTTCTCATTTAATAGAAAGCTAGAGAAACAAGAAAAATTATGATCTAAAAGAGCCCTGGAGTGAGACCTTGTGATTTGTTGGTTTAAAGTGGTGGAAGATACACCTAGGTGACCAGACAGCAAGTGTGAAAAATCGGGACGGAGGTGGGGGGGTAATAGGAGTCATATAAGAAAAAGACCCAAAAATCAGGACTGTCCCTATAAAATCGGGACATCTGGTCACCCTATCTATCAGAACAATCCCGGAAAGGTCATATACTCTATCAGAGCACGCATAGCCTGTGGACTCAGGAAACCTGCATTATCTAGCACTTTGATTAATACAGCCTCGATTCTCTCTGTTACATGGATTTGTTTAATTCTGTCCTTAAAACATATAGATGTCTTGACCCTATTTTGACTGCCCCCGTGACATTCAACATTGTGACATGAGTTTAGGAAATTCTTATCAATTGGACTGAGCAAGCTGTTGAATTCTGGTAACTTCCTGGTAATGTATTTTGGAGAAATCCACTAACTCCTTCCTCACACAGATCACTGCTTCAAGAGAATGACTGAGAAATGTAAATTAATGACTCATTTCTAGGCTTATCTAAAGTAACCCATCATTTGCTTAGGGGGAGAGGATGTTTCTATCCATTTACTCCCACTACTCAAAAATGCAGCAGCTTGAATTCTCACTAGGTTTACCTCCATTCCTAAATGCCCTTACTCCAATTTCCTCAAAAAGTACTTAACTGATTTTAAAGGTGTATATATATCTATATTAGTATAATTTAATTTTTTTAAAAAATCATGCAATAAAGAAAGCACAGGTTATTCACAAAATCATATATTTTCCCTCCATTCACTTTGAATAAACATATTAAAATCACATTAGGATACGTCTCACTCTGTAATAACCTGAATCCCAAGAGTAATTAGCAACCCTCAGCTACATTTTTTTCCATGTCATGTCACTTTACTTGATGAAGAATCTCTATTTAAACTGAAAGTGCTTGAAAATCCATACGAAGGCTATGTCTACGCTAGGAGATCTTAAAGTGGCACAGTTGTACTGATGCAGCTGTGCCATTGTAGGATTTCCTGTGTAGCCGCTATGTGCCGACGCGAGAGAGCTCTCTCATCGACATAATTAAACCACTCCCAACTAGCTATGTCGGTGGGATAAGCTTTTCCATTGACATAGTATTGTGCACACTTCCACTTATGTCGGCAAAACTTACGTTGCTCAAGGGAGTGTTTCTTTCATACCCCTGAGCGACATAAGGTTTGCCAACATAAGTGGTAGTGTAGACATGGCCTAACTCATTGCTGAAAATTGGTCTCCTTTTCTGTAGTGTGACTGTTTCGGAGTCTCATTGGATGTGTATAAGTGAAAGTTTGAAACAGTTAATTACCAGGTTTCTTCCTAAATCTATTCTAAAAGGCAAGTGGTGACTGGATCAGAGAAAAGTCACCCTGATTTACTATAATAGGTGAATTCAAATATCAGTAGTGAGGAATTTAGGAAAAGAGCAGCATATCTTATATACCATATATCCTCATATCACATTTCAGACACTGTACCCATCTTTCATATATTTATGAGTGCTTTCCTGTCTGTCTCTTGCTAGTACTATAAATTGCTCTTGAGCTGTTTTGGACAATATCTAATACTGCAAATGGTGGGTGAATGGATCTTGGTATTGTCCAAACAGTGACTAAAAATAATCTTCAAATGGAGTCAGCCAGAGATGTTATATACAAGATGAGGAGAGTATCTGATATGTGAAAGACAACTCCATATGTATAGGAAGGTTACATACGTCTTCATTTTTATCACATTCTGCACAGATTGCTAGAGCTCAAAGAATTTTATGGCCTGGAATTACCAATCTGTTCAACCTTAAAATTCAGAACTTTTCACTGATGCAAATTCCCTGACCTTGAATATCTCTCATACATGGAACATTCTGAACCACGTCTCCAGCAGCCTGTGGGGCAATTAAGCAAGTCTCATTAAACCACATATATCAGAATAAAAACTCATCTGTGGCAAATATTCTCAAACTGACAATGATCTGGGGATCTGCTCATTGCAAACTCTTACTTGCTATCCTCCATCATCACTGACAGATGGTAATGTGAATGCTGAATATAGAGAGCAATTGGGTAGGAGGAATACAACATTTATGTCATCTACTGAATTACATAACTTTCCATGCACAATTGAAAGAGCCTCTTTTCCAAAAATCAGAGTAGTTCCAACATCAAAACTGTGAATAAGATAATACTCAACCGAAGAGACACATACACGGGCACACTTGTAAATGGTTTCATGTACAAGAACTGATCAAGTTACTTTATTACAAACTGTTTATTAAGAAGGCAAATGCTAAGCAACCCTTCGAAGTCTGTGAAAAACAAGTGCACCATTTTTAATGCAGCAGACAACAGTTATGATAAGCATGCTCACATATAAATCAACTGAAGAATCTAATTACCTGGAAGGGAGGTCACCATTTATAATAAAAATTGATTTCCAATGTAGGGAACTGGCAGAATGAGGAATTCTTGCCCAGTGATTTGCAGGAAACAAAGCTGGAGTACAAACTGATCACCTTTGTACTTTGTAGGCATGCAATTCTGCCCTAGCAGCTGGGTTGAGTGGGGTGACGCACTGCTTTATTTCTGAATTTTCTTCTGCTACAGTCTAAATATGCACCTTTAGTTGAATGGCTTAAAAACATAACCAAGGTTTTCTCCCCACACCTTTCAGCCTCCTCTTCTTTCTGCATATATTTCTCTCTCTCTCTCTCTCTCTTTAAATCATAGAATATCAGGGTTGGAAGGGACCTCAGGAGGTCATCTAGCCCAACCCCTTGCTCAAAGCAGGACCAACACCAACTAAATCATCTCAGCCAGGGCTTTGACGAGCCTGACCTTAAAAACCTCTAAGGAAGGAGATTCCTCCACCTCCCTAGGTAACCCATTCCAGTGCTTCACCACTCTCCTAGTGAAAAAGTTTTTCCTAATATCCAACCTAAACTACCCCTTCTCCCCATCCTCTTCCTGGTTCCACATGAAAGCTGGCTTCTTCCGAGGAGGACTTCTGTTTTCGCTATCAGTCTAGTATCTTTTCTAAGCAATAACTTCACCAGCTACATTAAGCTCTCAGTTTAACTATAAGAGACACAGTTGCCATTAAACAAGACAGAAGCTCACATGATCAAAGGGGAAGAGATATATGTTACAGATGGTCAACTTCAAACTCCCTTCTCCCATACAGGGGTGCCTTTTATCATTTATATTTTTCCAATTTGCATGACAACATTAAATACTGAACAACAATAAACTCTATCATGCAAATTATCTGGTTTCATATTGCCAAATATTATCTAGCCATATTATATAAAGCTCACTTCTGTAAATAATACACTACCACCATATAACTGTACTTGCTTGGTTCTGTACCCAACATTATACCAGGTGCCTATTAGGGTCTGAAATGTCTGTGTATGGTCTGTGCTTGAAAGTGAATTTTTTTTTTATAGTTTGAGCAGATTCTTTTAAACTGTTTTTTAATCGAGAGAGTGAAGTAAAACCAAATCACACCACTTTTCTTGCAGTAAAAAAATTCTAGAAACAGTTTTCTGAACATGACTACAGCAAAAAAAAAGGCAGATTTTGTAGATGAGTTGTCAAGGTATTTATCCCCCAGTTTGAACTTTAGCATCCAAAAGTGGGCACCTGCATGGACACTTCTAAGCTTAATTCCTAGTTTAGATCTCATAACGCTGCCACCAGCCAAAATATAGTGTTTGGCACACTTTCTGTTCCCCCAAAAACAGAACCCAAAACCCAAAACCCAAATCCTTTGGTCTTAAAACCAGGAGAAATAAACCATCCCCCCTCCTTTCCCCCTCCCAGACTTCCCCTCCCTGGGTTACCCTGAGAGGCTACACTGATCCAAACTCCTTGGATCTTAAAACAAAGAGGAATTAACCTTCCCCCCCTCCTTTTCCCCCTACCAATCCCTGGTGAGTTCAGACCCAATCCCCTTGGATCTTAAACAAGGGAAAAAATCAATCAGGTTCTTAAAAGAGAAAGCTTTTAATTAAAGAAAGAAAAAGTAAAAATTATCTCTGTAAAATTAGGATGGAAAATGTTTACAGGGTAGTCAGATTTATATAGCCTAGAGGGACTCCCTCCCCCCTAGCCTGAGATTCAAAGTTACAGCAAACAGAGGTAAAACTCCTTCCAGCAAAATACACATTTGCAAGTTAAGAAAACAAACATAAGATTAATCCGCCTTTCCTAGCTAGTACTTACTATTTTGAAACATGAGACACTGATTCGGAAAGATTGGAGAAACCTGGGGTGCACGTCTGGTCCCTCTTAGCCCCAAGAGCGAACAACAAACAACACAAACAAAGACTTCCCTCCACCAAGATTTGAAAGTATCTTGTCCCCTGATTGGTCCTCTGGTCAGGTGTCAGCCAGGTTCACTGAGCTTCTTAACCCTTTACAGCTAAAAGAGACGTTAACCCTTAACTATCTGTTTATGACATGAGTTAGTCCCTTCTACTCTGTCAGACACACAAACAGGTCTGCTTGTCTTCTCTTCAGAGATTATTAATAGTTATATGTTATATTATTATCACTTATAGTTTATCACACAGTTCTTTCTAAGAAGAGATATTTTATTCTTAAGGTAAAAGCACTATAGAGAAAATACATTAAAAACAAAAGAACCTACATGCTCTGTCTGGGTGTCAGTCCTCCCAGCTCTTCCCAAAGGATTGGGGCCCTCCATAGACTGGAGCATAGGCGCCAACTTCGTGGGTGCTCAGGGCCTGGAGCACCCACGGGGAAAAATTAGTGGGTGCTTTGCACCCACTGGCAGCCAAGCTCCTCACCTCCCCACCTCCTCCCCTGAGCATGCCGCTTCACCACTCCCCTCTCCCTCCCAGAGCTTGCCGCCACCAAACAGCTGTAGCAATCTCCAGCAGGGAGGGAGGAGGAGCGGGAACGTAGCATGCTCAGGGGAAGAGGCAGGGCCAGGGTGGGGATTTGGAGAAGGAGTCAGAATGGGGCAGGAAGAGGGCGGAGTTGGGGCAGGGACTTTGGGGAAGGGGTTGGAATGGGGGTGGGGCAGGGGTGGAGTTAGGGTGGGGCCGGGGGCAGAGGTGGGGTCGAACACCCACCAGTGCCATTAGAAGTAGGTGCCTATGGACTGGAGGTCCTGTCCCTTTTGGGTATGTCTACACAGCAAAGAAAAACCTACAGCTAGCCCATCCCAGGAGACTCAGACTTGCGGGGGCCGGGCTGCAGGGCTGTTTCGTGACGGTGTAGACTTCCAGATCTCCCCACCTTGCAGGATCCTACAGCTCATGTTTCAGCCCAAGCGTAGAAATCTACACAACCATGAAACAACCCCCACAGTCTGAGCCCCAGGAGCCCGAGTCAGTAGTGGCACGGGCCAGTCACAGGTTTGTTTTTCTGTGTAGACATATCCTTTGTCAGCTTAAACTCAGGCTATTTATTCAAAAGTCCTTTCTTTGTCTGTTAATTTCTAGAGAGTCTAGTGTGAACCTTTGTAGAAACCATGAATACATAATCATCCAGACAATAGGACCCCTCCCCTGGGAAGAACCTCAAAGGGCAGATAACCGGAGGAATTATATTAGCATACTCCCTCCTCCTAAAGAAGCTACACACAATATCACAGTAATACAAACAATTGCATTTTAATACAATGGACCCCAAAGGTAATAAACTTAATTCAATAAGGTTTGTCCAGGATATTGCAGAAAATTGTCGCCATCTGTCATAATAACCACATAGCCAATGAGTATTCCAGAAAGGTTTGCTGTGTTATTCTGGAGAGCTGTAAAGATGCCTTCCATTTTCCTGTTAGCCTGAAGGCTTGCACGTCCAATAATGTGCAGTATTTTAACTCAAAACAAATATCTGATTTCCCTCAAACTAAAGCTTACATATATCCCTAGAGAGAAAACTTTCTATACCTGTGATATATGATAGTGTGATATATGATAGTGTGCAACAAAACAGAAGTGTAGACACTGGGAACAAGTGTATTCATGTCATCTTGTTATAATAATTATAGGTGTTGTTCCTTGACATCCAAGAGGTAGTGCATCAGCAGCATTGTTTTGTGCTACCATGAAAGTGAGATGACTTGAGGATACCCTCATGATTCCTGTTTCAGTGCAAATTTGGCACTATCTACACTAGAAAGTTTTTTACCAATAAAACTTTTGCTGACACGCAGCCGCCAACAGTGGAGGGAGGCTGTGTCAGCAAAAGACACAATACATCACAGGTAGGCATCCCAGGGTCCTCTGGGCCACTGTCCAGCACACTGCCTTGTGGGGCTTTTTGCACTGTATTGTGGGATATGAACACTACACTCAGGGAATTACGGGTGCTTTAAATCAAGTTCCCACAATTCACTTTCTTCCATCCCATATGTCCCATTTTTGTGCTGTTTTTAAAAAGTTCCTCATGCCATTTTTCAATCTCAGCATTTTGCCAGTAGAAATGTGGACCCTGCACAGATAAGCAGAGTTCAAGTCAGTTTTAGAGAGAGGGCACATAATTCTTCTGTATATTTGCCAAACATCAACAATTATTACTACTAAGAGTGTCCCAGTGCTGTGATTAAGATAAGACAACTAAGGACAAATGGATGTATAAAAACCACAAGGTGCTGTAAGCATTCGCTGACCATCTTCACACGGTGGAGCAGCACTTCTGAAATCATGTAATGGTGAGCACTTAGTGGTGGGATCATATTGCAGATCTGGTACAATCAGCAGCGGCTGCAGAAATTTCGGATGCAAAAGGTTCAATCCCTTGAGTTGTGTGCCAAGCTTGCTCCAGCTATCCAGTACAGAGACACCATCATGAGAGCTGCTTCAACAGTAGGTGGTGATCATGCTCAGAAATCCAGGCTGCCGACTTCCAATCAGTCAGTGTGCAATTAATTTAGTGCTGGCAAATCCGTGGTGGGGGCAGCTGTCAGCCATTAAGCATCTCCTGAGCACAGGACTGTGACTCTCAGCAATGTTCAGGAAGTAATAGAGGGATTTGAAGCAATGGTCTTCCTGAACTGTGATGAGGTGATAGACAGGACGCATATGCAGATTCAACACCACCCTCACACAAGGGCTTAGGGCATAGCAAGCCAGAGTGTGAATCTATAGCACTAGCTTGCCGTGCAGTAACATTCCGTGTGGACGTTGCTACAGTGCACTAAAAGTTCCACAGAGTGCTTTGCCATTTGAAGTGGGAGTATGCCAAAGTGCATCACAGAACTCTCAGTGAGCTGTTGAAGTGTCCACATGGGACATTACTGCACAACAAGCCAGTGTTCTGTAATGTCATATGTTAGCTTGATGCGCACCAATGTCCCATGCAGACAAGCCCTAAGTACGTAAAGAGAAAGGACTATTTTTCCATGGTTATGCAAGCACTGGTGGATCCCCAGGGATGTTTCACTGACAGTAACGCTGGCTGATCAGAGAAGGTGCACGACACTCACATCTTTAGGAACACAGGACTTTCTGAGAAGATACAAGCAGGGTCATTCTTCCCAGACTGGTACACTGACCATGCACAAATTGTTGCCGTTTAGAAAGAACAGCAGAAGTTTCAGATACTATGATGGGGAGAGGGAGAAAAAAAGAGTCATCCAGTAATAAATCTATCTGACCTCACTTCCTCTTCCTCATTGGGCTCATTTGGGCCTGCGGTGGGTCCGTCTGGGTACTGAAGAGCTCCTGGCTCTCCATAGGGTCTGCATTCCCCTCCACAATAAGCTTGTCTTTATTGAGGTTCCCTCCCTTGATCTCGCAAGGCGTTCACAGTCATACTGAGTATGGTGGTGGGGTACCCGCCGAGTGTAGCACAGAGCTCACCACAGAAGCAGCAAGTATGGTTGGCATGGCCCCAGATTTTCTGTTGGCCTCCTTCATGTGCTGGTATGACTGCCATAGCTCCTTTGCCTTCACCCAGCATTGCTTCTCATCTTTTTCATAGCCCAGCTCTTGCACCCCCTTTGCAATGTTCGCATAGGCATCTTTATTCCCATGGTTATTCCACAATTGGGTTTATGATGCCCCTTCTCCCCACAGGGGAAGGAGAACCTGGACTTCTTTCCTGGTCCAGACAGCAGCACAATTTTAGCTGAAGCTCATCTTTGTGCAGAGCCATACCTGTCTGCTTGAAGAGGTGGGCTAGTAGCTGTGCTTGCAAAAGAAAACAGGCATTTCCAAAACATGCTAGGGATCTGAAGAGGGGTAGGTTTCTCATCAGTATGAGCCCTGGGCAGAAGAGTTCAAAACTGTGTCCGGTGCAGTCACTGTCACAAGGATAGGGACATTGTAGGACTGTTGCTAAAGGAATATTTTTACCAGTACAGGTAATTCAGCATCCACTCTGGCATTTTGCCCACAGAAATGTCGGTAGAGGACTTATGTCGTTTGAGAAGATGGTTTTATTTTGGTGAGAGAAAGTCTGGGTTTTGCATCAAATTTGGGTGTGGATGTATGCAATCTTGTGCTGTCAAGACAACTTTTGATGGCAAAACTTTGTAATGTAGACCAGGCCTTAGATTCACTGCAGATAGTACACCTCTACCCCGATATAACGTGACCCGATATAACATGAATTCTGATATAATGTGGTAAAGCAGTGCTCCAGGGAGGGGTGGTGGTGGGGAGGCGGGGCTGCGCACTCTGGCGGATCAAAGCAAGTTCAGTATAACGCAGTTTCACCTATAACACAGTAAGATATTTTGGCTCCTGAGAACAGTGTTATATCGAGGTAGAGGTGTGTATCTTCTCAGAATTCTGTGACAGTCTATTCACATTACAATGCAAGAAAAGTTTGTGTTGATTGAAGTAGATATTAAAACTCTGTCTTCAGACACACATGTGCCACTTCAGCTGATTTCAAAGAGTACTGAACACATGTATCTGAGTCCTGAATTTGGCACTAGATATTTAGGATCTGATTGTGCTCTCACACCAGTATGAATCAGGAATAACTCAACTGAAGTCAGTAGAACACTGGTACAAAAACCTTGTGAATAAGATGATAGGCAGACTCTTAATATACATATGTAATAGCACAACATAAATTGGGGTTGTGAAACCCTAATATAAGACCTCTATATGACATTAGGAGAAGTGTTAGGAATTTGCCCCTTAAAGCAAAGAAACATGTTTTAAAATAGTTATATGCAAAGAAACACTTTGAGAGCATTCCCTTAGTGTGTTACATTTTTGCCATACTTGGTATACTTTTCCTGTTATAAAAAAAAGTAGTACTTTTCCCACAAGAGACTATTCAAGAACACAGTACAATATGTGCATAAGAATTATACCATTTATTGTTGATCACTGTGTAATTTAAAAAACCCTCAAACAGTTTTCAGTGTTTTAGACTAATAGTAATTCGCAGAAAAAGGATGATGCATGAAAGGTATCCAGAGTTCAAAAATTCTGTTTTATGACACACACAAGATTGAGCACTAACATCATCACTGTCATCCTGCAAATAGTTCACACATGATTCTGCAACAAGAAAAATGTACGCAACATTAGCTTCACAAAGTCTTTAGTCAATCAGAAGTCTCATAATCATGAGAAAATTAACCTGGTTCCAAGGAGACATGTAAAGTTTGAGTTAGTATTCACACTGGATTTTCAGGGATATATTAAGTCCATAATTACAGTAATCCACAGCTGCTTCAGTTGTAGAAAATAATGAACTGCCCAGTGAGAACTGGTGTCCATGAAGTGGAAAGAAAAGGCCATCTGTTGTAGAGCTTTGCTCTGATTTTATGCGTTGAGCACAGATAGCTTGCCCATCCTTGACGTAGTCTATATGTGGATGCATGGCTGCAAGCGCTTCCAAATAATTACATCACAAAATGGAAAAGGTAAAACTAACAGATAATGCTGATGATTTATGGTTCTAAATTCTGCATTTTTGTTACTTCCCCAAGATGGCACTTTTCACTCTTTAAATAGGTTATTTAAATATCCTAGGATAAGAAACAAGTAAGTCAATATAATTTGTAACATAAAAGTTATATGCTCTGTTCCCTCCCTTTCTCCAAAACATTATTCAGATGAACATTTGTTATGTAAGACCAGGCTTATAGCAGAATAGTTGTAAGACATTTGTGGAGAAAATAGTATCTGCTTGCTCCATGTCTTGAAGCTAGGGTAACCAGACGTCCTGATAAAATCGGGACTGTCCTGATTTTTAGGCATTTGTCCTGCGTCCCGGTCGATGTTTGGTCGGGACATAATTTGTCCTGATATTTCACACTGCTGGTTTTTTTTTGTTTTGTTTTGTTCCATTCCACCGGCGGGACTCCACTTTTTTCCTTTCTTTTTTTCCCTCCCCCCCGCTAGTGTTCTAGTGAAGTGCAATAGAGAAGACGTGTGTTGTTCACATTTTTTCTACCAGTCATAATAGTCATGTCAACCACTCAGCCTAGGTGCAGAATTCCTTCCCCACTTTGTGTATTTTGTGGTCTGAATGCATTTTCAGATTCTGCACCACTTAACCACTCATTAAAAAAAGTTTATAGACTTTTTGCTTATAAAGAAATGAATCGCGTGTACATTGAGTTTTCCTGATTCTGCAACCAGCGGGAAACAAGAGTTCTGAAAAGTGTAAACACTCCCTAATCTTTTTAAGTTGATTAACTCTAGAACCTAACAACAATTTGCCAAATGTTTAGCACTAACTGTATCATGGGAAGAGGTGGAAGTGAAGTCCACAGAGGAAGGAACTGGAAGTTGATACATGGAAGAAAGTGCAGAGGGAAGGAGGGGGAGACACACAAAGACAGGAACGGAGGAGAGAACAGAGAAAGGCAGATGGGGAAGGAAGAGGAAAAACAGGCAGAATTAGTAGCAATCCTAGAGATGAGCATTTTTTTCCAGTGAATGATGCAGAACACAATAATTAAGTACTGACCACATAAAAAAAGCAAAGGTCCTATTGCTGCTCAAATAATTATTTTAACTACCAGGATAGTTACTGCATAAAGGATATATTCTACACTTGATCTCCATGTAAACTTCCTTTTGACATTAATGGCAGATCTGCTATGGATTGAGGACAGTACGCATTCCTAAATTTATACTCCAGCTCACAGACTGTAGGTGAGCAACAGAATCAGTTACTAAATAAATAAATAAATTCTGCTAAAAGTAATCAGAATTGTTACCATGGATGACTATTGAGATATCCAGATTTATATAAACATAGGATGAAATCCTGGCCCCAGTGAAGTCAATATAGGTTTGCCATTGATGACTGATGTTAATTTTTATTTTATTCTAATTGTTTTATTGATCCATACCAGTATGGAATTCAAGCAAATACCAGTAAATAAATTAGAGAGAGAGAACCAAAAAACAGATTAATGGGAGTTCTGAACTCACAAATTTAGCTAGAAGTACATGTATCCATTAATATTCAGATTTCATGGGCACATGAATGAACTGTGAATCAAAAAACCTAATTATACATTGACCCAATGATCACTGATGACCAATCATTTTTAGGTAGCCTAAAAACAAGATAAGTAGATTACTTTTCAAAAGGATGTGGCAAAGAGGCACAACAAGGAAACAGGTAATTTATGATGTCCCAGCTAGCCTAATAATTATGAAACTAAAGCTTATTATAACTAGGGTAATAAATCTTTTTAAATCCTGGTACATTTGCAGGCCTAGACTCCTATTTTGCCAAACAAAAAAACCAAACAATTAGAGACCTTTGGAAGCCAGAGTAGACCTTGCAGATTTAAGCATAGTTGAAACGATCAAGATGAGACATGCATCTGAAGAAGTGGGTATTCACCCATGAAAGCTCATGCTCCAAAACGTCTGTTAGTCTATAAGATGAGACTAATATTCTGGTAGTAAACATAGTACAGCCTTTTGCCAGTATGTATGATTTACACTTAATGGAACATAAGAAAACTTTTTGAATGAGGCACCAAAGAAAGAAAAATTGGAATGTCAAGATTAATCCCAGTTTTACTGATAACTTACTAGAGAAATCCCTTAGAAGTACAATTGACTGTGGTCAACCCGTTACAGAAGCAACAGTACTTGAATCAGCTTACAGTAATGAGATTAATACATACAAACAATTTAATGAATCATTAGATCAAAAGCTTTCACTAATTCTGTAAAACAGTTCTAGGACTTGCCCTTTAGCAACTGACAGTGCAATGTCATTATGATGTCTCAACAAATTGTGAGCACTGTGGTTGCAAGTGATTGCTATAGTACTAACACATTAATAACAATGATAAAGTCTATTTGCTGAGCAGCTATACTTTTCTCAATAAACCTTCACCCAGACAGGAAGAACTGAAGTCAGTTGATATTCTTTTTTACCATCAGTACAACCAGCTGTAAACAATGAGGAATCCAATCAGTGTGCTTATTCAATTTAGGGGAAAATGTACTTATAACTATTACAAAGCACATTGAAACAGCAAGAAGGGCGTTTTTCCTTTTTAAATTTTCTTCCTTCCTTTCAAACAACAAATGAGTGATTATATAGTGATCTTTTGGTCTAAATGGCTTCCTCTGGATCAATGATTTGACAGATCATCTCTTTCACCAATTCCAGTTAGTCTGAAAGCATATTTACTAGGCTGAATCCAAGACAACTAGAATGCTTCAGTTTGAACTGAGAGATTGTAGAAATGAGTGTGTATGTACATCTGTGTACAGGCAACGCTCCCTATTATTAAGGTTGCCTAACACTTCCCACTATAAGACTCTGTTTTCAGTTACTTACAACTTTAACCATTTGCACTAAAATTCTACATGTCAGGTGTCTGCCTCAGGGTGGCTTTTTTTTTTTTTAATATTTCATTTCAGCCAAAAATAGTTCAGTTGTTTCCAAGAATGAGGCTAGGGAAAATAAATTGTTTTTGCCCCATGTTAAAAAATTCTGGTGACCTTTTCTTTGCACAACATTAGCGCCCCAATACTTCAGAGCATGGACTTCAAATTTGGAAGACGATGACTTTTGTGTCAGGAACATGCCATCTGCTATCCTGGTGAAAGTCTGCCTAAATGTGGCCAAATTATAAGCCTCTGAAAAAAATGCAGTTTGCACTTGCTTAGTGGACACTTCCTTGGTGTTAAATGCTAAACTCTCTGAAGATTCCACACTCACTGAGCATGCCTGAGTCTCTCACATCTCCTTGTGCTGACCAGGCTTTGCATACACCATCCCCACAGAGCATGCTCCCTCCCCTCCAAGGTAACAAATGTGATTGGACTGTGCATACGCAGATTGAGCATGCTTCCTCCCATCCAGAAAAGAAGGGTGAGCCCAAACTATCCCTGTAATGACTGTTCCTCAGCTGCTCTGGCCTGGGGTAGGGCCAGGCACTGGAAAGGGGAGCAGGGAGCCTGTCTTGCCTGTGTGATCAATGCCCCTACCAGTACCCAGGCAGTGTGGAGGAGGAAGCCGTTTGATTAAAAGGCAGAGGAGTCAAAAACTGGACCAGGCAGCACAGAAAGGAGTAGATTAGAACAGAGTCTGCTGAGAGTGGGACTGAACGGGAGGAAAGAAAATTGTGCCTATGAGTAGCTAAGAAAGGAAACTGGGACCAGGAGCCAACGTGGGAGAGGAAACAGGGAATGGGATACCATGAGGGAAATGGGGAGAGGGGGGGAGAGACTGGGAGCCAGTTCACTGACAGAGGGAACATAGAGTGAGGAATTTGGCAGAAGGGGAGAGTGGAACTGGCTAGACAAGGAGACTTAGATTGGGAAGAAAACGAGGAAGGAGGAACAGATCTGACAAGGAGCTGTGGTCTCGGGGGAGAACTGGGACAATGACAATGAGTCAGTGAAGAGGGGGAAAGATTGAGATTAGATGAGGATCCTAGGAAAGGAGACTAGCACTAGGAGCTAGCAGGGGCAGGAATGGGAGAGAAGGATTGGATGAGGTACTGGGGCAGGAGAGGAACTAGAACTGCTTGGGCAAGTAGACTGGGGAAGAAGCTTGAGTAGTGGTGACTGGGACTTGGTAGGCAAGAAGACTGGAACTGTGTCCTGAGAATAGGATCCAGGGGTGGGAAAAACAGCACTGGGACAAGGACAGGTTGGACGGAACAGGGTAGAAGGTGGTCAAGCTTGGGGCATGGGCAGAAGAGTGTGTGTCCCTCACCTCTCTGCCAGAAAGGCTCCAAGTAATCTGGCCGCTGCTGCCTTCTCCCCACTTTCTCCTCCCTGGAGGCTTCATGACAGCTGGACATCAGCAGGGTGTACACTCAGAGCTGAGCAATTGATTTCCTTGCCATCAGTGCTGGTGTTACAGGAGCCCCCGGTAGCTGGAAACAGCCACTGCAGAGGAAACCTTGCTCTGTTACTGTAGCCCTGCTGAGAATAAGAGAGGCTGAAAGCAGACATGACATCTCACAGTACACTCCAGACAGCAAATTGCATTTTCTTATTTCCAAGATTACTAAGGAAGAGAATGCATAAGAGTTCTCACTCCATCAAGATGGTGTTCCCTTCCTCTCCAGTAGACCTGGCTCGGAGTTTGAGAAAGCTTGTACTCTACAGGAGGAGTCTAACACTGAGGACACTCCTAAGGAAAATGAAAGGCCCAAACAAATGTCAGACGACCTTAAAAACATTGCATTAAGGAATCCCATTGAAAACCTCTCTATGGTACATCCAGTATTGTAATTAAAAGAAGATAAGAATAATGAAGATAAACCACTTCAGGATTTTTTTAAAAAAAGAAAAACTATTTGATGTTGCAGAGCCTAATGGTTAATCCAGGATCTGCAGATGTGTTCTGCAGTGCCTATCAGTCAGCAGAACATGAGAAATTAATAAGTAGCTAGCGAAACAGCAGCTGGTATCAGCAGTAGTTTTTGGAATCCCCTATTATCTCTCTGATAGCGCTAACAAATACTGGGCATGACCAGTTAAAAGGAAAAATGCAGTCATCTGATCTTTTAAACAAATTTAACACATGGGCCTGATGACATTTTCCTTTAGCAATGGATATGGAAATTAAATATTGTCAAGGTAATGACTTTGAGGATTTAATGAGCTCTATTTAAAATATAATTTTAGCTCCTTTACTGAGGTTCATTCCTCACTAAGTTTTTGAGAAGGCCAATACGTTAACCTATGCTATAAATAATGGGGAAGAAGGTGGTTCAGAAAGTGTAGCATTCACTATTTATGCAAGACTAATTAGCACCACTCAAGAATGAAATAAATTCCTGTCTCCTGTAACTCTTCTGCAGTGCAGCACCATTCACCCAGAAAAAAACACATTTTTTTTTGCTTGCCAGATTTGGGGATCATGGTGGATAATCAGCTAAACATGAGCTCATAATGCAACACTGTGCATAAAAGGGCTAATGAGATCCTTGGATGTCTGAACAGGGGAACATCAAGCAGGAGTAGGGAGGTTATATTACCTCTATATCGGGCACTGGTACAACCACTATTGGAATACTGTGTCCAGTTCTGATGCTCACTTTTCAAGAAGGACGTTGAAAAATTGGAAAGGATTCAGAGAATAGCCATGAGAATGATTAAAGAATTGGAAAACATGCCTTATGATAAACAAAATAGACTGAGCTAATTGAGTCTAATAAAGAGGTGGTTAAGGGGTGACTTGATTACAGTCTACAAGTACCTACGTGGGAACCAAAAATTTGATAACAGAGAGCTCTTCAGTATAGCAAACAAAGATATAACAAGTTCCAATGGCTGGAAGTTAAAGCTAAATATAGTCAGACTAGCAATAAGGTGCATGTTTTTAACAACGAGGGTGATTAACCATTGGAACAATTTACCCAGGGTTGTGGTGGATTCTTGGATATTTTTCTAAAAAGACATGCGCTAGTTTAACAGCAGCTATTTAAGTAGCAATTAATTCAGGGAAGTCCCATGGCCTGCGGTATGCAGGAAGTCAGTCTAGATGGTCTCTTCTGGACTTAAAAATCCATGACTCAATTGTTTTTTGTGACTGAGCTCTGTGAACCCTGGATCTCTTGTTCCTTAGCTTTCAGAAAGGCAGGAGGTGTCCAAGTAGAAAACAAGATTTTCACGCCCAATCCTTCTCTCTCACAGTTGCCCCATCAATGGGTTCCAAATGGAAAGGTCAAAAGTTTACCTATCATACCCTTCTTTTCACTAGTCACTCAGTCTAGATTCTCTTCACCCAGCATGGGGCAACTGCACTAGCATAGAGAAAATGAAATTTGATCATACAAGGAAAACTGACAGAGTGAACAAGCTGGATGCAGGAATGGATCAAGTGGGAGAGTTCGTAGATAGAAGCTTTCTCTCCCTCCTGAGGACATCTGAAGAAGACAAAGGAAGTTGTATTTCATTAACTCTTGCACTGGAGAGGTAGGCTTTGCAAGAGGCATTGAGGGAATGCCAAAATTTCTCTTTTGCTGTTTGAAGGGTTAGGCTAGAAGATAAGGAGGGAAACGTAATTAAGATGGAAAGCAGACACCACGTTGGAATTAAAACAGGACCAGTGCAGAGAACTAGTTTTTCTTTGTGGATGTTGTCAGCTGGAAGTCAGAGCTGCTAATTCCCTTTTTCTCATGACCAAAGTAATGGTCACTTGGAAGGAAACTTTCTAGGAGACAAAAAGTGAGGAGGAATGCATTTAAGTACAGTAGAACCTCAGAGTTATGGACAGCAGAGTTACAAATTGATTGGTGAACCACATCCCTCATTTAGAACTGGAAGTAGGCAAACAGGCAACAGCAGAGACACAAACAAACAAACAAAAAACAACAGTAGAGTACTGTGGTAAATGTAAACTACTACAAAAGTGAAGGGGAAGCTGCATGTTTCTTCAGCCTAGGAATGTTTCAAAGCTGTATTAAGTCAATGTTCAGTTGTAAACTTTTGAAAGAACAACCCTGAAGTTTTGTTCGGAGTTACGAACAACCTCCATTCCCGAGGTGTTCGTAATTCTGAGGTTCTACTGTAGTCCAAAGAGGTCTGAATAGAGGGCTGTTAGGGCTATTGTAAGGGTCCAGAGAGGGCCCTAAGGTAGGAAAAGCCGTAGGACACTGACCACTAAGGAGTTACACTCCATTAAGTAGCCTTTGAGGGCACTAAGGGCCAATACCTGCACCCAAAGGATGTTAAGTCCTTTTTGAGCCACTCCTGAATAAATTCAAAGACTACAGGGAAGGAAAGAAGAAGGCTATGCTTCCTATGGAAGGAACCAGACTGCCATAAAATGGAGCACCTGCAATCCTCTACCCCGGAGAGACCCTTACACTTCACAATAATTAATATTTATAAATCCTACAGAGGAGCAAATGTAAATGGTCAGCTTAGAAGAATCCTTCAGGTAAAAACATGCCTTGCTGGACAGTACTGAGTCTCTTGGTATATAACTCAAAGTAATCTCTATAATACATGAAATACAGTATAGAGTAGCTCTCTCTCTGACCCTACACTGAGATAAATATTTGATAGCAATTCTTTCCCCTCCCCAACCCCCAACAAAAAGCAGAGTGAAGGAAAGAATTGGCAGATCAGCAATACAATGAAACACACAGCTCCAACAATTGCCATGAAAATGTCTTTAATTTAGGATTTTTATTTTTTGTCTCCCAAGTTATGGTACTTATCAACTTGCAAAAAATACCCTCAAAACATACCCTCTGGTAAGAAACACACAACCATCCAGTGTGTGCAAGATTAATGATAGATAGTAATTGCATTATTAACTGAAATAGCTATAACAGCATATAAACTTCATTAAACAAACTCAGACAGGCACTTTTATCAAACTGAAAAGCAGCAAATTAAAATCCATAAACAGAAAAAGATAAAGTCCCCAGCGTACCCTCTTCTTCTGGAGCCATTACCACCGCCATTTCAGTATACAGAAACACTATAAAGCGGCATCCTTAGGGAAAGGCAAGCTATATGACGTAAGTTGCATCTCTAGACAGGAAAAGCCCAACTATGTTTTATGGTCTCACTTTACAAGGTACATAGTCAAATTAAGTCATATTAAAAAGATTTTCTTGTCTATGTTACCAATGCCTTCTGAGATAACTGAATCCAAAGGCATTTAAACAGATAAGGGCCAAATTTTGTCCTCAGTTATACATATGCAACCCTCACTTAAGAAAATAGCAATTACACATGCACATCTGAGGGTAGAATTTGCCCCCTCCCCCATTTTTGTTTTTTTTTAAAAACTTATATGTAGGGCCTGACTGAGGGGTAGAGGGTATCCCATGCCGGCACTTCTCTGGGGCATTCTTTCCTCCATCCCTTTAAAGGGAGGAACAAACACAGAATAAGGCTGGCCACATTCCTCCTTCCCATGTGGGTATCTGGGAACAGATCAGCAAGGAAGCCTTGTCCACAGCAAGGAGATCTGGGAAAGCCAAAGCTCGGAGACAGCTGCTAGCAGCAGTGAAATTCTCTATAGTTCTCCATAGCCTTCAATTTTACCTTTTGTTTGTTTGTGTGGGGATTGTTTGTCCTCCCCTCCTCACACCTTCCCCAGACCTTCACCTGCCATCAATATTGGGTTGCATTGGAGTGTCTAAGCTATATGCTCACATCTTGAGTGGTAGGGGTTAAAATAGTAGTGTGCCTATCCTTCTAGATACCTATATTGCCACTACCACTTTAGTATCCAAGTGGATGAGGCACAGCAAGATTAAGTAACTTACCTAAGATCATGCAGGGAAAGAAAGGGATAAGGGGAACTAATGGGAGAGAAGGAAAAGAGGAAACAGACACCGAGGACAACACGAAAAAGAAACAAGGAAAACAAAAATAAATTTACAATGGGGTGGAATAAAAGGCAAGGAGAGAAAGGTGTCATGAAAGCGAGGGAGATGAAAGTTACACTTTCAGAGAATAAAAGTTGATTGAAATACGTTATCATTAAATAGAGCAGACAAAACAATACATAACTATTTAATTTCTTTACATCACAGGAATGTGGCCACAGAGGTTTTTTCACCATGACTGGTAGGTTTGGTCCTTAAAAATATAAAAGGTCAGGTACATTTTTCAAGTCCTGATTCTCCTGATGTAATAGATGGAGCAACTAAGGCTAAGCAATTAAGTGATTTATCCAAGGTTACACAGATACCCTGTGGCAGAGCTAAGATTAGGATTCAGTACTCCAGCAAACTTTTGGTCCTGAGAGTTAGCCACAAAAACATCATTCCTCTGTTGTTTAAAAAATTGTGAATGAACCAGAGACAATTAGAATGGAACTATTTCATTTGGGTGAGTGAAAAAATCAGTTCCATTGCATTGTAAGATAAAATAAAGAATGAACTAAATAAATTCTGTTAGGTATCCCAAGTTCTGTTGGAGTGATGCTATATGTTCATTGACTGCAATAACAGACACATACCATGAACCTTGAGGTAGTACAATTAAAGTGTATGTTGTAATCATCACATTCAGTACTTTGTACATCATACCACCACACTGTGTTTATATCTAATTTAAGTAATTTCTTCAGTAAGATTCTGAAAGATACTGATATGACTGGGTTTGCTTCATACTGAAACTGAATGAGCAAACTCTAAAAAGTGAGACTGATTAAATGTTTAAACAGCTTCTTTGTGTTATTGCTTCACTTTGCAATTTCTCACTATTTTAAGAGCAGACACAGCACACATTAAATGTCAGTGATATCACACCAGAAAACTTCAAAGACACAACTGGATATTATTCTGCCTTTCCAGAAGAAACTCCCTGAAAGAGCTCCTGCTCTGAAGAGATAACAGCACAGCTTTGATTTCAAGCCTGTTATATTGCTCAATATGTTTGTATATTAAAGTGACACAGTCTGAAGTTTTCAGCTTTCATAGCGAGTCTTGAGATGATGGAATGCACATTCCTTTATTGGAAACATGAGCAAAGCAACGGATGGAATAGAATTTAACATTTTGGAAAGTTCCCACAAATATTTAACCTTTAGCTTCTAAAGGTTTGAACAGGAATTTAAATAGGGCTGAGCCAATATTTCTAAATAAGAAAAACAGGTTTGGCATTTGAAGAGCTCAATAAAATGTACAGCCTGCTTTGTCAAGTGGTTAGGCAGCAGAATAGGGTGTTACCTGCCTTTCTAGTGAAGCAAGTGCTGGTAGTGACCTCAGAATTGCCACCTCTTTAATCTATGGAGCCTAGGCACGAATAGCAGAGACAATCTGTTTTGAAACTGGTATTGTGAGTGAAGGAAAGAGGGTGAAAGGCTGCCACTCCCACAGCACTGCCTTATGTGCACTCTGTGGAAATAAGTTTTATTAAAGTTTCCTGCCACACACATCAATCACCATATCTGAGCATCTGAAGTTGAGGAGACATCATTGTCTTTATTTTACAGAAGGGAAACTAAGTCACTGAAAGAAGTGGCTTGCCCTAGATCACACAGGAAGTTAGAGGCAGAACTGAGATCACAATTCAGATCTCCCAATCAAGTCCTAGCCAGTGGACTACACAGCCTCCCAATTCATTGGAAGGCCTTACACTGTGCTTTTATTAGCCTCCTATTAAAGACAGGAAAACTGAACAAGGCAATTATTATAGGCCCATGATATTAGCGCTCAGCACCAATATCACAATTCTCCCACACTAATTGCTCCCTACACTCCTCAATCTGTTACCCAGCTCCTGATTCCTAGCTTTTCCCTTCTATTCCATCTCACCTTCCAAAACTAAATATTAGGCAATAGTGTCTGCAATCATTTAAAATTTAGACGTTAAAAATGTTTTTTTAAAAATCTACCTTTCCCACTTCATTCCTCTTAGCTCTCGACAAAATCGTAACCTTAGCCATTATCCAAGTCATTTATGAAGATACTGAATAGAATTAAACCCAAGACAGATCACTGCAGGTCCCCACTCGATATGCCCTTCCAACTTGGCTCTGAAATATTGACAACTATTGATATCCTCCTCCTGTGTCTTATAATATAAGCTCTTTGAGGTAGGGACCATCTTTATGTTCTGTGTTTGCAGAGTACCTAATACACTGGGGGTATTGGGCAAGATCTCTGTCTCCTAGGTGCTACTGCATACAAAAATAAAACAACAACAATAGAATATTCAGTAGTATAACCCAGGACAGAGTTTTGAAGGTGAAGGGCAGGAAAGTTTGAACTTTATGAGAGTTGGAACCACAGTAAGTATTTAAGAAGGGATAAGCTGTGGTCAGAATAAAAAAGATGGAAAAGAAAATTGTTTTGGTTGCTGTGTCTGCATGGACTGGAATGATGGATATGGGAGAAAGGGTCTCGAGAATAGAAGGCTGGTGGTGTCAAGGAGTAGACAACTAAGAAATGGACTAGTTTCTTGGCAACTGAATTTGAAAGATAGGGACACTCTGTAAAGAAAGTAGCAGTACATTTTTACAAGGCAATGAGAGAGGAGAGTGAGAGGACCTCAAGAGTTGTGAGAATGGTTGACAGGAATGCTGATGCTGATTTTTATGAAGAAGGGATAAAGGAGAGGATCTGTGGGTGTTGAGAGAGTTGGGGTGTGGGGATCAGGGGGAAGAAGACCTTAGTTTTGAACACAGCAAAAGAAACGTTCACAGGAAATGTTGGAAAGAGTCAGACACACATGACTAGATGAATCTGGAGCCACTAACACTGAAACGGCAGTGGAAATCACAGTAGAGAAAGATCACCTACTGAACGAATTTGAAGTGAGGAATAGGCAGAAGGGAGACAGGAGGTGCAACCTCAAAGTGGGTTATGATGGCGGGTCAGAAAAGTATGGAGAGAGCCAAGACAGCACACTGCCATGGAAACCCAGAGATAAGGTGCAAGGTGGATTAAGTCAAATCAAAGTGATTTAAATCACTGATTTTAAACATGATTTAAATCAGCAATTAGGAAACCTTGGTTTAAATAATCAATTTTAACCTTATTTTATATTTGTACTTTTTAGTAATTTTTCTAAAGAAATGTTTTAATTGTTTTCAACCTATTGATTTGCAACTTTGGCTCCAGATGCTTAGCCAGTGACTTCCAGAAGATTAGTGGTTTGATTTTCTTTAAAACTTCAGCAGCACACGCGTACTGCATGAATATTATTTTTTAATTTAAATGATCTTTATAATTATAGTATATTTAGGCCTTACCATAGATTGCTTTTACATGACATTTGGTACTTCCTTTTGCTAACCAAGAGGATACACTATAAACATTTTAAAGCATTTATTCATGTCCCGCTGTCTGGATTGGCTCACAACTGTGAGTGCCTACCTCAGAGCAGACTATCAAAAAAAGGGCAGACACTCCAAAGTGGTAGTGTGTTCTATATGTTAGATTTCACCAAGTCAGTAACAAATGTGTGATATCAAGTGATCCTGGATCATTATAACAGTCTTACCATAGAGTCACAGACAGTCCCTTTAGACCCAGTCTATCCAGTCTATTTTGCCACTCAAACTGGGTTTAAAGTGATAAATGGTCACTTAAACCAAAAATCAGACCACATTCAGATTGGCTCCACTTCCAAGAGACCAGTCACTTACCCCAGATTAATTGGTACCCTAGATGTCTTACAAAGACATTGCCTTTAGCCAATCCTGTAATAAACTATTTAAAGATTATTAACTAGAAAAAAGGAATAAGTTATTTGCAGGTTAAAGCAAGCAAACATATACACATAAATGAGTTGCCATCTAAATCCTAAGAGTGACAGAGTTGAAGTGATCTGTCAATTCAAAGAGTCTTTCAGAGCAGCCCCAGAAGGCATCCCTGGGGATCTCTAGCTTCAATTTAGTCTCTGGCCCTTTAGAGTTCAATCAGCCAAAAAGATGAAAAATCTTCACATAGACTATTTTTATTTCTCTTTTCCAGCATTCAAAACTATGGGATGAGGCCTTCTGCACATACTCCTCTATGAGTGTGATAGGGCATTAACTAATTCTTTGTATTGCAATGATCCTTGATGGCCCATCTGATTTTGACAAGTTCACAAGTTTAGAGCAAGCATTTTCAAAGTTATAAAGCAAAACTTACATATTTTCTTATAGCATGGAATACAGACATTAAAAGTGAGATTAATGCATGCAGCAATTTACAAGTAGTTCATAGAGTCTAAACTCTAAATACTTTCTTATAATACTAATACCTATTTTGAGCAAAACTAACATACAAATGACCTGGTCTGGTCTCTAGCTACAAGGCTGTCAGTTCTCAGCTAATGCCTGAAGTCTGGGCAAGAGCTAGCATCTGGTCTGCCGATGTCACAATTCAGATTATTAATTTTTACTTTATTATGTTAGAAAATGATAGACACCTTTCTTATTTACTAGATGATTTTTTTTTAAACTTCAGATTTGCGTCAAGCTGCATTTGGATAGAAATTGGAATTCACTTAAAAATGTACAAAACCAGCATTTTAAAATTCTTATTTGTAAAAACAAAACTACCCTAAATGTGCTGGATATTTAAAAGAAATTAAGTTTACCAAGACAAGTTTTGCATATAAAACTAACTGATTTATTAAAAAGGAAAGTATTACCTGTAGTTAAGAAATGGAATGATTATTACTGGTTACTATGTGCTTCAAGACTTTAAACTAGTAGATCCCATTCACATTTTTAGTCATAGATTAGAAGAGGAAAACAAGCTTTCCTATTTATTCAGCTTCCAGTGAGCTAATCATTGAACTGAAGTAGTTAAGCGAACTGAATTGAAGAAAATATTCTCTCTGAACCTAGAGCAGAGACCACGTCTGTCAAAAGCTGGTTTAGCATTCATCAGACTCTGGCTCCAGATGCTTAGCCAGTGACATCCACCAGTTTAGTGGTCTGACTTTAAAACTTCAGCAGTACGTATGTGCTGCATGAATAGTTTTTTAATTTAATTTAAATGTTTTTATATTTATAGTAAATTTAGGTCATAACAAGGTTGTCAATTTTAAATTTAATTTTAAATATTTTATTTTAAAAGGAAAAATTTATTTAATTTAAATATTAAATCTGGTTTAAAACCAAGACAACCCCATTTAAATAAAACATCCTTTTAAAAAAATTCATCAATTTTCATCCACCCTGATAATATATAAAAGGAAAGGCACTGATCAAGGACATTAAAGGCAGCTTTGACTAAAGGAAATAGGAGTCACTGATGCTCAGTGCTTTTGGTAATCAGACTACTTATTTAGGTGCCTAAATATGGATTTAGGACTTTTAGGCACTCATTTTTTTAAATCTCTGGTGCTGTAGTTAAGCATACAAAAGATAATCCCACTGCCCCAAATCCTTCCTGTACTGTCACAATACATTGGGTGTCCAATGCACCAAATGGCAGCTGCACACAATTTTCCCCAAAGAGAAAGAAAACCGTGGATCGGAAGTTAATGCTGCTACTAAGAGCATCAGTAAATTCCAAGAGGTTTGCTGCAGGCAAATCTCCCAAGTTTCTGACATCATTCAGTGTACTGCTCGACATCAGGGCACTGCATAAACTTAAAGACTATTGATTCTCTCTTAACAGAGATTATCTCATTTTCAAAAACCAATTTTTCTGAAAACAGCTTCTTTGGTAGGCGTGATTGTTGATAAGAAGCTCTAAGCTAGGCTCCCATCAGAAGCAGGAACTTTGTACTCGAAAGTGATGGAAGGTATCTGTGCAAGCTACAGAATGAAACAAAACAAAACACTATGCCAATCCATCTCACAGTGTATATGCCAGCTCAGTACTGCAAAGCCAGATTAGTTTGCCTTGCTTGGCCTTTTTGATTGACTCTTGAATACTTTTATATCCACCTCATTACAGAAACAACAACAACAGAAGCTTCTACAAAATAAATACTGGATTGCATGATCCTCATCCTGCAGAGCTACAATTATAAAAATACATTATAACTGAAGTGTTCTGGAAAGAAAGGTAATCGAACCTTATTAACTAAGAACAAGTCAGCATGACATGGTAAATTTAATTTAAGCATTGTTTGTCTACAAAAGTTATACTGTAAAGAAACACAATTTTATTTTCCATTTAAGATGCTCTGCAAATGTCAATACCAAATAAATAAGCTTTTTCACTTAAGAAAATTGAATCAAGTCTACTTCTGAACTTCTCATTTCAATTTATGTTGTCCATAAAGCCCTCTTTTGAAACATGTATATGCAACACTTATGAACAGAGGATATTACTGAACTAGTAAATCAAATTTGCTGAGCAGTTGCTGTAGGAAATAGTGATAAAAATCCTCATGTTTGATGCACATTGGTAGATAAAACCATAAAAACATTTTATTGCTGAGGATTTTTATTGTTTTTTTTTCTGAATTTTGTATTAGACAATTTGAATATGAGCTACAAGTCATAGATGAGGGATGAACGTGACTAAGAAATTCAAAAGATGGAAAGGAAAGGACACAGAAAAATCTAGATCAAATTATGCTATAAGGAAATAGCTCATAAAACCTATATACTAAACAATGTGGAATAAACTATGTGAATGTGAGATTGCTGTTCCACAGAGTCATGGGAAAATGTAGTACTTACTGCCCAGCAATTATAGAAATGCAGTCACAAAATCAATCACAGTTAGTCTGATTGTGTTCCATTGGATAAGAGCTATCACACATGGAAATTCTTCAATACATTGTATCGTGAACGGACTTCTTGCTTTGTAAAAGTTACTGTAATTGTTTAAAGCTTTACACTAGCTTCCACTTATAACTGAGGAACTATAAGACATTATCTATTTTCTTGATATTTTACAAGCTTCATTCTTCTATTGCTATTTCTAAATGTCATGTTTTTAACCTTCTCCCCAACTCTTTGGAAATCTTTTCCTCCCCCTCTCTCTTTATTAAATTCTCATTTATTTTAAATCCTGTCTCAAGACATTCTGTCTTCTTAATGCCATTCCTTCCAATAATTTACTTCCCATCCCCTTTCTTGTAAGTCCAATAGGGTGATCCTCTCATGTCTGGTTATGACAACTGTGTGGACGGAATCCATTGGTGGTGTGGCACAAAGTGATATCACTACACTGGTGGATATTAGGAAACACTATTTCACTAGGAGGGTGGTGAAGCACTGGAATGGGTGACCTAGGGAGGTGGTGGAATCTGCATTCTTAGACTTTTTAAGGTCAGGCTTGACAAAGCCCTGGCTGGGGTGATTTAGTTGGTGCTGGTCCTGCTTTGAGCAGGGGGTTGGACTAGATGACCTCCTGAGGTCTCTTCCAACCCTAATCTTCTATGATTCTATGTCATCAGTTGGAGAGTAACTTCATTGTTTCAAGTATCAGAGGGGTAGCCATGTTACTCTGGATCTGTAAAAACAGCAAAGAATCCTGTGGCACCTTATAGACTAACAGATGTACTGGAGCATGAGCTTCCGTGGGTGAATACCCACTTCATCGGATTCGTATTCACCCGCAAAAGCTCATGCTCCAAAATGTCTGTTAGTCTATAAGGTGCCACAGGATTTTTTGCTGCCTTCATCATTTGCATTGTCTAGCCATCACAATATAAACCAAAAAGAATGTGCACTCTATGCTACTCTGACAAAATATTGCCTAAATAAGGTACAGGTTGTTTCTTTCTTAAGCAAAGTAACTGACACTTATTTTAAAGCTCTTTCTAAAAAACCTAATAATATTAATGATTTCCACGGTGCTCTATCAGACTGATAAAATATTCATTTAGTAAATATATTGAGGTGGAAATATGGCAAGGAGTTCAGGGCAATTTTTTTTAAATCATTGGCTCTCAAGCAATTCTGTGGCTGGTTTCCTCTTCACTGTCTATTAAAGGATTATAGCATAAAAAAACATCAGATTTAGCACTTTAATAAAATACCAGATGCTATCATTACACTGATGAGAAACAAAAGCCCGTCCGAAATTATTTCTACAATGATTTAGTTTAATTTATTTGTGTTCTGAAAAGTTCCACCCCCTTGCAGCTCTTTGAGTGATTAACTTTGTTTGGATCACAAATCACATACTACAGATCCAACATATGCAAACCTGCATGCTTCAGTTCTGCAAGGTGGAGCTAAAGGTTCTGTGTTATAATGAAATGAAAGGGTGGAATTGGATAGATTTCACCAGGGGCGGCTCTAGAAATTTTGCCGCCCCAAGCACGGCATGCAGGCTGCCTTCGGCGGCTTGCCTGTGGGAGGTCTGGTGAAGCCCCGGGACCAGCGGACCCTCCAGAGGCAAGCCGCCGAAAGCAGCCTGCCTGCCGCCCTTGCGGCGACTGGCAGAGCGCCCCCAGTGGCTTGCCGCCCCAACTACGCGCTTGGTGTGCTGGTGCCTGGAGCCGCCCCTGGATTTCACCAAGCGCTGACAATAAAAGGAGATAAAATTTTCTTCTATGGACTATGCCAATGGGAACTAAACAAGTGTGCCACTTGTTAGAAATTTGAAAAATTATATGCTGTAATACATGGAAACAACTTTATACTCCTAGTTACTGACTACCGAGTAGTGTAGATCCATTCCTCTGATTTAAAAAAAAAATTAAAAACCCAACCTCTGATTTCTGAAGGGCAGCTGAGGGGGGAGGGGGCTGCATCAATTCCAATAACTCTTAGCTGTAACTTAGTTCTCTGTGGGGAATCACAATTACCATTTCTTCAAAAGGAAGACTGGAAAAATCCATAGCTTGGAGATTTGGCACATAAGAAAAACACTTTGTGTTGACCCTACTACTTTCTCCAATTTCGAATACAAGTTTTCTTATATTGGATTTAGAAACAGGAAATTTTGGTCAACCCAGGGACTATGTTGAAGTATCATGAGCTGCAGCGAGACACTGGTTGTTTGGAGTTTTTTTGAGTAATCACAGGTCACTCGTTCCTCTTTCCAGTGGAGCTCAGTCAAATCATGAAGGAGGTAATGCTGGGCTGTCAGGGAGGTTATAGTGAGGGATAGTCACTTGGGGTATGTCCACACTGCACCTAGGAGCACGCCTCCCTGCCTGGGGAAACAGGCTTGCTTGAGCTAGCATGCTAAAAACAGCAGTGTTGACATTGTGGCTCCGGCAGAGACTCAGGCTAGCCACCCAAGCTCGGACCCAGGCAGCTGGGTAAGCTTGAAAGCCCAGGCCACCACCCAAGCCACAATGCCTACACTGCTTTTAGCATGCTAGCAGAGCCCTGTTAGTGAGAACCTGTTGGCTAGGAGACTTGCTCCCAGCTGCAGTGTAAACATACCCTTGTTTCACAAAGATCTCCTTGTGACTAATTTAATGGGCAATATTAGAGTCTCTCTTGAAGCTGGAAGAACAACACTATAACTGTGGCTATTTACAGAACACGAGGCTGAAAGGAATAACATACCCCACATTAACCCCAAATCCTAGCAAACTTAGGAAACTGCCTTTTCCTATAGCATGTGGTAATGGAGGGAAAGGCAAATGAGGGTGATAGGCTGTAATATTTGGATAACTGACAAGATAATGTGTAAAAGATTGCTTTCCTACTGTGTAACAAATTCACAGTTAAGGATCCTGGCTAGATTCAAATAGTCTATCTTATTAATATACATTTTTATGACTCAAAGAATATATTTTAAGGAGAGCATTTTCTTAACAAATTGAGAACACGATGTAATCAAATTCTGTAGCTTTAGAACTGGGGGCAGGAATAGCTCAGTGGTTTGAGCATTGGCCTGCTAAACCCAGGGTTGTGGATTCAATCCTTGAGGGGGCCACTTAGGGATTGGGGCAAAAAATTGGTCCTGCTAGTGAAGGCAGGGGACTGGACTCAATTACTTTTCAAGGTCCCCAGTTCTAGGAGATTGGTATATCTCCTATTATTATTATTATATTATATGCTGGTAGACTACTGCAGCTAGATGAATAACTGGTGCAATAGAAGGAAGATGATCTGTCTGGTTTGACCATTCAGAAATAAATTATTTGCACAAGCTAGTACTTTCCCTTTTCTAACATTTTTACACCTTTTTATTTACAAATCAAAATAAAACTCAGCTGTTTGCAATTAAGTTTGTGAACCCACAATGCCATATCACTGAAAAAACATACCAGGTTTGCAGATACTTCATCAACAACAAAGGCTTGTGAAACATTAGTGAATATTCCTAATACCGCAGTCCTACACAAAGTTGTGTTTGGAGGTTTGTTTTGGGCTGGGGAGAAATGTCCTATGAGATCCCTCTCAATGGGTCCTTTGTTAGACTGAGCCATTCCCCAGCTACTGTAGTTTTTAACCACAATTACTTAGTTTGTGAGTGTCTCATGTATTTAAAAGCTGAATTATAGTGACATGGAGCAAATTACAGCAATTGATGTTCAAAACACATGCTTCTCACCACTCCCCTTCAAATCTGGCCTTATCCACCATGATTTAAAATATTTCCAGGTGAGAGTCACCTAGAACTGCTGGACTGAGTAGTCAGATTATAAGCAAAAAGAACAGGAGTACTTGTGGCACCTTAGAGACTAACAAATTTATTTCAGCATGAGCTTTCGTGAGCTACAGCTCACTTCTTCGGATGCATAGAATGGAACACACAGCTGTGTTGTTCCATTCTATGCATCCAAAGAAGTGAGCTGTAGCTCACGAAAGCTCATGCTGAAATAAATTTGTTAGTTTCTAAGGTGCCACAAGTACTCCTGTTCTTTTTGCGGATACAGACTGCTACTCTGAAACCTGAGATTATAAGCAGTCAGCTTTCTCCCCACTACATGCTTGTCTTGGAAAAGATTTAAAATGTATTGTGTTTTTATGTTCTCTAAGCCAGCTGTAGTATATATTGATTTTATGTTCATTTAATTCCCATTTAATTCTGTGTTAATAAATTCTGTATTATCTTGCTTCTTTTACTACGTCATCTCTGCAAGTTTTAAGAAACATTCTTTTCAGATTCTTTTGTCATCACTAGATCCAGAAATCCAATAATCAAGAGTTCTCTCTAATATTAATGTTTACAGGTAATCTACATGCTACCTTTAGAAAGAGTTAATATTTCTGTCTAACCATCAGGTGATTTATAACACTTTAAACCTTTCATCGTCACCACTAGCGTTAATACTATTAAGAAGGAGCTCATCACTGGAAATTAAATAGATAGGAAATTATATCTGATCTTTATTACTGTTCCAAGATACCACTACCTCCGTTTGAGCATGCTCAGAATACAGCATTTTCCAAAACCATCTGGCTATGCAAATGATAATAAATAACAGTATTATTTGTTGAGCACCAACTATGTTTTGTGCAAGACAAGATTAAGACAATGTAAATAAGACTCAGCCTCAATATGTGTGTGGGAAAGGGCAATTTGAGGGGAGGGAAGGACAGGTTTAGGATGGCCATATGTTCCCTTCTGGTGAAGCACCGTGGGAAAAGTTATTCTGCAGGAGGGCCTTGAAAGTGCAGAGGGCTGTTGCTTAGTTAATTGGGAAGTCAAAGATTTGGGAGTGAGAGAAAGAAATGAACAGGTTATTGCTGGCAGAGCGCAGAGGAAGAGGATCAGAGGTGTGGTCTGAAAAGTATTTGTATAGGGCCTTGAAGGAAAGCACAAAAAGGTTAAATCTGATGTGGCAGAAAAAAAGGGAAGCCAGAATGAGGATTTACTACAAAACACCCACTGCTTGATAAGGATGAAGAAAGCCCGCTGGATTCATAACTTGCTTAGCTGAGCATTCTCTTACAAGTCAAAACTGCCACCTTATATATCAGAAACTATTAAAAACTCTCTTCCCATAATAAAATATACATGAACTGGAAGTGGAAGTCATGTAGGTCACCAACAGCACAAGAATGGACTGAAAAAACGTCACAACATCCGCCCCCCTCCCAAATTCTTGGCCTGTTAGTTCAGGAATAGTTTAAAAAAAATCTCTCAATGCTTGGACTGATCAAATCACAGCACTTTTCTGACTTGCTAAAGGATTTACGTACCTCTGCTATCTGCAACAGAAACAAACCTATTAGCACATTTTTGTAGAATCATAAATCCACTATTTATGTATATTTTTTAAAATTAAACAGAAGATTCAGTTAATAAAATATGTGTTTTTAATGCTTGAGAATAATTTACCTATCAGGTAAGGAGGTTATTTCCATCTGGACAATCTTGGCTTGTAAAGCTCAAGTATTTTCTAGAACTGCCGTACTATTGGATTGCTGATGCATGAAAGAGCCTGAAAATGCCTGTGTTAAACTAAGCTGTCAGTAGGTTTCAAAACGTTCTGGTATTTGTGAGTAATAGGTTTTTCTTTAAAATATTCTTTCATAGGAGATTCCTCTCTCACATTCTTAAATGAAACCAGAACTTTGCTCCAGTTCTAAGTTTCTATCTATATAATGCTGCTGTTACCTTTCTACTGGCCTCAACTGTTACTGCAATGCACTTATGGGTCGATCAATTTTACATAGTATTGAAAACACTAATCTTTTACCACAGGGATCCAAAATCCAATCCTTGTTTATATTACAAGTGAAACATGTGTTTGATAGGCTCATCATAGTCTTAATTTTTGCATACCACAAAACCAGGACACTGTCAGAGATGATTGGCGTTCTACACTCAAGACAGGCACAGAACTGGACTACAAGGCGTGTCATAGGTCAGAGATGATTTTTGAAGTTCTAAGCTTGCTGTAAGGAACACAAACCAAGCAGAGTAATTAGTGCTTTTCTTTCATGAGCACTAAATCAAACAACAATTTGTTATTAACAGAGAATTAACTGTTTTTAAAGAGAAACAGTTACTAACAGGAGATATCCTTTCTTATGAAGAATTTGGAAAGAGGGATGTGATCATACTAAGAATGAATTCTTTAAAAAAGAGCTTGAAAGAGAACCACTGATTTTAAACAGCAAAATGTTAGGACTGATAAGTATTAAATACTATGCACTGTTCTTGTAACATCTAAATTAATTTAACTGCAATACAGAACATAAAATTATAACTAAGCACTAGTCACAATGGCTCATTACACATGATCCAATTAAAATGAAATTATTTTACTTTATCTGTATCCACAGTGAATATTTTCCAACAACTGAGCTAAAATCCCATATGTTAAAAAGCTCATTTAGACACCATTCCCATGTGACTGGCAGAAATGGCCAAAGTTCAAAATAGTTACAGTCTGTCGCATCTTGGGCAGGGGTTCCGTTCCACGGTTATCACGTAAAGCGAAAACCGCGTATAGTCAAAACCCCAAGCCCTTTAAATCCCGCTGGCAGCTCCGGCGGTGGGGCTGGGGGAGTGAAGGGCATTTCAACGGCCGGTGGAGCCCTTTAAATGCCTTCCCCCCCCTGGTCCCACCGCCGGAGCTGTGAGTGAGATTTAAAGGGCTGCCCCCCGCCCAGCTGCCACAGCTGCAGGCGGGATTTAAAGGGCTCTGCCAGGTTTCCTGCCATGGTGGGGAGCCCGGAGGAGCCCTTTAAATCTTGCCCGCAGCTTTGGCAGCCGGGCTGGGGCTGGCATTTAAAGGGCCTGAAGCTCCATGGTGACTGGAGCCTCAGGCCCTTTAGTTCATCTCAGGGGGGGAGCTGCAGCTGGGAGCCCCTTGGGTGATTTAAAGGCCCTGGGACTCCCAGCCACAGCTGGTGCCCCAAAACCTTTAAATCTTGAGGCCACACCTCTTCTACTTGAGGCCACGCCCCCTCCCAGACTCCAGGCCTTTCAGCGTAAAGCTGAAATCACGCATGTTAAATGCACGTAAGTTGCAAGAGACCTGCACAAATATAGCACTTACAAAAATCTCTTATGGCTGAGATTTTAGTAAATGTCACATCAATCTGCCAAACACAAAGGCTACGAAAAGCAGGTATCTGCTAACTAAATTATCCCAAATCCTTTCTGAGGTGTCTGAGTTATTTTGAAAAAGCATGCAAACTTCAGTCTGAATGTACTTGGAGAAGAAAAAATGCCTTCACTATGCTTCGGTGAGTGATTTCTCATACGAGAGTATATGAAGTAACATTCATACTCTATATCTGCAGTCATAACTCATTGGGTTGTGATACTGTCCAATTTCCCAAACTATGAAGGATCAATGTTTAGATGGGAGATGTCCAAAAAAACACCTACAGGATACTACAGAAACTGGTGTTTAGGAGAACTAGGATGGCACTCTTCCCTCCAAACAGCACATTAGAGGTCATTAGCTTAAGTACTATCTTTTGGGTGAAATACAAAATCTAAGTCCTAAAGCAGAGTTGTTATCCTTGTGTCCTGGACAAATTTCTTTGGGTAGTCACATCTGAATTCCCATCTGTTTTAACTAGATACAGTATATTCTTCCCTCTTTTGTGCGATATGTAGAATTATTGTACACTTGTTACAAGAACTGCTGCTTTCCACTCTGGGGACACTACCTTTCACTAAGGTGGCCACTCACGCATCCCCAGAATACTGGACATTCCAGCACTTCCAGGAATAGAATTGGCCCAACCCCACCAGTGAGACCTCAACTGCACCATGTGCGCCCAGTCATGCCACATGGAGATTCCATTTTGAACCATATGCCACCCTGCCACCACCTGTGTGATCTCGCATGTAGTCACGCTAGTGTGTGAGAGGTAGCATACTCTTCAAAATAGCATCCCACCTCACATTGGACAAAACCATATCCAGTTTTCTCTCAGTACCCAATGGGGGACAAACCTTAGAAAAGCAGGACTGTCTGTCTTAAAACCGGATGAATGGCCTGCCTACATTTCATTGACAGGTGAAGACATTCCAGTGTGGCAAGTTTATGAAGTACTTGAGATGAAAGGTGCACCATTATTGATACTAGTGTATTAATATAACATGACTTATTTTTGTCTTGTCCATGATTAGCATTTTCAGAAAACCCAGAGCTCATTTTCCAGATGTGAACACCTTAACAAGATATCCAAATCTTGTAGCCGTAAAGAGGAAGCATGGTCCAGTGATTACAACACTAGCCTAGAGCTTGGGAGATCACAGATTTCCTGCTCCACCACAGATTTCCTGTGTGATCTTAGGCAAGTCACCTCACCTCTCTCTGTAACTCAGTTCCCATCTGTAAAATGGGATTATGCTAGCACTTTCCTACCTCATAGGAAGATAAAACCATTAAAGACTGTGAGGCATTCAGATACTACAGTGATGGGCTGATCTAAGTAGGATAGACAGAAATTAAAATTGGCATTCATATACTTGAGTACTGACCCGAGTACCCACACATGGGATGTGGATGACTTATTAGGTTGCTCGCAATTGAAAACTTGGCTCAGTGTATGCTAAACAAACAGCATTGCAAATCACTTGTAATATTTTAAATACACATTTTTTGAAATTTTAACTCAATATCTGATACCTGGTCAAAATAAGACAATATTTTTTTAAAATCAAACATATGAGTCTACACCTGAATAATATGAAAATCACTTAAAGTGCAGAAATATATAGATACTTCAGAAATATTTACTACAAGCATAAAAAGCTCATCCTCTTTTCATAGTTCCATATTATCACAAACTAGGTCAATTGTAGGATTAGATTCTGGCATCTGGACTTAAGGTTTGCTAATAATTCATATATTTATGTCCTGAACTTGGCAGGGGAGATTTCTACAAGTTTATGAGCTTCCATAAAAGGAGATAAGGAAATTGTTGGATGCCAACAAGAGAGATTTTTGTTTCCGTGACTGCTGAAGCATCTCCCTGGCACAATTCCAAAAACTGCACAGAAATGCACCTCTATTTTTGGACATATTCAAGGTCAAGCAGAGCAATAAAAGATGAAAGCAGAGGGATTTCATGACAATAGTTTGAGAAGGAAAAGACCCAAAAGGCAAACCTCCTCCAACAGAAACACTTCAGGAAAACAGCTGCGTTTTTGAAAGGAAATTCCCAACAGGTGGCAGGGGTAGTAGGAAGCTGCACCATTTGATGTTATTTTACCTTTGTTGAAACTGCACCCCTACAAAAAACGTTATATTCAACATCCTCAGGTTTTTCCACAATAGCTTTCAACAATCCATGGTTGTAAACATTTTGTACATTTTTATTTAGTGCAGTAAGGACAGGGTGATAATTAGAGGCCAGTGTAAGCCAATTCACGTCATGGGCACAATGCTCATACCCAAACTCACAAAGAGCTGTGAAAACACAAGTTACCCAAAAGGAAGCACGTGCACACACACGCACACACACATCTATAGCATTTCCCTACCACCTCTGAACAACACTCCTATAAAAAGAATCATGGACCAACTATAATAAACCTCTGGGAGGCTGGTCTCTAGAATTACATATCAGTTCTCTGTTTCCTAAAACTATTCTGCCGGTGGGATGCTGTGCTACACAGGACAGGTTTAGGTTAGTTTCCACACTTTAAAAAAAACAAAACCCGACTACTACACTAACATTATATACAGTTTAAATGTGACTTGATTCTTGTGAAAACTGTGATCAAAGGACCAGGCAAGATTTAAAGTGAGACTCCCAGAAGCAAATGGGGAGGGATGTTGTCACTGAGCTCTGTCATGGACACAGACAGGTCCTGTGGGAGTATCTAAAAAAGCTTGGACCTTCCCCTCTTCCAGAGAATGGTAAGTCTTACGGGAAGAAGACATGCAAGCACATAGACTGGTTCATTATTTTAAATATCTGTTTTCTCTTAAATGCTTTTGTTCTAATAAATATTCCATTGCTCCGAGAAGGGTGTCTTGTCACTGGGTACCACTGTCATTGCTCCTGGAGAAAATAAAAATAGTTGCTTACCATATAGTAACTGTAGTTCTTTGAGATGTAGTCAAGCAGGTCCTAGCGTAGGCACACATGAGGCACATGCACACTTACATGTACTCAAAGAACTACAAGTACTGAACAGAAGTCAGACCTGCTGACGTAATCACAGCTGAAACAAAGGAGGGTTTAGTCTCAGAACAGACGAACGGTGTGACTCCATCATGAGAAAGGTGATACTTGAGGCCTAAAACCTGAAAAAGGGTGCACTCAAAGAGACAAGGTGGGGTCAGAGGTGCAGTTAGCCTGGTAACTGAGACAGTGAGCTCCACAGGGTGAGACACTTTTACTATCATGAAACAAAGAAAACTAAAGATATGACCCAAAACAATGTCTTAAAATAAAACGTTTCATGTCTAAGCTGGAGCTCACTTTGAAACGTAATGAGTCCTCAGCTGAAAAATAACAAATGGGCTTTTATCCAATGGCAGATCATTAAGGCCCCACTTAATTAGCAATACTGCAGATATTGCACATTCCGCAATATTAGGCTTCCACCACAGCTTTGACAGCGGGATCCCCGCCAGGAGCGGGGCTAAGTGAGAAACTGGGCAGCAGCTGTCAGCTTCAAACAGTCAATAGCAGGATCCCCTATTTTTAGCCCATGTTCCTGCTGTCAGTCCCAGGCCCCCGCTCTCAGCTCCATGAGGCCGGCAGCAGAAACTCGCAGACAAGTAATAATGGACTTTATTACCATAAATAATGTCAGTTATTACTTTTCCACAGTTTTCTATGGCTTGTCTGCAACTCAGCCACAAATTTTTGACAATCATCCCACAATTCAAATAGGGCCTTACATATCATTCATAAGGGACGGTAAGGGGTTTCTGAGGATATGTTTGCACTGCAATCAGAGGGGCGACTGCCATTGGAATAGGCACACGCGTGCTAGCTTTAATCTCACTAACACTGCTAAAAAACAACAACAGTGAAAATGTGGTGGTGCCGGCTTCAGCACAGGATAACAATGTAAGTAGGTATCCAGGGTTCTGATCAGGCTTAGCCTGAAGCCCATACCCCATACCTTCACTGCTGTTTTTAGCATGCTCCTACAGGAGACTAAAAGAGATTGGCTCGTTTAGTGTAGCAAAACAAAGACCAAGAGTGGATTTGATTTTTCACTCAAAACACTTCAGGGGGAGTAAACACCAGGGAGGGTGAATATTTAAGCTAAAGGACAATGTTGGCACAAGAACACATTGGTATAAACTGGTTATGAATACATTTAGGTTGGAAAATAGAAAAAAGTTTCTGACCATCAGAGTGAAGTTCTGAAATAACTTCCTATAGGAGTTGTGGAGGCAAACAACATAACTACTTTTAAGAGAGAGCTTGATACATTTATGAGTGGGATTGTATGATAGGTTGCTTGTGGTGCTGGGGAGCAGGGTACAGCAGCTCTGGTAGTCCCTTCCACTTCATGTCTTGTGTTCCTTGTGTTCTCATGCTTCAGAGCTTTAGCTGGTCGGTCAGGGTCAGGGTCAGGGTCAGGAAGAAATTCCTCCCCTCCACACCTACCCCCATTTTATTCTGGGTTTGTTGTGTCTCCTTCCTCTGAAACATCAGAGATGGCCACAGCTGGAGATGAGACACAGGATGGGGTGCTCTCAGATGGCACTGAGAATTCCTTCTCTCAGGTGTTTGGCTGGTTCGTTCTTGGTCACATGCTCAGATTCTAACTGATCACCATATGTGGGATGGGGAAGGTATCCCCCCCCCACCCGCCCCAAGACAGATTGGTAGTGATGTTGAGGTTTTTTTCACTCCCCTCTGCAGTTACAGGTTACTTGCTAGGATCACCTGGCTATCTCTAACTTCGATTCCATTTCTTCACAGGGGCCTCAGGCATTAGTATCTTTTGGTCCCTCCTGTTCTACTGTGTGCCACAGGCAGAGTTTAGTCTCCTGTGGGCTGTAATACTTTGGTCTAGTTCCAGTTGTTGGGGTTAGTGTGTGGGTGATTGGGTGGGGCTAGAGGCCTGTGATATAAATGAGGTCAGCCTCAGTGATCTGATCATCCCTTCTGTCTTTACACTCAATGACTCTCAGATTAAAGCTAAAATGTGTGTGCCTACATGAACTGCAATCACAATTCCAACTGCAGTGTTGGCATACCCTGACAAACACAAGGAACGTGCTGAAATTGCTTGATTTTTCTGCTTAAAATCAAGGGCAACACACTCTTTGGATTATTATAAGTTCCAGTTTAGGTCCAACTGTCCTTTAAACAGCCATCCATTGTGGGGGGGGAGGCGGTAAAAATCAGGGAACATTGTTTTTCAAGCAGCTAGAGGGCAAAGGGAATGGAAAGGTGGGGCATGGGGGCTGGAGCCTCTTGTATCTATAGGCAACTAGCATAAAGACAGACAACTACAAGTTGCACATGACAGCACCCAGTCCATAGAAAAAGAAGATCAAGAAAAGATATCTGTTGGTAAAAATGCCACATAATTCCCGATAAGTCACAAAAATGCTCTGATCTGTCTTGACCTCCCTAAAATTAACAGTTCTTCATTGTCTGGGTACCTACTCAGACATTTCTGGATTTGTTCTGAAAATAGTACACGGCTCTTTCTTGACCACATACCTACAGAAAGCTGGGGATACTGGTTTTTAAATATTCAGGGATTTGATGTACCCACTAGTAGCTGCATTTGAATTCTGTTTCAAAGGAGCTGGCCTGCAGGAATTCATACCTGAGAATTCCTCCATATTCTTCTCCTTAATCCTCCACAATTTCATACAACTTGCCCAATGCAGAGTGCTTGAGGAGATGCGTTCAGAACATTTCTACAGATGAGAGGGCCCACAGTCCTCTTTCAATACAAGTAAATTTTAGAAGAAAAATATTTTGCCATTTGCTATGAGGTGTGCTAATTCTACCAGATGATTCTTTTGTTTACAGAATACACCAAAAACAAGCAAGACACTTGACTGAGCACATACCCCCCCGCAACTGACTGTTTTGTGCCTTCTCTCTCAGTTTTGAGTCACTTTATCATAGCAGCTGAAGAAGCTACGAATCTCAGCTACAGAACAGAAATTGTACCATCTAGGACTCTTATTTGCATCCCCCACCAAACTCCTTCATAATTATCTAACTGAAAAGGGGTCATAAGAAACTGAAGACATAAATCATGTACAAAATGACACCTATGTAACAAAATTCTTTAGACCCAAACAACAGTCACTATTCTTAGGAGAAAAAAATCCATACACACATTGCACTACACGTAAATTAACAGAATTAGCTACTCCTGTAAAGGATTTTCTAAAAACTGGGCTTGTCTTCTTTTTCGCTCAACCCACACTTCTTTATAGTATATAGAGAGGGCCTAAAAGACTAAACGCGCAAACACCCTTTCCTGCTCATGTCTTATCAGAAATTCAGATCTTGACTAACCTGAAAGACTATGATGGAGAAATTGGGAAATTATGATATCACAAGCACAGAGAGCAAAAGCTAAGCAATGAGGTGATACACAATTTAAACACAGAGTGGCAAGTATGTGGAATGGGCTTCCAAGGCAGGTGGCAAAGCCAAATAGTAAAAATTTTAAGCAAAAATTAACCAACTAAATGACATTTTTCTACCAGTATCACTACATCCACACTAGAGATTGTACCGCTTTAATTATTTTGGTAAAAAGAAACCACCCCTCTAAGAGAAATAACTAAAATCAGTACAAAAACTGTGTGTAGATCAGTACTCTGGAATACAAGGTCACACTGATTTTCATTGGGATCTGTCCTCTGAAATTACTTAGGTGGTCTGGAAAAATCCCACCATATTTAATATATTTTGGATCCTACTGCAACACAATTAATAATAAGGAACTATTCTTTGGAAAATAAAAAGGAGGGAGAAACTTCTGTTTAAAAAGAAATGTACACAAGCAAGCTATCTCCACATCTCAAAATTGTTATTCCCCTCACACACTCCCTTTCACAGTTTATTGAAATTCATATATTGTCTCTGCCGCAGAAGAAAGGTTGGAAAAATAATTACAGAAAATGAAAAATGAAACAGATTACATCCAACATGTAGCCGTAAACCAAAAAATAATGGCTTCTTTACATCTAATGTTCTGAGATATTTTTAAGACTAGAAAGGTTAGAGGTTAATTCAATAAACATGAAACCGTTTGTCAGTTTTAGAATCCATGCAACATAGCCCTTAAATACACTACAGACCCACAACATCTAAAGAGAAAATTTAATTTATATTAATGAAGGGAGAAACATGCTTAAGGCTTTTCTAGAGATTGCTCTGGTTCCAGTTAATGATCTGACTTGCATGAAAAGGATTTTGAACATATTAGCAGTTCAGGCTTGCTTAAAATAAATAGCTGTTTAATTGTAAAAAATCAACTGAGCTCCTACACAGTCAGGTGTACTATACTGTCAGCTACGAGACACAAATTTTAAAACTGATGTAGGGTTCAGTTTGGACACTCCTAGGTTGGTCACAGCAATAAGTGACATGTTTAGATTACTAACTTGCTTTATTGGCTCCACCTCATCACATTGTGAATTATTCAGACTGGTCTCATACACTTTTCCTGGCTAGTCAGGGCAACTGTAGTTCTTTAGGGAATTACCCTGTCTTCTGATCTTAGGAAACAAAATTTGCACAAGCAAAATTATGGCTATTATTCCTTATCCTGTACTTTATTTAATAAGAACTATAATCAAAGGAATAAAAAGAGTTTCTGGGGGAATTCTGTACCAAAAAATTAAAAATTCTACAAAATTCTGTATATTTTATTTGTCAAAATAACAATATAATCATGCCAGTTTCAATTATTTCGGTAATTTATTTCAAAACACCTGTCAGCAAGTATGCTGCAACAATACAGACACACACAAAAAAGATTCAGGTAATTTTTTTTTTTTGACAAATAGATTCCTGATGAGGCATATTAATACAGAACTTCGAGTAATTCATTTAAACTACAATACAGAAACCTATTTCCCGCACCCCTCAGAAGCAGTGCAAAGGCTTGGGGAAGTCAGAGGTAATGGAGGAGCTGAAAGAGAGGGAAGGAGCCTGGGAGTGAACCTGAAGGGTTATGTGGTTGGGAGAAGTATGGATCAGGGTTTTTTTGGTGGAAGGGGATTGATAGGGAGTTGGGAGCCTCCCCCATGCCGACCGCAAGCCTCTCCCATTCAGTCAGGCACATCTCCTTCTCCCTATGTGTCCCCCACAACCCCTGTCCCTATGTGGCCCTGCAGCCCCCCTCCCATTCAGCCTCTGGCTCAATGCTGTCACTCCACTAGCTCCTGAGCCTGCACTCCAGTCTGTCCCACAACTAGCCCTTCTGAACCCCAGTCTGTGACCCCTCCCCAGCAGCCCCATGTGCCCCACTCTGTCTATCCTAACCTGACTCCGCAGGCAGGGTGCTGTGATAAATACAGCTCGCTGTTTTGGCACCACAATAGCCTCTGGTGGGTGAAAAGTGGAACTGCAGCACTTCATGGGCAGAATGTATTTTCTCCAGGGAAAAAAAATTCTGCGCCAGACATGAATTGTGTGCATGAACACTGATGCAGAATTCCCCCAGGAATAAAACAACCTTCAATATGAGCACCATTAACATCAATTATAGCACCAGCCTTCACAGCAGAGGTTACAAGCTGCCCTTCATGCTTGTGACATATTTCCTGTAAACATCCCCAAAGCCACTTCATTATTCTCTTTCAAATCTTTCCTTAATACTCTCCTTTGCCATGATGCCCACAAAAAAAATTGACAACAGGTTAGCTGCTGTTGCTAAAACCACAACCTATCATGCTGACCAGTATTATCTCACTGTTTCCTTGTACTCCTCTCAGTTGGTCTGTATCAATCTGTGTCTCTTGCTTTATATATAGATTGCAAAATCTTTAGGGCAGGGACTGTCTTTTTCTTCTCTGTTTGTATGGTACCTAGCACAGTGGAGTCTTTGTCCATTATTAGAATGTCTCAGTGCTATGATAATACAAATAATAAATAACCATAGCAGAGCCAAAAAAATGAGAAGGAGAAAAAAAGAAAATTCATTGGCCTAAGATATACCTATGGGCAAAGAAGAAATCATCTGCAAACACTTGGAAGGTGGGAAGGTGATAGGGAATAGCCAGCATGGATTTGTAAAGAACAAATCATGTCAAACCAATCTGATAACTTTCTTTGATAGGATAACGAGTCTTGTGGATAAGGGAGAAGCGGTGGATATGGTATACCTAGACTTTAGTAAGGCATTTGATACGGTCTCGCATGATATCCTTATCGATAAACCAGGCAAATACAATTTAGATGGGGCTACTATAAGGTGGGTGCATAACTGGCTGGATAACCGTACTCGGAGAGTAGTTATTAATGGCTCTCAATCCTGCTGGAAAGGTATAACAAGTGGGGTTCCGCAGGGGTCTGTTCTGTGACCGGCTCTGTTAATATCTTCATCAACGACTTAGATGTTGGCATAGAAAGTATGTTTATTAAGTTTGCAGACGATACCAAACTGGGAGGGATTGCAACTGCTTTGGAGGACAGGGTCAAAATTCAAAATGATCTGGACAAATTGGAGAAATGGTCTGAGGTAAACCAGATGAAGTTCAATAAAGACAAATGCAAAGTGCTCCACTTAGGAAGGAACAATCAGTTTCACACATACAGAATGGGAAGAGACTGTCTAGGAAGGAGTATGGCAGAAAGAGATCTAGGGGTCATAGTGGACCACAAGCTAAATATGAGTCAACAGTGTGATACTGTTGCAAAAAAAGCAAACGTGATTCTGGGATGCATTAACAGGTATGTTGTAAACAAGACACGAGAAGTCATTCTTCCGCTCTATTCTGCACTGGTTAGGCCTCAACTGGAGTAGTGTGTCCAGTTCTGGGCACCGCATTTCAAGAAAGATGTGGAGAAATTGGAGAAGGTCCAGAGAAGAGCAACAAGAATGATTAAAGGTCTTGAGAACATGACCTGTGAAGGAAGACTGAAAGAATTGGGTTTATTTAGTTTGGAAAAGAGAAGACTGAGAGGGGACATGATAGCAGTTTTCAGGTATCTAAAAGGGTGTCATCAGGAGGAGGGAGAAAACTTGTTCACCTTAGCCTCTAATGACAGAACAAGAAGCAATGGGCTTAAACTGCAGCAAGGGAGATTTAGGTTGGACATTAGGAAAAAGTTCCTAACTGTCAGGGTAGTTAAACACTGGAATAAATTGCCTAGGGAGGTTGTGGAATCTCCATCTCTGGAGATATTTAAGAGTAGGTTAGATAAATGTCTATCAGGGATGGTCTAGACAGTATTTGGTCCTGCCATGAGGGCAAGGGACTGGACTCGATGACCTCTCGAGGTCCCTTCCAGTCCTAGAGTCTGTGAATCTGTGAATTATTAAACATTTATATTGCAGTCATGCCTGAATGTTCCAGCCAGGCTGGGCCTCATTGTGCTAGGCACTGTGCAAACATATAATAAATGAGAGCTTACTGTCTAATAAATTAAGCTTGCAATCTAAATAATTTGCCTCTACGAAGTGCTGGCATCAGATCTCAAAATGCTCTACAGCTGGATAAACTAAGACGAAAATGTACAGTATTTTACTTGGACAAGGTCACACTACAAGTCAGTGGCAGAACGGTTCATAGAGGTTCAACTGCCCCAGTTCATTTTCAGCTTTAGGTTTGAATTTTAATGAAAATTAAAAGCAAAAAGCAAACTGATTCTGCCAAGATTCAGCTCGTTTGGACATTGTATAATTAAAATTTTACAGAGCTCCAGTTTTAATACTAGAAAGCATGCAACCTGTAAACTCCTTTTTAAATCCTATGATTAATAAGTGGCCAAATGGTCTCCAACATATGCCTCATACTTCAGCTTTCTCCCCTCTGTTTTCTTCCCAGCTATCACTATTTAAACGCCTAAGAAATATCTTTTGTAGTGGAACAGTTACGAGATCCTAAACAGAGAATCAGGGAAAGTACCGCAGTGCTGGGATTTGAATTTCAGGGGTAATTTTGTTCTGGATGTGAATGCAAAAACATTTACCAAGATATAATCATTTTATGTTTAAAGAAAGCTATTTATGAGTTAGCTGTATAGAGATAACAGCTCTAAATACAATGATCCTTCTCTCATAAACGTCAAAGAAAATGTTCTAAAACCTGTAAGTTATTCAAACATTTAACATATTTAAAAACACTGACACAAACTGAAGATACAAGTAAACACTTCAAAATAAATGAACTGGATTCACAATACATGAATTCCCACCCTCCTCTGCCACACCCTTGGGGTATAATACATTTCACTGACATTTAGACAGTATGGCAGTGAACACGGCATAATCTATTGTTACCTGTTTGGATTCCTTCTTAAGCACTTAACGATAACCTGTGTACAATGTCTCTCTCATGCAATAGTGAATGAACATCAATCCTGTATTTTGTTATTGTTGATTTTAAAAAAAATACAGGATACTTAGGAATATATGTAGCACAATAGTCTGTGCCATTGCAAAAAATAATACAGAAATGCATCATGAGCTAATGAGAACGCTGTGGTGAACCTGCATCTTCAATATATCATAAACTGAGAATAGGGCCTATTGTTGCAAAATGTGGAATCTTTCTAATAGACTATACACATTTTTGTTTAATGAAAAGTGCAAATGGAGCCCTGGCCTCCAGATCGCTTTTACTTGCATAATGGTATCCACAGAGAGGTGAAGAGTCTGAAGCTTAAATGTTTCAGTTGCTGATAACATGCACAGTTGTTTTAAAAAGTTCAAAAGGATTTGTTTCTGCTTTAGAAATCCTTCATGCTTTGGAAATCATACAGTATAATACTAGCATTGATTATGGCCCTGTTTTGAAAATAAAGTATGCCTGGGAGGGAGATTGAGCAGCTCAGAGAAGCTGACATCTAGGTGGCAGTTTACACACAATTCAGGTTGATAGTATCAAAGCTTACTCCTGAGGGAATTCTGCACCACTGCGCAATGCAGAATTTTGCAGAAATTCATGTTTTTTGCACAGATTTTCCTTCTCCCCCACAGAAATGGGCTGCAGTGCTGCTGGCTGCACTAAGGGCCACAGGACCAGGCAGAGCACAGCTCACACACAGAAGACACTGCAGTGGGGGTAGGAGGGAGAGTAGCAAGTTCCTAGCAGCTGCAGTTCTCCACATGCCTTGAGGGAAGGAGACGGCAGCACGCAGGAAACTCCACACAAGCCTGGGACTGATCATCAGGCTGTTTTCCCCTTTGGATCCCTGGGCTCTGAGGAGTAGGGTGCAGGTGTCTGGGCTGGGGGGCCATGGCTGGGCCCTAGGAGGGAAGGGAGCAGGTGTATGGGCCGGGGGGACGGGACTGTGGCTGGGCTCTCAGGGGGGGTGCAGGTGTATGGGGTTGGGGGCCCCTAGCAACTGGGCTCTGGGGGTGGTAGGGAAGGCAGTGTCTGGGCTGGAGGGGGCACAACTGGGCTTTGGGAGGAGGGGTTGTGGGTGTCTGGCCCCCTGACTGGGCTTGGGGGGGGGATGGTGGGGAGGGGATAGAGAAACAGGACCTGGATTGTCATAGGGATTTCTTTAACTTTCTACTCCTGGGGAATTTTTGTGTGTGTCTATACTGTCACAGGCATACTTGCTGACAGGTATTTTGAAATAAATTACAAAAATAATTGAAACTGCCGTAACTATGTAGTATTATATTGACAAATAAAATGTGCAGAATTTTGCAGAATTTTTATTTTTCTGGTGCAGAACTCTCCCAGAAGTAAAAGCTGTTTCCAATCTACTCTGTGTGAACTGAGTTGGTGGCCTTTGTTCAGCTATTACTAGACAAGTGTCCTCATGGTGAAATCACCATTACAGATGGCACTCTAGTTGGCAGACGCAGCAGAGACATCAAGAAATTAGCTATCTTGTATACTGAGGACTTGTCTATACTTGAAGATTAAGGTAGGGTATGAATTTAAAGCATAATAGCTATTCCTGAATAACTCCAACAGTTTCAAAGTGGATTACGCTAAACTGGAACAAAACACTCATGTTCTGGAATAGGAGCGCCTACACCTGGAGTCTTCAATAGTTATTCCTGAATAACTGCAAGTGCACACAAATCCTAACTAAACCTCTCACCCCTGAAGCTGATCCCTACAAGTAAGTGGAGCAGTAGGGCAGGGAAGCTCACATAGCTACTACCCATTACAATATATACTGCTTGTATATGGCAGGGTAGGAGTCAGGAGATGGAAAGAATGTCAGTGTGACCATGTTAATGGTCAGTATCTAGTTCACAGAGAGGACAAAAAGAACTTTTTACTAGTACCAGTTCATGTAGTAGAAGCCCCTTTCAGAACAGAAGGATGAAGGCTCTAGTCCCACCTCCACCAAGGATATGTGTATGATTAGCGGTATATTGATCTGTACATAGGTGTTTTGACATCCTGTTCTGCGCCTGTTATGTACGTCAGTCTCTAGAACTGTTAAGCTGGTATCTTTTACTAGCAACAAAAATAAACAAACTAGAAACACATATTCTGCATAAAAAGTGCAGGAGAAGTTGTGATATGGGTTTTTAAAAGGTACAAATTCAGTCCCAAACAGGGTGGCTAAAAATTAAGGATTTAAAAAAAAAAAAACAGATTTTTTTTTAATAAAATTCTTTTTGAAGGAAAAACCTATCTCATGATAGTTTTAATTAAGACACATTATAGCTCAAAGATATCTCCATTATAGCTCAAAGATATCTCATCATGGAATATGGATTATAAATTCTAATTCTATAGTAGGAGACAATATTCATAGAATGTTTAAGAAACGTTTTGTAAATGAGTTCCAACAGTTCATGGATTAGGGACCCAATCTTATAGGGACTTCTGTATAGATTATTTAGGTTAATCTTTCTATCTACCGCAGGGGTTGGCAACTTCTCAGAAGTGGTGTGCCAAGTCTTCATTTATTCACTCTAATTTAAGGTTTCGCGTGCCAGTAATACATTTTAATGTTTTTAGAAGGTCTCTTTCTATAAGTCTATAATATATAACTAAACTATTGTTGTATGTAAAGTAAATAAGGTTTTTTAAATGTTTAAGACGCTTCATGTAAAATTAAATTAAAATGCAGAGCTGCCCAGACTGGTGGCCAGGACCCCTGGCATTGTGAGTGCCACTGAAAAATCAGCTCATGTGTGCCTTCGGCATGTGTGCCATAGGTTGCCTACCCCGATTGGGATTTAGTGCTCAGTCTAGAAGATACCATCAGGGATGCTTAATTTTGCAGGTCTCAAACTGTGGATTTGTGTCTCCAGAGATAACATGCTTATTAACAGCAAAAATGTTTTCCAATAAATAAATAAATAAATAGAGGTAAATAACAGACCTCAATCCTATTGTCCCTCTGCAAATGTGTGTATACAAAGTCATCCCTTAATTCTCTCTAAAAGTGCAAAGTTTCAAAAAGTTCAATGAATAGAAGATTGTTGAGGGCGGAATTGATCTGGACAAGGAGAAGACGTCTGGAGATAAATGTGAGAAGGGAGGGACAGGCAGCAGAAACAAAAATGAAACTGTTTGAGCAGCATATTCCAGAAGTCTTGAGGTCTTTCGGAGTGTAGCCTTCATTGATTTGAGATCTACCATACTGATAGGGAAACCAACCCCCCTTAGTTTAATAGCCTTGTTTATGTAAGTTTTACGGGCCCACATATAGAGGCCTTAGGCTTCTGCTAACTAATACTTGTAGGAGTTAAAGGTTTAATTGCTTTAAGGATAAGGAAACGGGGTATGCAACACTGACAAAAGAGGACCTGGAAAAGAGACAACGGGTCCCCTAGAAATCTGTTCTGCTATAGATAAATATATTTGTTTTGGCTTGCATATGATGCATAAGGTGGATCCCAAGGAGGGGTAACCAGGTAACCAGCTCAATACTGCCCTATCATATAATACTCGATAATGGCTTCTAATAGAATTCCCCTTTAGTTTGAGTAAGTTTTATAACAAAGGCTTTGTTGGCTTTATGCTAACTTGCCTTACTAACTTGTCTGTTTGTATAAAGTTAAAAGCTTGTTTATCAGTATAAAATTAATACTTGTCTGTCAGCGCAAAAGCCATCTGGCTGGAACTGGGGAAACTGGACTCCAAAAGAGGATCCCAGGAGACCATGTGAAACTTGCTCAAAGTAACCGCAAGTAGGGGTAACAGAACAGTCAGGGCCGCATGATGGCTAAAGGACATCAACAAGGAAATGCATAAGTCAGTTGCTTGCAAAATTGCAATATGTATGCCATATAAGGAAAATACTGTGTTTTGCAGTGTAAGCTATATAATAATCCAAATAAGGTTGTGTTAATGCGTAAGCAAGATATGATAATTAGCGGTTTTAAGCTTTATAAGGTAGAGGAAAATCTGTAAGGGCAGAGCAGTTTACCCCTTGCTAGGGGATATGCTAGCTCTCCCGGTATGCATACATGTGTAACAATAAAGGAGCCTCAGGCTGTCTGATCAAATCACTGAGGTGGTGGTTTTTTCCCGGACAATACCATTCTCTCTCTAGAAGGGAAAACCTATAATGGCAGCAGGCCATAAAAGAAACCCAGTTTGGGAACAAGAACCATTCAAGAAATATATGTTTGCTGATGATGTTTTACAGAAAGTCACACCAGTGACCTGGTAGAAATCACTTAAGCACTTGGATTCAGAGATTTTTGAAGTGATAATCTTACTTTTAATAGTGAGTAGCTTCTTCTGCCAGTGTAGAAAGAATATTTTCTTCCTTTGGATTAATTCATTCCAAACTGAGAAATCGTTTGGGACCGGAAAAAGCAGGAAAGCTTGTTTTTTCTTTTCCAGATTATGAACAAACAGGAAAATGAAGGTGAAAACGACTGAGTTAGCTGCGGAAGCCAACATTTTAAGTTTCTCATGTTGCCCTGTCTGACATAGCCCATTTAATGTTTGTGGAGGGTTTTTTAATATTTCATTTAACTCTTTTAAGTTAAATTTTTTTTAACAAAAACAAACCTGATTTTAAAAAACTTGAATGTTTAACTAAAATAAAAAAGTCACATGTGTGTTTTGTTAAAATATTATATGTTTGCTGTTGAAGAAAAAAAATCCAGAATACATAATGTTGTTGTTTCAGTTAAATAAAACAATTTAAATGTCTATCTGGTGATGTTCTCCTCCTAATACAGCATGGCAAGAAAATCCTCCAAATATTAATAATTAACCTGTTGAATTAGAGATAGTTCACCTCCCAATGACTTCATGAAATCTGCTTCAATTACCTTTGGTAAATGAAATAACCAAACAATCATTCATTTTCTGATATAGCTGTAAAACTAGTCTGAAAAGTTTTCAAAATAAATCACTTCAAAAATTTATAGTGTGTACCTTCTAAAAATGAAAACTACATCTATCTCTGAGTTGTGAAGACTATGTATTAAGGTTATATCAACCAACAAGAATGCACTTTTATGTAGAAATCCATGATTAAATCGAGTCTTCCGGACTAGTGATTTAAATCAATTCGATTTAAATCAAATCCACCCTGGTCCCAAAACAAAGAAAAATAGAGATAGCGATACAATGTTAACAGCAATTCAACCCAAAGGTAAAGTGGGAGGATGGGAGACTCCCACTACATCTTATGAAAGTTATTAAAATCCAACCCACATAAGGAAAGTGATGCTAGTGCTAAGCCAAGACAAGAAGGACCAACATATAATAGAACACTGAATCAGAAGATAATTCTGTGCTATTGTTCTCTATAAACTCTGAAGATAACATCTGAAAAATGACACTCCAGAAAGATTAATGTGAACTATGGAATCTGATTCAGAGGATTTAGAACAAAAACAAGTTAAATAGAATTCCTGTCTTACAAAAGTAAAAAGGTTTACTATGACTGGTTTGTCGACTCAAGTGCATTCTTCGGAACAAAAGAAGACCCTAGCCTACTGACTGTCATCTATTTTGTACTCAGTCACCGCAGTTGCCGGGGGCCTGGCAAGGAACGAGTCTTCTAATCTGTTCATGTAGTGAGACGGTGCAGTTCATATTCAGTCATGCATTTCATGGATTAGATATGAAGGCACTTCTGGCAGGCAAAAGGTCATCAGTGCTAAAAGGAAAACATCTTTTGCCACACTGTAAATTGCTAGAAACTAGGGCTGTCGATTAATCACGGTTAACTCACGCGATTAACTCAAAAAAAGTAATTGTGATTAAAAAAATTAACTGTGATTAATCACAGGTTTAATCGCACTGTTAAACAAGAGTACCAATTGAAATGTGTTAAGTATTTTTGAATGTATTTTTAAGTTTTCAAATATATTGATTTAAATTACAACATAGAATACAAAGTGTACACTGCTCACCTTATATTATTTTTATTACAAATATTTGCACTGTAAAAATGATAAACAAAAGAAATAATATTTTTCAATTCACCTCATACAAGTACTATAGTGCAATCTCTTTATCGTGAAAATGCAACTTACAAATGTAGTTTTTTTTGTTACGTAACTGCACTCAAAAACAAAATAACATAAAACTTTAGAATCTACAAGTCCACTCAGTCCTACTTCTTGTTCAGCCAATTGCTAAGAGAAAAAAGTTTGTTTACATTTATGGGAGATAATGCTGTCCACTTCTTATTTACAGTGTCACCTGAAAGTGAGTACAGAAATTCGGCGTAGCCAGCACTGCAAGGTATTTACATGCCAGATACAACTTTAGATAATGTTTTCACCCCTCAGCCATAAGGCCGAGAAGCGATAAAAAAAAAACCACATTCGTTTGTCCCTTTATACTTTGGCCACCATTCCAGAGGACATGTTTCTATGCTGATGATGCTTGTTAAAAAAGTATTACATTAATTAAATTTGAGACTGAATTCTTTGGGGAAGAACTGTAGATCTCCTGCTCTGTGTTTTATCCACATTCTGCCATATATTTCATGTTATAGCAGTCTCAGATGAGAACACAGCAAGTTGTTCGTTTTAAGAACACTTTAGCTGCAGATTTGACAAAACACAAAGGTGGTACCAGTGTGAGATTTCTAAAGATAGTACAGCACTCAGCTCAAGGTTTAAGAATCTGAAGTGCCTTCCAAAACCTCAGAGGGACGAGCTGTGGAGCGTGCTTTTAGAAGTCTTAAAAGAGCAAAACTCCAATGCAGAAACTACAGAACCCAACCACCAAAAAAGAAAATCATCTTCCGCTGGTGGCATCTGACTCAGATGGTGAAAATGAAAATGAGTCAAGTCTGCACTGCTTTGGATCGTTATTGAGCAAAATCCATCATCAGCATTGAAGCATATCCTCTGGAATGGTAGTTGAAGCATGAAGGGACATATGAATCTTTAGTGCATCTGGCAACGCCAGCTACACCAGTGTCATACAAATGCCTGTTCTTACTTTTAAGTGATACTGTAAACAAGAAATGGGCAGCATTAGCTCCTGCAAATGTAAACAAACTTGTTTGTCTGAGAGATTGGCTGAACAAAAGTAGGACTGAGTGGACTTGTAGGCTTTAAAGTTTTACATTATTTTATTTTTGAATGCAGTTATTTTTTGTACATAATTCTACATTTGTAAGTTCAACTTTCATGATAAAGAGACTGCACTACAATACTTGTATTAAGTGAATTGAAAAATACTATTTCTTTTATTTTTACAATCAAATATTTATAATAAAAAAATAACTAAAAAGTGAGGACTGTACACTTTGTATTCTGTGTTGTAATTTAAATCAATATACTTGAAAACATGGAAAACATCCACAAATATTTATATAAATGGTACTGTATTATTCTTTAACAGCACAATCAATCGCTCAATTAATCACGGTTATTTTTCTTAATTGCTTGACATCCTTACTAGAAACCTATTTTTATAATGCTGCTTTGGAGGTTTGCTGTTTGTAAATGAAAGTCAAAGTTCACCTCACTCCACAACAAGCTTGAGTAAATGGTGGTATGAGGAAGTGGGTAGATTTACAGCTCATCTGCACATAGGTGCTGGAACTATGGGTCTTGGGGGTTCTGCCGCAACCCCTGGCTTGAAGTTATTTCATTATATATAGGGTTTGCAGTTTGGTTTAATAGCTCTCAGCATTCCCACTATAAAAATTGTTCCAGCACCCCTGCATCTGCAAGGGGCCGGGGGTAAGGGGAGGATGGAGAAAGGGGTTTGGGCTGGACTTCTAAATGTATGCAACTGAGGATCTGATATTCCTTCCTTCATTTCACTCCATGATTCATAGCCCCTTCCACCACATGCACGGAGTTCTGGCTGCTCTGCCACAAGGAGGGTTAAAATGATGGAGCGGGCCTATACCAACCCTCCATGGGTGAATGAATTTCACTTCTGGTGAATAAAGAAGTTTGTTTACGCTAATTTAATGCAGAGTTTAGTAGTCACAGTGAAGTTTATTCTAGCCTTTTCTAGCAGCCACAACATTAGTTCTGCCAAGTTGCACACACACCTCTACCTCGATAGAACACTGTCCTCGGGAGACAAAAAATCTTACCGCGTTATAGGTGAAACCACGTTATATCCAAGTTGATTTGATCCACCAGAGCGCACAGTCCTGCCCCCCCGGAGCACTGCTTTACGGCGTTATATCCAAATTCATGTTATATCAGGTGGCATTATATCAGGGTAGAGGAGTATGTAGCTCTTCTGTTCCTGTTCTCCTTATGAAATGCAAACCTGTACATATTATTGTGTGTGTTTAATGTTTAAAATTGAAATACACACATACATGCACCGTGTGTATTTGGCAGACTTAAGGATACAGCAGAAATGTTCTCTTTGGAACTTCCCAACTTTTTAAGTGCTTGATTTCTCAACCTTAACAATGCACGAATGCTAAAGTTTGTAGTTAATAAAGCAGGATGCAGCTTTCATTGACTGCATTATCATCTCAGAAATGAAGTGTCTAATATTTAGACATGTCCGGATAAGACTGTAATGAAGGGATACCTATATCATTACAGTGATGACTGTCAGTATTTCCATAACAAACAGAGCTTTCGAAAAGTTTTATGAAGTGGATTGTAACTTTTCCTGTGGGCTTCAGCACAGAAGACCCCAGTTTCCAAGCCAAAAGCTATTTTATTGAACATTCCCCATTAAAGATTTTACAAAGATGTTCATTCCGGAAATATTATCAACATCTCTTGTGATACATCCACTGAATGTTCCTGCTCTGAACAATTTAATTCCTTGTTTTTAATTGCACAAATTAAACAGTTCTTTTCAAGACTATATCCCAACAGAACACACGTTGTACCTGTGAATCTTATTACCTTAATAAGAAGAAATTAAGAATTCCCATCTCTTCTTCAGTGTTTTCTGCTCTTTTACTCTGGCATAACCACCATGCTTCTACATGCTAAATGTCTTGGCTGAAGGCATCAGCCAGGAGCTGAATCAGTCCCCTTTAAAGGTCCAGAGTTTATATAATATTCATAACTCATTCTAAAATTAATTCTACTCTACGAAATATAAATTATGGACAGATTAAAATCCAAATCGGACACAGATATACAAAGACTGAGTGTAAATCAAGTCACGATTCAAGGGAGGTATATATCTAAAGAAGTGTTCCTGAGGACTGGTTACAGTGAAGTGGGAATGGAAGATGCAGTAAAGGAGGGAGGGTAAGGTGAAAGGATTGTACTGTAAATACTATGCTAAAGGAAAAGAAAGAGTTTAAAAAAGATCTGAAAGGTGGGAACAATCTGATGCTTCCATATGTCTGTCTACATAGCATAACTCTCTGACTATTTCTCAACTGAAACTGAAAATGGCGAGGCAACCTGTGTAGACTGGGTCAAATCGTGCTCAACATCTAATTGTACATTTTCTGAATCGGGCTAAAATGTAGGAAGGCAATAACCCAGATAGAGGGGGCAGCTGCAATGTAAGTAAAAGAGTAAGGCCCAGCTGAAGAGACTACTCAGAGGAAGGAAAGATCCAAATTCTGCATTCAGTTTTCACATTCAAATCCCATTGAAGTCCCTTCCTCTCTGTCTATGAAAAACAAACATTCAAAGAGTGTAATTTTTCCTTTTAGGCCCACAAGAAGAGGTAAAGAAAATCAGAAGAAAGAGAGTTACCTTGTTTCTTTGTATTTATAGTGAATCCTTAAATCACAAAGAAAGATTTAATTTGATTATAGCTTCCTTTTTAAAATTTGGACTTACGTTGTGCTGAAAACCCAGCAGGGAAAATAACAGATGAAAATTAAATATTAAATAATATTTGGTACTTGTTCCTGGGACATCATTTAACAAAAATGGAAAAATAGTCTTTGATAAGCTTCACTGAAAGTAAACAGTACGCTCTAAAGCATTTATGATACTTTTAACATCATTACATTGCCATAAATAAAGATAACATATATTCATTTTAGGCATTTCCCTGTATTAGCCCTTTGCTTTAAATACACCACAACAAACTTTATCCAACATCAACTTAAGGAAAAGGCACTGCTTTAAAATTAGTGTCAGAAGAAGTGTTTTAGTTTTGCAGTTTAAAGATTAGACAGCTCACATATCTAGTTTAAGTGTTGTAATGGAGAGAGGAGCAGCAGCTCCGTCTTATATTAAGAATCTGAATGTTTTTTGTTTGCATGATGGCATGGCAACATGTTTCAAATGAAATAACTTAATAAAACTTGCTTATAAAGAAGGCCGGGTATCCTGCATTATTAATAGGCTGATGCTGATATAAAACCCACAATGACTGCAGAGGAGATATGATTTGTCATCACAAGAATAAAGTAACATGATTAAATGTTCTCAGCATCACTGCAAGGAAGATTTCATTTCTGGTTATATAGTTTAAATTTACAGTATATCTCACCACAGAAAAGATACTTTATGATCCTCCACAGTGATCAAGAGAGGCTTCATACACAAGAGTAGAGGTTCTCAACCTTTTTCTTTCTGAGACCCTCTCCACCCAAACACGCTATGAAAACTCTATGGCCCACCTGTGCCACAACTACTGGTTTTCTGCATATAAAAGCCAGGACCAGTGTTGGGGGGTAGCAAGCCAGGCAGTTGCCTGGGGCCCCATGCCATAGGGGCCCCTGCAAAACTACATTGCTCAGACTTCAGCTTCAGCCTGGGTGGCTGGGCTCAGGGCCCTGGGCTTCAGTGCAGTGTGGCTTTGGCTTTCCACTATGGGCCCCAGTGAATCTAATGCTGGGCCTGCTTGGCAGCCACCTGAAACCTGCTCACAGGCCCCCAGCTTCCAGTGGCTGCGGTTTGCCGTTCCTGGCCAATGGGAGCCACAGGGGCCTGTGCCTGCGGATGGTCACCAGAAACAAAATATTTCACAGCCCACCAGCGGATAACCCTGATGGACAGCATGCCGAAGGTTGCTGACCCCTGTTTTATATCCTCTTTTTAAATGGGGTTTTATGCTCGAGAAAGGCTAACAGCTCTGGCAATTGAAGTTCTGTTTATTTAAGGGATATGTACAGCCTGGGCAACAACACTGCAAGTTTCCCAAAATCCTGACAATTTGCCTCAATCCTCATCTGGTGAATAATCCCCTCTAGGGGTGAGGACAATTCTGTCTCCATGCTCATTTCATCCTTAGGCACTCTGCTAAGGCTGCCCATAAAGTTGCCAGTTGGCATCTATGTGGCGGTGGCAGCAATTCTAAAAGGAGAAGATGTGCCCAAGTTTGATTGGGCTCAGAATGAGACTCATTTCTCTTAACACAGCGTACAGGCATCAGAGGGTAACTACTCTTTACCACCAACAACCTGATTTGGTTTTACATAGCTGCATAATTAAACAGGACCGCAGGCAAGCCACAGGTCCATCATGATTAGGATGGTTCGATGACAACTTTTCCACCTCTGCTAAATATATATTTTTAACAAATATCAAGAATGAAAGAAACTTCTCACCCCACCCTTATTTGTACCTTGACCAAAGCAGTCCTCTCCTCCTTGAACAGCACTTACAATGGCAACATGTCTTCTGTGCTTACACTGGAGACATGGCAGATAATTTATTCACAGCCCAATTCTGTTAAGTGTTTACTTACAAAGAATATGCACGTGTTTTTACTAAGAAAATTAATAAGATGACTTTATATTAGATCCAAGAGTATCAATCACTCTGATTACAGCAGTACCACACATACTGTACATCACTATTGAGGTTGTATTTTCTTACAGATTAAAGTTTTTTAAAGTTTATTATTTCTTTTCTAAACTCAGAAGAGCCTTCTCCATCCATGTTGCACTTTGAATGACTATAGAGTTTAAAAGCAAAACTCTTATTTCCGCATTCCTTCTCCTCTGGGCTTATAAAACAACATTTCACAGAAGAAACTCACTCATGCCTAGCCAATTCCAAGATACAGAGTAACATAGTATAAAATATTACTAAAACTCATGAGTAAAATCGAAGTGAATGGAGCTTTGAGTCTGCACATTCTAAATATAATTCATATCTATATTATACTATGAATAATTCCTCAGTTCAGGAATACTGAAGTGCCTGTTTAATTTTCTACTCCAAATCTGTAATTTGGGCAAATGATTTTGCTGGAGGCTCTTCTCTTTAGAAAGAATATCCTAAAATAATTTCTCCCTTAACAGTGTAGTTGTCAATGCTCCATTTTCCACTATAATCAGCCTTTTGTAATGATACAGCATTTTACATACAGGGAGCACCAATGGCATGCTTTCCCCTCAAAACATGGTTTCCACATGACCATTAGGCAACCTTGGGTCAGCAGAGAACAATCATTCCATGATGTCAATCTTTTCTCTAAGTACGTAAATGATTTTAAGAAATGTGAACAAGCCTCTTGCATAGTTAATGGCCATTTTGAAGAGCATAATCTTCTAGAACACAATCAAATAGGACTGTTTATCTTCTCTTCAAGTTTCACTTCGCTTCCCCAAAACAAGAGGAGGCAGTATTTTCTACAGGCTAAAGCAAGGATTGGGAGTCTGGACTCCTATTTTCTTTTACAGACTCCTTGACTGACTCACTGGGAAACCTTTGGCAAGTGACTTGGCCTGAATTTACTGACGTGCCCACTAGTTCTGGACTCCTCAGTTTTATAGATGTCCAACTTGAGACACCTAAAGCCTGTTTTGCAGAGGTACTGAGCACTCACAACTCTTTCAAGTCAACAGGAACTATGGAAATTGGGCCTTGGGTGTCTCAGCTGGACAGCCAAAAACTGAGGCCTTAACCTCCATGAACTTCCATCTGCAAAGCCAGAAGAATATTTACCACTTTACACAATTTTTTGAGGCTTACTTAATGTTTATAAAATGCTTTGGGATTCCGTGGATGAAAGTGGTGCTATGTAAGTACATATTCCATATTATTTTATAGAAGCATACTGTTGCTAGTTAGAAATCATTATTTTAGCATATGGTAGTAATAAATCTATACTTGAAAGTCTTTGTCAAAGAAGAAATCGAGAAATTTACGTTATTCGTACAGTTAATTAGGAATTTGTTTTACTTGCAACAGCTGCATATTGATCATAGTCATTACTGTTGATGAAGTTTGAGAGGTGCTTTTAAGCATGAAACAGATAGTAATAAGCATGTCATTTATCTTTCATAAGGCTGACTGCTGTCAAAACAAATGCCTTTTTAAAACAAGGTTTAGGTGCTGCTAGCTGAATACTTGTTTTGACAAACATGCTGGGTTCATAGCTACTCATCATAAAAGATACAATTAAAGCAGAATGAACATACATCATTTAATTAACAGGTTAGTGACCAATGAATTGATGGTTTCAATACATGTGAAAATGCCACTGCACTTTAACAATGAAAAGATACAGAAGAAGGCTACAATTACTTTAAGCTGAAAAGAAAAAAAAAATCACTAACTTACAGAACCATGGAAATGTAGAGCAGGAAGGGACTTTGAGATGTCATCTAGTGCAGGCCCCATACTGAATCAGGATCAAGTAAACCTAGACTATCCCTGACAGGAGTGTCTAACCTGTTCTGAAAATCCCCTAATGACAGAGATTACACACCACCTTTGGAAGCCTATACCTGAGCTTAAGTATTCTTATAGCTAGACAGTTTTTCCCAATTAAGCCCATTACTTCTTGTCCTATCTTCAGAGAACACGGAAAACAATTGATCACCAGCCTCTTTGTAACAGCCCCTTAACATATTTGAAGACTGTCATCAGCCCCCTCCGCCTCATCCTCCTTTTCTCAAAACTAAACATACCTAGGTTTTTTTTAAACCTTCCCTCATAGGTAGGGCCTTACCAAATTCATGGTTCATTTTGGTCAATTTCACAGTCATAGAATTTTTAAAATTGTAAATTTCATAATTTCGTCTATTTAAATAAGAAATTTCACGGTGTTGTAATTGTAAAGGTCCTGACCCAAAAAGGAGTTGGGGGGGGGGGGTGTCGCAAGGTTATTGAACGGGTGGTTGCCGTACTGCTACTTTTACTTTTGTGCTGGTGAAGGCAGTGGTGGCGCTGCCTTCAGAGCTGGGCAGCTGGAAAGAAGTGGCAGCCAGCCAGGATCCCAGCTCTGAAGGCAGAGTCGCCCCCAGCAGCAGAGCAAAAGGAAGGATGGCACGGTATGGTATTGCCACTCTTACTTCTGCAATGCTGCTTGCAGAGCTGGACCCTCAGTCAGCAGCTGCCACTCTCTGGCCATGCATCTCTGAAGACAGCAATGCAGAAGTAAGGGTGACATGGTATGTTATTGCTACCCTTACTTCTGTGACACTGCTGGCAGGGCGCCACCTTCAGAGCTGGGCACCCGGCCAACAGCCATTGCTCTCCGGCCACCCAGCTCTGAAGGCAGCGCAGAAGTAAGGGTGGTGATACCATGACCGCCCTAAAATAACCCTGCAACTCTTTTGCATCACTACCTCCAATTTGAGAAACGCTGGTCTCCCCGTGAAATCTGTACAGTATAGGGTGAAAGCACACAAAAGACCAGAATTCACAGGGGGGGACCAGATTTCATGGTCCGTGATTCGTTTTTCATGGCCGTGAATTTGGTAGGGTCATACTCATAGGTCAGGTTTTCTAAAACATTTATAATTTTTGTAGCCTTCCTCTGGACTCCAATTTGTTCACCTCTTTCCTAAAGTATGGCACTCAAACCTGGATGCAGTACTCTAGCTGAACACAATACAACAGCAACCAATTAGAACCGGACAATTATCTGCCGTGTCTGACATATGACACTCCTGTGAATACACCCCAGAATGATATTAGCCTTTTCAAAACGGCATCACATTGTTGCTTCATATTCAATTTGTGATCCACTATAATCCCGAGCTCCTTTTCCACAGTACTACTGCCTAGCCAGTTATTCCCTATTTTGTATTTGTGCCATTGATTAGTCCTTCCTAGATGAAGTACTTTGCACTTGTCTTGAATGAAATTTATTTTGTTGATTTCAGACCAGTTCTCCAACTTGTCAAGGTCATTTTGAACTCTAATCCTCTCATCCAAACCCCTCCCAGCATGGTGTCATCTTTAAATTTCATAAGCATACTCTCCACTCCATTATCCAAGTCATTAAGGAGAATATTAAATAGTACTAGATCCAGGACTGACTGCTGCAGGACACCACTGAAGTCCTTCCAGTTTGATGATAAACCAGTGATAACTACTCTAAATACAGTTTTTCAACCAGATGGTGAGCTTGTGTAGCATTTACACTCTGACTTTAGGGCTCAAAGAATAAGACTCAAAAGTGCTCATAAACAAAATGAAATATAGGTGCTCTATTTTAGATGACCAAAAGCCAACCAACCAAAAAAACCCACATATACCCTGGGACTGGTTGGATCACAGAAAACCCCTTGAGGCTGCCATCTGATGTGCCAAGACTACTTCTGCCCCCGCCTTTTCTGCCAGCTTGGGACACCAGCACCCTGTCTTGCTGAGCCAGACACGCCAGTTTGCTCCAACGTAGACCCAGGGTCTGAACCATGTGCCCCAAAGCTGCAGACTTCACTGAAAGCAACTTAAGAGGTGTTCCTGTCTTCAACACTCAGATGCCCAACTCCCAATGGGGGCCAAACCCCAAATAAATCCACTTTACCCTGTATAAAGCTTATACAGCAATGTAAAGTGAAGCAATTTACTAGTTAGGGTCCAGACTGTGATGTAAGGCTGCTCCTGAATCAAAGAACTATTGCCAGGAACCTGCCCTGCTGAAAATGTTTTTATTTGAAAGGAAATATAGGGCATTCATTCCTATAGTGCCAGTTCCTTTAGTTTTTTAATACAAGAGGAGATTATCAGACAGAAAGAGAAAAATAAACAACAGAAGTGTTTCAGGAGGAAAGGTAGATTTGTATTAATCAATGGGAGTCAAACAGTAGCAAAACACACACACCAAAGGTCAGATTTGAAAATGAATACACAAGAATGCATGAGACATATAAAGTGCTGCATCATTTTTAGTACAAGGAGGTTTCAAAACTGCTTCAGAAATGAATGAATCACAGCACTTACAGTCAATCATAATGATTAAAGAACATACATTTTCCTTGAGAGGATATTTTTCATAGAATATCAAGGTTGGAAGGGACCTCAGGAGATCATCTAGTCCCACCCCCTGCTTAAAGCAGAACAAATCCCCAGGCTGTTTTCTTTTGCTCTGTTCCCTAAATGGCCCCCTTAAGGATTGAACTCATAACACTGGATTTAGCAGGCCAATGCTCAAACCACTGAGCTATTCTCCCCCCCCGTTTGTTGGCCATCTTTATCAGAGGATAACATATCCTTACAAGAGAAGTATTTTCGGCTAGAATGTGTGTGAATAGATTCCAATAGTAATGCTATGGCATGGCACCATTTAGAAGGCATTCAGAAGGAAATGGGGGCTTCAAGGAACTGACTAATCAACAATGGTGTGTTTAAGGATTACAACTTTTCACAGATGCTTCTCTAACATGCTCTTAAAAATCTCTTAGTGATGAAGATTCCACAACCTCCCTGGACAATTTATTCTAGTACTTAACCACACTGACAGTTAGGAAAAACTTCCTAATGTCCAACCTAAACTATCCTTGCTGCAATTTAAGCCCATTGCTTCCTCTTCTATCCTCAGAGGTTAATGAGAACCATTTTTCTCCCTCCTCCTTGTAACAATCTTTTATGTACTTGAAAATGGTTACGTCCTCTCTCAGTCTTCTCTTCTTCAGGTTAAACAAATCCAATTTTTTCAATCTTCCCTCATAAGTCATGTTTTCTAGATCTTTAACCATTATTGTTATTCTCCTTTGAACTTTCTCCAGTTTGTCCACATCTTTCTTGGAATATGGTGCCCAGAACTGGACACAATACTCCAGTTCAGGGCTAATCAGCATGGAGTAGAGCAGAAAAATTACTTCTTGTGTCTTGCTTATAACACTCCTGCTAATACTTCCCAGAATGAAGTTCGCTTTTGATTCACATTTAGCTTGTGATCCATTACGACTCCAAGATCCCTTAATGCAGTACTCCTTCCTAGGCAGTCATTTCTCATTTTGTATGTGTGCAACTGATTGTTCCTTCTTAAGTGGAGAACTTTGCATTTGTCCTTAATGAATTTCATCCTATTTTCTTCAGATCATTTCTCTGGTTTGTCCTGACCATTTTAAATTTTAATCCTCTCCTCCAAAACACTTGCAACCCCTCCCAGCTTGGTATTGTCAACAAACTTTATAAGGGTACTTTCTACACCATTATCTAAATCACTGATGAAGATATCGAACAGAAATGGACCCAGAATTGATCCCTGCAGGACCGCACTCAATATGCCCTTCCAGCTTGACTGTGAACCACTGATGATTACTCTCTGAGAACAGTTTTCTAATTAGTTATGCACTCACCTTATAGTAGCTCCATCTAGGTTGTATTTCCGTAGTTTGTTTATGAGAAGGTCATGTGAGATAGTATCAAAAGCCTTACTAAAGTCAAGATAGACTACATCTACTGCTTTCTCCTCATCCACAAGGCTTGTTACCCTGACAAAGAAAGTCATTAGGTTGGTTTGACATGATTTGTTCTCGATAAAGCCATGCTGTTCCTTCCACTTTATTATTGTCTAGATGTTTGCAAATTGGTTGCTTAATTATTTGCTCCATTTTCTTTCTGGGTACTGAGGTTAAGCTGACTGGTTTTGTAATTTCCCAGGTTGTCCTTTTTTTTAAAAAAAATAAATCTTTCCTCCTCCGGATTGTTTATTTCCAGCCAATTCTTACAGTGTTAGCATATCATCTGATCTCTTGCTTTGTGAAACACTTGCCATACCTACTAAAAACATCATTCATTACTCAAAAAATATGTTAACTAATCTTCGGTTACCTCCAGCATTTAGAGTTTGACCCTGAGAGAGAAACAGAACAGACCACATTTGTAACACATTTAAAACTGGGTGCTTCTTAAAACACTGCAACTTGGAGAGCTCTATAATTAGTCATTCATCAAAATCATTCAATAAATTCACTCTGTACAGACATCAACCAACTCCTGAACTTGCAGTCAGTTTGACCTGGACCACAATCTGAAGCAAGAGACAACAACAGTATGTATCTAGCTAAATCTGTTGTCTTCTGTGCTGTAGATTAAGGACTCTTCATTCAGGACCACAGCCAACATGGAAAATGCAATAACCATTTGGACTGGCTCCTTCAGCTCAGTGAGTGATCAATGGCAGAGACATGCAGAAATCCATGAGATTGTCATTTTATTCAAAATAGAAACTTGAGACTTGTTCTATAAAGTTCACAGAAAGCTACGTTAAAATCAGTGAGGATGTCATTTAGAGACATGGACAGATTCTCTCCTGCATCTAGGTTCATTTTGGTTCTGGTTCTCTGTATGGCTGGACCTATGCACAGGGCTAAGCTCCCAACCCCACAAGATACTATCTGCCAACTGGAAATTGCTGGAGCACTCTGGCCAACCTGGTCCCTGCTACCAAGCTACACTTTCTGGGTAATATGGAGAAAATGGCATAAAAACTGGCTCCACATTTCCTGTAAAACTGCTCCTTGCCTAGGGAATCCTCAGCTAGGGGTTCGCAGTCAGTTGCCATGCTCTTTGTGCCACCTAAGCAGCATACAGAGAGCAGAGAATCTGCCTAAGGCCTAAAGCCGGATTTAGCCATGGATACACCCTTTAATAGCAAGAGCCATACATGGCTAAATTTTTCTGCACCACTTTGAAAACTGAAGAGGGGCTAACTAGCCAAAGCTCACTAACAGGAACCAACATTTTAAAGAAAGCGTGATCTACAGCAGATGTCCAAAATCACCTGGATTTTTATTTTAGAATCATTAGGAAAGTACACGGACATAACTAATACAGAGTAGAGAGTAATACAAAACATGCATTTTGAACAACTACATTGAGTGAAGAGATGTTCTTTAGGAAAGAAAAACTAATGATCAATTTCTGAACGTTTTGGTCTATTGAAATGAAGTCATGGAGAATGTAAACACACATAAAAGATTTATATTCCTATTAGTGAGGTATGGCTTGCTACATGTCTACCTTCCAATCCAACGTTCAAAAAGTCACTCTAATGAAACTGTATAATGAGCAGTAGAAAATATTTTTAAACAATCAGAATTTCATGCACAGGCAATTATTTGGATACTGTCACACTGATGCTGAATTTTTGTTTATTTATTTGGCTAGGAAAAAGGAGACAGGCAATTTTATTTACATTGATGTTGATTTAAAGTCTCGTAAAGATACACAGGACCTGAATTTTCATTTATTTAGCTCCTACTTCAGCAACAATGGAAGAGGGAGGGGGGAAAGACAACTATGCCACTTTAGTAATCCCTGTATGCTAGGGCAATGTAGGGAGCCTGCTCCTCTCCAGGCACAAGTTAGCTTAGCCACAGAACTGTTCCGATTTATACTCTCTTCCACAGCCCCCTTTGGGCATTGGGACACAGAAAACAGCCATAGCAAAGTGCACTCTGGTATGCCCCTCATAGGCCCATTAGGCTGTGGACTAGAAGCAGGGACAGCGTAGAGCTCTTATGATAGTTTTCCTCTAGGAGGCATGGAGTAATTTCCATCTACTTTAAGACCTGTTTATGCTGTAAAAGATGCATCAAAAGCTGTTAGCCTAACTGCGATTCAGGCCCACTCTGTTCAAGTTTCTTTCTTATTCCAATTATGCTTTTCTTTGCAAGATATTTTTTCATTTTGGGGTGAATTTAATAAAATATTATTATTCCTGAAAGTAAGAAGCTCTTAGCATGAGCTTGTGCCAAGCACACAGCAGGAGGACTCTGCATCAACTTTTCCTATCAAACCTGCCAATAGAAGCCTGACCTTCAAAATTCCCATTCTTTCAGTGTTGTACTTCTCCCAAATGCTTACTGCCACTTGTGTCGAATTGTGTGGTCATTTCAAGAAGAGAACAACACTGACTACAGAACAAATTATTTTCACTTGAACCCTGTATGTTCAAATTTGAAGCCAGATCTTCAAAGATCCAGAACAAGAGCATAATCTACACAGACATACACTATGTAGACCTTCAGACTTTGTACTTTTTATTTTAAATTCTATTTCCACCAATTCTCCATACATTATATGCATTACATTCTTTTTTGTGCAAGACAATGCAAAATATATGCTCAATTGTGCTTTGCAGGTCTTCTAAAAGACTTTCACGCTCACTGAAGGAGAAGCAATAGGTTTAATATTTGCAACTAGATTTCTGTTCTTTCTGTAAAGAAAACATGATTATATTATATGCAGTGGACTGTGAAAAGAAAGGAGATGAAAATAACCTTCTTCTAGGACTCTGCCAAATGTGTATGCAGAAAGTTGTATTTCTCAAATTCTTGTGGTACCTCTCTGAGAATATCATCTCATTTTAAAGCTCTTAATACATTAAGTAGGTTTACGCAATTGTTATGTTCACATTTGTCACATTTATTTGTATGATAATTTTGCTATTTTGGACAAACAAGAGTTACTTGTTTGTTTAACTCAAGAACACCAATCTAAATATAGAACTGAGTGCTGTATTTTTATTGACGGATTTATTTAATCTGCCACTACATTATTTTTTCACACTTGGATAACTCAATATTTTCACTACAACTGAAACATTTGGATTATATGCACTCCTATTAGAATATGCAGCTGTGTATTTAATTTCAGTGGAATTGATGAGTCAGCAAGTAAACTAGAAAAGGAGAGCAGTGTAATATCATTTGACTGGTGCCTTAAGCTGCCCCATATGTTCATGGAGGAGTCCCATCTCGTATGTAAGGAGATGGACTCCAAATACCTTGGGTATATGGCTCCCACAGAATTCCCAGTTTTAAAGAATTATGGACAGAGAAGGATGAGCCAAAGATTTACACTTGGAGAGAATGAACATGTGGCACCAATTTTTAAAAAAAATAATTCTTCACTTTTAGGACATCAATCAACCAATGTCAGCTTCACCAATTTTAAGAAAATAAAATCTCATTAAAAAATCACTGAAGGCATGTGAAAAATACAAAAGCAGCACAGTAGACAATCTTTGCATGTCATTTGTACTAACAACCCAATAAAACAATTACATATTGGAAAGTAAGATTAATACCTCTTCCTATTTACATAAGTATTATTATTGAGACATTTACGTATAACTTATGCCAAGCTAGCAGTCATAAGGCTAAACATAAAACAAAAAGCAGTTCTTCATTAAATGACAACTGAACCAAACCACAGAATTCACTATATGAAGAGTCCTTTTAAAAAAAGATATTTTAGCTTAACCTTCCTGATGATCTTGAATCCTCTCTCCCAGCTTTCCATGGTCATGACTTTCATGAGTTAGCCAACTGTCGTTACATGGTATTTAAAACTTAACAGTCTAGAAGTTAAACAGGAAGTGTTTCAAGCTCATAGCATAGCTCTGAATAAAAAAGGAAAATTGAAGGATACAAGCGGGGAAGCATTTAAATGAGACAGACATGGGTCTGTGATCACCTACTTTAAGTTTGAAAACCTTTAGGTGTTCACGTGACTAGATCCCAGCATCTAATTTTATTTTCTCTAAGTATAGAGGATGCACATCCTAAGGAAATGCTGAGAAAGAAGGAACTCCATCCCTATGACTGTCTACACTACAGACCTTACAGCGGCACAGCTGTACTGCTAAAGAGAGCGCTCCTGCTGGCATAATTAAACCACCTCCAATGAGCAGCATTAACTATGTCTGCAGAAAAGCCTCTCCTGCCAACATAGCACTGTCCACACCAGCACTTTTGTCAGTGAAACTTATGTTGGACTGGGTGTGTAAACAAAGCCTAAGCAAGGCTGAGGGACCAGCTACAAGAGGGTTTTTCAGTACTTAGACAAGCCAAAAAGTGTTTGCCCTTCACATCCTGTAGCCATTTACATACACTTAGAAGTCCCTATGCGATTTCCTGGCCCTAATGTTTTACTGCTTATGCAAGAGAGTATCTAATCCACGTCTGTCTGCCACACATCAGTTAGAGCCTAATCCAAAACCCACTGAAGTCAGTGAAAGCCTTTCCATTATCTTCACAAAACTTTGTATGAGACACCTAATGAAAAGCATTATGGAGCTCCAGAGGAAGTACTGTGCTCAGCTGGAAAGTGAATGGCTGACATGATTAGGAAACTTAAAAGCAGGAGTAAAGGACTGATGAAAAAGAGTGGAGGGTAAGGGGTAGCTAAGGCATAGGGAACCCCCCAAATCATCTGACACTGGCTGAATATTTAATTTATTGGCACCCAATGCTGAAGAACTACACAGCTTTTTCTCTGTTTACATTCTGTACCTCTCTCAGAAACTCTACTGTCTGTATAAGAATCACAACTAAAAAGAGATAGCACTGGATTAATTTACTGTGATTAAAAGACAAAAGTAAGTGATGTTAGGAAGAATTCATTCCAAATTCTAAGGTAAAAATCAGTTTAAAAAAAAAAAGATCTGGCAACCAAAAACATTTGTGAATGCAAATAAATTAATTTGTGAATGCAAATACCCTGCTTCAGAGTAGGCACTGCCATTCCAGCAAGAGAATAAGGAAGCCAACAGTGTAGAAAGCTTTCAAAGGAACAATTGCCTTCTATTAGGAAAGCATGCGAAGTAGGCAGATTTTTTTTTTTTTTTTTTTGCACAATCCATCATTGTTCTTCTCCATTTTCTTTACTTCCCAAACCCTCAGCACAACTGTTGTCTCTTTGGGATTGGGTGGGAGGGAAGTTATGTCCCTGTACTAAAAACACAAATTTTGTTCAGTTATCTGCAAAATCACAGCCTCTTCATCAAATTAGCATATCCCTATCTACAGCTGATAACTCTGTATGGCTGATCAAAATGAGAAACCCATAGAATGATAGAGCACTGTCAGAGTCAACTTTTCTCTTTTCCCAGCTGAGAATTGTACTAAGCAGTCAGCTGTTTAATTGTAAGAGGTTCAACCATGATGCAAAAAATGTTCATCTTAAGTGTCTGCAAACATGGAATTTTAAAGGTAACGCTACTCATTCAACATTACAAGTGACAAATTTAACTATATCTTTTTTCTAGGTTGTGTTTCAGATTTGTATTCCTAAATGCTAAAGCAATACAATTAGGCACAGAATCATGGCTCTGCCACTGGAAAGTATCTGAAAATGTTCTGATGTGACTTCTTTTATTACTGTAAGGTAACTACTTTCATATCAAACCCTGTAATGTTTGTAACTGTGCCCCAGCAACCCTGGAAGTGTGATCACTCTATAACAGCCCAGAACCTCTGTGAATGAACACTGCAAACCTCCTCCCTGCCAAAAAGCCATTATAATTTGGGCAAAAAATACAGCTTCTCTTTTAAGAAGGGAGGAGGGACAGAGTATTTGGAATGCAGGCTGATTTCCCAGAAATGAGAGGAAACAGGTAGAGAAAGGAAGTAGAATGCTGATGGTTTCTGTATGTCCGAGAAGGCGTAGCCTGAAAAGGAACACTGCAAAGAGGTAAAACGGATCAGTATTAATATATTTGGGAAAGAGGAGAGGTTCCGAATGCATTAATTGGTGTGTGCGCACTGGAAGGCGTGCCAGATTATTTGGGGGAGGGACGCAGAATTCATTCATTGATTTGGGACCTTTGATGTGACCATGTAAAGCATGGCTCAAGTAGTGGAGTATGGCAGTGCAGGAAGTTTTCATCTCGGCTGGTAGGCTTGGTCCTCAGACAAGCAAATGTCAAGAAGGATTACAATAGTAACAGTGCAAGAGGATCAGAGTTTAGACAAGAATTCTGACATTTTAGTTTGGATGAAGGGAGACCAGGCCAGAGCATGAAGTTGGTAGTGTCTGCCATGTTTAAAAGGTGTAGAAGGAGAACAGGGGCCAAGATCAGAACCCTGGGAGACTCCCACGAAAAGAGGAAGAGAAGGATCCATCAAACAAGACACTGAAACAATCCAAAACAGAGGAGGAGAACCAGAACCAGGAGATGATGCAGTCATAAAAGTCCAAGGATGACAGGATTTCAAGTTGAGTATGATCAACACTACAAAAAGGCAGGCAGACAGACCAGATCAAGGAGGAGAAGGATGAAGTATGGACCCTGAAATTTGGCCAGTAAAAGGTCATTATAGGTCTTGGTGGAATGATTTGGGGAAACTGTCTGTACAACTTATGATTTCTGATTGATATTATAGTTATAAAATTGGTGCATCAGAGAATGCCTCCATTTGCTGGTATGGGCTGCAGCACGTACCCACCAGACCAGGGAAGATGGAGAGTTGCTAACGTTACGTTAACAACTGTACTCTGACCAAAACGATGAGCATGTTAAGAAGACTGGCTGCAGCTAGTTCCAACAACTTGTCTGCAGGGAGGGGGAAGTACAGAGAGTAGAAAATTCCCAAACAAGACAAAGGAAGACAGGTGACAATGAAGGGGTTTAAAAAGGACTCATGGAGGAACAGAGGTGAATGCTTTTGAAGGGACAGGAAGTTTTGGGCAGGCAACAGAAAGAGATGGGCAGGCTTTTGCAGCAAGAGGAGTCTGGACTTTGGTTTAATTGCTTGACCAGCCAAGGTCAGAGAAAGCTAGCTGAGTTGAAAAAGCTTCATGATGCTAAAGAGCAGCCACGAACTGCAGAAAAAAGGACCCTTGACAAGTTAGAAGACTCTACCAAAGCCCAAAGAACCCTTATCAGTTGTGAGGATCCTGAGACAGAGAAACGCATATCGGTATGTTTATTATTTTGTATAAATCTGTGTTCTGCTAAGCTAAGAGCAATTTAGAATTCTGTGCAAAGTCTGTGTGTCTGTTGGTCTTCACTGTCAAATGTCCCCGAAGAGGTAAACAGTAAACCACAAGGCTCACACATTTGATGGGATTCTAGGGAACATGCAAGAGCACTAGTTCCAGGGCCTAGGCAATTGGACCATGCATTCCTGTGATGGGGTGTTAACCCCACACTTGCCCTGAAAAGGTTAATGCAGTCTGAGAACAGGCTAATTAACCCAACAGAGCACAACTGAGAATAATCAGGTGGCTAAGCAATCTCCTGACTGAGTGAGGAAGCTCAGCTGAGGAGGAAGGAGCTGGGCTGGGATTATAAAGGCAGGAAATTGGCAGCAGAAGGGGGCTGCTGGGAAAGTCTGCGGTCACTCCAGTCTGGGAGGAGGAGGAGGAAGAAGAAGAAGAAGAAGAAGAAGCAGAAGCAGAAGCAGCAGCAGCAGCAGCAGCAGAAGCCAGGAAGGTAAGACAGGGCTCAGGGAAAGGCAGTAGAAGTCTAGAAGGGAACAGGCCTTGACTGCTGGCTAGAGGATCCCTGAGCCAGAACCCAGAGTAGATGGTGGGCTGCTCTTAGATTTAAAGTTCAGTCTTGACAATGTAAACTGAACCAAATTGTTTTAGACAGACACAAAACAATTTGCAGGGCTGTAGTAAAATTTGGAAAGAAACACTTAAGTTTGTTTAGTCTCATCTACACTGACAAATGAACTCTTAACAATATAACCTAGTCCCCCAACACAGTAATGTTACAGTGTAGAGTGGAACTGTATAACCAACTAGCTTTTGAAGTAGCTTCCATATCAAATCACTTTGCTGAATTCTGTGCATCAGAATGTGTACCTATTCCAGAGGAGACTGTGCTACATGCTGACACATAAAACAATAATTACAATTTTTGATGCAAACAGATACTTCATTAATTACAGGACTGAGAAGAGCTTCTTCTCTATGGCAAACTTTTAAAAAAGAAACATTTATATATGTATTAAGCAGATCAAATTTTCCTTCACATATTTATAGTAATTAAGAAGTCTTCAGAAGTAACTGTTTCTGGCCCTCAGGTTTTGTTCCTATTTTGTACTGCACTATATTTTGTTTCTGGAGTTTGAACTCCAGTAGTTTAGCTGAATTCTCCAACCTCTGAAATTTTTACAAAATGGTGCCATTTATAGTACACATGCTACTTAAATCTCTATTTACAAGCAAGTAATAAAAAATAGGATTTTATTTCTAGTAGTCATAGCTGAAAAGTAAAGCAGCTATCTATTAAAAGGTGGCGGGGAGTCCTGAGCCCTTTAAACCTCAGCCGTGGCCAGGAATCTCTGCAGGCAGCCCAGAGCCCTTTGATTCCCGGCTGCAGCTGAGATTTAAAGGGTTCAGGGCTCCCTGCCACTGCGGGCAGCCCAGAGCCCTTTCATTCCTGGCTGTGGATGAGATTTAAAGGCCTCTGGGCTCCCTATGGCTGCGGGCAGCCCAGAGCCCTTTGAATCCCGGCTGCGGCTCCAGCGGATGGGCTGGGGCTGGGATTTAAAAGGCTCAGGCTCCCCTCAGCGGCAGGAGCTCTGGGCCCTTTAAATCCTTGCCCCAGCCCTGCAAAGCTCCGGGTTCCCCCAGCGCCAGAGCCCCGGGCCCTTTAATTTGCCCCTGAGGGCTCCTAGCCCCCTCTTCAGCTGGGAACCCCTGGTTGATTTAAAATCAAGTATCACCTCCCCACCCCCAACCTTCCTTTTTGACCCACAGCTGTTTTGGTGGGGCAGCGCTGGGGAAGGTTGAACGGTGCTGGGGCAGGTTGTTTCCGCAGTGCCAGGAGATACCGGGGAGCGGAGTTTCCGCGGGGTAGGGGGGTTTCAGCCATCAGCTGTTTTCTTTGGAGTAATGTGGCCCTCGCCGCTTTACGAGTTGTGCAGGCCTGTGTTAAAACAAAATGCTGAGAAGTTAACATATTGATACTCCTGTACATTTTGGGGATAGGGTTTCTATCTTCATATTCATCCATAAAGCATCTAGCCCACCATGGGTACTTTTTAATTTAAGTAAATACACAATTTTAAAATTAATATGAATATTTATTTTCACCTGGTCAGATTCACCTGCCTTTTTTTTATTATTATTAATAAACAAAGTCAAATAGTGATGCCTCTTCAGGGGGCAGATTACACATACTAGCTTCACAGAAGACATGCCCCAAAGAGAGCTCACTGAAGCCTTTTAAGAATGTCGTATACTGAATTTTCCATCTTTTTATATTGCTGTTTGTCACCATTCAGTTTTACCGTACCTTAATGGCCTTCTAAACCTCACATCTCAAATAAAAAAAACTGAAAATCAATATTATGTGGCGCTCTAATTCATAATGGTTTTCAAATTATCTTGCCAGGCTAAAACTGTGTTGCTGTGTTTATTTTTCTGACTGAATCCTTGAATTGAAAATACCAAGTAAGCAAATATTTCTGCAGACTGAGATCTTAATCCCAAACCAATACACTGGAAGGCTGCCATTGTCTCGGGCTACAGCCATAACCATTTTCAATATGATTCTATATTTGGAGAGACAAATGATAGAAAAGAAGTATAAATATTCATCTAGCATTGTAATAAAGAACATATTTAAAGTAATTTTAAAATATTTTTCTTCAGCCAGTTTCTGAAATCAAACTTTAATTTGAAAAAATCTCTTTAAAAATGTTAAAACTCAAATTAAGAAGCAATAAAAAGCAAGTGAGTTTATTTTTCTCCAAGAAAAGCAACCAAAAATGCTACCATTATGAAGATTTTAAAGACCTGAACCAATATTATAAGTTTTCCAAACAGAAACTTTCAATTAAGCTTATTTAAACTTTTTTTTCCAGTTTTTAAAATTAAAATGGTTTTCCTTTCATTTTATGTGGTGTATCTCCTTAAAACAGAACTCCCAACTACATTAAGCAATCAACGGAGCTTAGCAACAACAGCAGAGCAGTTTGCTGCCCAACAATGTTAAGCTCAGGCAATTACATTGAAGGGGAAGGTTTATGAGATTAAAAAACAAATACCCCAGAATTTATTCTAGCCTAAGAGGGTTCTTTTTTATATTTAAAAGAAAATACCATTTCTACTGTCTTACCCCACCCAGGCCAAACTGTGTCAGAATACAGTCAAGCAACTGCCACAAGTCAGTTGCTTGTGTAGAGTAGAAAGAACATTAACCCACCTTCAATTCCCATAAGGGATGAGCAAATACACTGCTACCCCAATACAACGCGACCCGATATAACACGAATTCGGATATAATGCAGTAAAGCAGCGCTCTGTGGGCAGGTGGGGGGAGGCTGCGCACTCTCGTGGATCAAAGCAAGTTCGATATAACGCGGTTTCACCTGTAAAACGGTAAGATTTTTTGGCTCCCAAGGACAGCATTATCTCAAGGTAGAGGTGTATAAAGTTTACAAATATGATTTGATTTTCCTCTAACTTAAAGGAAACAACAGCTAACATCAAAAGTAGACCTACTTTTGGAGTGGTTTATTAAAGTCTCGATTCGTTATAATTTATAAGATGGCTGAAAAGAAACAGTGCAAGCTGTCAAGATGCATGAAAGCTTATTTGGGCAAATGGACATTTTTATTACATTATAAAAATGAGCCATAACAAGAACTTGTAAGATATGCTCAACAATGAGGCCAAGACGAGACTGCCTATGAGCTGTCTGCTGATAGGACCAATAGCTGTCAAACCAAAGGCAAACTGTTCAACACGGGTCCTCGTGTTTTTGAAGAGCCTCAGCCTTATACATACAGTACAAAATCCAGGCAGTCAATTCCAATGGTTTATTGTTGCTTCCATAATCACAGCTGAAGTTATGACAATGTTGCAATGCATCTTTGCCATTTATTGTAGTTCCAATGTGTCAGACACTTATGTAAGACATCACAACAAACATCCCACATCAGAGAACTTTTTTAATTCTGTATTTAAAAATGAGAATTCAAATAATAAGCAAGTTTATATATCACACATATGCAGCTGCAACCAATTACTGAAGCAAATCAAACACTTGCAAAATTTACTGGTAACTATCTGACAGAGTTCTTTTAAGTCTGCATTCATTCAGCATGTCTAGTTAGAATGTTTCCATAAACTACATTTCTAATTTTAATGGAAATAGGATTGTTTCAGGCACACCTCCTTTCAGAGAAAGTGAATTAGGTCGCACATATCTATGTCTCTTAGTGGTGAAATGGTCATATCAGAAATGTCATGCCCAAATAATTTCTCCCCTCTCACCAAAAACAACCAAACATACCCTGACAAGTGAAAACGTTTAAAATTAAGGTTTTTCCATATATTTATGTTCAATGAGACCAGAAGAGGAGTTCTCTTAATCTCATATATAAATTTAGATTAGCTAAAGCACAACTAAAGAATCAAGGAGAGAAGCAAATTTCTGGTTTTGTAATAAAGTCCCAGGGAGCTCATTTTTTTGGTTTACGAGAGAGCTAGTTTTTCAGTCTCCTGAAGTCAAATAGCTGAATGCAGAATCAACTCTCCATCATCAAGGGGAATCTTACAGTAAGATAATAGATTTTCTATTATTATCTCAACTACAAATAGACTACAACAAGGATAATACATAGTCAAGGACATAATTCAGTGCAAGGAAAGTGGGCGGGTGGAGATTGGCATGCAAACGGAATGAGGAAGAAAAAAAATGTCTCACGCCGCAGACAGCCAAAAGTAGCTTGCAATAAACTTCATCTGTGAGCCAACCTCCTACAGCCATCCCTATTTATGTATTCAAAGGAAAAAGTCTCCACAGGAAACTTTCAAATAAACCAGGGGTAGGCAACCTATGGCGCGTGTGCCAAAGGCGGCACACAAGCTGATTTTCAGTGGCACTTGCACTGGCCACCGGTCTGAGGTGGGGGCTTTGCATTTTAATTCAATTTTAAATGAAGCTTCTTAAACATTTAAAAAAAATCTTATTTACTTTGCATACAACAATAGTTTAGTTATATATTATAGACTTACAGAAAGAGACCTTCTAAAAATGTTAAAATGTATTACTGGCACGCAAAACCTTGAATTAGAGTGAATAAATGAAGACTCGGCACACCGCTTCTGAAAGGTTGCCAACCCCTGAAATAAACCAATGTATATGGAGAATTTTAGAACAGTTTGATTGAGATTATAAATTGATGTCATATTAAATAAATATCGGGGTGTATGGGGTGTCCAGGGAGGGGTAGTACCTCTGATGGGGGGACTTGTCATACCTCTTCAGGGGTAGTCCGTCCACTTTGGTCCCCACCTGTCACTCAGCTCTCACCTGTGGCTCCAAGTAGCTGCAGCCTGCGCAGTGGCCACACCCTGGGCAATGGCTTCGACAGGCCGGCCAAACCAGGTGAGTGTAACTGATGGGACTCAAACCCTCAGTGAATTAGTGGTATGCCTACCCGCATGCGAAGTCAACTCCGGCGGACTGGGCGAAAGAGATCTCTATGATCCAATGGCCAAGAAGGTGGTTCTGCAACGTTTTGGGGAAAGTGAAGGGCTTGACGAGGCACAAAAGACGTCAAGGCCATCCACTGCAACCAAAGAAGTTACCAGTCGTGACGATTTTTTGTACCACTGGTGTTTGGCTTCTAAGGTCAAGAGAGTGGGATTGCTCCCGTGCAACGGCTCTACCACTTCAAAAGCTTTCACACACAGATCCTGTGCAAATCATCAAACACCATCATACCACTCACGTCCTGTGGCAATGGGGGAGGGGCAAAGCGACAGGTGGAGGTTACCACTGGGAGTCGTAGTCCCAATCCTGCAGGCAGGCGGCCTGTGGATAGATGGTCGTCCAGCTCTGTACTTGGGGCAGCAGAGTTGCCCGGCAGCATCCCAGGCATCTGAGCAGCCCTCTTTAGGACAGCACTGCTCGCCCTAGTAAGGGAGGAGTCTAGAAAAGGTGGCCTAAAAATTGCCTGCCCTACAACAGCTGGCCAGCAAGCCGTGGCTGGCAGTTTAACCCAATCTGTGGCCGAAACCAAAAGAAAAATTTGAGAAAACTTACCATTGGTGTATGGAATGTTCGTACCCTCATGGATCAAGAAGCTGTTGCAAGACCTGAGAAGGACAGCTTTCATTGCTCGAGAACTAGTCCGCTACAACACTGATATAGCGGCACTAAGCAACACAAGATTGCCTGGGGAAGGTTTCTTGAGCGAACCAGGAAGTGGTTACACCTTCTTCTGGAAGGGTAAGACTGAGACAGAGGACAGAATACATGGAGTTGGTCTGGCAATAAAAACCTCATTGCTGCATCAACTCCCAGACCTTCCAGTGGGTATCAGTGAAAGATTGCTGAAACTACGCTTCCCACTAAATGTCAAATGTCATGCCACCATCATTAGTGCATATGCACCCACTCTGACAACTCAAAGGAACAATTCTATGAAGATCTCGACAGACTGATCAAGGCCACACCTGTAAGAGACAAACTACTCCTACTTGGAGATTTCAACGCCCGAGTCAGGGCTGACAATGAGAAATGGAAAGGAGTAACTGGGCCACATGGTGTAAGCAAAATGAACAGCAGTGGACTACTGCTTTTGAACCTTTGTTCTGAAAATGACCTGACCATTACCAACACTCAGTTCCGACAAGCGGATAAATACAAAACAACGTGGATGCACCCTAGGTCCAAACAGTGGCACTCCCTACAGACTGTCTAATCAAGTTCAAAGTCCTGATCTTTATCTTCAAGCCACTCAATGGCTTAGGCCCTGGGTACTGAAAAGATCATCTAAACTTTAAAACTCTAGGGTGAAGAGTGTTCAAGAACCATGGCTCCCATGGCACAACAGAACTTCCTACAATAATGGTAAAGCTTGTTTATGCAGAAGACAGAGCTTTCTCAGGGGCCAAAAACAGACACAAATTCTCAAAGGAACTAAGACTCGCAAACTTCATGACCTTCTCGAACATATTCATAGTGCCATGCATTTGTAACTGTGTAAGAAAATAAATTAACAACAATTCATACACTTCTGCCTCTGGAGACTGGAGGAAAAGACAAACATGTAACAGATGTAAGTCACGCGGCTTAATGCACAATTGGAAGGTATTTGGATACAGCAATAAGCATAGTGTCAGAACCTATACAGAATAGAGTAGGCTGGGTCAGCCCTTCCAGTGGCTTTTTCCTCAGTGACTGATTGGTGGAAAACCCTGGAGAAGAGCACCAAATATTCACTCCTCTATGGCTATCTAAGACTATATTTAAGTAGTTAAAGATTTCGATTTTCTTTTCAGGAAATAAAGAGGGATCGAGCCGGAATGAAGGAGGTGGCTGCATCACCAAATATTCATAAACTGACACTATTCTGTATTCTATACCTCTATTTCTCTCTTCTTAAGGAAGATTTAAAGTGCAATCCAATATCCATTAAAGCTTCAGGGTTGTGCACAAGATGCTCTTTTCCCTGATTAGATGTTGTATTAGAGAGCAAGACTTTGCTCTTTGCAAACCTGTAAGCACATTATCAATATTGAGGTGCACTGCAATTAGTGTGCAACCTATTCATCTCTAATATGGCTATACTGGCAACAGACCTTTAAAATTGCATCTGAAATTTTATTTTTGCATCTGCCATCCATCTACGTTCTTATACTATATCAATCATTTATAATATCATAATAGCCCAGTAATATGAAGCGCACCCAAAAGATATCTAGAGCTTCTGTGGCTCTCAAAATGGATTGCCCAGAAAGCTACTCCTTTTCATTAGTATGCATTAAACAACTCATACACAAATGGATAGCTTTTGTAAAAAACTGAGGACAAATGGAAACTGATGAAGACATCAGAAAACTCAGGAACTGGCTTGGAGAATGTGTTGGAGAAAAGCTACAACCAGCCACACAAACTCTAATGCTTGAATGCTAAATTAAACACTGTACAACAGTGCAGCCAGACAGAATAGGATACTTGCAAATTACAATAAAGTTTGTCATGTTTCAGTTTTATTTTGTTTATACACTAGCATCCTTCACTGCAGTCATGCATTATGTGGCAGATGTTAGAAGATCAACAGTAATTGCAGCTATATGATGCTGCTAAGTATAACTTTTTTAGTGTCCTGTATAGGATTTCAATTTGTCATGTAGTTACTGACTTCATGCCCTACAGCCATGATTACAGATTAAATTAGCAGTACAAGCACCAGAACTTCACGTTTCTTCTTCCCTGTAACTTTGTCAAATGATACTGCTTTTCCGTGAGTTTGTCACTTTTTTCATTTCAGTATTTAGAATTACAACTGAGGAATTCCATGTAAATTGTGAGTAAAAGGTTAGGATCTAAGGTCAAGTCTGCAGTACATTTTTTCCTAAAAATTGCCCTATGGTTGCAGCTCCATAACTTGTAGCCATTATCGGAACATTAATGTAGACAGGATGCAGGCAACACAACGAATATTCCACCAGAGTCACAAAACAAACAGACTGTTATTGCAACAATTTCACAGGTGCATCTGAACTTCAACTGGCCCATGAGGAAGTTTAAACATGTTTTTTGTGTGTTTGTTTTAAAAAAAAGATGTGTTTGTAGCAATCACCTCTCTGGCACTTTGGCTGTTCTCTCCCCTAAATATACTATTTAAAAAGTCTTTCAACACTTCTGACAACACCAACTTCTACATCTCACTCAACTCAACAGGTCCTTCTGGGAACATTTCAAAACTGAAACGACAACTTTAGCCTCTGTTCCTAAAAGGGAATAAATCCCACTTCTTTGGGAATCATACCAAGAAAACAGTCTGCAGTGCCTACAAATCTGGAGATTTTACTTGTGCTCAAATGAAATGTGAAGCAAACAAATTTATTTTTGCCTTTTAGCATTTCACTATGGTGAATAAAATTGATTTTTATTTTTTTTTTAAAAAAAGGAAGCTCTTATGAACGTTTGTTTTGTTTCCTACCCACACGCGCATATTTTGGAAGTATCAGGCTTTCATTTCCCACTCTTTGCTATATCAGGCTCTTTGTAGAGCCTGAATTATAGTGTCTCACAAGGCTGTAACCTCAGCTAGTAAAATGAAGAGCTGCTAATTAGACAACCTGAGAATCATTATCCTCTCTCAACCAGATAGTTGGTGATTGCAGAGGGAGGTACATACTGCTCAGTTACAATTTCCTAGGACATTTTAATTCAGATTCTTCAGGAAAGAGGATGCAAAACACAACTGGATTTTAAAAACGTCTTACAGACGATGTTTGTAAAAAAATCAGTTCAAGTAAAAAAATAAATGTTTTGTTTGAACTTCACAATTTCTCTTACTCATTTCATAGTAACTCCCCCTTAATTTAAGGTATCTGGCTCTCTTTAAAGTGACAAAAGGGCCAGATATAAATGCAATTCTAATCTGAAAAATAGGGATGTCAAGCAATTAAAAAAATAATCGCAATTTATCGCACAATTAATCACACTGAAACAACAGAATACCATTTATTTAAATATTTTTGGATGTTTTCTACATTTTCAAATATTTATTTCAATTACAACACAGAATACGAAGTGTATAGTGCCCTTTATATTTTTACAGTGCAAATATTTGTAATAAAAATGGTATATTTCAATTCACCTAATACAAGTACTATAGTACAATCTCTTCATAATGAAAGTTGAACTTATAAATGTAGAATTATGTACAAAAAAATCTGCATTCAAAAATAAAACAAAGTTCACTCAGTCCTAATCGCTCAAAGTTTGGTTACAATTTGCAGAAGATAATGGTGCCAGCTTCTTATTTACAATGTTACCTGGAAGTGAGAACAGGCATTTGCATGGCACTTTTGTAGGCGGTGTTGCAAGATATTTATGTGCCAGATGCGCTAAAGATTCAGATGTCTCTTCATGCTTCAACCACCATTCCAGAAGACATTTGTCCATGCTGATAACAGGTTCTGCTTGATAATGATCCAAAGCAGAGCAGACCGACATATGTTCATTTTCATCATCATGAGTCAGATGCCACCAGTAGAAGGTTGATTTTCTCTTTTGGTGTTCAGGTTCTGTAGTTTCTGCATCGGAGTGTTGCTCTTTTAAGACTTCTAAAAGCATGCTCTATACCTCATCCCTCTCAGATTTTGGAAGGCACTTCAGATTCTTAAACCTTGGGTCGAGTGCTGTATCTATCCTTAGAAATCTCACACTGGCACCTTCTTTGCATTTTGTCAAATCTGCTGTGAAAGTGTTCTTAAAATGAACATGTGCTGGGTCGTCACCTGAAACTACTATACCATGAACTATATGGCAGAATGTGGGTAAAACAGAACAGGAGACATACAATTCTCCCCACAAGGAGTTCAGTCACAAATTTAATTAACACAATTTTTTTTTAAATGAGCATCATTAGCATGGAAGCATGTCCTCTGGAATGGTGGCCAAAGCATAAAGGGGCATATGAATGTTTAGCATATCTGGCACGTAAACACCTTGCAATGCCAGCTACAAAAGTGCCATGTGAATGAATTCCTGTTCTCACTTTCAGGTGACATTGTAAATAAGAAGCAGTCTGCAGTATATCCTGTAAATGTAAACAAACTTATTTGTCTTAGCAATTGGCTGAACAAAAAGTAGGACTAACTGGACTTGTAGGCTCTAAAATGTTACATTGTTTTGTTTTTGAGTGCAGTTATGTAACAATAAAAAAATCTACATTTGTAAGTTGCGCTTTCATGATAAAGAGATTGCACTACAGTACTTGTATAAGGTGAACTGAAAAATACTATTTATTTTGTTTATCTTTTATAGTGCAAATATTTGTAATAAAAATAATATAAGGTGAGCAGTGTACACTTTGTATTCTGTGTAATTGAAATTGATATATTTGAAAACGTAGAAATACATTCAAAAATATTTAATTCATTTCAATTGGTATTCTGTTGTTTGACAGTGCAATTAATCATGATTTTTTTTTAATAGCAGTTAATTTTTTTGAGTTAATCGCATTAGTTAACTGCTGTCAAGGCTGATTCCCCACTCTTACACTTTGAGTGCAGAAGGTGGGGGCCTGAAAGGATTCTAAAAATTAATACTGGCCACTCCAGGCTTGTATTAAACTTATAGGTTACAGCTTTTTTCTGACCTTGGATGGGTAGATGATGCCATCACACAAGTGCAAAAAAACCCTTTTGAGAGCCTAAGAAGGTGCACTTGGGAATTCCTTCCTGTGGGGTACCTGCCAATCCTTTCACCCTGCTTCGGGGAAGAGCTGAGAAAGAAAACAAAGGAAATCAGCTGTTGCCACCAGCTAATCAAACAACATATGCACAAACCTCTGAGGGACACAAAAATCCAATCCTGTTCTTTTAAAAAAAAAAAAGGTAAAGTTTATTAAAACAAAAAGAAATACATTTGAAATTTAGGCTTTTTGCTAGGTTTTAAAAAAACAATTAGAAGGATTAAGCATCAAGATAGCTTCTTGAGGTCCAGTTTAAGGATTACAAGCAAATCAAAAGCACCTGGAGTTAGCACAGAGGTGTCCACAAGCAATAAAGAAATAAGAGATAAACCTGCTAGAACAGGGCCTCATCCTCCCTGATTGAACTGACCTCGTTATCTCTAGCTTGCTTGCTACCATATATATACTGCCCCTGGAAATTTCCACCACATGCATCTGAAGAAGTGGGTATTCACCCACGAAAGCTCATGCTCCAAAACGTCTGTTAGTCTATAAGGTGCCACAGGATTCTTTGCTGCTTTTACAGACCCAGACTAACACTAACACAGATCCAGACTAACACGGCTACCCCTCTGATGCTTGAAACCTAATTGTGTCTTCCTAGACATTCCCTGACCTACTTCCAGATCTGGGGTTTCAAATGGGCAGTTTCTAGGTATAATCTGATGATTTTCATACCTGTCCCAAAGCTTTTTACAGCATCGCTGCTCTGTACCCCCTCTCTGGAGAACCACAGACAGACAAGGGGAAGTTCTCCCCTGCCCCCCATTTTAAAAAGTTCTAGCCTTCCCATTGGCTCTTTTGGTCAGGTGCCCACTACCTTCCTTTTACCTATGGACTTTTTAACCCTTTACAGGTAAAGCAAGTAGAGAACAGATACTAACAGGGATTTCATAGCTAACTGGTTGGCTGGGCGTCCATAAAAGGGAGTTACACACACACCCTTCATTTATCACAACTGCAATTAATCGACAGACCTACAGAAAAACTATGATAAAAATCTAACCCTAAATATCTGCTCCCCAGTGGATATCTGGAGACTACTCTAACTTTAGTGACAGGGTTTTTTTACTCCTGTTAGTGCTTCAGAATCAACACTGCTAATCAAATTAAACTCTGGCTCATGCATCAGAGATTTTAGCAAAATTCCAGTTTCTGTTCTGCCACTAGATATAACTGAGTGAGGACAACGGAGCTGCACAACTGAGAGCAGAATTTGGCATGCAAAGCTTCAACATTTCTTTACTGTTTGTGAAGCACAAACCAGAAAGAACCCATCTTAGGTGTCAAATGCCAGGCTGAGTTTTTACAGATGACACAGTCTGAAAAAAAAATATTTCTATTTACAAACTGTGGCCAAGCTTTTCCAAAATAGATGCCTATGGTGTTAAATCCTTAGTTTGTCCTGATTTTCAGGAATGGAGTGTACCTAGAAACTCATGTTGAAGTCAATGAGTGCTCACAATTATTAGGCCACTTATTTAGGTGTCTATGGCTCTAGAAACTTAACAATATGCACCCATTTTGAGAGGCGTGGCTTGAGCCAATTTGAGCCACAATTCACTGACACAAAAAGGATGTTATTTTCAAAACCACCTATGTGAATGTAGAGCACAAATCCAATGGGAATTGTGTTCCTAAGTGACATCAATGCTTCTGAAAATTACATGCAAGTGTGGAACTCTACAACACTATTTCTACAGATCAGAACTGTATATAAACTAAACAAGGGCTTAAGCCTACTGCAGCAACGTGTGTCAGCAGCAGGGGCTTGCACCCCCTCAAAGTTCTTTTGCTTTATTAAAGCTATCTCACTTGCTATTCACACCCTCCACCTCGCCGCCTCCTTACCATCATCCAACTGTCACTTTGCTTCCTCTTCCCTTCTTTTAGCTGCTCTGTTCCATCCTCTTTCTTTTAGTTCCTCATACATCCCAACTCACTTGTTTATCTGTGTTATGTCTGCACTACAGTTTTAAGCTCTTCTCAGAAATAATTTCTCTCTTTTTTTAGCGTGTAGACCCTAGCACACATTAGGTGAGACAAATGTTTGTCGCCATCCAATTTTTCCACTTTTGACATTTGAAGGCATTCTCTACTATATCTATCAAAAGGCCATATAGTAAATAAGTTTCCACTGTATGTCAAGAAACTCTTGTCTGATATTACCTTTGGTAGCCCTGGCAGCATCACCATGCAAGAATCCACAAAAATAGGAAGAAAATGTGGTGCTTTTTTGTTCCTGGAGATGACCAAGCTAGCCTAAATCAGGGGTGTTTAATCTGCCTCCTCTTTGACCTGTACAACTAGCTTTCATGAACAATGATCCCCACACTTTGATATTTGTTTAGGTTAGTTCTGCTAATTATTTGATCTTGGCAAAGAAAGCTTAATGGTTAATGATGTGGGTTAAGATGTGATGCAGTGGTTGAAGTCTGCCTTTCTAGCCTTACTCAGTAAGTTTGTGCGGAGAGCGAGGGTTTCCTTGAGCTACAAAAACTTGACCACTCTTCCTCTCTACTGTAAGAACTACAGTAATATATCGTCTCTCTCATTTGCACATGGGATTCTCTCCAGTAACCATGGAGTTCCCTGAATTATTAGCTTTCAGCTATGCCAACATCCCTATTACGAAGATAGTGGACACATGTTCAGCAATCTAATTTATTCCGTTCATGTGGTTTCTCTCCATACATGGGGAGTTCCTTTAAATACACATGCTGTAGCCCCTGACACTTTTCCTCTATTCTTATTTCAAAAGCACTTAACTTCCATTTACCGTTCACTTCAATTTTCCTTTTTCACCCTACTATCACCTTCATTAATTGGTATAATTCCCATCAGTGATGAAGCATCCCACTCAACCGAAACGGCACAGAGCAGAATTTCACTCTTAATTTTAATACTTTTTAAAATTGGTGGTGAAATGCACTGACATCACCTTCTTTGGGTCTATTTCTTACCCCAAAAGAGCCATTTTGCCTCAGAGAGGCACCAAATCCACTACCCCAAGAAGGAAATAAAGGGTTTTTGTAGGGAAGAGATATCTAAGAACTGGCACAAGACTCAGCTCAGTTTCTATCCACCTGGAACAGCACAGAGGGAAACTGGAAGCCATAGCTAGTTAATCCACAGGGGTCATTGGGAGTTAAGCCCACTGTAGACTTGAGGCTCTTGGAACTGGTGCAGGCACACCCCTTATTATTCCAGCTGCTCAGTGGTGTTCTGGGGTATTAAATAACTTGAAGCAAAAAGCACACACTCTTTTCAGCAGCATCCTGTGCTTGTGGTTCTTTGCTGCACCTGGGACTATCAGCCTGAACCAGAAAGTTACAGTGTGCAAGACAAAGAATCAGTTTAGACATTTTTTCCCTGCACAAAAGTCACAGGTATTTTTCTCGCAAGCTATCAGACCCTACCATCTCAGCTTCACATGCTTAGTGTGTATAAACAGAGCAGAGTCACTTTAAGGGCCAAGTTATTTATTTATAGGCATCATTCCCATGGAAGAGACTTCTTACAGAAAGCTAAACCTTACTTTTCAATATAAACAAAGCTAGGATTGGGCTCCATACAGTCTCTTAAGGCAAAGAATTATATAGCCAGCATCCTATTACTAGGAAAGCTCTGATCCCAGCAACTGATAACCTAAATTTAGATCTTTATAGCCACATCAACTATATTCTGGAGTGCAACTACATTGGGAGGCCACAGAAGGTGAGGCAATTTCTCTAATAGCCAGGTCCCTCTCTCTTATAGCTCTGTAGATAGGCCAGTACTTCATATTCTGTTCAGAAGTGAAAAAGGAAACTAGTGGAGTTCAGACATAAACAGGTGTGAGGAGTCTGTGGCTTCTTTTTCATGTACACCAGTAGTCCAATGTAGAAAGTGTACATGTCTGCCTGGCCAGTCAGAGAGGAAAGAAATCCATCTGTGAGAAATCTTTATGGAGGAAAGTTCTGCATGACTTGGACTTCATACTAATTTGACAATCTGATCTGATGTTGTCTATTATTAGTGAGGTGAAACTACTTGTAAGTAAGATGATCTCTGTAAAGCCCAATGCAATTACAAATCTTACAAAACTAAGGTCTTGTCTTACACTACCAGGGTAAGTTGACTTAAGTTATGCTACTCCAGCTGCGTGACGTAGCTTAGGTCAACTTACTGCAGTGTCTTTACTGCGCTGCGTCGACGGGAGACACTCTCTGATCGACTTACTCTACTCTTCTCGAGGAGCTGGAGTACCAGAGACAACTGGCACTAGACCTGCTAAATCGACACCCGCTGCATTGATCTCTCAGTAGTGAAGGCAAGCCCTAAGGAACTACTTCGGATTATCAAGCAAAAACCTACAGACCTGTTTTCGAGCATTCCACACAGATCACAATATTTAGACAGCCAGACAGCCATCAAAGTTCATAACGCCACAAGTAATTATGTCTTCCTCCAGTTGAGCTTTAGCTACCTGTTCTTTATCCCGCCATTTCTCTGTTCCAGGTATTAAAACATCTTTGTGATAAGCAAGGGGGGCACAGCGGGCAAAGTACAGTAACTCCTCACTTAAAGTCATCCTGGTTAACACTGTTTCGTTGTTACGTTGCTGATCAATTAGGGAACATGCTCATTTAAAGTTGTGCAATGCTCCCAAATAACATCATTTGGCAGCCACCTGCTTTGTCCACTGCTTGCAGAAAGAGCAACCCGTTGCAGCTAGCTGGTGGGGGGCTTGGAACCAGGGTGGACTGGCAGCTCCCCTATCAGCTCCCCATTCCCCTAAGTTCCCTGTGTGGCTATCAATTGCCTGCAGTTCAGCTGTCCCTCCCCCCACTGCCATGTGCTACTCCTGCCCTCTGCCTTGAAGCTGCTCTCCAGAGCCTCCTGCTTGCTGTGCGGGGGATGGGGAGGAGGCTAGTGTTAGGGTGTCCCCCTCCCCCCTGCTCCTGCACCCCACCTACCTCATCTTCCATAGAGCAGGGGGGAAACATGACATAGCTCAGGACAGTGGGAGCTTGCTGGCAGGAGCTGCTGTCTCAATTTGCTGATCTATTTAAAAAGGCAATGTACTTAGAGTGGGGTCAGCATACTTAAAGGGGCAATGCACATCTTTCTCTCTCACACACGGTGTGTCTCCATCTGCCACGCTATCTCACATCCCCCATTTGTGCTGCTCTGTAGTGTGTGAGGCTACATTAACAACGTGTTAACCATTGAGGGCTCAGCCAATTTCTAGTTCATCATTTAGCAGTAAAGCATTTCCTGGGAAATATCCCACCTCTGACTTCACCACCTCAACCAAGCTTCACAATCATCATCACTGTGTACCAGTATTAAAACTGTTTAAAACGTGTGTGTGTGTGTGTGTGTGTGTGTGTGTGTGTGTGTGTGTGTGTGTGTGTGTGTGTGTGTGTGTGTGTGTGTGTGAAAAAAATTTCCCTGGAACCTAACCCTCCCTCTCCCCTCCATTTACATTAATTCTTATGGGGAAATTGGATTCGCTTAACATCATTTTGCTTCAAGTCACATTTTTCAGGAACATAACTACAATGTTAAGCGAGGAGTTACTGTAGTCAAGTATCATCTGCACATTAAAAGTACTGGTAGCATGAGTCCATGATATTGCACATCCTGAGAGGTCTCATGGAGATATTTAGAGAGGAAAGAATATTGTGTATTACGGGAAGCCACAAAAAAGAGGGGCCTGTTTGGTTATAAGAAAGTGCCCTTCATGACTCCAAGGGATCCAAGCACCTACCCTACTGTGATCCAGCAAAGACATCCAGCACGGTTTCTCATTTGAGGCCCTAAGATTCATCAGAATTAGCAGGGCCTTTGCTATATCATATTCTGCCCTAAAAAATTATTGTGAAGGATATGCAATGCTGATGGAGGACAAGTGATGCTGGAGCTTAGATGCCACCACTTCTTGATTAACTTGCCAAGAAAAGAAATGCTAAATAGTTTAAGAGGTGCTTAAGAATTTAGTTTCAAGAATTCTAATAACAACTGTGTCTTATTTTCAGCTCTCTCTCTCTCATCTGAAGGGCCCTACCAAATTCACAGTCCATTTCGCATTCATAAGATTTTAAAAATCGTAAATTTCAAGACTTCAGCTATTTAAATCTCAAATTTCACAGTGTTGTAATTGTCGGGGTCCTGACTCAAAAAGGAGTTGTTCGTATGTGTGTGTGGTGGGGAGTTGCAGTACTGCTACCCTTACTTTTGCACTGCCGCTGGCACTGCCTTCAGAGCTGGGCAGCTGGAGAGCAGCAGCTGCTGGCCGGGAAACCAGCTCTGAAGGCAGAGCCGCTGCCAGCAGCAGAGCAGAAGTAAAGATGGCACGGTATGGTATTGCCACTCTTACTTCTGCAATGCTGCCTGCAGGCCTGGGCCCTAAGTCAGGAGCTGCCACTCTACAGCCGCCCTGCTCTGAAGGCAGCAGCACAGAAATAAGAGTTGCATAGTATAGTATTGCCACCCTTACTTCTGTGCTGCTGCTGGCAGGGTGCTGCCTTCAGAGCTTGGTGCCTGGACAACAGCCACTGCTCTCTGGCTGCCCAGCTCTGAAGGCAGTGCACAAGGAAGGGTGGCAATACTGAGACCCCCCCTAAAATAACTTAGTGAACGCCCAGCAACTCCCTTTTGGGTCAGGACCCCCAATTTGAGAAATGTTGGTCTCCTCTGTGAAATCTGTATAGTACAGAATAAAAGCACATAAAAGACCAGATTTTAAGGTCCGTAAAGTGTTTTTCATGGCCATGAATTTGGTAGGGCCCTATTCATCTGTGTTTTAATCATAAAGAGTTTTAGGATATGCCCTTTCCTGTTGTTCAGCAACATGGTTTAAAACAGCTGGCTATGAAGGAAGACTTCTTTAAGAGATGTATACTCCACCTGCCAAAAAAGCTTTTAAATCTCTTTGGAGAAGCCAGTGCAGGTCAAGGCCAGCCTCTTAAGAAGTTGCTGGTACTCTGCATGCACTTTCATTTGATTCTTCTTTTATGATGTTATAAATTGAAAATGCTGTTTAGTTTATCCGAAACAGCTATAAGAATCCCCAGTCTAGTTCAGAAACAAGTTTACATTAACTTATGTTTAAGAATTTGTAAGCATCATTCCAAGCAACTGAAAAAAAAAAAGGAGGGGGGGAAGAATGATTATAATGAAGACTTCAGGTGCACTCTGCATATTCTCCCAGTGAAGTAATTCAATGACTGATGCTTGAGTAAAGCTGGTTTTGAAGACAACTCATGTAGAACTCTGCAACCACATCCAGCATGCAACTGCCATCTTGAAGTAATACTTAAACAATTATTTTATATTCAAGCAGATCATCAAGCATTTCTTGGGAGGCAGCAGGAGACAGAAAGTGCTTTTGTCCTAGAGCTTTAAAAACATCATTATTACCTTTAAAAAAGGTATTATTCCAATGCACTACTGTTTTTGGCTCTTCTATGCAATGTTCATCCAAAGGGGATACAATCACTCTGAATGGTCTGCTATTTCTTCCAATATCACAGCTGTAATTACAGGCAAGTCTTAACTTAGGCGGGGGGTCTGTTCCGCGGTTATCGCATAAAGCAAAAACTGCGTATAGTTGAAATTATATCCCCAAGCCCTTTAAACTCCACCCGCAGCTCTGGCGGCCAGGCCAGGGGAGCATTTAAAGGGCGGCAGGGAGCCCGGTGGAGCCCTTTAAATGCCCCCCCGGCCCCATCGCCGGAGCTGCAGATGGGATTTAAAGGGCTCCGCCGGCCTGGTGGAGCCCTTTAAATGCTGGCCCCAGCCCCGGCCCGCCACTGGAGCTGCGGGCGGGATTTAAAGGGCTCCTCTGGGCTTCCTGCCGTGGTGGGGAGCCCAGAGGAGCCCTTTAAATCCCGCAAGCAGCTTTGGCAGCCAGGCTGGGGCTGGCATTTAAAGGGCCCAGAGCTCCACAGTGACTGGAGCCTCGGGCCCTTTAGGTCACCACAGGGGCTACCAGCCACCTCTGCAGCTGGGAGCCCCCTGGGTGATTTGAAGGCCCTGGGGCTACTACTCACAGCTGGTGCCCCAGGACCTTTAAATCTTGAGGCCACGCCCCCCCACTCCAGCCATACGCATAAAGTTGAAGTCGCGCGTGTTAAATGCACGTAAGTTGCGAGAGACCTGTAGTAGCTTTGAGACAAGTTCTATTCAGTAGCCATGTAGTTCACTTATGCATACAAATAAGATGTTCTAACAATCATTTTCAATGTTACATAGCAATCCCATCTTGATTATGAGGAACTGAACTGTATTAAGTTAAGTATCAGAGGGGTAGCCGTGTTAGTCTGGATCTGTAAAAAGCAACAAAGAATCTGTGGGTATTCATCCACAAAAGCTTAAGCTCCAATACATCTGTAAGTCTTTAAGGTGCCACAGGACTCTTTGTTGTATTAAGTTAGCTACATGTTGACTTCATTTGTATTAAAAACACATCTTTTTGCACTGTTTTGTTTTCTCCCTATTGCATATAAGACTCTTGCAAGAGTCAACATTTAGAACACTTATTTACCTCTCTTCCAAAAGGAGAAATTAACTTGCCCATATTTGTTTATAAACTTAAGAAGCATCTTATGTTAGCATTTCTTTTTAGAATAGAAGCAACATTAAATGCCACACAGTTCTGGGAATTGTGACACTCCATCAACTGCTACTGCAAAACATTCAGATGGAAAACAAAATACTGAGCCAAGCCCTGAGTCATGAGTATAGGCACATGACAACAAACTGATGGCCAGCAGTAGGAGCACAGAGCAGAAGTTAGCTTTCCTGATTCTGGACATTGGCATACTGGAAATGCTGGTCCCTAGGCCTTCCATGCAGGGACATCGCCAAAGTGTCTGGGGCATGGTCTGCAAGTTGACAAATGTTCCCTCAGTAATGGCTGCTATGCCAACACCTCATTCTGCCCTCGACTATTCTGTCTCTTTGTTGAAATATAATGGTAGTATGGCAAGCTTGCTAGTAGCCTATGTACAGCTTCATGTTAAACGCCGCTTACAATAGCACACATATCCACTTGTGGAGGAAGAGAGGGTAGCTACACCACCTTTCATGCTCTTGACAGAAAGCAGTCCATCGTTTTTGTCACGGTTCAGTGCCAGTTGCACCATAGACCTTTCTCTTGTCTCTGCAACCCTCCCCCACGTATTAGGCCTCTTGTCTTCACCTGTCCTGGGACAGAGCCTTATGTTTCTCCCACTCTTAGGGAGTGTCTCTACGCTGCCCTGCTGTTGGACTAATGGGGAGGGGGACTAAATATCAGTATGTACCAAAGTAACTCCCCTATGTGGATGCTGCAGTCACAAACTAAAACATTCCTAGTTCACATTAAAAAAGTCCTATTTGAAGAGGATTACAGTAATGCAAACTGGGAACCTGGTAGTTTGCACCCACAGCATCCACGTGGGGGAGTTACTGCGCAGCACTTCAGTAGGCACTGTTATTCACACCCGCATGAGTGCAAACTGTGATTACTCAGCAGGTCTCATGAGGTTTGACACCTTTTGGTGTTGTGACCACTAGTGAAAATAGCTTTCTCAAAACAAAATAGTTTAATCCCAGAGGTAGAAACACTACATCACAAAAGAAAAAGGTTTTAACAAAACCATCTTACCAAAGGTTTAGGTGGGCCTAGTTTCCCAGGCTCCAGAGGTGGGGGTTTCAGTCCTTGCCTCTCTTCCACACACACCCTGAGCCCCACTTCAGGGTTGTGCTTTTAATTCCTCCTAAAGTTCTTTGTTACAGTTTCTGCCTGGATCCATCTCATCACCCCTGTACCAAGCCAGGATGTTGAAATCAGCATGTTCAGAGTAAACTTCAGAAAGCAAATGACACCTCCATGGTCCATTCAGTGAACGGTGCTGTCTTGAGACTACTGACTACTTTCCTGCCTGCCTGCCTGGAATTAACCCTTGTAATCAATACAACAAATGAGACAACAAACAGATGAATCTATTCATAAAACATTTCAAGGATCTCCCACATCCCTCACAGTTTTGTTCAATTTCCTGTAAAAAGTTTTTTTTTAAAAACTAGGGAGACTCCAGAGGGTTTTTATGTCAAATTATAGCATTTTAATCAAAATTCAGGTCTAAAAATCATATTTTACTCAAAAAAAAATTCCACTCACTAAGGTTCCATGTCACATGCACAGAACTCTGAATTTATATTTTACATAACATTTAATCATTACCAGTTATCCCAATACAATTACCTCATTGGTTTGGGAGAAGAGATTTAGGCAATTTCAGTTTAGTGATCTATCTAGATTACCTGCAAGTTAACTTCCTCATTTAAATGCAAGGCTTGTGTGTTTTGTTTCATTTTTTTAAAAATGTTATGTGACCTCGGATGGATCAGAGAACTACACTATGGGATATGCACTTTCACTTATCAGAAGAAATGCTTTAATGCCTTCAAGCAGTTTTACAATTGGTAGAAAATGAAAAAGCAAAGACATTTATTTCATTAAAAAGTTTATTGGTTGAACGCAGCACTGACAGACAGTCTCTGCTATTAAAAACAGAATTTTATTAAATTAATGTTTATCCCTAAGGGGGATTTTGTTTTAAAAAAAAATGATTTGCCAAGATTAATCATGACTAGAAAATTTGCAAGGAACAACAGAAATGTTAACATTGAAAGTAAATGCAAATAAATGTTCATTTCTCCAGGGGAGCTTTGAGGTTTGCCGACACGAGGTGCAGTGGATAATTGCATTGTGGTTTAGCAGTTACAACACGTACTTTGATTGTCTGGCTGGAGATGTCAGCTGCTCACACAGCTGTGAATCAGACAAGGTCAGAGATGATGAGAGCTGGCAGTGTTTCAGCATCATAATAATCAATTTGTATCATCAGCAGAATGATTGGTACTCCATGCTGTCATGCAGCTCTCTCACTGAAGTTCATTAAGGCTCCCAAGAAGAATAATTATGCTGCTGCTTCTTCACCCTGCCCCACTTCATTGGATTACCTGACAATCCTGGGGCTTCTCTACTCAGTTAGCAGCTTTGTCCCACCTGAGCACCTCTCAGCCTTGAGCTACTTTCCTAGAATGAAAATTCATTGTTTCATAGAAAATACAATCAGAATATTTTATGGCCTCTTTGTTATTCTAGACCTGAAATCCTACCAGTCATTACAAGTATTTGTTTTATTTCATGAACTAACTTATTGAACAGATAAACAGTCTGCAATAGCACCATCTATACATTTATCTAAAAAGAGCTGTGCCATTTTACAATACATAATGGCAGTGGTTGCCAGACGAAGGACTGTGGTGGTGGTGGTGGAGCATCCGCCAAAATGCCGCCGAAATTCGGCGGCATTTCAGCAGCGACGCCTCTCGATGACGTCACGTGTCAGCGGCAAGTGGCATCATCAAGAGGCGTTGCCACCGAAATGCTGCAGAAATTAGGCGGCATTTCGGCGGCTGCTCCACCGCCGGCCAGGATGCGGGCACATTTAGATGCCCCCATGGGCGCCATGGTGCCCACGGCCACTGCATGGGGACCCCTGCATTATGGTATAATGGACAGCTTACAAACTGCTATTAAAAAGCATAAAACATTTCAAGGATCTCCCACATCACTCACAGTTTTCTTCAATGTCCTATAAAATGACCTTTTTTTAAATTAGAGAGAATCCAGAGGGTTTCTCTCTCTCTCTCTCTCTCCTGTTCATTCAATAAATTAAATTATTTGCTAACATTCTGATAAATTGCAGGAAAAAGAATCTGTAGAAATGTCAGAATTTAAGTTTTCTATACTGTACTTTTCTGATCACATCTGTACATTTGACAGTAAGCATTAAAATCCTTTAATAATAACAGTCTAAAGGATGTGAAAACCAGAAGTGTGCTCATACAGTGTACTCAGTACATTTGATGAAAGGGCTTGAAAAATCTGCTCAGAGAATAGGAGAAGCCTTCTCTGGCAAGTGTGGGGGCATAAGTCATCAGTGTTAAAAATCTTAAAAATGAAACTTTTTAAATTATTTAAAGTTATTACTTAGCCTTTCTAGATGCAAAGGGTCTTCCTAACAAAAAAAAATGTAAACTGATGATACAATGCTGCCTTCCTACAGCGGCAGTGCCTCTACCGGTATACAGGTTTACCAGTCAATTGAGTGAAATTAACAGGACATTGGTCAGTTTCACTAGCTGCTATTTAGATCCTTATGGGAAGCAATGAGACTGTTAAGAATAATATCAATTTCTTGTTGCTGTTTGAGCTTTGAGTGAAGCAGAAGACTGGAGTGATTTATGGAGGAATAAAGCAACTACAAAAAGATGGGGGGGGGGAAATGAATTGAGAATAAGAGCATCATCTGTCTTGTAATATCCAGGCAACACTGGAAGAGGGAGAAAAGAAAAAGCTTCTTCTCTTACCCAACAGCTAGAAGCAGAACACTCCAGCTCTGCACTGGACTATTTTTTTAATCCCCGTCCCATCCCACTCCACAATACCCGCTTCTGCATTGTTTCTTGCATTTTTATTCTGTTCCCACCCACAAAAATCTTAGATCCCACAAATCCTGCAAGAGAGAGAGCTTCACCATGCCACTAAAAATAAATAGGGTCTGTTATCACATAAACGGACTTCAGACAATTTTTACAACTAAAAGAATAAAATAAATCTTGCTTAAACCTTGTTATAATACACATCAAATTTCTTTCTATCCCATGCTTAAATTTAACTATTTAAATCTTTCTTTAAAAACAAATGGCTGAAATTCTATTTATGACAAACTGAGGGTACGTCTACACTACGGGATTATTCCGATTTCACAGAAACCGGTTTTTTAAAACAGATTGTATAAAGTTGAATGCACGCGGCCACACTAAGCACATTAATTCAGCGGTGTGCGTCCATGAACCGAGGCTAGCGTCGATTTCTGGAGCATTGCACTGTGGGTAGCTATCTCGTAGCTATCCCATAGTTCCCGCAGTCTCCCCAGCCCCTTGGAATTCTGGGTTGAGATCCCAGTGCCTGATGGGGCAAAAAACATTGTCGTGGGTGGTTCTGGGTACAGCCTCACCTCTCCCTCCATGAAAGAAGCAGATGACAGCTTCATGCCTTTTTTCCGGGCTGAACTGTGCAAACGTCATAACACAGCAAGCATGGACCCTGCTCAGATCAAGACCGCAATCATGGACGTTGTAAACACTTCGCGCATTCTCGTGCAGTTTATGCTGAACCAGGACCTGCAAAGCCAGACGAGGAGGCAGCAGCTACGGCAGCGCGGCGACGAGAGTGATGAGGACATGGACACAGAATTCTCTCAGACCGCGGGTCCCTGCGCTTTGGAGATTCTGCTGGTAATGGGGCAGGTTCTAGCCACTGAACGCCGATTTTGGGCCTGGGAAACAAGCACAGACTGGTGGGACCGCATAGTTTTGCGGGTTTGAGATGATCCGCAGTGGCTGCGAAACTTTTGCATGCGTAAGGGCACTTTCATGGAACTTTGTGCCTTGCTTTCCCCTGCCCTGAAACACCAGAATACCAAGATGAGAGCGGCCCTCACAGTTGAGAAGCGAGTGGCGAAAGCCCTCTGGAAGCCTGCAACGCCAGATAGCTACCAGTCAGTCGGGAATCAGTTTGGAGTGGGAAAATCTACTGTGGGGGCTGCTGTGATGCAAGTAGCCAAAGCAATCATTAAGCTGCTGCTACGAAAGGGAAACATGCAGGTCATAGTGGATGGCTTTGCTGCAATGGGATTCCCTAACTGTGGGGGGGCGATAAATGGAACCCACATCCCTATCTTGGCACCGGAGCACCAGGGCACCCAGTATGTAAACCGCAAGGGGTACTTTTCAATGGTGCTGCAAGCACTGGTGGATCACAAGGGACGTTTCACCAACATCCACGTGGGATGGCCAGGAAGGGTTCATGACGCTCGCATCTTCAGGAACACGACTCTGTTTAAATGGCTGCAGCAAGGGAATTACTTCCCAGACCAGAAAATAAAAGTTGGGGATGTTGAAATGCCTGTAGTTATCCTGGGGGACCCAGCCTACCCCTTGATGCCATGGCTCATGAAGCCACACACAGGCACCTGGACAGTAGTCAGAAGGTGTTCAACTACAGGCTGAGCAAGTGCAGAATGTGCATTTGGCCGTTTAAAGGTGCGCTGGCACAGATTACTGACTCGCTCAGACCTCAGCCAAACCAATGTCCCCATTGTTATTGCTACTTGCTGTGTGCTCCACAATCCCTGCAAGAGTAAGGGGGAGACTTTTATAGCAGGGTGGGAGGCTGAGGCAAATCACCTGACCACTGATTACGCGCAGCCAGACACCAGGGCGATTAGAAGACCACATCAGAGAAGCTTTGAAAACGAGTTACATCACGGGCCAGGGTACGCTGTGACTGCTGTGTGTTTCCCCTTGATGAACCCCGTCCTCCCTGATTGACTCATTCCCTGTAAGCAATCCACCCTCCCCCTTCGATTATAGCTTGCTTAAGGAAATAAAATCACTATCGTTAAAAATCATGTATTCTTTATTAATTCATTATAAAAAAGAGGGAGAGAACTGACAAGGTAGCCCAGGTGTGGTTTGGGAGGAGGATAGGAGGGAAGGAAAAGGCCACTAAAAAAATTTCAAAGTAATGACAGCCTTTTGGTTGGGCTGTCCACGGGGGTGGAGTGGGCGGGTGCACGAAGCCTTCCCCCACGCGTTCTTACACATCTGGGTGAGGAAGATATGGAACATGATGAGGGGTGAGGGTGGTTACACAGGGGCTGCAGCGGCACTCTGTGACCCTGCTGCTGTTCCTGAAACTCCACCAGACGTCGGAGGATGTCAGTTTGATCACGCAGCAGCCCCAGCGTTGCATCCCGCCACCGCTGATCTTCCTGCCGCCACCTCTGATCTTCCTGCCGCCACCTCTCCTCATGTTGGTCCCTCCTCTCCTCACGTTTACTGGCATCTTTCCTGTAATTTGATACCACGTCCTTCCACTCATTCAGATGATCTCTTTCATTGCGGATCACTTTCATGATTTCTGAGAACATTTCGTCTGGTGTCTTTTTTTTCCACCGCCTTATCTGACATAGCCTTCGGGATGGAGTAGGGAGGCTTGAAAAATTTGCAGCTGCAGGAGGGAGGGAAAAAAGGAAGAGAAGTATTTAAAAAGGTACATTTTACAGAACAATGCTTATACTCTTTCACGGTGAACAACACTATTCACCTTACATAGCACATGTGATTTCACTACAAGGTCGCATTTTGCATCTTAATATTGAGTGCCTGCGGCTCTGGTGTTAGAGATCTCACAGACGCAGGTCCAGGCAGCAGAATTCAGCTTGCACGTGGCCATGGTAAGCCATTGTCTTTCGGCTTCTGCAGCCTTCATATACACAGTGCCCTCCTTTCCCAAATACCAAGCAAATCCCATTCAGTGCTGCTTCTTTCCTGTTAACATGCAGCAGCAGAAACCAGCCCCCCATCCAATTCTCTGGGATGATCGCTTTACCGCTCCCACTACCGCGTGGCTGGTAGCAGGGAAGATCACTGCTAACCACCCCTTTTCCCCCCACCATGTGGCTGGTAGCAGGGAAGATCCCTGCTAGCCAAACGCGAAAAAGCTCAGCGCCATTCCCCCCCCACTGCCCTCCCCCTGCTTAGCTACCTGCAAGGAAGGATTTCTTTTAACCAACAGGCCAACAGCCCAGTAGGAATGGCCATCTCTGTCCCCTTAATTAAATTCCTGAATTTCAACCAGGTTACCATGAACAATATCACTCTCCTGAGGATAACACAGTGAGATAAAGAACGGATGTTGCTTGAATGCCAGCAATCACCGGGACCATACACAGCTAGGCTTTGTCATGCAATGATATCAGATTACTTGCTACATGCATGGCGTGGTCAAGTGTCCTACCATGGAGGACGGAATAAGGCTGCCCTGCCCAGAAACCTTCTGCAAAGGCTTTTGGAGTACCTCCAGGAGAGCTTCATGGAGATGTCCCTGGAGGATTTCCGCTCCATCCCCAGACATGTTAACAGACTTTTCCAATAACTGTACTGGCCGCAAATGCATCCCAAGTCCGTAGGGCAAATTAATCATTAAAAAACACTTGCTTTTAAACCATGTTTTATATTTACAAAGGTACACTCACCAGAGGTCGCTTCCATGGCTTCATTTTCTGGGCTAGTGGCTTGGGAGGGCTGGGAGGGTAATTCCGTCTGGGTGAGAAAAAGCTCCTAGCTGTTGGGGAGAACGGAGTGCTGTGTGCTCTCTGCAAGCTCGTCCTCCTCTTCCTCCTCCTCATCTTCCCCATCCACAGAATCCTCATGCATGGCTGAGATTACCACCCCCACCTCAGAATCCACGGACAGGGGTGGGGTGTTGGTGGCGGACCCCCCCATAGAATTGCATGCAGCTCAGTGTAGAAGTGGCATGTTTTCGGCCCTGCCCCAGACCTTCTGTTTGCTTCTTTGATTTTCTGGTAGGCTTGTCTGAGCTCCTTAACTTTCATACGGGACTGCACTGAGTCCCTGGTGTGTCCTTTCTCCATCATGGCTTTGGAAATTTTTTCAAATGTTTTTTCATTTCGTCTTTTGGAAGGGAGTTCTGTTAGCACAGAATCCTCTCCCCATACAGCGATCAGATCCAGTACCTCCCGTGCGGTCCATGCTGGAGCTCTTTTTCGATTCTCAGAAGACTGCATTGTTTCCTGTGCTGATGAGCTCTGCATGGTCACCTGTGCTGGTGAGCTCTTCACGCTGGCCAAACAGGAAATGAAATTCAAAAGTTCGAGGGACTTTTCCTGTCTATCTGGCCAGTGCATCCAAGTTCAGATTGCTTTCCAGAGCGGTCACAGTGGTGCACTGTGGGATACCGCCCGGAGGCCAATACTGTCGATTTGCAACCACACTAACCCTAATCCGACATGGCAATACCGATTTCAGCGCTACTCTTCTCGTCGGGGAGGAGTACAGAAACCGGTTTAAAGAGCCCTTTATATCGATATAAAGGGCGTCGTTGTGTGGATGGGTGCAGGGTTAAATCGATTTAACGCTGCTAAATTCGATTTAAACACGTAGTGTAGACCAGGCCTGAGAAGAGATTTAGTGTTTTTCTGCAAATTACCAGAGTCTGGGTTTTTTTTGCCCATCCAATCCCACCCACAACAAAGTACATTTTACCTGCTCCAGCTGTTATCCCAGTCCCACTGCAGGGCTCTACAGAACACCACTTCTACAAGCCACAGGCTAGTTTGAAAAGTCAAGCCTCCCGAGTCCCGAAAATTTCAGTTATTCATTTTGACTAAATAAGAAAGTGTCAAAATCTCTCAAGCCAATACTACAGTGTCATAAAGGAGTACTGAAGAGATGTGAACCAAGAAAAAGCTAGAGTGCCTTGTGGGGTCACCAAAACCTTAAGTCACATAAGTATATACATCTAGCTTCTTAAATTATATTTTATCTACTATACTTGAAGGAAGCCAGTTTATTAATCATTTCTGTTCCTCTAGTCTACTACTTTACTGAACTATAATTGCATTTGTCAAAAGAGAAATAGAAAAAAAGAGTTCTACTGTATACAGACTAAAAGTTTAAAATGTTCTGAACTGCTGCATTAACTCCAACATCATTATCTGGACTGGGAAAATGAGTAGTAGGGTTAACCATAACCAGCTAACATAATATTTCTACCACTAGGTGCCAAGTGTTTTAAAACATATTACCATAATTTATGTTAACGAACATATTAGAACACCATTCGTTTCCCAGTGTATACAAGCCCTTGGCAGAGATTTAACTAAAAGCGTGTGTTTAAATTGATTTAGTTAAACCAATGCAAGTCCCCATATGGACACACTTATCTGTTTAAAATCATTTATCCCAGTTTGGCTTGCACCGTAAATTTACCAGCGCAAACTAAACAGATAAGCCAGGTTTAAAAATGAAATTAAAGGTCTACATATGGTTTTGACCAGTTTAACTAAATTGTCTTAAATATCAGACCTTTAGCTTAACTGCAGCAAGCTTGTGTATACAGCAGGTATTAATCAGAATGATATAAGAGTTATTTTGCAATGTAGGAAGTGTAGGTCTCTGACATCACACCTGTGAGCTAAGACTGTTTTACTATCCAACAATAGATTTCGGAGGAGTAGCCATGCTAATCTTTATCAGTAAAAACAACAAGGAGTCCTTGTGGCACCTTAGAGACTAACATATTTATTTGGGTATAAGCTTTCATGGGCTATAACCCACTTCATCAGATGTATGGAGTGAAAAATACAGTAAGCAGGTATAAATAACGAGAAATTGCAGAACTGGAATTAATTTTTGAACTTGACACCATCAAATTAGGCCTGAATAAAGGCTGGGAGTGGCTGGGTCACTACAAAAAATTATTTTCCCACTGTTGATACTCACACCTTCTTGTCAACCGTTGAGAATGGGCCACATCCACCCTAACTGAATTGGCCTTGTTAGCACTGACCACCCCCCACACACATTTGGTAAGGCAACTCCCATCTTTTCATGTGCTGTATATTCATACCTGCTTACTGTATTTTCCACTTCATGAATCAGATGAAGTGGGTTATAGCCCACAAAAGCTTATGCCCAAATAAATATGTTAGTCTCTAAGTTGCCACAAGGACTCCTTATTGTTTTTAATCCAACAATAGAAATTTTGCTATATTTCGTTTTATTTTGGGGGGGTTTCTTTGGGCAAATAGAGGTCTGAGACTCATGTATCAGCATAACCCCGTCCTTGTAAATATTTATTCAAAACATTAAGTGCTTTGCAAAGGATCCCAGATTGAAGAATGAAGTAAGTTACTATAAAAGGAAAACCATTAGCAACCATATCGATTCCTTATGCTTATATGAACTCTGATTGACTTGGAAAATGTACATTAAAAATGATAGTGTTATCTGGCAAATAAAAAAATTAAAGCTCATTTCCTTTACTTCCTTCAGACATAATTTAAGTTAAAATTCTTCTAAAATGCAAGAGTAAAGTCTGCAAATAGGAACCTTTAATGTCAATTAATCAAATCAGCCCAAGATGAGGTGTTGTTTTTTTTTTAATGTTAGTGACGAAACTTCATCTTCAGTGTTACAGGAAATAGACAATTACCTCTGTGTCAGGTAAAATGTTTTGATAAGCTCTGTGTTCAATAGATACCAGTAAAGGCAAAACAACTGATCAACCTGTTTTCTTCCTTATAATAAACTGCACCAAAAGCTCTAATTATCAGGTTAAAAACTAATACTTGAGGGGAGGGGAGGGGGGTGTTTCCGTCAAAAAGGCAAAAGCAACCACTATTTTCCTTCCAGCAGTCAGCCATCATCTCTAGTTGGTTTAGTAAGCATAGAATTTTTACAATATTTGCAAAAGGCTGGAAGGGCAGGGTGACCTACAAACAGTACATTCCTGACGACATTAGTAAGGACTCTACACTGTTATCTGATGGCCACTGCTCTCCCACCGCCCACTTTATATATTGCTGCACCAACTAAATTAATTAATTATCAGCATCTCCTACTGATTACTTAAGACATTAATTTCTAGATCTTCTAGAACAAAAGGTCTGCAAGTATTCTAAATAAACCATTAACTGTTTATTTGGTGAATGTCTTCCGCCTTCTCCCTTTTGCAAGACCCCCAAAAAGTTGAAAAGAACATTCAACATTCTTAGCATTTAAACAGGCCAATATGACATGAATTACAAAATGCTCCTTTTACCCTTGTTATTGGGAGCATCCAGTATGTAACTACTTACTGAATTTTTTTAAGTTTTCCTTACCATATTGTTAAGAAAGGCAATACAGCTATAAATTTAAGATTATCAATGTTAAAGTCTGACTAAACATCCCTTCCTCTTTCAGCTGGTCTGTTTTTATGCTTCTGGTTTGCTATTATACAATTCAACTAAATTTCTATTCCTCATACTCTTCCAGCCTATATAGGACCTAAGTTTCTTTTTAAAAATGCTTAAACAGCCTTTCAGGCCTTCTTTATATCCTGAAGAAACTAAAAAAGGCACCAACCAGTTTTTTACCCCCATTTGCAGATCACCTTTAAGAGAACTGTCCAAAGTCACACCATAAAGTGTCAGACAAACTGATTCCACATCTTCTTCTGCCCAGTTATCTACCCTAACCATTTAAACAAACACACTGTAAGAATAATTCATATTGCTCTTCAAGAAAGTCAAATCATTTTTACCCAAAGAAAGTTTGCACTACACACGATATTATAATGTATCAAATTTCATTACCCAAAGTAATTTTCCTTTTAACTTTTATAACTGCAGTAGCTAACCAGACCCTTAACTAGAACATATGCCACTAGTATTTATTCTTGACTGTCTACTTATTGTCTAGGCAGCCATCAAAATTTGCAGTGGGTGGCTACTGACCATTCAGACTAAAGATTGCATCTCTTGTCTTGTAATTCCCACACTAACAACAGAATTACTTATGCAAAACTAATATTAAAACACTTACAATGTTCACAAATTAACAACAATTAATATTACTTGGCTGATGCTTCTCTGTCCTTCACTTGATGTGGCAACAGATAATGGTAAGGGAGAATTAATTCAGCATTTTATATTTTCAGTGCTCTTTGTTAAGAAAAGCAAAATCTGCCTCATATATTGTTCCACATATAACTCAGGGACTGCCATTCACTTGTCCTTTGCTTCCACGATGAGAGGTTTTATAGAAGCTACTTAGCCAAAAAAAAAAAAAAAAAGGGGAAATTAAAGTCATTATGAAAACTTTATTACATGTTTAGGCACAGTATTCCAAGGAGCCATTAACCTTGTTTTACACTCCCCAGATATCCAGAAAAAAAATTTAAAGGTAAGACTCAAAAATGAGATAAATATTTTGCACGCAGTAAAAACAAGCATTGTGCTACTCTGTTCAAATCAACAAGGCATATGTAGATAAAATTAACTGTTATGCAAACACACTGTTTAATGTAATGCACACAGGCCAGGCACTTCATGCTCTGACAACTCATTTTCTTTTATGAGACACCACAAAAACAGAAAACCATTTATGTATGAAGCACTTAGACACTTGCTTTTTAAGAAAAGTAGAGAATCTGTATTTTAAGACATTAGCTTGAGTGAAGTTTGGAGAGATCTATTAAAGCCCTCAAAATTAGAGCTTTTTATTTTTAACACCACCCTACACTGTCAATCACGTAGAACAAATTCTCAGAGGCACCAGCTGCAGGTGGATATTAGTATAGAAGATAAACAAGGTTTGCGGAGATATAAAGTTATTCGTTGAATATATCACATGCATATAGTGTTAGAATCTGAGGTTAGACCTATGTCTATTAAGAGTGAAAGTTCTTCTATTAATATTTTTGTTATTTAACAGCACTTTCTAATCTTACATTATTTAAGATCTTCAGCTTTAGAAACAAGTGCCTAGATTTCCTCTAGCACCTCCTCTCCCCACAGAGGAGGGGGCAGAACATATATATGATGCAGTTGAATGAGACACACAATCGCTATTGTGTACTATGCCAAGGGCTAAATGCTTATATTATGTATTTGTCTACATTGGGCTTTTTAAATCAAATTCAATGTTGTTCCAGACACAGTTTGACTGGTGTATACAAGGAAAATTGTTTAGCATTTTCAAAAAACAATTTAAAACTTAGATTTCTACTCCACATTCTGTTTTCAGACATGGCTCAGAGGGCAGAGCAGTTCAGAGGTGATCTTTATCAGGTTTGTGGAAGGCAGGGAAGGTATGAATTTGTGCTTTATACAAATTAACTGCTGCTTGTTAGAGGATGGCTAAGAAACTAGCACTGCCATGCACCCCTCCTTCCAATCCAGGAGGAAAAATATGGTATCGATCATAACCAAGTATAAAAACCTGACAAAAGCCTTTAATAAGCAAAATGTTAATAGGTTATTACTGAGGTGACAAAATCCTAACCAAGGCAAGACAATAGTAATGCAGACCTCAATCAGATTGTCTGAAGCGAGATAAAGACAATTTTCTCCCATTTGTCCAATGCATGGGGTTTAGAAACAGCACATTTAGGTTTAGAAGGGCAGCAGCTGCTGTCCTTGTGTGTTCCCTCAGTGCCTGATCTCTGTCAGAACTTTTCCAGGAAGATACCTTGGCTGCTTGATATGTGAGAGCAGCTGAAGGAAATCCAAAGCAGTCATGCCACAGCACAGTAACACACAAACAAACAAGCTCTTCAGCTGGTGAGAAGAAATTTTAATATGCATCTCTTCTCCAACTCCTCCAAAAATCTCCTACCCTAATCATACACAAACCTGATACTGTACACATAACAGTGCTGAACCTAGGATATCATAAACGGACCTTCCTTCTAAATTTCCTTTCCACTCTGAAAAATAAGCCACAGTTACAAGAACTTGCTCTTTGTGTGCAACGCAAACAGCTGAAGGGTAGCTTTGTATTCCTAATAGGGGGGAAAAAGCTAAAGAAGGTTTTCACAGCTACTGTTTGAGGTAAAGATGCATCTCATCAAGTAATAATATAAGCCACAGAAAACAATGTGAAAAAAAAAGGAAAAACTTCCTTGGCTGGGAAATCAAAAGTTTAGCACAAGCAAGCAGAAACATTTAGTGGCAACAGGAATTTCCCTGGCTTTTCCCTCAAAAGGAGAAACAAATCATTAACAGGAGAGATGCACGAGATGAATAGAAACTCTGTGGGCTTCTCTTGCCTTGACCAAGAGGCTGGGGTACCGAGGGAGAGAAAGCTTCTTCCCATGTATGAAAATTTTGGGTTGTCCATATTAATTCTTAAGAAAAAAAAAAGTTTAATCTGTGTAGTCTCCCCCTGGACCAGGGGTCAGCAACCTTTCAGAAGCAGTGTGCCGAGTCTTCATTTATTCAGTCTAATTTAAGGTTTTGCGTGCCAGTAATACATTTTAATGTTTTTAGAAGGTCTCTTTCTATAAGTCTATAATATATAACTAAATTATTGTTGTATGTAAAGTAAATAAGCTTTTTAAAATGTTTAAGAAGCTTCATTTAAAATTAAATTAAAATCCAGAGCCCCCCAGACTGGTGGCCAGGACCCGGGCAGTGTGAGTGCCACTGAAAATCAGCTCGCATGCCGTCTTCAGCACATGTGCCATAGGTTGCCTACCCCTGCCCTAGACTAGCCCCTGTTGCTGTTGCTGAGCCCAGTCCCTCGCAGCCTAGACCACACCATTCCCTAACAAAAGATTATCCAGGCAGTCTGTATTAATTGTTCTGCAAGGCAGAATCCACCTCCTGGAGCTTTTACTGACCAAACAATTCTCTGTTGTAAAGCATGTCAATGCACGGATTCTCCCCGCTTCCTCCAAGAGCTCTGATACTGGAGGACAAGGGAGACCCAAGACTTAGTCCTCTCCCGAGCCTAAGAACTCTCTGTTGAGATTAAAAAATAAATTAAATAAAAAAAGAGATGTGAACACCTGGCCCAAAAGAACCCTCAAAAATGGGGACTCATCCATTCATTCCCCCTTGTAAGCATTCATCACCCCACAAACTTGCCTCTCCTCCGTGCCCATCAAATATTCCGAAGATAGAGGGATGGGTCCTGTTGATTAGGTCTGTGACCACTTCGAACCTGTCCTCCATGTGGTCCCTCCGCCCTTGGATGGAGTAGACAGCCACATTGTGGCTCTTGAACTCCCAGGTCTTGGAGAACTCCGCATCCAGCACATCCAGCCCGCCGAACCTGTCATTCTGCATGATCTCGGCCACTTTGCCCTTCACCATCTTCACAGCATCCCTGCTGGACTTGACAATGGTTTTCACCTCATCTGTGTGGAAGAAGTAACTCCAGAGGGCCAGGCTGATACACAACAGGAACAGGGTCTCTGGTCTTAGCAAGAAGTAACGCATGATCCGGCCCAGCAGAGACAGCAAAGTCATTGTATCCTCTATCATTTATTATAGAGACAGTGTATCTCCCACACCATGCACCACGCACCCCGATGGCTGGGATGGGTCTAAGACAAGGCAGCAAATCAATGCATGCTGTGCTAATGCAAGCCCAGCGAGGGCAGGGCTAGCCGCAGCCTCTTGCTCCTGCTGCTGCTTCAAGTGGGGCTCACTCACTCAGACGGCTGGGATGGGTTTGAGGCAAGGTAGAGATCAGCGCATGTTGGTGCTACAAAATAACCCAACCAGGGCAGGGTGGGTTAGCCGCCACCTCCTCTTGCTGCTGCTTCAGCCAGCTCCCATGGGGATAGCTCTGATGTGAGACAGCAAAGACCAGTGCACGCTCTATGAGTGCAACAAACTCAGGGCAGGGTTATTCTGATGCTACAGCGGGATGTACACGGCCCGATGACACCATGCTCTGCTATTGAGAGGCAAGGTCAGGTCCCTCCGGCGGCCGCTGCTTCGGGGGTCTCACACAGGGATGGCTGCTGCCAGCTTAGATGCAGGGCAGCAAACCGACTGGTGTTTTGTTCTACTAACGCAAACCCAAAGGGAAACCTACCCCGCTCCAGCGTCAGTGGGGGCCACCCTGCCCGGTGGCTAGGACAGCGCACAATGCAAACCCGACAGCAGCGGGGCTCCGGCTCCGTTACTACGGCAAAGCCGGGGGCCGGGTCCCACTCGCGCAGCCCCCCGGCTGCTGCCCGCCTGGAGCTCACGCGGGCACCGGCTGCCTCAGGCCTGGGCGGCTCGGGCGCACACCCCGTTCTCCCGCCTCACCCCTGCCCGGCCCCGGCGCCAGCGGTCCGGCTGCAGCACCGATGGCACCAGCAGGGCCGCGCGCAGGTACCAACCTGCCTCACGCCCGTCCCTCCCCCGGTCGAGGCGGAGCTCAGCCGCCTCCTCCCCTCCAGAAGAGGGAACCAGCCGCCTACAAGCCCCAGCAGCCTGTGCGCTTCCGCCGCGCTTCTGATTGGCAGGAACCAGCACAAAGGCTGCTGGGGCCTGTAGTCGGGGGAGGGGGCTAGACGAGAGCTGAAGACTTTTGGCCCTGGCCTAGTATTGGGCTGGACCTTGGACAAGGACTGAAAACGCCTGGCCTGGCCTAGACAGGGTCTGTGTGCTGAGGGGTGGGTGACTTGGCCTACCATGGGCTGGGCACAAAACAGGAACTGGATTGGAGGGGAATGAAGGTTTCCACATCTGTTCCCAGTCCAGTGGGAAAGAAATCGAGACCTTGCACATTTTCTTCTGGAAAGAGGGAGGGAGAGAGAGAGAGAGAGTCCAGCCCAGGGCAGCCAGGGCTTCTGGCATTCAGCTCACCTGGGATGGGGGTCAGATCTCTCACTGCCCGCTTCAGAGCTGGGACTTCGGCCTCCATCTTCCCTATGTAGAAATGTTGACTGCAGAACTGTTGACTTTGGGGTGGTCTGGTCTCTTTCTGATCAGAAATTCCATGCTAGGCCTGAGAAATCTATGCAGAGGAAATTTCATCAAAACTGTGAGGTTGAGGTTTTCAGATGAAAAAATTGGGGGTTGAAAAATTCCCAGCCAGCTCTTGTTCCTTCCAGCCTCCCATCTGCAACTCCTTTATGAGACAGGGGGAGGTGTCAGGCCCGGAAATAGCCTTTGCAAGGGTCCATCAAGCTAAGGCTGGGTTCCCCATCCCTGCGGGGCCCCACACCTGGCCTTTATTTTGGAGGACTTTATCCATACCTTCATTCCACCCAAAGTTGATGTTCCTTCATTTTTGCTATTGAGAACTCTTTACATGAGAAGTAAAGAATCAAATGAAGGTTATTGAAGGTTATTAATGTTACGAGAAGGAATCACCATTCTGAATATCTTCATTAAGCTTTTCAAAAGGGTGGAGGGGCTCCTTCCTTTGGATCTTGGTTACACATTTGGGCCTTGGCAGGTTGAGTAAATCTCTTAATGTGAGGGGTGGGAATGGTTTCACAATGCTTGTGAAGATGGCCAGTATAAAGGCTACAACACATTTCCTGGTGACTAAAATACACATCCAGCATATAAAAGAGGCACTCTCAGAAGAAATGAAGAAAATGAATAAGCTGTTTAGGTTTTAATCTCCAGGCTTTGTCAAACAGCACTGACTCTAGTGCTAAGATTTTGGTATAACACCTTAGTTAAGAGAAGGAAATGAGTGTTAATTTGAGTCACATTTTTTCAGAGGTGAAAGTAAGCCAGTCCGGTCTGGTCCGGTGTACTGGCAAGAGCCAGTACGCCATGCCGGACTGCAACGGCTTCCACAGTGGGGATTTAAAGGGCTCTGGACTCCCTGCTCCAGCAGGCAGCCCAGAGTCCTTTGAATCCCGCCCAAAGCTCTGGTGGCTGGGCTGGGGCTGGGGCTGGGATTTAAAGGGCTCAGAGCTCCTGTGGCTGCAGGCAGCCCAGAGCCCTTTGAATCCCGCCTGTGGCTCCGGCGGCCGGGCTGGGGCCGGAGTTAAAGGGCTCAGAGCTCCTGCGGCTGCAGGGAGCCCGGAGCCCTTTAAATCCCGCCTGTGGCTCCAGCAGCCGGAGCTGAGGTGGGGATTTAAAGGGCCAGGAGCTCCGCGGTGGCCAGAGCCCTAGGCCCTTTAATTTGCCCCTGCGCCCTGGGAGCTCCTAGCCACCTCTGCAGCTGGGAGCCCCGGATTGATTTAAAGGCCCTGGGGCTCCCAGCCACAGCCCTAGGGCCTTTAAATCTTGAGAGGCACTGCCTTTTCTGGTTGAGGCCACGCCTCTTCTGAATGAGGCCATGCCCCCCCTCAGGACTCCAGCAGTATCAGTAAGTCCTGTAAGTTACTTTCATCCCTGCCCTTTTTTGTTTCTGAACACTTGTTCTGTGGCTTTATGACTTACCTTGTCATCTGCAGCCAGCTCTGTTCACAGGGGAGAAGACAGATACTGTCAGACAAATGGTCAGCTCTCTTTGCAGAGGTAGAGGCCAAAAATATATATTTTAAAATAATGCATTTAAAAGAAATGACATGGAAGTGAAGATGGATGCAAACTGCTAGATGAGACTATACTACAGCTTTGATATTACAGATTTTCCAGACTTCCTCATCTCAGCAGGAAGTGGCATCAGAAGAACATGGCAGTGAAATCATAAGCTCAGCTCAGACTGAAGATGAATATTTCTAAATCCAATAGCAGCAACTCCTAGTATGATCTTACTGGGTCAAGATCTAATGAAGTTAAAAAACAAAACTGTGATAAATTTGGATCTGAAGGGAGTTTAATATTAATATTTTTGGATGAGCCTGGTAACTGGTCCTAAATATTCATATTCACAGACAGGTAGAGGAATGAAGGTAGCAGATTTTCAGTTTCCAAATGATTAAACTACTAGTAGAGCTGGTTAGCATTTCCATCCAGATGACTTTTTAATAGAAAATAAAACACAATTTTTTGAAAATGTTTTGTTTGTTGACTAACTTTAGCCAATAGATGTGTGTCTACTAATTAGAAACCAGTGAAAGCTACCACATCATGACAGTATTGCAGAGAACATTGCTGGAAGAATAATGACACTATATTGTTTCTGTTGCAGATGATTTCCAGCTAGCTGACAGATGGTGCTTTTAAAAACTGACCAAATTTATGACAGCTGACATAACCCCCACCAACACAAGTGTGGCTGGAAAATTAATCAGAGAACCACAAGAGACAAGAAAACCAGTCAACAATTCAAACTGAAAAACATCATAGAATGCCTTTGGCCAACACTCAGTGTTTAGGGATATGTCTTCCAAGTCTACCAGCAAGCCTTCCCTTCCTCATACATTTTTGTCAGTTAGAAGGAAATATCTAAGCACTAGATTTCTTAGCTTATTTTGCAAAGATCAGTTTAAGCACTTTATGTCAAACAGCTTAACCTAATGGAAACCAGTAACGCCTGTTTGTATACATCTGACTCACACATCCAGGCATCAGAAGCAGGAAAGTTAAGGTCTACTGCTGGGTATGAAGAAACTGAATTGTAACATTCATACAGCACTTTTAATTCAACTATATCAAAGCACCTATACAAGGTTTGGTATTATATTCATGGGGAAACTGAGAAACACTATTGCTGTGTGTCCTTGAGAAAATCCTTTAGGCCTAATTTTCAGGAGCCTCCATTAATTTTGGGTGCCTCAACTGGTGACACCTAGTGAGTTCAATAGAGTTACATTGCTGTGTAAGTGAAGAAATGCAATGGTAAATCAGGTCCCTCATTTTCAGAGGTGCTAAGCACCGGCAACTCCTCTTGAAATGTATTAGCATTAAGGGTGCTCAGCACTTCCAAGTCAGGCCCTAAGTATCTCAGGTTGGGCACCCAAAATTAGTAGACACTTTGGACAGAGTAGTATCAGAACCCAGGTTATCTGATGCCTAGATCCATTCTTTAATCACTACTCTATGCTGCCTCCCTACAGAGGGCACAATCCATATGCTATTCGGGAGGAGAGAGAGAACAGTTAGTACCTGATCAGATTATATTGTTTTAGTGCTGACCAGATGAAAAGGCATATTGCAGATTTTACCAATGTTGTAATGTAACTTCCCATTGATAAAGACATTCCCACCTTGAATTCTGAGCCATTTGAAGTGAGCTCAGTTCACATTTTCAGGATTTTCTCTACAGTCACAAGAGCTAGAAAAAAACAAGTTGAGATTCTCTTGTAATCACTCCCCTATGGTACCAGGACCTTGTATAAACACCAGTATTTCAAAACTCACATCAGTTTTTCTCTATATGTTCTTCTAAGTACTTTTCTATTACAAGGGACATGTCTTTCATTTAATACAGGAATATCACCACTAGACTTACATAAAATGTCTCCAATAATTGCTTTGACCTTTATTTACCTTCAGCTCAGGAACAAAAGGAAACTAAATAATTTTCCATATTAAAGTTGTCGTCTTGTCTCAGCAAAGAATTGATATTAACGTATCCTCTTTGCCCTTTTTTTAATCTTCCAATATATTTAAACACAAACTACATTTCTTGCCTTTTGAGACAACCAATACTGTTCTGTTAATATGTATGGTCTCATAATAAAAGCAGTTACAGGAAGGCCACAATTTGTTGTATAGTATAGTAAGAGAATACTCCAAAAGCATTCTCAGGGCAACCAGCATTTCTGTTGGGAGGGTTATCTACTTCATATATACAGTTCAGACCTCCCCACTGCATTGGGCTGCAAGCTTTTTAGCTGCAGTCCAAGATTTGGACCCAGGGTTTTGCAATGTGATTGCAATACAGGCCTTGTTTATGCTAGTGTTCTACTGGTAGAGTTCTACCAGCAAGCTCAGTCTTTCAGGATATGTCTACACTATGGAACTTACAGCGGCACAGCTGTACTGCTACGCTGCTGTGAGATCTCCTCTGTAGCCATTCTATGCCAGTGGGAGAGAGCTAGGGTGACCAGATGACAAAGGTGAAATATCGGGATGCAGGCGGGGGAGAGCAAAAATAACAAAACAAAAAAAAGCCACAAAAGGCCCACCCCCGCACCAGCTCGCCTTGTCTCCACCTCCTCCCATAGGGGAAGGTGCCCAGCTGGTGCAATCCCTCCCACTCAGACAGCATCATTTCAGGCAGGTGGCAGCTCTGCCCTGCAGCACAGAGCACCCTGGAATTAGGAAGTGAGCAGCTAAGGCGTGCTCAGCCTGTGGCCCCTGTGACCCCTGCATGTGGGGCGAGTCTGTCCCCATGTACAAGAACGGCCTGTAGCGCGACCCGCGTGCGACCTGTCCCTGCACTGTGACCCCGGGGGGTTCGCAGCAGGGCACACAGCGCACGCAACAGCTGGGCAAAGGGTCCGGGGGACATGGGAGCCCTTGAGGAACGGGGGCTGCCAGCCGCCCCAGGGAAGGGGGCTGGTGGGCGTCAGATCTGCCCCTAAGGTGCGGGGTCTGGGCGCAGCACTGGCGGCCTGGCCAGGTGCCCCGTGGCCTCTCCCACCTTCACGCAGCTCAGGATGCTGGACAAACAAGCAATTTTGTCCTCCCCAAATCCCCGCCCTGGCCCTACCTTCTTCATGGCCAAGCCACGCACGCTGGTGTCACCCCTTTCCTCCAGTGCTTGCGCCACCATACAGCTGATCAGCTCAAGCCTGGGAGGGAGGAGGAATGCGGAGTGCTTGGGGAAGAGGCGGGGCCAGGGCGGGGATTTGGGGAGGGATCCAATGGGGGAAGAAGGGGGCAGAGTCGAGGTGGGGGGGCACGAGCCCCTCCGGGTTCCACCTGCGTGCTGGAGCGGAGGGTAAAATTGCTTGTTTGTCCAGTGTCCAGAACATCAGTTGGGATGCAGGACAAAAAGCAAATATTGGGACAGTCCCAATAAAATCAGGATGTCTGGTCACCCTAGAGAGAGCTCTTCCACCAGCATAATTAACCCCCCCACCCAATGAGTAGTGGTAGCTATGTCGGCAGGAGACTCTCTCCCGCTTACATTGCGCTGTCCACGCTGGTACTTTTGTAGGTGAAACTTTTGTCCATCGGGGTGGTTTGTTTTTTTCACACTCCTGACAGACAAAAGTTTTGCCAACAAAAGAGTTAGTGTAGATATAGCCTCAGACTGTAAGGTCAGAAGGGACCATCATAATCATCTAGTCTGACTTCCTGCACATTCCAGGCCACAGAACCTCAACCCACCCACTCCTGTAACAGACCCCTGAGACTTGACCAAAATAAGCTGTACATGGGTGGCAGGTCAAGCTTCCCCTGGGGGAGGCTAGCTCTGTCCCACCTCTTTCACATGCGGCCCTGCCCCAGACCCCTTCTCTCTTCCACACACCCTTCCCTGCAAGGCCCCCCACTTGCTGCTCCCCACATGCCTCCTCTCCTCCATTTCCATCTTCCCCTGTTAGCCCCCCAGCCCACCACTCCCCACATCCCTCCTCTCCTCCAAACTCCTCTCCCCCATGAGACTCCCACCACCTGCAATTCCCTGCCACTCCTTCCTCTCCTACCCCCTTCTTCCACAAGGCCCTCACCACCTGCAGGGACATGGTGAATGTTGGGGGGTTTGTTGGGGAGAAGAGAGGAGAGGCACAGGGAGTGGTGGGGGCCTCTGGAAAGGGGGAGTGGAGTAGAGGAGAGGAGGGACTCACTAGGCAGTGGTGGGGGCATCACAGGAGAGGGGGGTGGAGGAGAGGAGGAATGTGAGGCGGTGGAGGCCTTGCAGCGGAGGGGAGTGGAGGAGAGGAGGGACCCAGTGAGCAGTGGGGACCTCCTGGGGTATGTGGAGTGGAGGCAGGTGGCAGGGCCTTGGGAAAGGGACAGAGCACAGGCAGGGACACCACGGCCCAGGTGCTGGCAGCTGCACCAGGGGAGGCTTAGCCTCCCATGGCCTATTATACCCACCGCCAATTAAGTTATACAAGCAAAAGGACTTTTTTGGAAGGTTTAACTGTCTACAAGGAGGCTTTTGCCAGGACATCTAGGGTGACCAGATGTCCCACTTTTAAAGGGACAGTCCTGATTTTTGGGTCTTTTTCTTATATAGGCTCCTATTACCCCTCACCCCCATCCCGATTTTTCACATTTGCTGTCTGGTCACCGTAAATACAGCTGTGTCAGTTAGGATCGTGGTGGTGGTGGGGGAAATCACACCCTAATAGACATAAGTATGCCAGCAAAATTTGTAAGTGTAGACCAGGCTATTATTTAGTCCCCTCTAAACAGGCAAACTATTATAACACAATCTCCTGGCAGTCTATTTGCCTGTGTTGATGGGCCCTCAGAGAGCCAATTGTTTCTTCCTGGCTTTTTGCTGTATCTTCTGCAGTAACTTCTTTTTGAAATGCTGTATTATATTAACTGGATAGCCTCATGTGAGAGATGCCTGTGTCTGCTACAGCAGCTTTTGTTCCATAATGTTTTTAGTAACTGCTGAATTATTGCTTCTCTTCTTGACATCTACTTCTGTTTATTTTTGTGTTTAAAGGTTTACATACATTTTAAAATGTAGAAAATAACATTCGCTACAATCAAAGTAATTCATTGCACATTTAATTATCACTGTCATGAAATAAAAATGTATATGGTATCCTGTGGGTACCACTGCTTTTATTAAAGTTGTGTTTCATGGACAGTTCTAGTTCAGGCTGTAGTAGGATTTACAAAGTGAACCAGAATGGTTCCATCCTGGATGATGTGTAAGTCATGCATCTTGCAATAGTGGTTCCTAGCCGCCAGTAAGCAACCCAGGATTGGTATTTCAGGTTGGGTGACTGGTATTCTACATATTTATCTAGAGGCCTGATTCAGCGAGGTGCTGAGTACCCTCAACTCCCATTCAGTCCTATAGGAGTAGAAGGTGCTCCAACCATGCTGATTCTGGCCATTAATGACAACACACTGTTGCCTGCCTCTTATTGAATTGTGCATGTTCTAACCTGCCAGTGAGCTCGAATTGTTACAAACTCATCTTTGTTGGAATATTCTGGAACCCAAACTGTAGATTAGATTAGAGCATGTACAGCTGAATGGGAAGCAAGGGAAACTACAGCGAACAGACCAGATCCGAATCTGCTAAATTGGTACAATTGAAAAGTTTGGGAAAGAAGTTGCAATAGAAACAGAAGCATCTTCAGAGAATGCTGTACATGTACTACAGAGCCCTATCTTCTTCCATTCAGCACCACTTCAAATGGAACTGTCCAATAGTTAAAATGGAACAATCTGAGCACAAGTTCCACAGCTAAGCACCTTACATTCAAAGTTATGGAATTCAGAAGGAATGTTCAGTCAGACCAATGATCTGAGCCGGCATGAATAACTGAACACCTAAGTGTTTTACAGGGCATTCTTTGGGTTCAGTCCTGCACTGCTCATTCAGGAAAGATACCTTCCTGTAGTAGTGGGGTAAATGGGAAGACACTGGCAAGATCCTATACTAACCATTCCAATGCTGCAAATTGATAGTGAATTCATAAGGTTTTTTTGGGTTATTGTTTTTTTGGGGGGCATTTTGTTTGTTTCTGAACATGAACCATAATTGAATTAACTCCATAAATTAATAGTCTCCACTACACTGATAGTAGTAGTCATTACATAATGACCTTTGAAAATTTAAAGGCATTTCTTGCTCAACAGCTCCTTCTACTGCTTACAAAGTACCACGGAATACTAAGGTTGTTGACTCCATTTGCTTTAGGTGTTAGTTGCAATAGCAAATTAGCTGTTACTATAAATCAACATTCAGAAACTATGGTGATGATAGAACATAGAGAGATTAGATATATACTGCATAGGGTGATGAAGTAATTTGGGGCCTTTGGAATTCAGTTTTAAAATGTTTTTATTCTGAAAAAAATGCAATGCATGATTTTCATTTGTCAGTAATTTCCATGGTAACCAGAATTCAAAAATTAATGTTGGGAAAGTAATTTACTGTTGGGTAATTTACACAGCACTGTTAATGCTGTAATTTCTTGCTTGTAATGACAAGAAGTTTTTATTCTCAGAATAGGTAATTATATAAAGACATGTATAAGGCACATTTAAATAATAATCAAGCTATAATTCTATTTAATTTATTCTGGATGCTGATTGAGTGCATCATTATTTCACCCTGGGGATGGATTGAGAAAAGATGGTTCCGTAATTCTGCAATCTGCCTAGTAAATGTTAAAGTGTCATTTAGGATTCAGTTTAATGGAAGTTTGCTTGTAATAGTCCTACCTAAATTCTATAACATATATATTTTATAATATTCTCTGTGACAAAGATTTTGAGGCAAGTTTTCTTCTCAGTTACCTTGAGGTACATTTAGAGTGATGCAAATGGAGTCAATTCCAGATTTACACCAACGTAGCTGAATGGAGAATTAGGCCCTCTATCTGTAGGAAAAAATATTGGATTGTATGTATTAAAATCATTAAAGAACCTTACAAGATATTTTCCCCTTTCTTCTACTGATGAACATATAAATTAGCCAAAAGTAGTAACAGAAAATCCAATATTAGCGCTAACTATAAAACCATTTTTTTAAGTCTTTCAGATAAGGAAAAGCACCTTTTTTGGGGGGTATAACTCCTGCTGATTTATGATTATTGCTTATTATTTCTGATATTTAAAGAAACAAATCTGAGAACATTCAGAGTGTTCTCTAGACAGGACAAAGAAAAGAATATCTCCAGAGGAATTACAGCACTACAAGATATTAAATTGTCTTGTACCATTGCTTTCACAATAGAAAACTAGAGCCTAAATTTTCTTGTCAGAACTTCCTCTTTTCTTTTGATCTCAAAGTTAAAAATCATCAAAGCTTTTAGAATATTGTTTTCAGAATGATATATATATATATTAATCTTGTAGTGAATGGCAGGTATCTCAGTGTGGAATCTTCCTTGTGTCACTTAACCCCACCAAGGGAATTTGCTATAGAGATGTTGCAAACAATATGCACTGTAATATGGATACATGTAATATCTGGGAGCAAAGGCTATAGGCCATATGCACAGGAAGGGGGAAATCTATGCTGAGAAGCAGTGACTCTGAAAAAGATTTGGGGGTCATGGTGGATAATCAGCTGAACATGAACTCCCAGCATGACACTTTGGTTAAAAGAGCTAATGCAATTCTAAGATGCATAAGCAGGGGAATCTCAAGTAGAGGTAGAGAGGTTATTTTACCTCTGAATTTGGTACTTGCAGGACTACTGCTGGAATACTGTGTCCAGTTCTGGTGTCCACAATTCAAGAAGGATGTTGATAAATTGGAGAGGGTTCAGAGAAGAGCCACAAGCATGATTAAAGGATTAGAAGAAATGTATCATAGTGATGACTTCAAGGAGCTCAATCTATTTAGTTTAACAATGAGAAATTAAGGGAAAACTTGATTAACAGTCTGTAAGTACATATATGGGGGAAAATATTTAATAATTAACTCTTCAATCTAGCACAGAAAGGTATAATATGATCCAATGGCTAGAAGCTAGAGAAATTCAGACTGGAAATAAGGCATACATATTTAACAGAAAGAGTAATTAACCACTGGAACAGTTCACCAGGGTTATGGTGGCTTCTACATCACTTAAATCAGGATTGGATGTTTTTCAAAGAATATGCTCTAGGATTTATTTTGGGAATGTTCCATGGCCTGTGTTATGTGCAGTCAGATTAAGATTTCATGGGGCCCTGAGCCAGAGCAAGTGGGGGACCCCTCACCACCCCTTCTGCCTGCAGTCCTGCCCCTTCCCCCTGCCACGTTCCACACACACAGTCAGCCTCATTCTGCCCCCACACTGCAGCCCCGCAGCCTTGCTCCTTTCTCCCCTCCCCCCCCGCATTGCAGCCCCAAGACTGGAGAAACTGTCCCCTTCCCCCCCATGACCCCGGGTCACAGCAGGGAGACCTCCCCCAGCCCTGAGGCCGCAGCAGGGATCTAGAGCTCCTCCAGTCCTGGGGCCATAGGTGTAGTTTGACTGCTATATTTGGGGAGGCAAAGCGTGCACATGCAGACTGAAGCCAGTCCCCTTGTTTCACTGGCTCTCTCCCACACCTACAATGGTACCTGGGCTGTGAGTGCTGTGGGGGATGGAACGGCATAATGGGGGAGCCCCAGCTGCTACTGGCAACCCCTCCAGCACTGGCCACTGCAGTGATGTCACTGCTCTAGTGCAGTTGCAGTTGCCTCCCTGCTGGGGCTGCTGCTGCCCAGGGAATGCTACATGCTGGGCTCCTGCTTCCCCAACCCATTCCCATATCCCTTTCTCTTCTCCTCACCCCACCTCCCTTGCTCTGTGCCCCCTGTCTCCCACATTCATGTTTATGGAGGAAACAGACAGGCACTAGGACCCAGGAGGCGGCATCCAGCTGCGGGGCAGGACCCTGAGCACAGGGGAAAAGCTGCTCCCTCTTGCTCTGTCCTGTGACCCCCACAAGCAAAAACATGGTGGTGGGGGACGCAGCATGGGAATGACAAAGTCCCTTCCTCCCCAGGGCAAAGAGTGTCCATTTTTCCAGTCCCCCCCAACTGGCCAGGGCCCCTGAACACAGCCTGTAGGACCAGTGGCTAATCTGCCACTGGTTAAACAGGAGGTCAGACTAGATGATCACAATGATCCCTTCTGGCCTTAGAATCTATGAAACTTTGAAATTGAGCTAGGCCAAATGCTATAGGATTCAAAAAGATTTCAACCAACTATTTGCTTTGAGCCACTCTACTCTGTTCTCTGTGCTTCTCAGTTTCCCTTCCCTCATAATAGGCTACATTTTGTGCCCAAATACATAGTTTCTGATTCTCATGCTCTGGCAGTGTAAGGGGGCCTAAGACTCAGGCCCGTAGTGTATACTGATGAATGACTGACAGTGATTTTCTGGGACAAGAAAGTGGTGCTTTAACAGCATCTTTCACGTAAATCCCCATTTGGCAAAATTCTGCTTTTGGGTTTACATACATGTGGTGAGACAAATACAGATGAATAAAAACAAAGGGCTGGAGGGATAAAGATAAAATAATTGCAAATAGAGGAATTTACACATAGAACAAGTTATTTTTCTCATCTCCAAACACAAGTTAAAAGGTCAAAATGGTTTATCTTGGGTTTGACTTCACTCCTAAATACCAAGGACCATATCTTTAGCTGGTGTATATCAGCATAGCTCCATTATATCAGCAAAGGATCTGGTCCCAGAGCTGCAACATGACTTGGTCTTGTCTAGGTCACCCAATGTAGTAATACAGCTGGGATACTGTTTCGTGATCCAAATGTTGGCCTGCAGATTGGATCCAGCCTGCAGGATGAGTCTGTATGGTCCCTGAATGCACTCACCCCCACATCAGACCAGGCAAGATGGCATACTCCATATGGGGTAACTTTTCACCCAGGGGTGAAAGTAAGCTGGTACAGGCTGGTACAGTGTACTGGTAAAAAGTGGCCGCTGGTACTGGCAGCGCTTTAATGTCATTGCCCATTTCCCCCACCCCCGGGCTGCCAGAGCCCCAGGCCCTTTAAATCGCTTCTGGAGCCCCAGGTAGCGCTAGCCAGGCAGCGCAGATCAGCTGCCTGGGCCACGCTGACCCCCAGCCCTACCCTTTCTGGTAAGTGTTAAATGTTGCTTTCACCCCTGCTTGCTCCTACTATACATGTGAGATTATGCGGCATGGGCAAGTCTTTTTTGTTGAGCATGTATTTCTGTATGTGGCCTGTGGAAAACTAGCATTCAAATCACAGCACTGAAAAGGTTGGACCACCAATTTTTAACTAGCCAGTTTGGCTGTAGAGGCAGATTTAAGATTTAAAGTTAGAAATTGTTCTTGCTAGAAAGATGTTATGTCAAATTCTGAGATATAGAGGAACAAACAGCTGAGTCTATTATAGTTTATCCTATAGATTATACAGAATTTATTACATTGTTAAATTCTGTCTACGCTGGGATTAGAAACAGTAAGCTTTTTCAGCATGGTTCATACCAACATGGGTTACTTTACACATATACACCAAACCACAGAGCATATACAGAGAAGCTGTATATTCTTGGGCCATTGGTGCATGTCCTGAGTGTGGTGGGAAGCACAAGATTGAAGGCTGTTTTCACTACGTTATACATGGACAGAAAACCCAGGAATGCACACACAGAAAGCATTACTGATGTGAGGTTTACACAATTTTTTTCAATAGACAAACATTGAGTTCCAAAACCAGAAAAATATTTCTACCACTGGTACTAGAAAAGTCTCAGAGAAAGAGATTACATATTTTTGTCTTTTTTTTTATAACATGGTATCACAGGATTCACCACTCACCGCTGGTCTGGGAACTCTTCATTACTTTACGACAGTGGTCTCCAACCTTTTTACGCCCAAGATCACTTTTTAAATTTAAGGGCAACCCAGAATCTACCCTGACCCTTTCTTGAAGCCCCATCACTTCCCCAAAGCCCTGCCCCCTCACTCTATCCCCTACTCTCTCCATTGCTCGCTCTCCCCACTCTCACTCACTTTCACCAGGCTGAGGTAGAGGGTTAGGGTTCAGGAATGAGTGCAGGCTCTGGGTGGGGGCTGAGGGGTTCGCAGTGTGGGAGGAGGCTTTGGGCTGAGCCTGGGGCAGGGGGTTGGGATGCAGGAGGGGGTGAGGGGTGCAAGCTCTGGGAGGGAGTTTGGGTACAGATGGGGGCTCTGGGCTGGAGCAGAGTGTTGAGGTAAAGAAGAGGGTGTGGGGTCTGGTAAGGAGTTCTCGTGCAGGAGGGGGCTGAGAGCTGGGGCAGGGGCTTGGGGTGCAGGGGGGGTACAGGGTGCTGGCTCTGGGAGGGGGCTCAGGGCTGGGGATTGGGGGGCAGCCTCCTGCCACGTGGCAGTTGCCTTGGGCAGCTCCCGGTCTGGTGGTGCAGAGAGACTAAGGTAGGCTCCCTGCCTACCCCGGCCCTACGCCACTCCCAGAAGGGGCCACCATGTCCCTCTCTGCAAGCACCACCCCTATAGCTCTCATTGGCCACAGCTTCCTATTCCCGGCCAATGGGAGCTTCAGGTGTGGTGCTTGCAGGCAGGAGCAGCACGCGGAGGGAGACTCCTGCCACCCCCCACCTCCACAGTTTGCACACCATCACTCTGTCTCTTCCTATGGTCTGTAGTCCCTCTCCCACTTCAAGAACCACAGCATCCTCTTCATGACTGAGCCCTCCAGCTGGGTCATTCCCCTTTCTAGGGTAGGAAAGTCCCTTCTCCTTAGCATCCTAACCTCCTGTTCCTACTCAATTAGTTCCTTGCTCCCTGATTCGTCCTCCAGGTGTGGCCTGAGGAGTTAATTAGCCTACCTGGTTATCTTAACCCCTTCCAATCTTGTGTGGGGTGGGCACCCCATCACACATGGCCAAGTGTGTCCTGAGAAACACTGAAGTCAGGGGAAGATGTATGCACTTGTTTTAAGGCACAATTTGGCCCGGTATCTCTATAACAGATAATTTGTGACGTTCACTACCCTCCAGCACCTATGATCCAAGTCACCAAGGAACAGAATTGGGCCTGAACGGTTGTTTTAATTTGTTATTAGTTATTATGATAGCATTGCTGGATCCCAAAGAGGAATTAGGGCCTTGTACTAGTCACTATACAAAGAGAAAACAAATATCATCCCTGTCCTAGAGAGATTATAGTCTGTGACACAGACAATATGCAACAGGAAATAGGCAAATAGGGAGGAAGAAGATAAATGGGAGGACAAGAAGAGTTACTGTAGTCTCAGTAGTCACAGGTAGTTAGTTTCCAGACTATCCAGATTTATAACGGATACTTTCAAAAAAACTGGAACACAGAGAGATTAAACAATTTGCTTAAGGTTACATGGGGGCAGAAATGGAATTAGAAACCAGGGATGAAATTCTGCTTCCACTGAAGTTAATAGGAGGTTTGTCTTGGATCCCAATAGAACCAGAATTTCACCCTGGAAGTCTCTGATCATGGTCATAACCTATAAACCCTCTAATTGCAAAATGCCCTTTCATTTACCACAGATTTCCATTATTAGGCCCTTAATGTTGCAATTATTCAATGCATGTATTTTTCTAATCATTATTTTCCAGATATAAATTCACCTGGGGTTGGTACATGACTGGGATATCACAGAACAACTCAATGGGTGAATCAGAAGATTATCTTGACTGCCAAAGCCTTGTGCTAATGCATTATCTCATTAAATATTTATATTGTACCATAACTTTGCATTACTACAAAGTGAAGATATATTTGGAAATGTGTCAGAACAGTGGCTGGTGGATTAATGCATCACATACTTACCAATTATATGAAAAAGTCAACAAGGTGTAAGCAAAAAATATTTGTTTAGAGTCACTTTGAATTGGCAATAAACTGGTAGCTTTCTTATTACATCTTCTCAGACTTGGCACAAAAAGATAGAAAGCAACAACAAAAGAATCCTAATTTTTTCATTAATTTTAACTTGGTTTAGCAGATGTTTCTTGTATTGTGTTCTACACTGTTTAATTTGCATTATGCAACGTGCATAACTTTGATTGACAAGCTTTAATTCCTTGGACCTTTACTTCCTTCAAATACACTCTTTGTACAATATTATTGGCTGTGTTCTGGGCTAGATTCTTAGTCTGGCCGAGCTCTGCTTGGTACCAGGTCTGAGGTGAGAGAGAGATCATGGTGACTTGATGCCACCTTTACACCCTCCCTGCATCTAATCCTAAGGCTGGTTGGTCTACCTCAAGGTTACTCTAACTTGCATTCAGCTGCAACAGGCCAGAAGGGGACCTGTTACAGCAGCAGTGGACATGGGTGGCAGGTTTGTAGAAATTTTGGTGGTGGCCAGAACCCGCCCCCCCCAACTTCACCCCCAACCTGCCTAAGGCTCTGGGAGGTAGTTTGGGTGGGGGAAGGAGGTATGGGGTGCAGGTCCTGGGCTGGGGATTAGGGTGCAGGAGGGGTACAAGGTACAGGCTCTGGGATGGAGTTTGGGTGCTGGGTGCAGGCTCCAGGCTGGGGTAGGGGGTGGGTGTGCAGGAGGGGGTGAGGGGTGCAGGCTCTGGAATGGAGTTGAGGAGTGGGAGGAAGTGCAGAGGGAGGGAGTTTGGGGGCAGGAGGGACTATGTGGAAAGGGGGATGGGGGTGCAGGTTCTGGAGGGAGTTTGGGGGCAGGAGGTGGTGTGTGGAAAGGGGGAAGGGGTGCATGCTCTGGGAGGCAGTTTGGGGATAGGAGGGGGTGCTGTGAGGGTGAGGGCTCTGGTGCTGGGGATGAGGGATTCATGATGCAGGAGGGGGCTCAGGGCTGGAGCAGAGGATTAGCATGTGGGGGAATGAGGGCTCTGGCTGGGACTGAGGATGAGGGGTTCATGATGCAGGACAGGGCTCAGGGTTGGGGCAGAGGATTAGGGTGCAGGGAGATGAAGGGTTCATGATGCAGGACAGGGCTCAGGGCTGGGGCAGAGGATTAGGGTGTGGGTGGATGAGGGCTCTGACTGGGGCTGAGGATGATGGGTTCATGATGCAGGACAGGGCTCAGGGCTGGGGCAGAGGATTAGAGTGCGGGGGGATGAGGGGTTTGGGGCATTGGAGAGGCTCAGGGCTAGGGTGGAAGGGCAGGGTGAGGGCAGCCTCCCCTGCCATTAGCAGTGGGGGGGCACTAGGGCCCTGAGGCAGCAGACAGCAGTTGATGTGGGGAGTGGGTGTAGTGTAGGAATGTGCTACACCGGCAGCACAAGCAGGCATGGGGGAGGCACCCGCCGCTTTCTTTCAGGCAGGGACATGGCAGGGCAGGGAGGGAGACACGAAGGGGGAGGAGTGGCAGGCGGGGACCGGGGCCTGCTCCAGGCAGGGCCCGGGGAGAGACCCAGCTCCAAATATTGGTGGAGCGAGGCCCTTAGCCCTGAATATTCCTGGAACCCGGGCACCACAAAAGAATATAACTCGCCACCTATGGCAGTGGATCTCTGGAGTGCAACAGTACTGCAACCATGCCACCTTCCCTTTACCAGGCTCCCAACATATCTCACATGGTCAGGCCTGGGTCTGATGGTTGCCAGAGCACCCAGGATTGTGAAGTCACCTTTTTATGCTCTTCCTCTAGCGTGCATGAGGGATACTTGCTTGTGCTTAGCTGGGTGTCAGCTTTCTACCACCAACAACCAGCCTGCTAGCCACTCAAGTACTCTCTTCTGAGCTATGTCATTCTTTACTTTGCCTTGCAGTTTAACAATACATACACCTCAGTCCCCAAGTCTCTTTGAAACATTCCCCTGGGATATCTATCCCCTAACACTGGCTACTCACAGAACTACTAGTTCCACCATTCCTAAAGGAACATAACACACTAGCGTGTAAGATTCAACTCAGGGTCAGCACTTTTCTTAACATTCTAGCAGAAAGATATAGTTACAGTGAAAACAAGAATAAATTTATTATCGAAGATTCAAGATTCAGGTAATAGTGAGTAAGAACACTGGAAATAAATGGTTACATATAAAACAAAAATGCTTTCTAGAAACTAAACGTAACTAACAGGTTAACCTCCTGCCTAAAGAAGTTTATCTCAACAAAAGTTCTCTGCAGAATTTTCAGCCAAGGTTGGTTGAGATCCTGTTTTCATTAATGTAAATACACTGTCCATTTACTTTGTAGAGTAGGAAGATGGGTGTCTTCTTGCCTTCTAGCAATACCCCACCCACAACATTCATTATCTTTGCACACATCCAAGATAACCTTCCATGGCTTGTTTATTCCGGTGGGCTTCTTTCCTGTTAACTTTGTATGCAGATGGACAGTCATTGCATTAGCTTACAGTGCTTAAGTTACATCCCAAGAGAAAAGATGGGTGATATTACCTCACCCACCTTCTCTCTTCCATATCCTGGGACCAACATGGCTACAACAACATTGCAAACAGTAATTTACATCCTAACAGAGAGAGATACTCTTTTTTTTACCTCCTGTCTGGAGATAAACCTGTTTTCCATCTTTGCTCGTACATTCACACAGACTTTAAAAGATATTTGAAGTATATGTATACACACAACTCCTTAATTAGTATCTGTGCATATATTTCACTACAATATTAAGGGCCAAAATGACCGCAGTTTCATCTGAGACCTCACATGACATTCTTTGGTGAACTAGAATGCAACATGCCAGTGTCACGTTGTGCTTTATGGAAATATGCTTAGAATGTGTTTTATGCTACATATGCCATGTAACATATCTCCGTAAAGGTTATGATCTACTGAATGCATTAATCCTATTTGTATGCATGTATCACTTTTGTATTCAAAGTCATGAATGTTAAGAATGTTGGCTGTGTACTGACTTGGTTTCTAAATAACCTTAGTAGAGCATTTGGTCAGTTCCTGGAGAAATTAAGTACCTAATCAAGAAACATTTAAAGAACAATGGATCTTGGAATGCTTCAATCCACATAAGAAATCTACTTGAGGACATTCAAGGTAGCATGTAAACAATGGATGCTACCTGTAAAAACTGTGAGTCATGCATGGACATGTGACTTGCCCAGGTGACTCCTAAATTCAATCTTGGAGCTGGACTTTGCATAGGAGTGAGGAGGGGGTCTCCACTCACAAGAGAAAGTCTATTTAAACTCCTGGGAGACCCCTCCATTTTGTCTTCAGCTAGCTAAAGAGAGGAGCCATCATGAAGAATCCCCTAGCTACCACCTGAGCTGGAACAAGAGCTGTACCAGGGGAAAGAATTGTGCCCAGGCCTGGAAGGTGTCCAGTGTGAGAAAAAAAATGTACTGACGCATTTTTGAGGGTGAGATTATCTGTATTCAGTTTGATTAGACATAGATTTGCGCATTTTATTTTATTTTGCTTGGTGACTTACTTTGTTCTGTCTGTTACTACTTGGAACCACTTAAATCCTACTTTCTGTATTTAATAAAATCACTTTTTACTTATTAATTAACCCAGAGTATGTATTAATACCTGGGGGAGCAAACAACTGTGCATATCTCTGTATCAGTGTTACAGAGGGTGAAAAATTTATGAGTTTACCCTGTATAAACTTTATACAGGGTAAAATGGATTTATTTGGGTTTAGACCCCATTGGGAGTTGGGCATCTGAGTGTTAAAGACAGGAACACTTCTGTTAGCTGCTTTCAGGTAAACCTGCAGCTTTGGGGCAAGTAATTCAGACCCTGGGTCTTTGTTGGCACAGATGGGTGTGTCTGGCTCAGCAAGACAGGGTGCTGGAGCCCTGAGCTGTCAGGGAAGACAGGGGAAGAAGTAGTCTTGGCACATCAGGTGGCAGCTCCCAAGGGGGTTTCTGTGATCCAACCCATCACACACGTGTCCTGTAACCCCTTTGTCAGTTGTCAATAAGAGGTTCTTGGGTTGCACTGGGACAGGGGTGGTACAGAGCTAACGCAGCTCTATACAACTTTGGAGATTTTCCCCATGCCTAGCAGAATCCTAACCAGACAGTCAAGTTTCTTTCTGCCTACTTTACAAGTCCTGAGTGACATACAGCAGGCAGCATGAGGGCCCTATGTCTCTGGAAGTGTGTGGGCAGCTCTCATTAACTGCCTCTCTTTCCATGTGTTATGATAACAAATGGACTCATCTGAGGTGCTCAAGCTAACACCAATTTATGTAATTAAAAAGTGGCTGCAGGGAGAGCATTTTCAGGGCGCGGGGTTGTCAGTTGTGGATTTCATTTTCTATTTTGTTTGGTCAAAGCCCAAGCTGAACAGCGCATTTATTCTGCAAGACTTTGTCTGGTGCAGACAGATTGGTGTTTAAGTAAGTGTCATAGGAGAATTTATTAGTTATTTGTTGGGAATTTGGAGAATTTACTATGGTTTTAAGACTTTGCTTGAATGGTTGTTTTAACTGTGAAATGGTTGTACCCAGTGCATGAGATGAACACCTTTGAGAAGTCAAAATGAATCAATAAAAAAGTTTGGCCAGTAAATTATAAATAACATGGATGTGGAAGGTGTGAAGTAAAGCAGTTTGGACTGTAAATTATAAATGACATAGAGGGGGAGGGTGGAATGGACTTGCATTGCTGTTTAGAGTGCCCCAGAGGCGCACTGTGGAAGTACTATTGATGGCCTCTGGAACATTCAGACCTCTTCACCAAAGGGAGAGTTGTTGGGACAACTCACAGAAACAGGGGCAGCACCTCTGGATGGGGCAGTGCGCAGAGCTGCCTGGACACACCTCAGCATAGGAGACACAGGGGGGACATGTCACTGTTTCCGGGAGCCGCTTGAGATAAGCGCTGCCCGGAGCCTGCACCCCTGACCTCCTCCCATGCCCCAACTCCCTGCCTCAACCCTGATCCCCCTCCTTCCCTCTGAATCCCTCAATCCCAGCCTGGAGCATCCTCCTGTACCCTAAACCCCTCATCCACAGCCTCATCCCAGAGCACTCAACCCCCTGCCCCCGCCCAGAGCCCCCTCCTGCACTCTGAACTCCTCATTTCTGGCCCCATCCCATCCCAGAGCATGTACCCCAGCCAGAGACCTCACTCCCTCCCACACCCCAGGCCACAATATCATGAGCATTCATGGCCCACCATACAATTTCAATACCCAGATGTGGCCCTCAGGCCGAAAAGTTTGCCACCTCTGGTTTAAACTGAAATAGCTGCACCAATTGGTACTGTCAGCAGACTCTCAACCTTGCCCGTTTTATGAAGTGTAGAGACTACAGCAGCATCTGCTTAACCCCAAGGCAGATTTGCAGCATAGCAGCAATATTTTTTAGGGCAAAAATCATCTGAGCAGAATAAAATTTTATGTCTGTTTTAAATTTCTTGCTATCGCCATTATTTTCTCTAATTCCCACAACCATCTCCCGAGGCACCACACTGTGAAGGTGATACCAGCTCAGGGGAATGGGTTTGAAACAGTTGCAGGCTTTCCTACCATCACATTCTACTAATCAATATTCACTTCTGGTCAACAATATGTTTAAGGTAAATGATACCAAGATAATACTAAATCTATCATTCCTCCCTGCAACCGTGACTGCTCTCAGCATTCACATGACCCCAACTGTCTGCAAGTTTGCCACAATCACATTATGTGAGGCAGTCCATGATGACACAGAGTAAGAAAAAAAGTAAGAGAGAGCCAGATTCATTCCTGGGGGTACAGTTTGCTCTTATGGAACCCCACTTTTGAATGATGTGACCAGATGCTGTGAACTGTTTTGTTTATAGCCAATCACTCCTGCAAACACTCTACTCTCATCTGACTGTCCACCTTAAGAGATGCTTTGGGGCTGCCTACCTCACAGTATGCCTGACCATAACCCTCTGCCCCCAATCTTAAACAACAAACAGAGGATGGGGAGGGGGGAGAAACAGACCAAATACTGTGTTTTTGTCCCAGTGTTTATGTTGTCTCTCTCCATCCCTTTGTCCCCTACCCACAATTATTTATAGCTCTTAATTACCATTCTGCAAGGTAGTAGTCCTTAGAGATAAAAAGAAAGTATCTTCAACTCCATATGGCATCAGTGGAGTTACTCAAGTAACATATTAAGATGCTTACTGTCAGCTCCGCACAGAAGTGATCCTGTCTTGTTAGTCCCTTGTACTGTGCCATGCCCATCAGTGAAACTATGTAGCAGTCATTAATAAATGATGGGAACTGCAATTTGATAGGGATTTTAAGTAATTAATCACTGTTTCTTAGAAAGCCCAGAAAGCAATGCAACTGGCTATCACCAACCTATTTTAACAGGATGGCTCCTGCAAGTTCTGCTGTCATACTCATTAGTACTAACACAGTGATTTCAGCTTACAGCAGTAAAAATTGGTGCACCATGAGCACCATAAGTGGATCATATCCTTTACTTTGACCCCCTGAACCTACTGTATCATATATGTTCCAACAGCTAGACCTAGTGAGACTTCAACTTCAACACTAAGGGTATGTCTACAGTACAAAATTAGCTCAATTTTATAGAAGTTGATTTTTAGAAATCGATTTTATATGATCGATTGCGTATGTCCCCACTAAGAGCATTAAGTCAGCGGAGTGCGTCCTCACTTCCGTGGCTAGCATCGACTTACAGAGTGGTGTACTGTGGGTAGCTATCCCACAGTTCCCACAGTCTCCACTGCCCACTGGAATTCTGGGTTAAGCTCCCAATGCCTGATGGGGCAAAAACATTGTCGCGGGTGGTTTTGGGTACATGTTGTCAGTCGCCCCTCCCTCTGTGAAAGCAATGGTAGACAATCATTTTGCACCTTTTTCCTGGGTTACCCATGCAGATGCCATACCGCAGCAAGCATGGAGCTCGCTCACCATCTACAATGCTCACAACAGCAATGGTAACACCTCGCACATTATCCTGGAGTACAACCAAGCTAAGAGACACAAGCATGAGGAGGATTTTGATGAGGACATGGACACAGATGTTCCTGAAAGCACGGGCTGTGGCAATTGGGACATCATGGTGGCAGTGGGGCTGGTTGATACAGTGAAACGCTGATCCTGGGCCAAGCAAACAAGCATAGACTGGTGGGACCGCATAGTGTTGCAGGTATGGGATGATTCGCAGTGGTTGCAAAACTTTCGCATGGGTAAGACCACTTTCCTGGAACTCTGTGAGTTGCTTTCCCCCACCCTGATGTGCAAGAATACCAAGATGAGAGCTACCCTGACTGTTGAGAAATGAGTGGCGATAGCCCTATGGAAGCTTGCAACGCCTATTACCAGTCAGTTGGGAATCAATTTGGTGGTCAAGTCTACTGTGGGGGCTGCTGTGATCCAAGTAGCCAATGCAATCATTGATGTTCTGTTATCAAAGGTAGTGACTCTGGGAAATATGCAGGTCATACTGGATGGCTTTGCTGAAATGGGGTTCCCTAACTGTAGTGGGGCAATAGACAGAACGTATATCCCCATCTTGGCACTAGACCACCTTGCCAACCAGTACATGAACCGCAAGGGGTACTTCTCAATGGTGCTGCAAGCACTGGTGGATCACAAGGGACGTTTCACTGACATCAGCATGGGATGGCTGGGAAAGGAGCATGACGCTCGCATATTTAGGAACTTCAGGCTGTTCGAGCAGCTGCAAGAAGGGACTTTCTTGCCAGACCAGAAAATTACCATTGGGGATGTTGAAATGCCAGTAGTTATCCTTGGGGACCCAGCCTACCTCTTGCTCCTATGGCTCATAAAGCATTACACAGGCAGCCTGGTCAGTAGTAAGGAGTAGTTCAACTATAGGCTGAGCAAGTGCAGAATGGTGGTAGAATGTGCCTTTGGATGTTTAAAAGTTCGCTGGCGCTGTTTGCTGGGTAGGTCAAACCTCAGCACAACCAACATTCCCACTGTTATTGCTGCTTGTTGTGTGCTGCATAATATCTTTAAGAGTAAGGGGGAGATGTTTATGGTGGGGTAGGAGGTTGAGGCAAATTGCCTGGTGTCTGATTTTGAGCAGCTAGACACCTGGGCAATTAGAAGAGCACAACAAGGTGCACTGTACTTCAGAGAGGCTTTGAAAACCAGCTTCATTACTGGCCAGGCTTTGGTGTGACAGTTGCGTGTTTCTCCTTGATGCAAACCCATCCCCTTTGTTCATTTTAATTCCCTGTAAGCCAACTGCCCTCCCCCCTTTGAAATAAAGTAACTATTGTTTTGAAACCATGCATTCATTCTTTATTAATTAAAAATATATATATATATATATATATATGATAATGGACAAGATAGCCCGGGTGGGGTGGGGGAGGAAGGAAGGACGGACAAGGCCACATTGTTTATTGCAGCCAGACTAAGAAAATCAAACTGTTTGAATGACAGCCTTCTGTTGCTTGGGCCATCCTCTGGAGTGGAGTGGCTGGGTGCCCGGAGCCTCACTCCACCTGCGTTCTTGGGCATCTGGGTGTAGTGGGTATGGAACTTGGGGAGGAGGGCATGTGGTTATACAGTGGAGGCACCAGTTGTCTGTGCTCTTGTTGGCTTTCCTGCAGTTCTCACAGGTGCTTCATCATGTCTGTTTGCTCCCACGTTAGCCTCAACATCGTGTCCTGCCTCTGTTCTTCATGTTCACTTAATTCTTTCCTGGCTTCTGCCACTGAATGACTCCATGCACTAAGCTGTGCCCTATCAATGTGGGAGGACTGCATAAGCTCAGAAAACATGTCATCGTGAGTGCGTTTTTCACCTTCTAATCTGTGATAACCTCAGGGACAGAGATGATAGGGGGAGCATAGAAACATTTGCACCTGGGGGGAGATAAAAAGGGAGAGTAAAATGTAAGATGATACATTTCTGAGAACAAAAGGGAGACTCTTTCACAGTGAATCAAACAACTCACAGCAGACAGCACATGTGCTTTAGGTACAAGGTCGCATTTTGCTTTTTATATTGAGCACCTGCTGGTATGGTTACACATCACACAAGGCTGGGCAACAGAATTCGGTTTCCAGGCATGGTATGTGGATTTGGCTTCTTATGCCTTCATAACATGTGGAAATATTTTCAAACTGCAGCACCCTCCTTTCCCAGAGCAAGCTATGGGTTAGGTTTCACATTTAAAAGGAGGAGCTGCGGTTTTCGGGTGGATGTGCAGCAAACACTTACCATCACCCCACCGCATGGCTATTCTCCGGGATGATCCCTTCATCCCTCCCCCGTGCGGCTATTCTCTGGGATGCAGGGCTGGCTCTACTGTTTTTGCTGCCCCAAGCAGCGCACCGAATTGCCACCGCGGATGGTGGAGGCAGTCCGTGTGCGGCGGCAATTCAGCACAATGCTTGGGGCGGCAAAAAACACACGGACTGCCACCCCTTGCAGATTGCTGCCCCAGGCACTTGCTTGGAATGCTGGTGCCTGGAGCCAGCCCTGCTGGGATGATCCCTTTTAGCCAAGTGCAAACAGCCCAGTATGAACAGGGTCCTTTTACTGTTCTCTTACAAAAATTCCCCTATTTCAACCAGGTGACCATGAATATCACCACTCTACTGAGCCTAACACAGAAAGATATAGACTGAATGTTGCTTGAATGTGACCAAAACCCAAGACCATTCGCTGGCATGCTTTGTGCTGCAATGATTCCAGAATATTTGCTACTGGCTTGACATGGTAAAGTGTTCTATCATGGAGGATGAAATAAGGCAGCCCTCCCCAGAAACCTTCTGCAAAGGCTTTCAGAGTACCTCCAGGAGAGCTTCATGGAGATGTCCCTGGAGGATTCCCGCTCCATCCCCAGACATGTAAACAGGCCTTTCTAGTAGCTGTACTGGCTGCGAATGCATCCCAGTTCTTCAGGGCAAATCAAACATTAAACACTATTGCTTTTAAACCCTGTACTGTAGTTACAAATGTGCACTCACCAGAGGTGACTTCTCTGGCTTCAGGGTCAGGGATCCCACCTTAGGAAGGTATTGGCTCCAGAATGATGAAAAGGTCCTGGCTGCCAGGGAGAATGGATTCACCACTTGCCTGCTGCACATTCTCCTCCTCCTCCACAAAATCCTTCTCCCTGTTGCGTGAAACTCCCCCAATGCACGTATCCACAGACAGTGGTGGGATAGTGGTAGGGTCCCCCCCTAGAATGCCATGCAGCTTATCATAGAAGTAGGCTTGCCTGAGTTCCTTAATTTTCACACGGCACTGCTGTGTGTCCTGTTGTAGTCTCTGTCCAACATGCCCTGTGAGATTTTGGCAAATATATCTGCACTTTTTTTTATTGGAGTTCGGTCTGCACAGATGCTTCTCCCCATACAGCAATCAGATTCAGTGTCTCCCTTTCAGTCCATACTGGATCTCGTTTGCAATTCTGGGGGGACTGTGTGGCCACAAGTGCTGCTGAGTTCACCATGCTGACCAAACAGGAAATGAAATTCAAAAGTTCCTGGGGCTTTTCCTGTGTACCTGACTAGTGCATCGCAGTTCAAAGTGCTGTCCAGAACTGTCACAATGGAGCACTCTGGGATAGCTCCTGAAGGCCAATACTATCAAATTTGTGCCCGCACTACCCCAAATTCGACCCAGCAAGGTCGATTTTAGCACTACTCCCCTCATCGGGGAGGGGCACAGAAGTTGATTTTAAGAGCCCTTTAGATCGATGGAACAGGGTTGGTTGTGTGGACGCAGTCATTTTTAAATTGACCTAGCGTGGCTAAATTCAACCTAACCCTGTAGTGTAGACCAGGCCTAAGGAAAAGATCAGTACACAGGGGTCATCTGTGCACTGAAGAGACAGCTAATTCTCCATCCAGTGCTGCCATGTCTAACACTAAATACTCCTGTTTTACAGTTATCTCACCTCAGTCAGAATTTTCAAGTTGGATGTTTTAGGAGTCTATGCTTGCCCTGTCACCTTTCCTTGTCAAACACTGATTATCCTCTTCACAGTGAAACTGCGCAGTCAAGACACAATTCATGTTTATGTGTCATGTTTACTTGTTGCTGTACAGAAGTTACAGACAATATCCATGCAGCATATGGAGGCACATTCCTCTGCTGGAAAGTGATATAACACTGCACACGGCCCCACGTGAGCTGTTATCGAAGAAGGGAAGGTGACAGCCTCATTCCCTTCCTCCATGTGCAGTTCATGCTCCTGCTGCAGCTATGCTCCTCCTGCTGCCATTATAACAGCACTGATTTATGCCTCGGGACACTGAAAACAGTACAGTAACTGCCTCTATTTGCTGCACTGCCAGTGGAGCTGACAGCCAGGATTTATTCTGGCATGAATCTTGAGCTCTATAGAAAATTAACAGAGACTGTGCTTATCTCTCTCTTGAGTGAAGTAGCAGCATGAAAGAACATGTTTACCTTGCTCTATACCAGCCCCTGTAACACTTTAAGGTCTCGCCATTAAATATAATGAATGCATTTTGTGCTCTAATGAAGGAATCTACTGCAGAGATGCAGACTCACCCCATGTGGTGCCTCCTGCTGGTGACTTCCAGGAATTAGTTCATTCCAGCTCCAGAGCACCCTCTGCAGGCCAGTGATCCACCTGTCCTCTGGCCCCTGTGTCCCTCCCAGACCCAGTGCCCTGTTGTCTAGGGTGCTGCCCCCTGGCAGTAACCTCCCAGTCTTAGGGTCTCCCCTCTCCAGGGAACACCCACCCACTACCCCCACCTCGCCTCAGTATATGGCTACTGCCAGCCATTGTCTAGCACCCACACCCTGGGGCAGACTGCAGTATCAGCCTACTTGTCACTTGCAAGGTTGGGTTTAGACATGCTGCCTTTGCCTACCCCTGGGCTGCTCTCTGCAACTCCCAGTACCTATTAGCCCAATGCTAGGCCACAGCCTGGTGCTTTCCAGGCTAGAGCTCCCCAGCTCGTCTGCTTTTCCCTAGCCCTGCTCCACTCAGGTACCCTGTCTCTAGCCCCCTGCAGCCAAGCTCATCTCCCTCTACAGAGAGAGACTCCTGAGCTCCTAGCTCCCAGCCTTTTTATACAGGCCAGCTGTAGCCTGACTGGGGCGTGCCCCAGCTGCAGCCACTTCCCAATTAGCCCAGCTTAGCAGCTCCCAGCCACAACCTTCCCCCAGGGCTGTTTTAAGCCCAAAGGGCAGGAGCGGGGTAACCATCCTGCTACACCTACTCATAGCATCCCGGAAACCCAATAGATACACCTACTCATAGCAGATTTGGAATGTGAAAAAAAAGTGAGTTTTAGAGGTGAAAACTACTTCTCAGTGCAAGGAGGGAGCAGATGCTGCCTTAGGGCATTAACATTATCCCATCAAAACTAGAAATGGGCTAAAACTGAAACCTCACCCCCAATCTCGCCTCTCATATTTTGTTTCTGGTGTGGCACCAACATGGGAAAAGGTCTCTTTTTTAGTTCTCGTTTGGATGGGGAGACATTTGCTGTTCTAACCCCCAACAGGGTAAGGAGACAATGCCTTTTGTCAGACAGCAGGTTTTCTGATATGGGAGGTATTTATCTTAAAGATATGCTCTGGGAATTATTTTGAAGAAGTCCTATGGCCTGTGTTATAAAGGAGGTGAGACTAGATGATCACAATAGTCCCTTCAGGCTTTGGAATCTATTTATCAGTGAATTTACATTCTGTAACTTATCTTCCCAGAAAGAGGGGTGAAAAACTTATTTTTTCTTTAAATGAAAGCTTAAAATCTAGGAAAAATATTAAAATTCTCTGTAGAGGGATGCTAAATCTGAAGAATTTGTGAATCCTCTGTGCATGAATTTCTATGACCATGCTTATATCTTTCCTTCACCCATACTTTCAATTTTGGAAGCCCAATAAAAGCAGCACAATAAAAATTGTTAGAAGTAGAATATACAGCATCCCTACATTAACTGCTGTTTAAAACAGGGGACAACCTGCTCCTCTCCAATGTATGTCAGCTTAATGCTTTTCAAAGAGTTTTCTTCGACAAAAGATGATGCCGTCCATCCATACTAATTAGTAATATCTTACAGATGTTCCTTCATATTTTATTCTTGTAATGATTAAAACATTAAATAATATTGCGAAGGATTTTTCTTTTATCTTCCCAGTTTTGTAACAGCAACTTTCAGCAACAAGTCTTCTGCATTGCTGCACTGCCAAGATAATCTATAATGCTACTTTTTCATGCGAACTTGACAGAAGTTCAGTCTTTTCCCTATGTATGGATCTTAAGCTCCTTTTATTCAGATATTTTTTATCCCATGTCCTAGTTTCACTAATGCAGTGGAATAATGAAAGACAGGAAATTGGCTTTCACCATTAATGCCAAATCAAAGTTAAGACAAAAAAATAAAAAACTGGAAGTACGTATTTTGAAAATGTATATTAAAAAGTATGATGCTCAGCTAAAAAGCACACACTTTGTCGTTTCAAACAGTGCATAAATAGTATGTGATCCCAAAATTAAAGACTGTAGCTACACAAGAGGGCAGAACTGATGTTACACGGGAAGCCTTAATTCTGGCATTTCCAAATTTTGAATGCTTTATTTTGCATCTTTGACAGTGTTCCTTTAATATAAATTTGTTTGGTTTTTGCTAAAAAGAAAACTGGAAAAAAGGCTTATTTATGCAACTCTAATGGTCATCATCAGGGTTTGAACTTAGGGCTTTCAGATCCTTCCCACAGATTTCTACAAGTGGAGCTAAAGGAACAGCTCCATCAACAGATAGCAGCAGTAGGCTGCTATCTCCAGCAGACATGTACTTTGCTTTTGGGTGCCATAGCTATTTGCTAGACAATAACAGAATACTGGGAATCAGGTGTCTTGGGTTTTATTCCTGGCTCTAGAGGGAAGTGTGATCTGATGCTTAAACTGGAGACTGAGAGATATGTCTGCTGGGTGCTATTAGTTGTTAATGGTACTTTGCATTTACAGAGTGTTCAGTCAAGAGTGGGTCTCAAAGGTGGGTATGCAGAAGTAGTCCCATTCCATAGCTGATTGGAATTTAGGAAGCTATTACACTGATGATACACCAGACAATAGATTCTAGAGGGCACTCGATTTTAGCTGCATTGACACTGCAGGCCTGTTAGGAGTCAAAAGCAATCAACTCTGTCTTTGGCCACCAAATATGAAAATATCTGAAAGAAAGTTTCTGGAGTAACCATATTGTATACATACTGTTTGTACCTGTAATAAGGCTGGGGTTGTCACCAGGTTGGTAAGGACTCACTCCCCCTCTGCACCCCCATCTCTTAGGCAGTTTTATTGTCCAAACTTAAACAATCAGTTCCTCAGCTTACCCTTCATACTCTATGTTCTCACTGCCTGTCTTCCTAGGGGACTCTGGTGGCAGTGGTACTGCTCTCTCTCAACCAATTGTGACTCACTAAATCATTCTGATCCTTCACAGCCTCTGGTGCAGACCTGCCCACTTAATTGGCCCAAGTGGGAGCACCTGTTTTGGCACAGTGGTGCTGAATCTACTTCAGTTAGAGGGGCCACCCATCCTGTAACAGTGCCCTTTTCTTGTTAGTGGCCATTTATTATTGTAGCGCTTTAGAGATTTTATGGCTAGTTTAAAAATATCTTCTCTTATACATATGCAATATCCACCTTTACCATTAATAATGCAAATATCGCAAGTGGTCTTCTAAGAAGACTGATCTCTTTCAAAACTTAAAGAAGCACATTCACTCCACCCCCTGGTCTGATCATAAATTAGGACATATTCTCATCAATGGAGGAATGAGATATTACTACTCTGTATTAATCAAAGTCTGAGATCATGTTCTAATTTAATCAAAGAGAGAAAAACAACTCTTACTAGCAAATGCAGGCATAATCATCACATGACTGATAACTGAGGGTCAATGATGTCATGTCTTATAAGAAATATAAACCAGAGATGTTTAGGCAGAAGATTTTACTTATTAACCTTTATAATTTAGCTGGGAAGAAATATTTCTTAGCAAGAATTGTTTAATGCCCATAGTGTGGCACTTGAATCTTCATGGATTTATGAGCCAGTATTCAATTATCTTTTTAATTCTTTCCTCACATACAGTACTTCATCATTTTACAGCTACAAAGCACCATAAAATTATTCAGGACCGTGACGCTTCAGAGAGACCTATTGTTTCAGGTGTATGAGAAGACTTACTATTAGAGCCCATTTCATGTTTCATAAATCTTTATATCAAACATTTGTCCCTGATCTGCCTTCCTATATGATTGGCATATCAGATTATTTTAGATAAATGAAATCCCTTTACTCTTCATCACTCTTGATGCAGACTGATAGAGCCTCTGTTGAATGTATCCCTTGAAGGTGACAAAAAGACCAAAGAATATTTTGAGGAGAATTATCTAATACTTTTAGAAACTAAGGAATTTTGTTACTGGCCGACTGAGGGGTCCAGCAAATGTTCCCCTGTGAGAAAATATAGGGTTGAAAGCAACAAAGAGTCCTGTGGCACCTTATAGACTAACAGATGTATTGGAGTATAAGCTTTTGTGGGTGAATACCCACTTCACCCACAAAAGCTTATGCTCCAATACATCTGTTAGTCTATAAGGTGCTACAGGACTCTATGTTGCTTTTTACAGATTCAGACTAACACAGCTAACCCTCTGATATAGGTTTGAAGTCACCCTGGGTAACACAATGTTCTTCCTACACATTACAGATGCTTAAAGAGCAGTTTGTCCTGTTCTCTGTGATTAAGTGCTCTGTAACAGACAGCCTTAATTTTACTAATAACAGTGTCTTTGATGTTTTGTACCACTCCTTCCTCTTTTCCTCATCCTCTTCTTATGGCGCAAGTTGTATTAATCAATTTTAACATTCCAGTCATATGACTCTGTGATGGAATGTACTCCCCACACTGCCCCTGCAAGAGCTGAATTAGGCCAGATGGGTTTTATCAGCCAATTAAGCTGCAAAAAGGGGAGATTTTGGCTGTGTACAGGTTGCTGATTAGGAGGAATCTCACCTGTGAGGAGTAGGTGGGGGGCTTCTATAAAACCAGGATGCTGGCACCAGTGCCCAGTTCCTGTCTGTGAAATAAGAAACAAACAGGAGAGAAGTAGCATAGTAGGAAAGAGTCTAGGGTAAAAGTACTAAGGTTGGTGTAACTGCAGCCCTTTGCTACTCATTGCAGGCCTCTGAACTGGAATCTAGAGTGGAGGGTGGACCTAGGCTCCCCTACTATCCATTGCAGAGCACTATTCTATAGGCTAGTGAATAGGAAGTCTGGCTAAGTCATTACCGGAGTGACCTTGTCAGGGCAGTAGGTGTGAAGACTGCCTGACGCTGCTTGTGGAGAAAGACTTTGGAAGACTCCTCCAAAAATGAAATTAAAGTATGACCTGGCCAGAGGACTGAGTCATGAAGCAGTTGTACAGTGACTCTGTGAGTGAGAGAAGAGTGCAACAGCAGGAGATAGGGTGAACTGGGTGGAGCTAATCCTTGGAATTGCCCAAAGGGGCCACGATCTAGCAAGGAATGAGAATCCTGTGACAGACCCATATGCTATTAGAAAAGAGAAGGTGAGTGAAGTAATATCTTTTATTGCACCGACTTCTGTTGGTGAGAGAAAGGTGCTTACACAGAGCTCTTATTTAGGTCTGGGAAACTAGTTGGGGTTCTCAACAATTGTTTTGGTGGCCTCAGAATGTAGCCACCAACTCTCGCTGGTATCCACTCTGATAATTTTTCCTAAAATTCTTAATTTTAAGGAAAAAAATAAATATGCACATATACATGTCCAAATCATTGTAATTTATTTATGTAAGGGTGTAGTTTTTTAAAATTCAATACAAATAATATATAATTGTCTCTATTCTTTATTGGACTGAAACAGAACAGAAACAAAAATAAAGTGCTTTGCATGTTCATCTTTTGTTATTTCTCTTGCTTGCTTTGGTTGCTTTTTTAAAACTTGCTAACTAGTAAGTCAGCTGCAATGAAAAGTGATATTTGTATGTTTGTTAATATCATTTTTTCATATCAGCACATACAAATATCACTTTCCACAACAAATTTACAAAGCCCTGCCAAGCTGGGGGACAAATTAAGCCCTGGATGGGGAGGTGGGTAGCAAGGCATAGGGGGCTAGAGGAAGTAGTGGGGCTGGGGGCAGTGAGCTGGGGGAGGCAGCGGTCCTACTTGGGCTGCTGCAGAAGTAACAGAGGTCATGGAAACCGTTACATCTGTGACCTCCATGACAGACATGGAGCCCTATGCATAGGTGATAGGGTATTTTTTTCTTTTCTTGTTTTCCTGTGTGAGTTCATTTGGGAGCATTGTGATTGTCTGGCTTGCCCACATAGGGGCTGTTGGGGTATCTAGTGCACTGGATGGTGTATGACACATGTTGTGATATGCATGTATCAGATGTGGGGCTCTTGAAAGGTGGGTTTTGGGGGGCAGGGGTGTTGATACCGTAGCAGTGGAGGTATGTCTGCAGGTTTTTCTTCTGTTCTGGTAAGGTGGTGCCACTTTCAGCTGGTGTCTCCTTGACTCTAGAGTTTGCTTCTGATGAGGTTGAGGGGTTCTTTGAAGGCTGGAAGAAGGGATTCAAGAAAGATTTCTTTCAGGGTAGGGTCCCCATTGAATATGGGGTTTAGTTGTTCAATGATATCCTGCAGGGGTTCCAGTGTGGGGTGGTAGGTGACAACTAGAGGTGTGCAGTTGGAGGGGGTTTCAAAAGATATTGGCTCATCTACCTTCTCTCATCCTGGGACCAACATGGTTACAACAATACATATAACCATATCACATGTTTTCGTATGAGCATCTCCAACTCCTTGTTTAATACTTTGGCGCCTAGTATTAGTATATAGACAATTTAAAAATGTATTCTTTACATACTCATGCTTGGATTCCTCTCATGCATGACCCCATTAGGCTGTTTTCCATATTTGTATGTTGCCCCATTACCACCACACTCCTATATTGTTTAGAACAGTGTCTCTAAAATGCAGCCACCCAGTGGCTCTTATTGTGGGCAAAACAGCCTCCTGGGTGGTGATTGGGAATAGGGGGAGCAAAGCAGTGGTCCCCACCCCTCCCTGTTGATCCTGGAGGTACTGCCTTGGAGTTTGCTGGCACCACCAGCCAGGGATGATGTCCTACACTGCCTCTAGAGACACATGGGGCACAATGCTGGAGGAACCTTGGACTGCACAGGAGGCAGGAGAGTTCCAAACCCACCATCCTAAGGGCCCCTACTGCATCCTTGGGCTCCTTCCATTGCCTGCCGCCCCATTGCCTCCCCATCTATCCCCCTTCAATCCAGTGCTTCATTTTGTGCTAGGGCTGTGCCCCAGCACCTAATAGTGCAGACTTCACAGCAGATTTACTAGCTAGCATGAAATAAATTGCAATAATTTGGCTGTGTACATGTGCTTAATTTTTTCTAAAATTAAGTACATTAGGATAAGTGTCAGAACAGCCACCAGCAAGAGTTGGTGGCTGCACTCTGAGGCCACCAAAAATGTCATGGGAACCATTGGTTTAGAGCCCTCTTGCCTCTGACTAATCATCCAGGAGATCGGTACCCCAACTACTGACATGGAAGCCATCAGAACAATACAACCCCGTTTTCACAGCATTGCCTCAGTGTTCCACAAAACCAAAACCTTCTCCTCTATACTATTTACCTAATCATCTGTTCACCTCCAGTATCTTTTGCCTTCTTTCTTCTCTCACTCAATGGATAAGCAGGATTTCCAAGAGGATCATCTGGATATTCCTTTCCTTCAGCTCTCTTCCCAGATCACCAAAGTCTTCCAGGAACAGTGGAACATTGTAAAGTCCTTCTGTGGTTCCTTGCTGTTTTCTTTTATTTTGAATAACCTAAATACTCTTGTCTTGTGAGGGGATTACCCTCACTATGCAGTCTAGTAATTGAAATGCTAACTTGCTGTCTTGCTCTTTAAAGTGGTAAAGATGCTTTACTTGATTGTGTGGACAGTTTATATTAAGATGAAAATATGGTGTTAAACTTCAATTGGTTAGAATGTGATACTTGGAGGGTTTTTTCTTTTTTTAAAGATCATATCTGCAGATTTGCAGCTCTTCACTAGGGCTATGTCTACAATACACAGCTTTTAGCAGTACAGCTGTGATGCTACAGCCGGGCTGCTAAAAGACAAACAGCAGCTACACTGCATGCCAGCAGGAGAGCTCAACTGCCAACAGACTTCAATCCCCAATGAACCGCATTAGTGTTGTCAGCAGGAGAGTGGTCCTGCTGACAAAGCACTGTTCACAACTGTGCTTGTCGTCAACAAAACTTGTCCTCTGTGGGGGTGTTTTTTAACGTCTCTGGATGACAAAAGTTTTGTCATCCAGCTTGCCAGTGTAGACAAACCCTAGGATTTAGCATTGGAGGTAGTGTCATCTAATAGACAGTAACCGGGATTGGGAGTTGGGACATGTGGGTCCTATTCCTAGCTCTGCCACTGACCTGCCATATGACCTTAGGCAACTCACTTCACCTCTGTGTGCTCCTGTTCCTTCTCTTAGGTTATGCCTACACAATGAGCTAGGGGTGTTATACTCAAGCTAGCTTGAGCATAAATTGCAGTGTAGCTAAGGTAGCATGGGTATTGGCTGAGCTGTGCTGAGTACAAACCTGCTTGAAAAAGATGAGTACCTGAAACCCCTGTTTTGCAGTGTAGACTTAGCCTGTCAGTGTTGTCTGTTTAGAATGTAAGCTCTTTGGGACAGACTGTTACTAATCAGAACAGTACCATGCACAATAGGACTTTGATCTCCGTTAGTGCTTCTAGGCACTATTGTAATGCAAAAATAAATAAAACCACAACGGTTCTCAACTTTTCCATGTTGACCCCAGGTTACAATTTTAAAGTGTTTCAGGATCTACATCTAGCCATATTGACAAGGAAGGCAATTATGCCCTTCAACACCTGTTCTGACCTTTTGTGTGGGTTGAGAACCTGTGACTTGGAGGGACTTAAAGAAAAGTGAATGATGCATAATACGGTTCAGCAGCATGACAGAAAAATTATGCCTGATAGGACTAGTTTAATTTTTTGTCTCATTTTTAACATCCATTATGTGGAGCTGTGTGACTCAGACACTAGAACTAGCAGGACAAATTATTCCTAATGATTAAATATCTGTTTAAAGAAAATGAGTGCACAAGCAGTAAAATCAGTGTAAACAAGGGTTCGACAGTTAACAGGAACACAGGAGGGCATAAATAGAAATGTTACAAGCACACATACATCCATTTAATAAGGGCTCAGTGGCTATCTTATAACAACCCTGTACAGTATTTATGCTTTCTATTTCTGCAATAAGTGATCTTTCTATTTTAGTGTCTATGCTATTGATGTTTTACATTTGCAGATAACCTGGATGCTCTTAGCTTGGAAGCTAAACAATGCTGAGCCTGCAAACACTTCAGCACAGGTGTAGTTTTACTTGTGTGAGTAGTCCTGTTGACTTCAATAGGATTACTCAGGTGACTCAAACTGTCTATATCGGCATTACAAGGTAAGTGCCAGAGGGCCCCAGCTACCAGAGCACATGCTTGAAGGCAACATGACTCTTCATGTGTTTAAGTGCTTTGTGGGATAGGGGACATACATTGTAGAAACTAAATGTAGTTCTACAGATTTCAGAATGTTTCCAAAGGGTGTCCCAGACTCCTAGCCCACTTGCAGTCTAGTTTGAATGTTGAGCATCACTTGTTAACTCACTGGCCAGCAGCAGCTCCTGTTGAGGGGGAGAGAGTGCTTGTGCAGCTCACCAGCGACTCCTCCTTTAACATTGGCATCCTATGGCACTGACAAGCTAGAGACTCCTATTCAATTTAAATGGGTTGTAGAAATGGTATATAGCTGTAAAATGGGACTTTTATGGTAAAGCTGTGAAGGTAAAATTAGAGTTAACTGGAAAGTTTCTCAGTTTTATAGATGACTTCTCATTTTCGCTGTAGGAAAGGAACAGATTCATGTAAAGTTAATAAATGAGTGTCCTTGAAAAGATTAAAGAGATTAAAATGTACACAAGTTAGTGGGCCTTTGTTTCATATCTTTATATAAATTCCCCAGAGGCATTTGATTACCACAGTCTTAAATGTTGACTTGACTATTCAAAACTAGTTTTCTACTTTTTATTTTATAGAATTAGTGAAACTAGGACTAGGGAGTTCCAAAGAGGATGGAGTTTGGCTGTTCTCAGTGGTGGCAGATGACAGAACAAGGAGTAATGGTCTCAAGATGCAATGGAGGAGATTTAGGTTGGATATTAGGAAAAAAAATTTCACTAGGAGGGTGGTGGAGCACTGGAATGGGTTACCTAGGGAGGTGGTGGAATCTCCTTCCTTATAATTTTTTTTAAGGTCAGGCTTGACAAAGCCCTGGCTGGGATGATTTAGTTGGGAATTGGTCCTGCTTTGAGCAAGGAGTTGAACCAGATGACCGCGTGAGGTCCCTTCCAACCCTGATATTCTATGATTCTAGGACAGATGTAGTAAAATATCTGAATAAAGAATCAGTTTAAGATCCATATATAAGGGAAAATACTGAACTTTTGTTACGTTCAGTTGAAGAGAAAAAGCAACATTACAGATTATATTGGTAGTGCAGACATGCAGAGGACTTGTTGAAAGTTGCTGGTAGAAAATTTATGAAGATAAAGAAAACCCTTCTCAAATTCTCATTCACACTGAGTCTTTCTTATCTTCATTACAGAATAAAATATGAAGGAAGCCTCCCTTCTCTGTAAAATGTTAGTAATTACTATCAATGGACAGCACTGACTTTTGCTGAGGAAAACTCTTTGAAAACTATTGAGCTGACACACTAGAGAGGTGCAAGCTGTCCCATCTTTTAAGCAGTAATTAATATAGGGATGTAGTATATTCTACTTCTGAAGAGGTTTACTCTGCTTTTTTTCTTTTCAGAAACATAAAGACATAAGTAGGATTTAAAATAAGCACACAAAGAATCCAAGTTTGGCAGATTTAGGGTATTTCAATGAATGATTTTCCAGCTTCTAAGCCTTCATTTGAAAAAAAAAAAAAAAAACACCAAAAAACTTTCTGCTTGTGAAGACTGCTTGCAGAGTTTAAACTAATGCAGTACAGTATAACTAATATAGTAGAATATCTTCACTGCAGAATAAATACAGTATATCAACCATCAATTATCCAAAAGCTCCTGTCATTTACATGGTCAGAGGTATGGCCTGGACAATGGAAGTTGCCAACTGGCTCATCTCAGTGAGGAAAAGGGAGCGGCAGGAAAAGGACACGAGTTAGATTAAGCCTTTATACACCTAAGGGCTTCTGCATAGAAATTTCTACCAGGTAGAGTAGTGGGGAGGAGGGAAGAGTGCTTCAGGCAGCTTCAACTTCTCTTCCTGGTTCCTCCTATCATCCCTTCTGACCTCAGGAGGCCTTAGCCCAGGCCACAGGGATACAAGCTCCGCAGGCTGTAAATAAAGAGTCCAAAGCCTTGATTATCCAAAGTTTGCATTGTCTTGCCTTTCTGAGTCTGCCTCCAGAAGGACTAACAAGCATCAGAGGGAAGTGTGAACTCCTTAATTTGTCTCAGAAGGGCATCAACTTTGAAACCTTATTACTATTTAAATATGACCATTTCGGAAACATCTTGCTAATGTGCTTATTTATGGTAGCTATCTGAACCAGTAATGCCCTGATGCTTTCTTAATTAAATCAGCAGTTCTCAAACATTTTCATAGGGTGAACCATGCCATAATAGTGACTCATGGACCACTTACACAGTCATTCCTAATTGCACAGATCATCTCCCTTCCCATTTGCTATCGCTTAGCAATCCTGTACCTGAAATGGTAAGATTAGCAAAATATTTAGTAATTTCAGACTGTCTTTAAAGTGATTTTTTTTCCCCTCATCCTCTTTTTGCAAAAAGTTAATCTCACTATTTTTACAGAAATAGAGGTGGGGATCAGAAGGTGACTAAGAGGGAAAATATTAATAATCGTATCCATTTGACAAGAGAGAAACAATTGGGACTATTTAGAAAGGAGAGGAATCAGAAGTGACATGATAGAGCAATACTAAATTATACATAATAGACAAAGCACATGTGAACAAGTGATATCCAATGGAATTTAAAGGCAAAAAAAATAAAACTTCTAAAAGGAAATACATTTTAATATTGCATATAATTAACCTGTGGAACTCAATACCAGAAGATATCAAGACCAACTACTTAGCAAGATTCAGAAAAAAAAATGTACATTTGTATGGCTAACAAGAAGAGCCACGTTTATAAAAATTGATATTCTGAAAAATTTGGAAATATTAAAATTCTGTTCATTTTAAATTTGTTCTAGTAAAATTAACTTCCTGCATCAGAGACAGAAAAGAGAGAAATTCCTGACAGGCACACTTAAACTTTAGTTCCTTAGAGTTAAAGCAATTTTAGAAGACAAATTTAATGTCTTGTAATGCTGTAATTCCTCTAGAGACTTTACTGTTATGGTCAGAGAATATGCTGAATGTCCTAAAATTTTTCTCTTTAAAACATCACTTATGAAAAGCAAGACCTATTTTTCTCCTCTAGCACTTTTTACTCATGACCTGACATATGCAGAAAAAGAATGATGCTGCAGTTAGATTGTATTTGACTTTTTCCTGTTACTTTTTATGAGAAATTTAGGAGTTGATCAATAACTATATTGCTATCTTAAAATAATACAGTGAAAAGCTGGTATATTGTAACTTTGGCAGAGCTTGCCTGAAACACCCATCTCCGTTAGCAGGTGTTGACCCTCCTGGGAAAGTGTTAAGTGGGTTTTGCTGACTCAGTGGTCAGACAGGTCCTGAGGGAAAAAGCCCTAGGAGCAGCTAAAACCTCTAGAGACAATTTAGACTAAGGGTATGTCTATACTGCCCGCCGATCCGGCGGGCAGCAATCAGTTTATTGGGGATCAATATATCATGTCTCATCTAGACGCAATATCGATTCCCAAACGTGCTCCCATCGAGTCCAGAACTCCACCAGGGCGAGGGGTGGTAGCGGAGTCAACACAGGGAGCTGTGGCCATTGATCCTGCGCCGTGAGGACAGGAGATAAATCGAAATAAGATACTTCAGCTACGGGAACAATGTAGCTGAAGTCGAAGTTGCGTATCTAACATCGCCTCCGCCCCCTAGTGTAGACCAGGCCTAAAACAAAGCACAGGGATAGCCAAATCTGAGAAGAATATTTAGTCTGGAGTTTCATGTCATATTGGTTTTGGAATTGCCATTTTGTTAATGTCAGGCTGCAGGAGGGATAAGATTTTGTTTGCAGTGAGGCAAGGGATTCCACCCATTCCATATAAAAAATTTAAAGTGGTCTATGTAAGGATAGTGGAAAGATTATAATCTGCGAAAGGGACTCCTGTAACCAGAATCCATCTCTATTTTAGGGAATTGGTGAGTTTCCTTTATTTCTGGAGCAAATGTTCCAGCAATCAACAGGAATGTTAAGTATAATGGCATTACTGCTCTAAGTGAAAGGTACACATGCTGCAAGAGAGCATAAAGAGCAACTATAGGTGGTCCTCTTGACAACAATATCAGATTTGCATTCTTACTCTTCTGTCATTGTCACAATGCAACACTTCCCTCCAAAGTGCTGTATGCAGTAAAAAGTATTTACTCAGAACACTGCAGCAACGCCAGGCTTTACAACTTGTTTCAAAAGTGTGAAGGTACCTGAATTTCTAATCCTTCTTCTTTTTAGAAATAATCTCAATTTGTACTGTACATTCCACTATAAAGCACTCAGTGCAAGGTTTGTGACAAGATTTTGATGAGCACCAAGTGTCCCTTGGAAATAGATGAAGATGCAGTCTAAGCATAGCCAGACAACTTTAAGTGTTCACAAATGCACCTCAATCACTAAGAGTGAAGCTATTAAAGATGTAGGAGTGCAGTAACACTGTCCTGAAATAGGAGTTGTAAGAAGAAATGTGTATCTTCAGCAGTGTTGATTTTGGCATTTCCACAAGAAGGAGGCAAAGCTGACTGCAAAATATATTTCATATGCTATTTCGGAGTTTCAGAAGCTCTTACAGTAGGGCAGGGGTGGCTAGCCTGAGAAGGAGCTAGAATTTACCAATGTACATTGCAAAAGAGCCACAGTAATACACCAGCAGCTCCCTCCATCATATCCCCGCTGCTCCCAGAGCCTCCCACACACTGGCAGCCACGCTGATCAGCATCTCCCCCTCTCTCCCTGCACCTTCCAATCAGCTGTTTTGTGGCATGCAGGAGGTTCCGGGGGGAAGACTGATGGCATGGCAGGCTCAGGGGAAGAAGTGGAGTGGGGGCAGGACCTGTGGCAGAGCCAGGGGTTGAGCAGTGAGCAGCCCTCAGCACATTAGTAAGTTGGCACCTGTAGCAGCAGCCCTAGAGTTGGTGCCTACACAAGGAGCCCATATTAACTTCTGAAGAGCTGCATGTGGCTCCAGAGCCACATGTTATCCGCCCCTGCTGTAGCATTACAACTATACTACTGGCCTTTGTTATAAAAACTGCAATATGCCCGTTCATCTTTAGAGACTACTACAAATTTATCATTAGAATAGATTATGTAAATCCTTATCAGGATCAACATTTGTTCCCTCTTCAGATTGGCTATACAGTCAACTAGCTGTAGCATCGGATTTGGAGTCAAAGTGGCCTGAATTCTGTTTCAGACTCTACAATTGGTTTGCTATGTGACCTTGAGCAAGTCACTTGACCTTTTAAAGCTCCATTTTCCCTATCTATAAAAAGGGGATAATACCAAAAAAAGTGTAGTGGTTTGTGATTCTCAGGTGAAAGGTGCTATATAAGTGTAATATACTATCATAATTATACCTAACATTAGCTATTAACTTCCTGCTGTTTGGATGCACACTTGCGCACACACACATCCCCACATACAGAATCGGGGACTTACCTGATTTTTCCTTGGGTTGAGATGTATATGCTGATTTTTGCAGAACTAGCCAAGCAAGTTTCCTCTTCCTTGGATACATCCTTATGGATTACGAACAAATATGTTGAAGGGAGACTTTTTTTTTTTCTGACGGAAGTGAGAGACAAGCGAAAGATATTGCTTTTAGGGAAAAAAATTGTTTGGTATTTCTCCAGCATTGCTTGTCAGTTGTATTGTGTGTTTCTAGAAGCTCCATGATACACTTTTCATCTAGGCTTATTATGGTTTGTAAATTGTTAGGTGGAGCAGTATCCTTCTTAAAATTGGTAGTCAGATCCTACCATAAATTTACTAAGAACTTGGAAATCATTCCACATAATTTGCAGCAGAAATAACATACAGCTATCATCTTTCTTCACAAACAACCTTCACATACAACTTCCACTTGATAGTTTTTGCTGATAATAGTTTAAAATTGATTTTGTTCTTTGGCAACTGGAAATCTTGCCCTGTTTCTTTCGTACATTGTTTAATAGGATGAATGCTAGTAAGTTGTTCCCTATTTGCTTATTTTATTTTTTAATTTTCATTAGTCTAAGCCAGTATGGTAATATGTAGCATTGCTGCTATGGTGTTTGTCGTCAGGATTTTTAAATGATTGTTCTCAGTAGCCTACATGAGTGTGGTGAGACCTGTACAAACATCAAAGAAGGCAATAATCCCACCCCAAAAAGCTCACAGTTAAACTTTACAATTCCCAAATGATCTTATGCTGTCATTACCATGTTTTTCTTATGCCACTTGCTGGCTGCTCTAATGAGAGAGTGTGAGGAATATGCAGCATAGAAAGTGTTACTCCTGTGTGTACGTAAAATGATAAAAGTGTGGGTACTGAAGCAGGTCTCTGCTCCTGGGCACCTGGATGATGGTTATCTCACCCCTGCTCCTCTTTATATCTTTACATCAACCCTGATATTTTTTTGGTGATGGTTAGTAACATGTGGAACCAGCTGTAGGCACAGCTGATTAGAAAAAAGGAGAAAACTAGTTAACTGTCTCACAGCAGAGCTTGATCCATGTTCCTGAGGAGTGTCAGGAAAAGGAGTGAGGAAGGGGAATCAAATCTATTAACCCTATTACAACAGCAAAACAAAACAATCTTAAATTAACACATAGATTCACACCACTGACAGGTGAGGGACAGATCCAGGACTTTGAAAGGCTGCCTCCCACACACCACTTGCTTTGATTGCAGACTTAGGCCTACGTTTTCCATGCATGTACGGGGTCCTGCACTTCTAGAAGCCTTGCCAGCCGCATGCCTACCAGCAGGACCGGCGCTAGTGTTTCTAGTGCCCTAGGCGCACGGCCATTTTGCCGCCCCGTGTGCTGGTCCCGCGGCTCCGGTGGACCTGCCGCAGTCGTGCCTCTGGAGAGGGTCCGCTGGTCTGCGGCTCCGGTGGAGCTGCCGGAGCTGCCGCAGCTGTGCCTGCGGGAGGTCCACCGGAGCCGCGGGAGCAGCGAACCGTCCGCAGGAATGCCTGCGGCAGCTCCACTAGAGTCGCGGGACCAGGGGACCCTCCGCAGGCACCACTGCAGAAGGTCCACCGGAGTCGCCTGCCCTGCCCCCCCGGCAAAATGCCGCCCCCCAATAATCCTGGCGCCCTAGGCAATTGCCTAGGCTGCCTAAATGGAAGCGCCGGCCCTACCTGCCAGTGGCATCCCCTCACACAGCCCAAACTTACTTCACCTCTGTGATTCCCCTCTGACCAGCTGGCTACAGCAAAGGTCAATGCCCTGGATGACCTGATTCCCCCCCTCACCCACCCAAGAGGTGAGGAGTTATAGCAGCAGGGAGGCTGTGGAGTAACCAGAGGATGGAGATGGCCTGTAGTACCCCCACAGGTGGTCATGGGGGCACTCACAGATGGAAAGAGAGCTGGCTGTATAGGCATTGCAAAGCCTAGTACTAGGCCTGAGATGCTGCTCTGTCTGCTGAAGAAGTTGTGGTGGGCAGGCTGGGGCTTGGGCCCAGTCACTCCACCAGGGCTGGACCCTATGTAGGCCCAGCCTGTTGCTAGGCAGGGCAGGCGTCTTCAGTCCTCTCTGTTGCTAGGCGCCCAGCCTGCTCCCCAGACTACAGCCCCCAGCAGCCTTGGGGTTGGTTCTTGCCTATTACAAGCGAGGCGGAAGCGCACAGGCTGCTGGGGCTTGTAGGCGGCTGGTTCCCTCCGAGGTTCTGGGGAGGAGGGAGCAGCCGAGCCCCGCCCCGCCCGGGGAGGGACAGGCGCAAGGTGTAGGGGGCGCACGAGGCAGGTACCTGCGCGCGGTGATACTGGTGCCATGGCTGCTGGGTCTGCGGCCGGGATAACGCCCGGGTGTGCGTCTGGGGGAGCCGCTGCCGGGTGAGCTCCAGGCAGGCAGCAGCCGTCGCGGTGTCCCTATTTGGACACGTGCGGGTAGAGGCCTTGCGCCGTTACCTGGGGGCGCGCTTCGTCGCCCGCTGCCCCGGGAGCCGCCAACGGCCCTGCTCCCACTGGGTTAGTTGTAACACCAGCTGATCTCCTCTCCCTTGCATCGATCGGGCCGCCCCAGCCGGCCACGGGCCAGGAACCGCGGCAGGCGGTGGCACAGGGTGAAGGGAACCATCGTCGGGTCCGGAGGGATGTGGTGAAGGTGGTGATGGAGAAGTGGCCAAGATCATCCGGGATGAGCAGTTCGGGGGCTGGAGGTGCTGGACGCGGAGCTCTCCGAGACCTGAGAGAGGAGTCACAGCACAGAGTCCTGCCTCTCCCCCAGTCCCACAGCTCTTGAAGAAACGGCGGAGAATCCGTGCATCACGTGTTACGCTTTACCTCAGGGAATTGTTTGGTCCATAAAAACTCCAGGAGGTGGCTTCTGGGTGTCCAGACTAATTCATGCAGACTGCCTGGATAATCTTTTCTTAGGGAGTAGTGCGGGCTGGGTTCCCAGTTCTGTGAGGGGCTGGGCTCAGCAACAGCAACGGGAGTTAGGCGAAAGGGGAGACTACACCAAATTTATTTATCTAAAAAAGTGAATGTCAGCAACTAAATTTTTCAGTAACCCTTTCTCTGTCCTAGCCCAGACAAGAGAACTGAACAGAGCTCATCCTCCTCATCTCTTGCATGTTGTTTCTGTGAATGATATCTAACCATGTCTCTCTCGTCTCCCTTCCCCCAAACTTTCTGGTCCCTGACTTTCACCCTTTACCAGCCAGGGAAGCTTTTTCCTCTTTGCATCATCTTCTGGAGATGGTATTATTACTTGCTAGTATATTTTGAAACATGGAGAGCAACTTCAGATGTCTTTTTCACTGCTCTTTATAGATCTATAGCACAGACTGCTAGTTTGTTTCAGGGGATAAGGAAAACACAAAAGGGGTATCTTCATGAATTCCTAGTTCAACTCCCCCATTATCTTTATCTGGGTTACGTATAGTAGGGTTGACTTTTTTTTTTTTTGTTTTAGGTTTTGTAAATAGGTGTGGGAAAGGTTCATGCTGAAGACTGATTACGGGGGGGTGGGGAATTGTCTGGCTGAAGAGTTCATTTATTTTGTGTTTGCTGCTATATTATGGCTGAGGGCTTTGGATTTTCTTCATCTGCTCTGAGAGGTCAAGCAGCAGAGGTATCTTTCTTGCAAAATTCTGACAGTGATCAGGCACTGATGGTGCACAGAAGGACTGCAGCTACTGCCTCTCTGAGCCTATACATATATTGTCTCAACCTCACACATTATATGCAAGGGAGAAAATTGCCTGAAATCTGCATTACTGTTGTCTTGCCTTGCTTATAAATCTGTCAGTGTAGGAATAATGAGCTATGTCAGAAACTCTTTAATTTACTCTTAGACCTTTGTCAGGATTTTATTTCTCTGTTACATAGCTATGGAGTAGATTCAGTTCAGAGTTTTAATCACTGAAAGTTTTATGTCAGTGTGCCATTTATTTGCAGATTCAGTGGAGCCCTTTAGGGTGACTTGTTGAAATCCATTGCAAGAGTCAGTCCAGAGAGGTTCACTCAAGTTACTCACTGTGGTGTGGATTTTGTTAGGGTATTCCATTCGGTTACTTCTTGTGTAGCTAATAAGAATAAACTATCACTGTCAAAACCGGTTAATGACAATGTGAGGAAGATTTAATCATAATTGAGCATTAAAAGTAATCTTATGTTCCAGAATTGTTTGTATTATTTCCCTCAACTTGTTTTAAAAGGTCTGTACTAATTAACTGTTCCATAGCAGAAGACAGAGCATGACTCGTGTGCATAATGTTGTACAAATTGGATATGTGTGTTTAAAGAAGAAAATCTAGGAATACAAGAATGGATGTAGTCTGTGCTTAAAATAAAAGGGAGCACACTTTTTCCTGATCCCACTAAAACAGAGGAGGAATTTCCTCTCCTCAGCCAGTCCAGTGAGAGCTCTACTTCCTGTTTCAGTCTGCTTTTCACATGGGATGTGGTGCTGTGCCACATAACTTTACAACAAGATACCATGGTTGAAAATGAAGCTAGAGAAATTCTGATAGAAAATAAGGTATGTATTATTAACAGTGAGGGTAACTAACTATTGAAATAATTTAACAAGGTTTGTGGTGGTTTTTCTGTTACTGACAATTTTCTAAGCCAGGATTGGCTGTTTGTCTAAAATACATGCTCTAGTTCAAACAATAATTAATTCAGGGAAGTCCTATGGCCTATATTATACAGAAAGTCAGATTAGATTATCACTATGATCCTTCTGTCTTTATAATCTATGAAAACTGAATGGTAGCAAATATGTCAGTCTTTATTTTAAAACAAATTGAAGAAGTGATTCTGGAAATTACAGATCAGTGTGCCAGAAAAATTGGTTGCAATAATAATCAAAGATAAAATTATGAAATATTAAGGGTAATAAAAAAGTACTGTCAAGGACTGGCAGAGAGACACAGAAGAATACATAGGAATAAATGGTCAATATTCAAGTTGACGAAAAAGAAACAGTGGAGGGCCACAAAGTTCTGTACTAGGACTGGAATAATAGCTAACTATATGCAATTTGGGTTCTAGTTTCTTCTTCTCTTCCACAATACTACATGGCTGAGTTTCCTGTTTATAATCTAAGGCTGCCTTTCCTTGCATGCAGTATTGCCCTGTGGCATTGAGCGTAAGCACTTGAGATAGAACCTCTCCATTTAAAATGAGTGGCAGCAACAAGTAAGAGAAATGGTTTTTCAAGAGGGGTCCTTTGCTTTGGAATTCATTTTATCTTTGTTCTGCCAGAGCCCAAGTTATTTAACCATGTAGGCACAGTAAAAAGCCCACTTTCTTTCCGCATGTGGGGAGGTGGTGTGTTGATGGGTCATCACTGTAAAGAAGACTAATCTGATGACAATATGGCAGAAGCTTGGGAAAACCATAGAGAAGATCACACACTGACAGTGGAGGTTTAAAAATAAAATAAGAACAGATTTGTGTATCAGATATCATATGGAGTGAGTACAGGACATTTAGGGGTTCATGCCGAAAGGGTGTTAATCTTGGCAAGCCAGTTGTTCCTTTATGCCTTGCAGTCGGTTCTATCCCTGAAGCTATTCTGAGAACACAGACTCTAAAACAGGTGATAAATTAAGCCCCTTTAGTTAAAAGACAAAACTATAAGAGTGCTAATGCTGCACTTACAGTACTCTGATCTAATAAACTTCTCTGTTTCATGTAAGTATCAGTGACTGAAATGATTCAGGAAGACCTATAGTTCTTGAACTTCAGACTCAGATAAGTCTTTCAATATACAACTTGTTTTCTTCCATTCTCTAAGTGTCAGTATTTTCTTTACGCACCCCATTTTTGAGTCTTTAAAAGCCTTCCCTGCTCTTTTCAGGATTTCCAGGCTGCAGCTGACTTGCCTCACAGGATAAATGCACAACTGAATACTGTACAAACACAGGTAAAACCCATGAGCCACTATACTTGTTTCTTTGTCTCTCTCATCACTGTTTGATGGGAAGCATCAGTGGAGTATCAGATCTTTGAACTCCAGAGGCCTCTGGAGAGCTTTGGGGTCAGCTATCATGTCTTGATTTCTGTTGTTAGAAATTCAGCCTCAGCCACGGCCAGAATGAAGTCTGGGTAAGGCCTAGAACCCTGAGCTTTGGCAACTACCTTATTGGTTTCCCAGAACTAATTACTTCTGCTTAGTCTGCTATCACTAATTGCCTCAGGCATTCTGTTCTCATATATGATCCTTAATCATGGTCTTGTATCTGTCTGTTGTAAGCTCCCCAGGATAGGGACCTTGCTTCCTGTACTCTCATGCTCGACTTCCTCGTAAGGTCTTGTCCATTTCCTTCTTTTTGGGGTCCATCAGAAGTTAATACTCAGTGCTCCCTACCTGTAACTCCAACCTGAGAATCCTAAGGCTAAATAAATATTCTTAGCACCTGACTTTCCCATTAGTTTTATGAGATATTTTGGTTCCAGTTTCTCTTTTCTTTATGCTCTTTCTGCATTCACCATAGCCCTTACACGCCATCCCCAAAGCACCAAAACTCTACGACCCGTCCACCAAATGAGCAGAGAAACTTATGCTCCTCTTTTTTGCCTTAACTTCCTTGCCAGGCGACCTCTTTAGCATGGAAGTGTTTCTGATCTCTGTGCCTGTTCTGTTCATTCCTGGCTCCTAATACTACTTTTAGCAGCCTGCCTTTACCTGTGTCGTGTCATGAGATAAACGTGGGACCTGGCAGGAGAAGGGAACTGAGGCAGTCCTTCCAGTCAAGCAGGGCAAGTAGGAGGTTCCCTGACACTGGGAGGTGTCCCAAACTGGCTTTTTCTCTCCACCCATTTCCTCCTCCAAATCAGAATGCACTCTACAAGATCTCACAAGCACTAGGAAATTGGCTAGCTCTGATGAGTAAAAGCACCTTTTGGACATCCCAGTATTTCAAGGATTAAATGGACTTAAAATAACTAGTAGGGAGGGGAAAACACCTAAATGCTTTAATTACATAGATGCCTCTTAGGAAGCATCATATTGTTTTAGCGAAACATAAGTGAGTAATCATCAGTTTGTTAGCACGTAGGTCAAACCTTTTGAAAATTTATGCAGTTATGATAATAGAACTGTTAGTATATAGACCAAAGTTCCCTGAAGCTTTGTGTAGTCATGCCAAGAGAGATAATTGCAATTACTAGCAGATGAACTTTGTATTAGTTATGGAATGGAAATATATCTTGGGCAGCGGTCCCCAAACTTTCGAGGGTCGCACCTCCCTGCCCCTCTCCAGAGCCAGGGCGGGGGACATGGGCAGGGGCAAGGGGGCTGAGGCTGGGGCTGCAGGGATTGGACTAGAGTCAGGGCTCGACCCGCAGCCATGGGCCGAGGTTGGGGATGGGAGCAGTAGTAGGGTTGCAACAGAACTGTGGTGGGGGCTGGCAGCTGGGTCCATGGCCGGATATGGCTCCACTCCTGGCCCCACCTCACTCCACCCCCAGCCTTGGCCCTGAGTGGGAGTGGAGCTGCAGCTGGGCCTCCAGCTGGTTTCGGTGTGGTGTCAGTGCTGGGAGCCAGGGGTGGGGGCAGGTCTGGAGCAGAGTTTGGGGTAGGGTGGCCTGGACCTGCCCTGCCCCGCCCCCCCCGAAAGGTACAGCTGCACCCAACACTTTGGGGACCGCTAATCTAAGCCATGACCCATTTTTGCAGTTGCATAAAATGTTCTAACCACAAAGAACAAAATGACATACACCTCTACCTCAATATAACACTGTCCTCGGGAGCCAAAAAATCTTACTGTGTTATAGGTGAAACCGCGTTATATTGAACTTGCTTTGATACACCAGAGTGCGCAGCCCCGCTCCTCCAGAGCACTGCTTTGCTGCATTATATCTGAATTTGTGTTATATTGGGTAGCGTTATATCGAGGTAGAGGTGTAATTGCTAAAGATGTATTTTATGGGTAAACCACAAACTACAAAAAAGGTAAACAAGTAGGCTATAAAAACCCACAAAATTTTAACCAGTTTGGAACAGACAAAAGTGTGAATCTACCCTCAGAAGGGTGAGTTGTATTAATCTTTTCTTTTTGGTATTTGTGCTGATCTCTTGTTGTTTAATAAACTGATTGAGCCTAGGTATCTGATGTCATGTTAATCAATAATCTAAACCAAACCGTCTTACAAAGGCTGCATTTATGATCTTGGACAGAGAAAATTTACCAAGACGCTGTAAAGTAAAATGGGAGACACTTTTTTGTAGCAAGGAAAGTGTAATATTTGACTTCTGATGTGCTGAATCTTTACCTATTTCTGTTACTTTGTGCAATATGATTTTTAAATTTTGTTTAGACAATAATCCAAACTATAAAAAGCCTTGTTAGGATACTGGAATGTCAGAACAACTGATATCTTGGAGAGTTACATTGGCATATGTATGTATTTTTCTAAATACTTCATTTTGTAGGATGAATCATCTTCCTTTGCAAATTTGTTGCCTCTAATTTTGGTTTGAATCAGAAATGTTGACTTAGTAAATGTAGTACTCATGAATGGTGGTAACGTTATTTTGGTATTTTTCCATGATTGGCAAACTGTCATTTTAAAAAAAAAAAAAAAGTTTAAGAAAAGCAAGTACCTTTCCCTACTCCAGCACTAAACCTTACAGTTTTTCTTTCATTTTCCTGAATTATTTCAGTAAATGCTTTTGGTTGTGGCCTTCACTGTCTCTGAAGATACTATATTTATTGTAAGCTTAATTGTAATTCCCCCTAGCTCTCAAAAGTTTGGGACCTTTGAGACACAAGTGGGGGAGTGTCACTGTGACAGCTGCTTGCTAATGCCTCCATAATGTTCCATTTCAGTTCTAGTACTCCCTGTTCTGACTTGGCTTTGGTCAGGCCTAGAGTGGGTGGTAACAGGGATATACATAGGGATAAGTCCTGGAGGTAGTAATGTCAGGGATTGAGAGCTTGTATGGGAGTTGACAGAAGGGATGAGTGTCATCTCAGGCTCACCCATCCTCATGTAGCTTGTTGCATTCAGTCAAATTAATATGGCTAAATAAGGCTATCTGGGGTGGTGACCAGTGTGAGAGGGGGTTTAATTACTGAGCTAGAGTCTGCATGCTAAATTAATCCACTGAATCTATTTGGAGTTATACCTTTGAACTATCTGGAAACAAGCTAATGCAGAATGTGGCAGCCCACCACATAGGTGGAGTGTATAACTATAAGGACATTAATCAAATGCTGTGTGACAGCTGATTTTCAGGTGAAGTTTAGAATGTTGATTTTGACCTATAAAGCCCTAAAAGTGGTACCTGGGATACCATCTCTCTTCAACAGTGGCAGAATGGCATGAGGAATTGGCAAAGCAGATTGAGTTGGAGCCCTACTGCTATAAATAAGAGTTACTGGCAGGGCATTCTCCATCAAAGCTCAAGGACTTGGGTATTTCCCCCAATTTTTCTCTGTCTGACTTTGATAACCTTCAGGACATGTTGCAAAGCTCATCTTTGTTCTTAGGCATTTAAAAATTGGAAGAATTGTTGGAGGGGGATTAGCTTGCAAGTGCCCTGGGTCACAGCTAGTAAGTTGTACTGTTGAACTTGTTGGACTGAGGTTCATGTACTCAGCAGTTGGATCTAACAAATATTTATTAAGGCAAGACACTGAGTAGTGATTAATTACTTAGGCCACGTCCAGACTAGAAATTAAAATCGATTTTAGATACGCAACTTCAGCTACGTGAATAACGTAGCTGAAGTCGAATTTCTAAAATCGAGGTACTCACCAGTCTGGACGGCGCTGCATCGATGTCCGCGGCTCTCCGTGTCGATTCCGGAACTCCGTTCGGATTGATGGAGTTCCGGAATCGATGTAAGCGCGCTCGGGGATCGATACACCGCGTCCAGACTAGACGCGATATATCGATCCCCGAGCAATCGATTTTAACCCGCCGATGCCGCGGGTTAGTCTGGACGAGGGCTTACAAGCGGGAAGCTCATTAAGAGGATCTTATCACAGTCCCCTCCAGCACCGGATAATGCAATGTCAACATCCCTTTTTTACACAAACTTATTTATAACTTTTTGTTCTCTTTTCTTGTACATATGTATTAGTCTCTTATTTCAATATAATTTTCCTCCCCCTGTCAGTATAGGGTTAGTTTCAGTTCAGACTGGTCTTTTCTTGCTTTTTAGTTACTGTATCTTTTTTTGTTCTCACAGGCATGATTACGCTTCAATTTCTTATACAGTTCTACTTATACTTACACTGTTAAATGTTATTAGAACATACTTGAAATCCACAGTAGGCTTCTGTCCAGGCCTAAATATACCTTTGCTCTCAGCAGCACTGGCTGGTTTGATGTATTTTAGTTATGTCAGTGGCACCTAAATAAATGTGTTTGCGGCTGGGGAGGAAAGTGGCCTGGTCTAAAGAGGTAGATGAGAGTTGTTTCCAGAGTGGATCCGGGTGCATCCCTCCACAGCTTGAAAGCTCCACAGAACAATTTTTAAACCTTATTAAAACTTAAGTAAACTGCCAGACAAAAGAATTCCTGCTAGTTTGCATCAGTCATTGCATGATCTTTCCTTCCTGTTCTGAGTAGACATCCTGTGTCACTATTGCATGCTTGCCCTCAGATGACTTCAGGCTTCACCCTCCTTACTCATTTGATTACCTTTCATCATGTAATGTAGAAATGAGATTGATTTTCTTGAATGTATTTAGCGCTCCAAGTCTTCTACGTTTCAAACCAGAAATGGGCTAGAGGACTATAAATGTCTCCAAATGATTGGAAGGATTTGGGGTGATATCCCTGCTTTTGATAGTGTCATCCTCCTCTCTGGATATTTCATGTCGGATTGTATGGTTTTTGTTTTTTTTTAAATGTGTGGCGCATAAATGCTTCAAAATTGCCTTCAAAATGCACTTAGGGATAGTTCGTTTTTTTTTTCCTAAAAGATCTCGGTTCTCACTGAGTTGGGGACTACTTTTCGTTTTAGAAAGTGGAGGAAGAAACCAGGAGGGCAACTGTTTTTAGACTTGATTCTGACCAACAGGAAATTGTGAATCTGAAGGTGGAAGGCAATTTGAAATGATTGATTTCATGATTCTGAGGAAAGGAAGGAGTCAGAGCAACAGAATAAGGACAATGGACTTCAAAAAAGCAGACTTTAGCAAACAATCTTAACTAAGGTCCCATGGGAAGAAAATATAAGGAATGAAGGAGTTCAGGAGAGTTTGTCAAAGTGGCAATATTAAAAGCGCAATTGCAGGCTATCCTGATGCTAAGGAAAGATAGGAAGAATAGTAAGAGGCCAATATGACTTCATCAGGAGCTCTTTAATTACCTGAATCAAAAATAAATCCTACAAAAAGTGGAAACATGGACAAATTGCTAAGGAGGAGTACAGAAAAATAGCACAAGCATGTAGGGACAGATTCAGAAAGGCTAAGGCTGAACTAGCTGAAGCGAACTTGGAACGATTAGCAATTACATTCAAGACGTCATGAAGGAGAGGCGCGGTCCCAGAGGACTGGAGAAGGACAAAAATAGTACCTATTGTTAAAAGGGGAACAGGGAGGACCCAAGTAATTATTGACTAGTCAACCTAACTTTGAAACATGGAAAGATACTGGAACATATTATTAGTGGTTTGGTAAGCACCTGGAGGATAATAGGTTTATAAGGAGTCGTCAGCATGGATTTGTCCAAAACAAATAATGCCACGCCAACCTAATTTCCTCCTTTGACAGTTACTGGCCTAGTGGTGGAGGGAAAGCAATAGACATGATCTATCCTGATTTTTAGTAGGGCGTTTCATACAATCTGCTGTGACCTTCTCCTAAGCAAACCAGGGAAATGTGGTCTAGAAGAAATTACTATAAAGTGGGTGCACAACTGGTTGAATGACTACTTAAAGTATAGTTATCAATGGTTTGCTGTTAAACTGGCAGGGCGTCCCGCAGGGCTCAGTCCTGTGTCTAATACTTGTCAATATTTTCATTAATGACTTTGATAATGGAGTGGAGAATATGCTTATGAAATTTATGGAAAACATCAAGCTGGAACAGGTTGCAAACAATTTGGAGAACTGGATTAGAGTTCAAAGTGACCATGACAAATTGAAAAATTGGTCTGATAGCAATAAAATTAAATTTAATAAAGAGAAGTGCAAAGTAATAGCTTAAGAAAGAAAAATCAAATGCACAACTACGCAGGGGGGAATAACTGGCTAGGTGGTGGTATTGCTGACAAGGATTGGAGGGATATAGTTGATAACAAATTGAGTCAACAGTATCATGCAGTTATGAAAAAGGCTAGTGTCATTTCAGAGTGTATTAACAAGAGTGTAGTATGTAAGACGTGGGAGGTAATTGTTCTGCTCTGTTCGGTGCCGGTGAAGTCTCAGCTAGAGTACTGGGTCCAATTCTGGGTGCCACGCTTTAGGAAAGATGTGGACAAATTGAAGGGAGTCCAGAGAAGAGCAACAAAATGATCGTAGTTCAGGTTTTCTAAACCTTTTAAGAAAGATTTAAAAAAACTGGGCACATGTTTAGTCTTGGGAAAAGAAGACTGAGGAGGTGACCTGATAACACATTTGACAGAATTAAGGGCTGTTAAAAAGAAGATGATGATCACTTGTTTGTCCACTGAAGGTAGGAGAAGAAATAATGGGCTTAATCTGCAGCAAGGGAGAATTAGGTTAGATATTCAGAAAAGCTTGCTGGGTCATTATCCAAGACTGCTATAACATGAAATATATGGCAGAATGCAGGTAAAACAGAGCAGGAGACATACAGTTCTCCCCCAAGGAATTCAAGTCACAAATTTAATTAACACTTTTTTTTTTTACAAGTGTCATCAGCATGGAAATATGTCTTCTGGAATGGTGGCCAAAGCATGAAAGGGCATATGAATGTTTAGCATATCTGGCATGTAAATACCCTGTAATGCCGGCTACAAAAGTGCCATGCGAATGCCTGTTCTCACTTTCAGGTGACAGTGTAAATAAGAAGCAGGCAGCAGTATCTCCCATGAATCTAAACAAACTTGTTTGTCTTAGCAATTGGCTGAACAAGAACTAGGACTGAATGGACTTGTAAGTGCTAAAGTTTTACATTGTTCTTTTCTGAGTGCAGTTATGTAACAAAAAAAATCTACATTTCTAAATTTCACTTTCGGGGCTGGGATTGAGAGGTTTGGAGTGCAGGAGGGAGATCAGGGCTGCGGCAGGGGATGTGGAGGAGCTCAGGGGTGCAGGCTGCAGGTGGTGCTTACCGCAAACAGCTCTTGGAATCATGTCCCCCCTCCTGCTGCGAGGTGCAGCCAGACCTGTGCGTACTACATAGGAGCCGGAGGGGAGTCATGCTGGCTGCTTCCTGGGAGCCGCATGCAGCGAAGCAATCCCCGACCCCGCTTCCCAGCTGGAGCGCAGGAACAGGGCAAATGCCAGACCCTGCTCCCTGGCTGGAGCAGAGGGACTGATTAAATGGTCTGACGGGCCAGATGTGGCCTGTGGGCAGTTGTCCCCCCCCCCCCCCCGTTCTAGACAGTGCAGTGAGCATGGGCTTCAGAAGTTCAGGTGAACTTTTATGTAACTGACCCATCTGAAATTTATCCTGCCTGCACAGTTCTTCCTTCCTTTTCTTTTTCCTGTGGGTAGTATTTATTTAGAAAGCATCTTGCTGGCAATAACTCTAGATCTGAAATTGAGTGGTAGTCGAATTCTTATTTTTCCCCAAGGAAGACTTCTGGCATGAACAGGATTTTAATTTTTCCACCTGAAGGACTTTACTGAGCCTAAATGAAAAAGAGGTACTTAGTGAGTAGCCATTTAACTTCTGAATTCCAGATATTTGAATGTTTGTTTTGCTTTTTTCTTCAATTTATACTTGCTGAATGTTGGAAAGGACTTATTGTGGCTGCTATAATAGCAGGCTGGAGTCCTTCTACACACAGCCCTGAACCACAGTTCTTCATGTGTGTCCAAGTGAAAGAAGGATTCTAGGAACACTGCAACACCTTCAAGCTTTATGACCTTTGATACCCTTCCCTGCTCCCACCACGCTACTGACAGTATGGCTAGATTGCCCTACTCCATGGCTTTTTCTGTCTGAATGTGCTGTGTAGAGGAGCTGCTCCATAATTCCCCCCCTTTCCTGTCAGTTTTGCAATGCTCTACTTGTGCTTGGAGGCTGTTAGCAGATATGCAGTAAGCCAGTGGGATGCTCTCATATTGCTGGCTATGCCTAGTTCCACACTTTTGCTTCCCTCCATGCTATTTAATTCAATGGAGCATAAATAGGGGTCACTGTGACTGTAGCCTGCACATATCTCAAATGTCTCCCATCTCCTGCCATAATAACAAAGTAAAACAATGCAGCAGTTTTTTCCAAATATGGTCAGAACTTACAGAAAACAACCATATAAATCATAATATTCTGCATGTCACTTAACTTTAAGAAGTGCCTAGTTCACAATTAGCATTTGAGGAGCGTATTAAGCATCCCATAACTTCCCACTACATTCTTCTGAGCCTACCCTGTTCCAGGCTTATGTAAATCAATGTTGATCCCCAGAGCAGTGATTAATTTTGGTTCCACACGTGGGACACTAGGGAGGAGAAGCTTCAGTTCCTTATTGTGAATGGAAAAAATGGTGAGGTTGGTGGCAGATCATAGATTAGGGTTGGAAGGGACCTCAGGAGGTTATCTAGTCCAACTCCCTGCTCAAAGCAGGACCACCCTCCCTAGAAATAACGTGCTGTCTAGGAAAAGCCTTTTGCTGCTGTACAGAGCCACAGCAAAACTGCAGTACCGCTTCCCTGCAGGGGATTGGACTCTTAAAGTCCCTTCCAGTCCTACAATTCTGTGATTCCCCAATCATAAAAAACATATTGGCCTTGATGGAAATTTTTTGACCAGTTTTAATAGTTTCAGGCTGTGTGAAGTAAGGAATGGAATGGAGAAGAATAGACTGCAACTCTTAAAACATTGCTTGGGGCATATCAACTGAAGACAGAGCCTTTATTAGCTTGTGGAAATGGTTTGGCTGTAGGCAGATCTGCTGTATAAAATGTGATTATGAACCTGGACAGATTTCAGTATAATCTCTTTTAATCAAGATGCCTCAGATCTCAGTGCTACATAAGTGGGTTTGTGTTTTTTAAACGGCAACTTTACCGTCATCTTCTTGCTCCTAATCTTGCCAATATATTGTCTCAAGTGTTTGCTCCTGTTTTAGAATCTCTGCATCAGGGTGGCTAGGGTAGGCAGGAGGACATAGAGTGACAGAGAGGCTTGAAGTACTGTCTCAAAAGGAGGTTTGCAGGAGGCATTGGCTTCCACCTGGGGCTTTGTAGCAGCACAGTAATTCTCTATTTTGATTAATTGGCTGAAAATCAAAAACTTGATTTGAAAATGGTGCTATGGTGCCTCTGTATGGCTCTTCAGTTGCTGTACAGTTCCAAAACTCTGCATTGCAAATGCATTATTTGACTTGAACAGCATGGGTACATACTTGACAAGTACTATCCTGAAGTCTTACAGGAGCAGAGGTCTGAACTTTGAGACTCAAAATTGGGGAAAAGCACTGCTTGTGGCAAGCCTCCACTGCTTCCTTTAAGGCAGTGGTTTTTAACCTGTGGTCTGTGGACCCCATGGGATCTGCAGACTATTTCTAAGATTTCCAGTGGGGTCCACACCTCCATTTGAAATTTTTTAGCAGTCCACAAATGAAAAAAGGCTGAAAACCAGTGCTCTAAGTAAGGCAATATCCCTGTTCTGTCTCAGCCTGCATGTGGTCCTGATTTTGTGCAGGTTATCAAATTAAAATTGTTGCAGAACCTGTCACACAAACTGGGTGCCTTGGTTGCAGAGATTGAAATTAATGTTGTTGCATAATATATGGAATCTTGTGCAGAGGTGTGCTTTTAGCAATGATGAGGAAGGGTGGGGCAGTTGAAACACCATGTCGTAATTCAGAACCAAGATCAGTGTTGACACTTCTCAATTCAGTTAGTAGATCAGCAACAAAAGGCAGGAGCATTAGGGAGCATCACTTGTCCAGATTTAACATCATACACCCAGGAGAGGAGTGAGTGTTTTGTTTTGTATGGAATGTGCACTACCTTTTTTGCAATATTAAAAAACATTTCTTAAGGGAGAGACAACCTCCTTTCTTAAAAGTAATTTGTAGCGATTAAGTTGCTTTAATGCGGGATTTTAGCATAACTGGGTTTTTAATATAAACTATATGTAATGTACGGCAAGGTGAATGTTTCATTAATGATAGTACTGAGCAATTCTATATCTTGTACTCGGGCAAAAGTTTTAAGTGGATGATCTGGTATTTCCTTCTAGCCTTAAACTCTGTGACAGTGATTTGTCCAAATCCACAAAAGCTTGGGCTTAATTACTCAGTTAAATTTCTGTTGTAATAACTCGTAACTTTTTTTAAGTTCCTGGAAAAAAATTGTTTTAATTTAAAGAATAATAATAAAAAAAATAGGGTGGTGGTGGTGGGTTTAAAATCCTGGCCCATTGAGATCAGTGGGGCCAGGAACTCACTCCAGATATTTGTATTATATTTTAAAAAAAATCAATGTTCCAACTAAAAACAAAGTAAAGTAATATGCTTTCAGTCTTCTCTGTTTTCCTTCTAAGTTTTTTTTTTAATGGCAAGTATAATGAACTGGGTTAGTGTGGTACTTATTGTCTAGAAAAGACAGGAGGCCATGAGACAACTGAAATGATAGCACTTCTATTCAAACCCCTCTGGTGACCTCACTGTGTTGGTATATAATGCAGCATGCTGTGTGATATGTTCCAGGAAGAGAACAGAGTAGGTGAGAGAACAAATGTACAATACTTCCTAAAATACCTACTTAATAGACTTGTAAAGTGTTCATCTCATCTGACAGGCTCCCTGGGTTTTGGGTGTTGGTGTCTGATTTGCCTAGTCAGTGTATTATTGTTTTTCTCGTTAATCCCTTTGCTCTCATTGGTTTTTGTATGATGAATTTTCAGACTGTGTGCCAGCAATTAAGTTACTCTGCTCGAGTCAGCCTCCAAAATTCACATGAAAGAGAAGGCGGGACAGTGAGTGAGGAGATAGAGGAATTTATGCATTGCAACAAAAATTGCAATGAAATTTTTGTGCATTTTTGTCAATTTCCTTTGGGTTTGGTCTTCTATAATGTAGAACAAAATAATAAAAAAAAATGACTGGAGGAGGTAGGCAAAGCTCCTAATTTGATTGGATTAGATTGTGAACCTTCTCCTTTCCTTTATGATCACACAAAGGGGGAAGCGTGAATGGAAACGTAATTCCTCTTGGACTCCCCTCTGATGTCCTCAGTGACTGTGCCAGAAGAAGACTGTCAAATACCCTTCCAAAAGGACTTCAGTCAACTTGACTCCCTTCCATTTGTCCCTGGGAAAATGAAATGCACTGAGGGGGATGTCTCCTGAATGCATTTTGAGGTTTGGTGCCTCATGGGAGCTTGTGAAGTCCCCAGATCTTCCTTCTTCCAGTTTTGATTGCCTGCAGAAGTCCCAGGTTTCCCAGGGTCTGGTGGATCCTGCAGCCATTCTGGGCTCCCAGTCTGGCCTTGATTACTATATTTCTCCCTCTGAACTCTTAGCATTGAGAGGAACTGCTTTGGATCTTAGCAGAATCTTTAAGTCCGTGACTCACAATGACTTGCTATGGTTCAGAGCTGCTCCTGTAGATCGTGACATAATCCTCTAGGAGGCAGAGCTGGAGAGTGACTCAACTATGGGGCTTGGGGAGAAGTTAGGGAATACTTCTAGGGAAGCTTACATGTTGAGTCTCCCTGAAGAGCGAGGGATCACATAATGCTCCCATTTAGCTCAGAATTTCAGACAGAAGAGGCACAACAGGTACCTTGATATGAGATGGAGTGTGAGCCATGCTCATTTTTGGATGGCTTCTCCTCTTTCTTGCTCTAGTCCAGGGGTGGCCAACCTGAGCCTGAGAAGGAGCCAGAATTTACCAGTGTACATTGCCAAAGAGCAACAGTAATACATCAGCAGCCCCTCTACCAGATCTCCCCCCAATCTACTGATCAGCACTTCTCCCTCCCTCCCCGCACCTCCCGATCAGCTGTTTTGTGGTGTGCAGGAGGCTTCGGGGGTGGGGAGGAGTGAGGGCAAGACAAGCTCAGGGGAGGGGGTGGAGTGGGAGCAGGGTCTGTGGCACAGCCAGGGGTTGAGTGGGGGGCACCCTCCAGCACACTGAAAAGTTGGCTCCTGTAGCTCCAGCCAGGGGCAGCTCTAGACATTTTGCCACCCCAAGCACGGAGGGTCCGCGGGTCCCGCGGCTTTGGCGGACCTCCCGCAGGCACGCCTGTGGAAGGTCCGCCAAAGCCGCGGGACCCGCGGACCCTCCTCAGGCAAGCCGCCGAAGACACCCTGCCCGCCGCCCTAGCGGCGACCGGCAGAGCTCCCCCCACGGCTTGCCGCCCCAGGCACACACTTGGAGCGCTGGTGCCTGGAGCAACCCTTGGCTCCAGCCCTGGAGTTAGTGCCTATACAAGGAGCTGCATATTAACTTCTGAAGAGCTGCATGTGGCTCCAGAGCCACGGATTATCCACCCCTGCTCTAGTCTCTTAGCATCTGATCAACTCTTCACACTTCAGAATGTGTCTTTAGTTCTAGGATTTTCACAAAGGTGATATTATCACTGTGGTTTATGTTCAGTTGCAATATGTGACTGAGTGCTTCATTCCTTGAATATGTCTTTCAGTCTTCACAATTGTGTGAAACAATTACAGCACACAGAGCTGTGCATGGCATGGCTTTTCACTGAATCATACTTACTTTTACTTTATCCAAAACTTTTTACTTTGTCTTTTCCCCTGCTGACTTTCCTTTTTTTGTTCTAATAGGTCAAACTTCCTGAAGCTGGTAAAAAATGAAGATGGCTGTTAAACGTTTGATGACCTATCTCTATTGGCTATACTATCAGTATAAACTGATCACCTGTAGTGAACTCATGGTACCCAGTGAACTATTGATCTTCTACACTGTTGTTGTTCCTATGCTTGCGGTGATTGTGTACATGGTTTACATCTTTATCGCTATGCAGATCAATCTGGCTTTCCAGTTTTTCTTATTTGTCTTTGGAAACGAACCTGAAAATACTGTTTCTATTACAAAGTAGCCTAGCTACCATCATGGTGGCTTTTTGATCCTGCATGCTGTTCTCATAAAGCTATGTATTTGTTTAGAAGCAATTTGAGGTTTACGCAAACACTGCTTTTTGTGTGTGTAAAATCTGCTTAAATAGGAATTATACAGAAGATAAAACCAACCTTTATTCTGTAATGGACACTTCATCCTAGATGTATTACTTACTAAATATTCTACTTGTTCACCTTAAGAATAGTGTTCATATACAATATTTTAGATATACTGAAATGGGATAAATTAATTATCTAATCGTTCTACATTAGAGCTGGTAAAAATATTTCAATATTTAGTGGAAAAATTGTGGAAAAAAAGATTTTACATTTTCATGAATGCTTTTTGACCAGCTTTATTAAACATACAGATATCTTACTCTTTATCATAGTGGGTAATGTCTAATGTAGAATGACTTACTTTTTCTAGTTAAGATCTACATACATTCTTGAGCAGGATTTAATTCTAATTGTTTATATGAAAATGTTTGGAGAAAAACAGCATAAAATATTTATCAAAAGAGTAAGGGAGGAAGAAAATTGTAAGGTATTGTTTCAAGGCAGGCCATTAACTTGCTATATATAACTTCTGCTTCTGTAGAGAATATAACTGTTACTACTTTACAAATCATGTAAAATATTTGTCATGATTTATGATGTCTCTTCCATGGACCTGGCTTATAGTATATAAAAAATATGAGTCCAGCGCAGCATGACCTGAACATTGCCAGTAAAATCCTGGCCCCACTGAGGTCAATAGCAAAACTTTCATTGACTTAAAATGGGCCAGGATTTTACCCCTAAAGTATATGGATCATTTCTGGTAATGTGCTCATTCATAAAACTGGTAGATCCAAGACATAAAGAAAATTATCTAAAAACTGCCCAAAAATGAGAAGTCAAGAATAAATATGCAGCTGGGTTTACTATGGCTTTATTACAGTCTGAGCAGTGGTGGCCGCTATATGTAAGATTAAGGTTGCATAATATTTTAGTTCAATCCCCTCCCCCACTCTCTTTTCCTTGGCTGATAACTTTATAGATTTCCTGTGTTGGATGTCTCTGAAGGTGAATTGCTTTGGAAAGTTTCAGAAAAATGGTTCAACTGCTACTTGTTGTTTGTTGGCTTGAATATTGACTTTTTTTTAAAGAGCCTTCTAAAAATGGTGAGAGATTTGGCATTGGAAAAAACTCTGGAAATTCAAAATGACTTTAGTGTTGGAGAAATAATTCGTTTGGATTTCACAGATATTTGCCCTGGGAAATAGTGTGCTGTACACGCATAGTAGATCTTGTATGTTTTGTTACTAAGCTTGTAAAGTGTGTATCCAAGGAAATCAGGGTGCATGGCTGACTTAGCTGTGTATTGGAAAATGTACGTAAAATGAATATCACTCAGCTGCTGCGCATAGGAGGAACACTACAAAGAAATCACTCTCCTTTCTTTTTTGAAGACCTTTATAGGGATACAGACCAAGTCTAGAAGTCTGGTGACATAGACCTAGCATTTATATTTGTGTTATGATAGTGCCTGGAGGCCCCCATCCTGATCAAGGCCCCATTGTGGTATGTGTTGTAGAAATATAATGTGACACAATCTGTCCCCCAAAGAGCTTATGGTCTAAATGGACAAGAAATAGGCTGTAGGAAGGGATGGAAATACACTGACTGATCAGAGCAGTAGTTTCCAGACTTATTTCAATTTTTTTATTACAAATATGGCAAGAATATGCATATACTATTTTCCTTTCCTGATGTCACATTAATTCTGCATTTTTTGGCTTTTTCTTTCATATACATACATCTCATAGAGAGATCAGATTATAACATGCTCTAGTTAACTCAACAGTTAGCAAAAGGTCAATTACCTAGGGACGATTGGGTGCAAGTTTCATGTGATTCTCACGATGTGGGGGTTGGAATTAGTCTCCCTAGCAACCTTAAATATGTATTTCAATACTGTTTAAGTAGTTGGGGTTTCCTTTTTAAGTTGAAACTTCATTTTGTATTTCTAGGTTTAACAAAGTTCACATTTTTAAACTAAGTTTTCTTTTTAAGGCATTGTCAAAGAACATGAGTAGAATGTCTGCTCAACCTCAATGAAGGGGGTTTTGTTTGGGAATTTTCTAAGGTTTTAAAAGCACTTAATTATTTTAATTGACAGGAATCCCTTGAGTTCAGGGATTGTAGGAGCACAGATGGGAAGCTATGGAGTGAGGGAAGGCAGCTGTGGAGGGGAGAGGATTTGCAGCCAGAGAGCTGGCAATATCAGTTTCTCAGCCCCAGCTGTGTTCAAGAACAGTCCTGGCAGAGCTTACAGGCATCTATGACTGGCTTGGAGAGAAGCAGGAACTAGCATGATATGACTCTAATTATGTTGTTTCATATTAAACCCTTTTGCTAGTGTCCACCATAGAGTTGTGCAGGTGGGGGAAGTGAAATGCATGGATAGGTTGCTGGTGTCCTAAGACCAAAGCCCAGCATGCTGACCACTATTGTCTCGTTCTCTTCTTGTACTCCCCATCTGTCTATCCATCTGTTGTCTTATATCATAAGTTCTTTGGGGCAGGGACTGTCTTTTTGTTCTGTGTTTGTACAGTGCCTAGCACAATGGGGTCCTGGTCCAGGACTGGGGCTTTTAGGTGCTACGATAAAACAAATAAATAATAATGTTCTGAAAGAGCTCTGGCCTTTTCTATTGCTACTTGCCCCTTTTCTCTCAGCTTTGGGTTTGTGCTGGTTGTAGAATGATTTCATTATCCATTAAAATTGCCTTAGAATAATTTAAAACACCCACAAAATTCCACCAGTTAATTGGACCCCAGGATGCCTAAATTAATTTGGCAGAAAAAGCTGTTTATGTCCATGAAAATTTTAAATTTTTTGATGAAATTAATAACTAAAATTTTCATTTTTAATGAAAAAATAACCTGTGTCAAATTTTAATCAAAATGGAACTGATTTTTTGCAAAACACTTTGATTTTTGACAAAATTATATTTTTAATGAAAAAAGTGTTCAGTTGAAAAATGTCAATCCGCTCCTGGTTTATACACTGATTAGTGACCCTAATCTTCATCCTAAAACCCCTCTTCCTCTCCCCTGCTCTTTCTGATCCTGTTACCCCTCCCCCCCCAGCATTCAGATGTGTCTAAAATTAAGATATTTGCTCAATGTTCATACTTCAGTGCAGTAGGAGAACTGGACAGCTCAGCAGCAGGCAGCACCCATCCAGATTTAGTGTAACACACCTGGAATAAGCAGGGAGTTTCTTGTATGTATTTGGAACTTGTAGAAATGTTTCTGGAATAGCCTTTCCTTTCATTTTAAAGGGCATAGAATCTTGTTAAAAATAGTGCATGGCTATTAAGCTACTTTGTGGGTTGTTTGTATGAAATGAGATGTGACGCTTTCTGGGGTACCCAGGGTTATGAGGCACTTCACTATTACCTGCTGGTAGCATTAGGAAGACTTGTCTGTGCCTGCTGTGAGTCAGCTCTCCAATTTCCTGGCAACAGAAAGCCCTCTGTTCTAGGCTCTCCTGTCACTCTGCAGGTTAGTGATTGGAACACTCCAGCACTTGCGCCCTGTGAGCATTTCCCTGGGTTGTTCAGCTGCTGGTTCACTGGACACTCGAAATATTTGCAGATTTGCTTCTTCCCAAGAAGCAGTACATCCCAGCTTGCCAGTTTCACCTCTGATGGCTTCTCTGCTTAACACACCACTTGGATGTGTTTATAGTGAAAACAGATGTTAGTCTAGTTAACAAAGAATAGAGATTCAAATAGTAGTAAGTAGAAGTATTGGAAACAAATGGTTACATATAAAATAAAATCATGACACACATTCTGGAACCTAGACTTAATTAACAAGATGCTCTCACATCTAACAATTATTGCTGACCCAAAATCCTTGCCATATCTAGATGGCCAGGTTGACTGTGACCTTTTCTTTCCTTAGTCGAGCCTGATGTCAGCTTGCCTCCTTGGTGAAAGATCCAGGATGTCGCTTTCCACTCTAGATACACCTGAACAATCCTTTGTCTTTATTCATAAACAGGACACACCCCTGTTGTTTGTTTTTCTTCCTGTAGATTTCTTCTCTTGCACATTTCACAATATCTCAATTAGCCCTTTTCTCCATATGCAAATAACCATTCATTGTGAGGCACAGTGTACCAAATGGCCAGTACCCAAATGGAGATAGATATCTGTTACCTTCTGCTTGAAAAGACCACTTCTGGAGGTGGCCACTTCCTGGTGGCCTGCCTTAACTCCTAGACCTTAAGAACATTTTTGGTATAGGTACATAACTCCTTAGATGTTATCAGTACATACATTTCACAATGATTATGATGACCAGGGAGCTACTGGCTCTTAGTGGAGACCTCACACACCACTCTATGGTGAACTATTTGCAAATCTCTGACCCAAGAGATGCCTGTAAAACTGTATGCATCCGTGTCCTCTGCCAGAGATCCCTCTGTCACAGATGTATATAGATAATATGTATAAGCTGAATGTATTAAGATATCACTTGAAGATGTTAATATTCATCACTTACACAACTCTGTACACATTCAAGGCATGGAACAAGCATTAACTTCCACAGTATCATCTGTGCAAATATTTTCCCAATTTGCAGTTAGTGAAACTGAGGCAAGTATGTAAATGACTGACTGAAACTCAGAAGAGCAGTTTGAGCCTAACTCATTTTATTTCTGTTGAGTTGGATGGATGTTCTTTGAGCTCTGGAAACAGTTTCTCCTGCCTTCCATTCCCGAGATGCTTTCATATGAGAAACTGCGGTGTATATGGCGTCTCTGCTCATGCTTCCTTTCCGGACACACCCACTTTGGGAAAGGGCACAGGCTGGGGTGATGAGTCCCTGGAACTGCTCCCTCCAGCCTCGATCAGGGGAAAGGGACCTTGCTGCAGTCCTCCCAAAGCCTGGGAGAGAGTGGTGACAAGCCTCAGGAGGAACAGAGGTGAGGCTTAGGGGGCTGAACTGCTGGAGGAACAGGAGAATGAATGATTTGGAGGTGGGGGCAAAATTAATTGCTAGGCAGGGATGCGCAGCTGTGGAGGTGAGAGCTTCTGCAGTGGGAGCCATCATCATGCCTTACCCAATATATTTCTCACAAACAGGATGGGCAGAGAGTTTAAAAATCACCACAGGCCAACAACTGCATTTTTTGGACTTACGATTTTTGCTCTCTTGAAATTGGCAGTATGGAATAACTGAAGACAATTGGGAAAAACCCATGCTAAATGCAGCATAGTAAGTATTTGGCCTGGGAAACAGGAACTTCAGAATTCTAATCTTTGCTCTGCCACTGACACAGTTTGGCCTTGAGTAAGCCACATCACTTCTCATTGTTTCATATTCCCCACCCTGTAAAATAGGGAGGATAATTGCATGTGTCAAGACTGTGGGGATCACACAGTTAATTATAGCACTTTTAGAAACTAGTATAGCTGCAGAAACAGATTTGTACAGTAACCAGTTATTAGTTCTTATGAAGGGAAATTCTAATTAAAAATGTAACTTGTTATGCTGGAAGATGTTAATAGCTGCTGTCAGGCATGTGAGATCTATGGGCAATTACAGACTTTGTTAAAACTGGTGGGTATGCAGCAGCTAGCCATCCTTCATTCAGGCTAAATGGAAGACAGCACAAGCCACTGTCTGAGGTGCTAAGCTACATGCAAATCTGAGCCATGAGGACTGAAGAGTTTCTTTGTGGACCGATTGCAAGTGCAGGGGCTGGGGGTAGGGTGACCAGATAGCAAGTATAAAAAATTGGGATGGGGGTAGGGGGTAATAACTGCCTCTATAAGATAAAGTCCCCCAAATCAGGACTGTCCCTATAAAATCGGGACATCTGGTCACCCTAGCTGGGGGGCATTGACAGTTTGCAGCTGCATGTGTCTGTGTGAAAGTAACCAGACAGTAGTCTTGGGCGTTGTCCTGAGGGGGAACAGAGATGGAGCTCCCCGGGGGTCAGGATTGGCTGGAAAGGTAGGCTTGGAAATTGTTATTGTTACTAAGGAAACTGCCTACAGCTGTTTGTTTCTACTGTGTTCAGGGAAGCAGGGCTTTTGTATGTGCTTTGTAAATAACCAGGATTTTACTGAAGAATATACCTGCTGTGTATCATCCATGTCTCCTCCTAATGGAAACAAACCAGAAAGGCCCCAAATATTGGTGAACTGCTCAGGCCAAATGGCAACAAACCAAATGAGTTTTTTATTAAATATCAAATGGAACATCTTGTGCCCCTATGATAGATACAAATATGGTGAGATCTGTAAGCAGCATGACTATATTAAAAAAACCACCTTTGCACTATGGAAATCCTTAACCCTAGTTTGGCTACATTTAAAATAATTAAACAGAACATCATAACATGGCAGATAATAAGGCTTATGGTTTGTTGTCTGATATAACATATTATTGCTTCAGTTTTTACAGCCACGCTTGTGGAATAGTCAAGTGATGTGTTCTCTTAATTTGCTGAGAAACCCTGTATTTGTCTTTTCTTAGTCCTTGACTTTATAATCTGCTGCATGAAGGCAGATTCCCTACAGCCACAAGGAGCCTCTCTGACTTAAAAGGGACTCCATATAGGCATGAGGAGCAGACTCCTGATCCAAGAGGGGATTGTGCGGGCTTCTCAAAACTGTTGTAGGGGGGTTGCAGGATTGCTGTACTCACTTCTATGCTGCTTTCAGAGCCCAGCTCTGGCACGCCTAGCTGCTAGTCATGGCCAGGGGTGGATTAACATGTGGGCCGTGCAGTGGTGGAAACCCCGAGCCCGGGCAGGAGCCAGGGGCAGAAGCCCCAAGCCTGGGTGGCCTAGAGTGCAGGTAGGAGCCGTGGGAGATAGTAGCCCTGAGCCCAGGCACCTTGAGCTTGGGCAGGAGTCATGGGGAGGGGGAGTGTGGAAGCCTGAAGCTCGGGCAGGAGCTTCGGGGGGCGAAAGCCCCGAGCCTGGGCAGGAGCTGCGAGGGGCAGCACCCCCCATTCCAGGTTCCCCAAACCCAGGCAGGAGCCACAGGGGGTAGCAGGCCCCAACCCAGGAGCCACAGGGGGAGGGTGCCACTCTCACTTCTGTGCTGCCTGTGGAGGTGGGTGTAATCTCTCCCCATAACAGCTGTGCTGGGAAAGGACAAGTCCTGTTCCTCCCCAGCCTGGCTGATTTCAGGGACATCAGATTTCATGAGGAAGGGCTTATTTCATGGTCTATGACATGTTTTTCATGGCTGTGAAACTGGTAGGACCCTAAAGATAGAATCATAGAGATTCCACCACCTCCCTAGGTAACCCATTCCAGTGCTTCACCACCCTCCTAGTGAAAAAGTTTTTCCTCATATCCAACCTAGACCTCCCCGACTGCAGTTTGAGACCATTACTCCTTGTTCTGTCATCTGCTACCACTGAGAACAGTCTAGATCCATCCTCTTTGGAACCCCCTTTCAGGTAGTTGAAAGCAGCTATCAAATCCCCCCTCATTCTTCTGCAGACTAAACAATCCCAGTTCCCTCAGCCTCTCCTCAGACGTCATGTGCTCCAGCCCCCTAATAATTTTGTTACCCTCTGCTGGACTCTCCAGTTTTTCCACATCCTTGTAGTGTGGGGCCCAAAACTGGACATAGTACTCCAGGTGAGTACCAATGTCGAATAGAGGGGAATGATCACATCCCTTGCTCTGCTGGCAATGCCCCTGCGTATACAGCCCAAAATGCCATTAGCCTTCTTGGCAACAAGGGCACACTGTTGACTCATCTCCAGCTTCTCATCCACTTTAACCCCTAGGTCCTTTTCTGCAGAACTACTGCCTAGCCATTCGGTCCCTAGTCTGTAGCAGTGCATTGGATTCTTCTGTCCTAAGTGAAGGACTCTGCACTTGTCCTTGTTGAACCTCATCAGATTTCTTTTGGCCCAATCCTCTCATTTGTCTAGGTCCCTCTGTATGCTATCCCTACCCTCCAGCATATCTACCACTCCTCCCAGTTTAGTGTCATCTGCAAACTCGCTGAGGATGAAGTCCGCGCCATCCTCCAGATCATTAATGAAGACATTGAACAAAACCGGCCCCAGCACACTCTGATACCGGCTGCCAACTAGACTTGGAGCCATTGATCACTACCCATTGAGCCCAACGATCTAGCCAGCTTTCTATCCACCTTCTAGTCCATTCATCCAGCCCATACTACTTTACCTTGCTGGCAAGAATACTGTGGGCGACTGTATCAAAAACTTTGCTGAAGTCAAGGAGTAACACATCCACTACTTTCCCCTCATCCACAGGGCCAGTTATCTCATCATAGAAGGCAATTAGGTTAGTCAGGTATGACTTGCCCTTGGTGAATCCATGCTTACTGTTCCTGATCACTTTCCTCTCCTCTAAGTGCTTCAGAATTGATTCCTTGAGGACCCGCTCCATGATTTTTCCAGGGACTGAGGTAAGGCTGACTAGCCTGTAGTTCCCTGGATCCTCCTCCTTCCCTTTTTTTAAAGATGGGTACTACCTTAGCCTTTTTCCAGTCATCCGGGACCTCCCTGGATCACCATGAGTTTTCAAAGATAATGGCCAATGGCTCTGCAATCACATCTGCCAACTCCTTTAGCACCCTCAGATGCAGCCCCATGGACTTGTGCTCGTCCAGCTTTTCTAAATAGTCCCGAACCACTTCTTTCTACACAGAGGGCTGGTCACCTCCTCCCCATGCTGTGCTGCCCAGTGCAGTAGTCTGGGAGATTATCTTGTTCGCGAAGACAGAGGCAAAAAAAGCATTGATTACATTAGCTTTTTCCACATCCTCTGTCACTAGGTTGCCTCCCTCATTCAGTAAAGGGCCCACACTTTCCTTGACTTTCTTCTTGTTACTAACATACCTGAAGAAACCCTTCTTGTTACTCTTAACATCCCTTGCTAGCTGCAACTCCAAGTGTGATTTGGCCATCTTGATTTCACTCCTGCATGCCTGAGCAGTATCTTTATACTCCCTGGTCAATTGTCCAATCTTTCACTTCTTGTAAGCTGCTTTTTTTGTTTTAAGATCAGCAAGGATTTCACTGTTAAGCCAGTCTGGTCACCTGCCATATTTACTATTCTTTCTACACATCAGGATGGTTTGTTTCTGCAACCTCAATAAGGATTCTTTAAAATACAACCAGCTCTCCTGAACTGCTTGTTCCTGTGTCATAAACTATGCAAACACAATTAAACTGCCCACAGAACGCCCAATTCTCATCCCCTCATAAATCTGATTGCTGCAAAGGAGAATTTTTAAATAGTGTGCCTTGCACTGAGCCCTAAAGGGCAATACACTGGTGTTATTTTGGACTGGGAGAAACCTGTTCCAGAGTTGAGCCCCTCACAGAGAACACGCTGTTGCCTACCCTTCTTATTTAAAGCAAGAGGGATTCAGCGCGAATGCCTTGTCGACTGTAACAAATTTCTCAGCAACAGAATATTTGTCTCTTTAATTGTAAGAACAGTAAATGCTACTACATGCTGAAAGGTGTCTGGCAAACAGCTACAGCCACCATTTCAAATAATTTTGATCAAGACTACATCCTTGTTTACCTGTGAGATGACTGTGCAGTCAGCCTATACCAAGTAGGGCACGTATTTAAAAAACACCAGTTTTTTATTGGTGTTGCTGTGATCCGTGATTGAGCACCAGCTTGGGTCTTTCTGGGTTGGTAATCCTGGCTGTTTGTATGTGGGAAGAATTATCCCAGATGCAGGTTTTGGAACTAGACAGGTGTACATAGAATCTACCAATAATCTTTTCTCAGTGCGAACTGGATCTCCAAACAAGTTTGTTATGCTCTCATTGCAGAGGCCCTGCTAAACACGTACTGTTTGTTGTTGTTAAACAGCAGCTAAATTACAACTCTGTCTCATTCCTAACCTGAGAGGGTAATTGCTATGAGGACTATATAGTGTGTTCTAAAATTTAAATAATCTGGCTAGCAGGCTAAAGGAATTGATGATCAGCAGACTCCTTGTGTAGCCAATCTGGTAATTTAAGTATATTTGATGAAGCATGAACTAGCAAATATATAACAAAGGGAATTTCTCATTATTTCAGTATGGAAAATGTTGTGGTTGTGGCTGAAGAGTGCAAGTCAACAATCAAAGCACACAAGATGTACAGCTAGGAGTTCTTTAATTTCTGACAGCAGTAAACAAGCTTGAAGTTGCTGAATACTACAGTAGCAAGGAATACAATTCTTAAACTTGCTCCCTCTAGCGACCGAGTGGGGTATTCAGTCACTTTATGCTCATAGTAGGGGACATCTCCTGCCTTAGTTAAGGTGAGTATGAGCTTTCTGTTTAAGAACTGATTTTTTTCCCAAAGTTCTTTAAAATCCATATGCATACTCTTGGACATTTGCTGTGCATCATCAGTACTGGGGTATAGAGTTGCTGCAAATGTGAAATTTCTTGTTTATGACATTTCTGAGAGACAGTGGCCAGAAGATAAGGACCCGTCAGTAAAACATTCACATTCTCATGGATTTGTTTGCACATACCTGTGGCTCATATTGTTGCACTGATTTCCCTTGAAAACTGATGTTGCCCAAATGGGTTTGATCTCTGGGGCTCATCTGTGAGCAACACAGGGAGCAATATAATTGTGAGCACTACTCCTTGAGCCTAGGGACCTGAAATTTGAATCTTGCCCTGAGGGGAGTGGCATGCTATTCACATTAATGCTCTCAACCTGCTTTTGTTGGTATCTGGGTTACACTGGGATTAGTTTTGGAAATCTGAGTGGTGTGTACAATTTTGAAGATGTTCAGCACCCCACACATGTATTCTAATGCCATCTACTTGTCTGCCCAAGATGAACCAGAGACAGTGTAGGGAGCAGAACTGTGTCCGGGATATGAAGCCTGGTATGGGGATGAGAGTGCAGGCTGATGTGACAGGAACTAGCTGCGACTCTGAAAATGATACTAGACAGTATCATTGGCACAAGAGTCTTGGCAAGGGCAAATCAGTTCCATTGCTGAACTCTGCTGGACAGAACGGATCTATGTTCAGTGCGCAAGGATTGGGGATGAGAACACCCACTGAGATCAATGGAGCAGTTCATCCCTCTCAATGCTATTGTTTTTTGTTTTATTTCTATGGAGTGTTCTCATTCCAGTGAGACCTGAGATGAAGGGGCCACCTCCCATCTCTGTGTGCAGAGCTCCTTCACCCTGTACTAGTACACCGAGTGGATTTTCCATCAGCTAGCAAATGAGATGTGCTCAGGAAGCCCATTGTACCACTCTTATAAATGCCCTTTGATCTCCATGCTCTGAAGAGGAACAAGGCAGTCTTAGGCAACCTTAATTCTTCTTTAACAACATGTTTTGAAGTGACTTACCCTGAGTATGACATTTGTGAAGGAAAAGTTTGAAGGGCTTAAAACAACACTTTTCAGGGAGTGCCTTCTGCACTGCCAGGGACATACCGGCTTTAACATCTGTCTCACACGAATGTGAATTCATCTGTACATATAACCTGATTAGAAGGAGAACCCAAATAGCTCCGAGATTGAATTAGAAGCATGAATCTACAAATAATTTAATTAAAACCTCTTTCCATGACATGCAGGCTCCATGTTTTGATTTAATCTAGACACTGAACACTTTTAAATTTGATTCCCTAATGCACTTCGATCCTCTGCACTTTTGGGGCATTTCCTCAGCCAGCGCAAAGCTAAGCCAGGGTAAATTGTCAGAACTCTGATAAAGTCAATGCACCCATGACAGTTTACACCAGCAGAGGCCTTTGCTCTATCAAATAGCTTTGTTTACAAGACTGAATATTCGAAGTTCCATAAAGGATCCTTCCTCTCTTACCTACTCCATAGATTTTTATACCATGCTTATCATGAGAACTTTAGAAGTTTCTAAAATTATTTTTTATTAGTAACTTCTATTACTTACATTTCTCTCCTACATTGAGAGGTTTATGATGCTGACGAACATGGGAAACCTAAGTTAAATAAGTGAGATTTGCAAATAGTTTTGAAGATACTGAGAGTCATTGTTATAGGGTGGATGTGTTCTGGAGTGAGTTACACAGCTGTGTCCAACTGCCAAGAAAACTCTGCAACTCATGTTCATGAATTTTATCCTTCTTGTTAACAATTCCATGGCTGGCAGGAGTGGCCTTTGCCGTGCAGAGAGAGAGGTTTTGAATCCCAAACCTCCCTCCGGTCTGAACTTAAGTGCCTAAGTCCCTTTGAGGGGCAGATTGAATGACCTCTCTCATCAGCAGTTCCTGGGTGCTTAACTCAGGGCTGTGAATTCCACCGGGTTGCAAGGTGCCTAATAGTTAGATACTGGAACACCTATGTCCCTTTGTGGATCTAGTCTTACATCTGTAAACAAGAAGTATGGTCTAATGGACTGAGCAGCGCCTGGAAGTAAAGAGTTCTACTCCTGGCCCTGCCACAAACCTTAGGCGCCCAATTTTGAAAATGTTGGCTTTAACCAATGGGGGTGTTTCCCCATCTGTTAAATGAGGGTAAGAATACATACCTCACAGGAGCGTTGTGATGCGTATTCAGTCTGTCTTGGTAAAGTGATTCAAGTGCCTCATGTACAAGGTGCTAGATAAATGTGGAAATTAATTATTATAATAAATATTTTAGTTTTAAATCCACTGGAAATCCCAGCCGAAATAACAGGGGCAGGGCTTTGAACTATGTTCCCTGGCGTGTCCTGCTGCCTGGCCCAGAGGCTGTTTGTTCCACTCTCCAGCAATGCTGCATGATGTTTAATTATCACTGGATAGTATTGATGGCTGGAACTTTGTCTTCAAGTCCCTTTAGAATTGAAGTCATCACCTCTAAACCTAAACAGAACACAACTGGTTTGGTCTCTAGAGAAAGATCAGTGCAAACTGAGCTAGACTCATTTCTCTGAGTGGTTAGTACGTACTCTTGTAATTTAAGGGCAGAGCAGCTGTGGCAGGGAAAGTGGCCCTTATGCTCTTGTTGATCAGATTTCTACCGATGCCATGTACAGTAGGAAATACTGACATCAGGTGGCCTATTAATCACAGGGATGCCTCTCATTAATTTCCCCTCTCAACTTCTCTTGGTTAAAAATGTCAATGAAACAGCTGCTGCCACCTAACGGCCCTGGCTAATGTATTTTGACTGATTGATTGTGCCTTTCAAGTAAAGCACTCAGCCTTTCAAGCAAAATATACACAGTGCATTTATTTACATGTTGTAACTGCAATACTCCACTCTCTCTAGCACAGGATTTTAGTTACAAAAAGAAGAGCTTGTATAAGCTTGATAACTTGTCTCTCTCGCCAACAGAAGTTGGTCCAATAAAAGATATCTCACCCATCTTGTGGGCAGCTGCAAGCCGTTTTAAGCCAGCCCATGAGCCACACCATGCAGCTTGGCCTGGCTCCTGCTGGGGAGCTGGTGGGGGACCTCACCACCAGGCTTGGACCCACTCCCCTGGCTGGGGCCCTGGGTCAAGGGGCTGGACCATGCTGCTCAGCCCTGCTCTGGTGCTCCAGCTAGGGTGCTGGGTCAGAGCCACACCACGTGGCTTGGCCCCATTCCAACATTTCAGCTGGGGCGCAGGGTCAGGATGTCTGTCCTTTACTAACAAAACTTAACCCTGCAGAGAGATAAGTCACTAAGAACAAAATACAAATTTAGGGATAATGAGGGAGTTAGATTTAGGCTCTTTTTCTATTTATAATAATAAGTGATATACCAATCTCCTAGAACTAGAAGGGACCTTGAAAGGTCATTGAGTCCAGCCCCCTGCCTTCACTAGCAGGACCATTTTTTGCCCCTGATCCCTAAATGGGCCCCTCAAGGATTGAACTCACAGCCCTGGGTTTAGCAGGCTAATGCTCAAACCACTAGAGCTATCCCTCCTACCCCAATTACTTGTGAGCAATTCTAGTAATTCATTGGCAAACTACAGCAAAATGTGATTGCTATGAAAAATCTCTTTGGTGGGAGAAAGTAATTATTTAAACCATGGCTCCTGAGGAGAAATTAGGATAAGGCAAGGCTGGAATTTGATTGATAGGAAGCTAGAGTCAGTTTCCCATTGTAAGAGTTTTATTTTTGAATGAACAAACCTGTAGCTGTTTCAAAGACAAAGGCTCTCCTGTGCTGACATGGAATCTCTTCCACTGGTTACATTGAATTCTTTTTAAAAACTACCTTCCTTTTGAAAGTATTTTGTTTCTAGTCTCACTACAAGGATTTCACTTTCAAGGCCCTTTATAAGCCATCAGTGCCCTACCTACTGCCTCTCATTCACTGAGATATCAGTTCCTGTCTCTGATCTGCCAGTGTTGCCCGCTTTCATTACTCTCCTTTGCTATGATACCTACCAAAAACTGGACAATGGGTTAGTTATTGGTGTGCTGAGACCTTCGCTTAATACTATCTCATTGTTTCTTTGTACTTCCCCATCCATCTGTCTTAGCCATTGGTTGTCTCTAGTGTCATACATAGTTTGAAAGCTCTTTGTAGCAAGGACTATCTTTTTGTTCTGTGTTTGTACATAACTTACCAGAGCAGCAGGGTCCTGGTCAATGAATAGGGCTCCCAGAAGCTATGATAATACAAATGAGTTAAAAGTATATTTCAAAGGCTGGACATCATGTAGCCATTTTGGACAGGCCTACTTTATTCACACTAATATACTGGCCATGTCATTTTGTTTATACTGTGGTAGTACATGTTGGTCCCTCTATTCTAGGCACTGTATAAATGCATATGAAAACACTATTTATGCCTCAAAGAGCTTATGATAAATTTTCCTTTGACTCCAATTTAGGATTCATCCAAATCAGTACTCAGGCAAATCTTTGTGATTAACAACTTTATATTGACTTCTGTGTAATGTATGGAGCGGAGGGGGGGCTTGCTCGGTAAGCTGTATCTCTGCTTCTACAAAGTGTATTTTTAAAAGTAGCTCTGGAATCAATTAACATACAAAAAGGTCATGCAGGTTGCAGTGTAGGCAGCAAATGAGTCCCTTATCTGCTGCAAATTAAGTACCTGTTGTCAGATTACCAGCCACTATTAGTGTAATCAAAAAGAGTACATGTAAAGCAACAGCCAAAGAAGCATCTACTTAACCTCTTTTGGCTCTTGACTTCTTTGGCTCTTGACTTCTTTTGAATGCTAAAGGGAAATTGTCAAGGCTGGAGGGTCTAAAATTAGACTAGCTTTGATTGATTTCAAACAGGCACAGTACACTACCAGTCTGCTTGGCCTGCCAGCTGTTCTTGTGAAGGTTACCAGCTGCCAGACAAATGCACAAACAGCCAGCAGGAATCTTGTGTTTATTTTTTCTTTATCTAGCACATTCAGAGTGAATGGCACTTTCTGGATATGACCCTTGGTCAGAGCTGTTTACAATCTAATTTAGGCTGATAAGCAGAAATGGTAGTAAGCTACAAGAAGGAGGGGAAACAGAAAAGCTGCTGTTTGGAGAGCACTAGTCTCACAACACTTGGGTTATTTCATTTTGTGGTTTTTGGGGACAGGTTTCTTGAATGGGCATTTCTGGTACATTTCCAGGATGATTCAGCATATGGGAGCAGCCAGTGATAGCTGAGGTTGGTGAGGAAGAAAAGAAATCTCAGCAGGAGAAGGAAGGGGGGTGGCCCAGGAGCTGGTGTGTGGCCTAGTTGAAAAGCTGGGATAACGTTTTAGCACAACTCTCCTACATTTCTCAACAGCCAGAATCATGCATTTAAAAGTTAATTTTTAGGGAAGGTTTGATTTTTGTGTATAAGGTCACTTTAACATGCAAGTACAACATATTGCAGGCCTGGATAATATTCCCTATCCAGACAGATGATTTAATGTTCTAAATGAAAGTTTTCCATAGAAAATGTCCATACTAAATTGCAGCTTAAAGGAATTTTTATGGCCAAGTTTATTCATGCTACCCCCATTCATACTCCTGCTGGCAGGTGTAGTTACAATACAATATGTATTATAAAAATCCATGTTTATTACAGTGAAGATTCACTTTGACACAGATGAATTCTCATAAAAAGATGTTTTTAAAAGCTTTGCTTTTATTTTCTATACTGGAGCTGAATTACTGGTCTGGCATAAAGGGTAAACTTAAGCCAGATCTCAGTTTCAGAGTGGTTTTTTTACTGCGATTGGATGTAGTGAAAGCTTTAACAAGTTCCTGGGAGAGGAGCTCACTGTGACACAAATACACAAAGATATGTAACCATCTCTAAGATCAGCATTTATACACATTGCCAAGAAGGGGCCTAAAGTGCAGCTAAATAAAAATGCCTGCCAAATCTGCATCTTTCTATACAGAGGAGAATACTGCACTGCATGATCTTTTTAAAAGCAAGTTACAAAATTATGAAGCATAATCCAGAAGATAATTGAGCCTAATCATAATCAAAACATGACTCCCATTGACCTCAATGAGAACTGATTTGAGCCCTCAGGGTACATCTACCCTGCACAACAAGTAGCCTGTGGGACTCAGGTTTGTAGACTCAGTATTTCCAAGCCTATGCTTGAGCATCCACACTGTTTTGTAAACCTGTGCTGACTATCCATAGTGCACTACGCTCACCTGAGTCATGCTGTTTCTGGAGGCGCATCTGCCAGGGTTCCTAGCACCCGTGTTAAATACAGCCACTCCAGGGCATGGTTCATAGTGGATTTTGGGAGAATTTGTCTGTCCAGCCTGCGTGAATTGACTAGAAGTGGTGGGGTGAGTGGGAGGCAGGCTTGCTTTTCAGTCTCCAGCCCAGGGCCTTCCCTCCCCTTGTGTGGTTAGGCTAGGGCAGATGATGGTCTGTGGGTGACTGGTGCCCCTGCACTGGGCAAGGAGGGCATTTTTTTTAAATTAAAAAAAAAAAAGTCACAGTAAACAGAACTGTAACTCTTACTAAATTTAGTGACTGCTCCATGATTTTTGACTACAAAAAATTCTGTAACAAATTACAGCCCAAGCCCTGGCTTGTGAACCTGACTGCAACAGGCCTGGGAAAAGGAAGTTCAGCTATCTGTAAGACATTGGTTGAATGTGTATTTGGCAGACTGAAATCCCGTTAGCTGGGCCTTCAGACCTGTTTGGATAACAGGGTTATCAATGGTATTTGTGTCGTTGTGGCCTGTGGCTTTCTGCACATCTGGGAGGACAAAGGAGAAACTGTCAATCAAGAGTGGATTCAAGGAACTCCTGGATTTCCAAACTGGCATGCACAGCCAGAAAGTGCACCTGTCATAACTGGGGCTGCATCCCCATGCACAGCAAAAATGACGGATGCTTTGTGCACTTATGTAACAGGCTTATGTGATCCCATGCAGGAGGAAGAAGGAAGCAGCATTTGTAAGTGAGCTGTCCCACAGGACAGGGGCTTGAAGCATAAACTGAATTATAGGATTAAATATAGGAATTCTTGTTCACATGGCAGTGTCTAGCCTCATGTCAGGGACTTTTTAAATCTTCCCTTCAATCCCAGAGAAGCTATCAAAGTTGAGGGTCTTCATGACAAATTATTACCTAAGCTTGAGAGAGGTATGCTTTGGTTGGACCTCAGTCCTGCCTGTCTGTGTTTCAGTCTTGTACATTATCACAAAAATACATGTAGGAAGGAATAGTCCACACCCTCCTAAATCCAATTCCTATGCTATATATGATTCCGTTGAAGACTATATCCACTATCAAATTGACACTATACATTAAATTTTCCTCTAATTTTCTACCTCGTTTAAATTTTACACCTTGAAGCAAGGAAAAAGTTTATTCTTTACTTCACCTTCTAAAATGATGCATGATAACTAGAAGAGTTAAAAATATAGTGGCAAGACTGGTTTTGCTGCACTGTATAAGTTTATCCTTTCTATACAATAAAATTATAGATATGCCAAACCTGAAAGCTCTCATGCAATTCAGAAGCTTCTATTCCATCAACCTTCTGCAGTAAAACAAAACAAAAAACTGAAAGATGTCAATATTTAATATTCTGTTATACCAAAATGATTGCACATTTTGACCATGCCCTCTTTGCTGTTAAAACTTATAACAATTAAGCGAGTAACAGTTGACAGGGACATTTTGTTAATATATTCAGTTATTTGCTAATAAGAAATGTTCAGAGTTCTAACAGTTTCAAATGTAAGATTCACAATTGGAAATATTTATTCATGTTAAATTAACCCACTAATACTGGCATTTACAATAGTGCAGTATATCCCACAACGAGCAAGGGTGGCCATGCTTTGTGATTCAGAGGGCTGTACTGGCAATTGACTTACATATTTTTACATAAGGATTTTATGCACACACCTGTATGTATAGCTTCTTTACTAGAGGAACAAACCATGTACTTGTATTTACTAGAAATACTGTAATATGAATTTATTCAGCATCTTCCATTCAAAGATCTTCAAGCACTTTCCAAGCACATCTAGCCTAACTCCTCTCCTGTGAAGATTAATGTCTCTTTTACAGGAGAGGAAGCTACAGAAAGTCTGGTAGTATCAGGAACAGATTCCATTGCTTTTGACTCCTCATTCTTGCATCTGAACCACATGACAATCCTGTGGCATACACCTGCAGTTTCAGCTTCCACTCACATTGCAGAAGTCATAAGGAGCAGGCTGCAGGAGAATGTCTGAAAAAATTTGCAGGCCTCATGTTGTGACACCTTCAGTTGTTTGATTTTACTAAATCTGATCCCCATCAGCAGTTTGTATAGCACACAATCTTATTTATGGGTAAGAACGGTTTACATGCATAGCCTTTCATATTCACAAGACTACATGAATGTCTGATTAGTTTAACAGCTCTTTACATTTATTTCTGTGTGGGATAGTTCTTCTCAAGAGAGTACACTGATCGCATTTACTAATGCATATCCTTATTGTGTCACCATATCAGAACCCTCCCCACCAGTGGCGTCCTGGGAGATATGGAGATCCTCTAGCATCTCAGCCAGACTGATTCGTGGAGCACCTTCATCATCTGTATCACTTTCCACGGGAATTTTTGAATCTAAAAAACCAAATAAGGAAATAATAGCTTAAAGCTAGTACATCAATAATACACCCTGTCACTTTCATACAGGGTGCTGAATTATAGACCAAATCCTTCCCACAACAGTATTTTTTCCAAATTAGACTTCCATTCCAATCCTACCTTTGTTGCAAATACAAAACATAAAGCACACAGTAATCAAAGGCTGTAAACTACTTATTGACATTATGACCTCAAGTAATATGCATTCTTCCAAGTGTATGTCACTTTACCCTGAGCATTCAAGTCCTCTGAATTACCAGAAGGTAAATAAAATCTGAAGACACAAGTGTTATGCACAGTTACATGGTTCAGGAAAATTTACCTTTGTAAATATTGACATTCCTTCTAATTGCCTCATCTTCTTCAAGATCTTCAAGGAAGTCCTGGTACTGCCTAAAAAGCAACAAACTCAATTGACTAAATTAACTCTTCCTTTAGAATTATGCAAACTCTGGAAGCTAGCAGCCCAGTGGAATCCAAACTGAGTCATGCCAGATAACTAGTTAGGGCCAATCCTAGAGGTGAAACGCTACTGCAGGTAAAAACCCCTATGGGGATGGGCAGGGAGAGACTTACTCAGAAAACTTCATGAGGTAACAAGTGCTCTTGTTTTATTATACACTGAGAATACTTAACATTTTGTAGAAGTTGCAGCTATGTGCTTCAAGTACAGATTAAAAAAAACTCAAGGAGGAGCCGCTTATATTTCTATGGGTCCTGCGGGAACCAGTGAACAAGTGGCAGATCCCTAACTCCATCCCCCAAATCCCAAGTTGCCCAAATGTGTTCAAAAACAGACATAAAACTAGCGTTAGGGGAGAAGGGTAGGCATGGACTCACTGACCACAGCCCTTCTTCTTGCATGGGTTTAAGACACTTATATTATGTCTCGGGCATGCTGTCAGCACTTAAATAATAACTGCTCTACATCTCACTTCTTTGCTTCCTGTAAGGCCCATGAAGTGTAGGGAAGCATTGCACACCAAGAAATGATTACAGGATTTGGTCCCTCACACACACACTTTTATAACCTCCCCTTCTTTGTAATTCAGTCTTTGTATAGTTGATATTTATAGTATGCCATTAATATTCTGTAGCTTTTACATTCCAATTTAACTCTAATCTTTTGCTTCCATTTTCCAGTCAGTTAGGCATTAGTTAGTCAGCTGTCATATATAATTCGTTACTGAATATACCAATGACAAACGTTTCCCCTCCCTTGCAGAGGTCTTTTCAGACAGCTTCATGTATAATTGGTCGTCCCACAGATGTGGTCTGGGACTCCACTCACTAACGATTCCAGCTTTTTTTTTTTTTTTTTTAATATATCTATCTTTGTAGTCAATGCTTATATTGTGTAACCTTTAAGGGCTGCAAGATTGTGGGCAAAATTCAAGAAAGTTTTACTATATTGTCTCAAATATCAATCTCCCCTGCAATTTCACAAAGCAGTCAAAAGCGGGATGAGATTTCACTCTAAGCACTCAGGGCTAAATTGTGTCTTTAAGGCACTCCCTGCAGTAGGGAGCAGTGAAGAGGTATACCTCTCTCTAGAATGCAGGGAGACCAGACCTGCTAAGTATGCACTCCTCCTTATGGAGTGCCAGTTGAACCTGCCTGCGTGGAAGGAGGAGGAGTGGTGTCTCCACTTATTCTGGATACCCTTTAGACCAGATAATGGTACTAGATCTAGTTTGTGCGCAGGAGAGATTGAGAAATGCTACCCATTACTGGACCTGCACAGATGGTTTGAGGGGAATAGTTACTGAGCAGAAACCAAACCTTTCATCATCTGTATCCATGCCTTCTCTGTCCCTATCAAGCTCTTTCAGTTTCCAGTTTCTACGACGCTGGCGTTTAATGCGGTCATAACTCTTCTTTATTAATACCTATGTAGAAGATATCATTTTAGACTAACTTCCAGAAAAACACTAACATTCTTTGGATTTATGAACCAAGGAATTGTACTGCATTGTGGATTCTGCAATATTATAATTGGTCACAAGAGGGCAGCAAGGGAAAGCTGTACCTCAGCTGTGAATAAAGGATTGAGTCAGGCACCTCATTGAGCCTGAATAGTGAAGTTCTCACCACTATATAGTGCTTGTCATACAAAGGGCTCCCAAAGTCCTTTCCAAGCTATATATGTGTATGGGAGGAACAGTACAGCATTTGCATAGCACAGATAGGACACAATAGTTTAGGGAAGGAAATGGATACTACAGATCCAGAAGAACAGAAGGGATAATTGTGATCATCTAATTTAACCTTCTGCATAACACAGGCCACAGGACTTCCTTGAATTAATTCCTGTTTGAGCTAGTCCACATCTTTCAGAAAGAAAGCCAATCAAAACATCAGGGAAAATTTAAACAGCAAGAATATAATTTCCAAAACTGGTATTTGACCAGGATGCTGGTGCTAATACCTCGTTTCCCTGGATTTTTAGGCTAGGACTACAACATATATTTTATAGACCATAACGTACTCATCTTCAATAATCACAAGAAACAAGCTTCTTTTCAAGAAAGGAGACTCTAGCACCTTACCACATCAGGAACATTGTGTGGGTTCATCTTATTTGCAAATTCGTCATTGAGGTTACAGTTGGCCAAGTCAAATCTAAAAGGAAGATATTTACAACACACTTAATAGCTTGAACATTTAAACCTTTCATGTTTTATACTTTCAAGAAGAAACATTTTATAGTTCGTACAAAAGAGAATACTTCCAGAAAGAAGTAATGATACACAACAGCGAAGAAAATCCATGCTACTAAGCATCCTTGATAAACAAGTTAAACTCTTTACATTCTAAGATACATCTCTCACACACACACACACACACACACACACACACACACACACTACATGACAAGCTATCAAGCTGCAGAGCATACCCTTCAACCTGTTGTCTCCATCCCCTCTCGACTTCTGACATACTCTAATATACTTGGTCTTTGAACAAGTCACTACCATGGCATCTTAACCTGCCTCCCCGCCGCCCCCCAGTCTCCCCATGTCTAAGCAGTGCGTCTGTCATATGTGCATTCTATACACTCATTAATTTGACTCTGACTGCTAGGTGACTGACCCCATTGCCATCTGCCTTCTGTCCCTCCATGCCATAGAGACTTCTCTCATTAAGGTCACCAATGACCTCTTCCTGCCCATGTCTAATGGCCTCTTCTCCACCCTCATATTTTCTGTCACTTCTAATTTTGAAATTAGAACAGTTCACAATTCTGTTGGTAAAGCATGAGCCTGAGCTGAATCCAGATCAGCTTCCCACAGATGTGCTAGCTCTTCAGCTCTAATCATAGCAAAAAGTGGAAAAACAGTAATTAGATACAATTCTGAACATGCACAGGCAGCAGTACTGAGTCAAAAGGTGCCTTTTTACAAGTTTTGGTTTAGACCAGGGCTTCTCAAACTTCATTGCCCTGCGATCCCTGTGTGACAACAAAAATTACTACACGACCCCAGGAGAGGGAACCAAAGCCTGAGCCCTGCCACTCTGAGTGGGTAGGCGGAAGCTGAAGCCCAAGGCTTCTGCCCTTGGCAGGGGGCCTGTAACCTGAGCCCTGCCACCCCGAGGCCGAAGTCAAAGTCCGAGCCCTGCCACTCAGGGCTCAGGCATTGGCCCTGGACCTCGGCAAGTCTAATGCCAGCCCTGGTGAGCCCATTAAAATGGGGTTGCAACACACACTTGGGTCCTGATCCACAATTTGAGCAACACTGGTTTAAACGGACACTTTAAAAACAGAAGCCACCTCTCTTCTCCCACCAACCCCAAACCCTTTTCCACAATGACAGAATTACAAGATCTTTCCTGTCCCACATGCCCTGTAACTTTGAGGTCAGTGTTATAGGAAGTTGAGATTTTATTAACCTGCAGGATCTGTCTCAGGCAATCAAATATTGATTGAAAATAGCATATATCAATACAAACCCCACAACTAGGTCTCCAGGATTTAGAAGGTGCCCCAAGTGAGTGCGGCAGAAATACTGATTATCTGTATTCATCTCTGAGGTTTTCTGTACCCAGGCTTCAGCAAGAGTGTGCTTGAGAAATGGAAATAAACATTTTTGTAATGAGATGCAGATAGTTTCATTTGCTGGTGCATAATTAAAACACTTCTATTGCTGTGCTATGTATCATTTGATATTGCATCAGTAATAATACTGGCTTTTTCTGTATCCAACTTTATTTCCATTTTCTTATTGTTAATGATTGCCTTTTTACTGAAGACAAATGGAAACCATGGGAAATTTTCACAGATCCCATTTAGATTTCCTCCTATAAATATGATCACAAAGATTGTTTTTACTTTCTTATGTATCACAGAGTTTTTGGAACAAGCAATATTGTTTAGTAAGGAAATATAACAACTTAGAGCAGCAAACCAAAGGTTAGGCATTGTTACATAGAAGAGTCTAAGTAGGACAAAAGTGCCAAGCCACAGTCTTGTGTTATTAAGAAAGAACAACTGCTACAAGATCTGTAATAAACTAGTAAGAGGTGAATGGCCTTCTGAACACCAGTCTCTAGTACTAGTTTGACTGAGGCAATCAGGTGGAATATTTGTCAAGGTATTTGTCAATAAGGTTCATTTAGTTATACATAATCTTAGCTGGTATACAGAATCCTCTAAGTGTTGGAATGCATAAAATGCTTCATTACTAAATTTTGACTTAAAATATTAATCTAAGAATAAGAAGCTTATAACAAAATCAAATTTTAAACTTCATTTTGAAGCAAAATAATTTTTGAAAAGGGAATTCATGTGATGTGTATGCAATTCCCAACGAATGAGAATAATGTATCGCACTTTTCTTAGGGGAGGGCTTCACTAGCTATCAACAGTCAGAAAATGTTTGGATACATTTGGAAAAATGTGCGGTTTGCTTTGTAACACTGAGTGAGCAAAAACAGAATTCCAGACAAGGAACCAGGTTTCCAAAAGTGTTAAATAAGGCAAATAAACTCTTACTTTGTTTGATCTCATCCCTGCACCTGCATCTTGTTTTCTCTCTTGGACCCTGGTGATATCTATTACAATGAACTCCTCCAACTGCTTTGGATGGAACAAGCTATTGAAAGGGTGACGCCAGTAAGTGTTTCCATCAATGTCAGCAACTGAAAGAGAAAATATAGACCTTTGTGGGCAAAGGAAAATTGCTTTCAGACTCCACATACAAAATACGCATTACTAAGCCAAAAATCAAGGCAACTGCCAAATGATCGGTTATATTACACTTCAACAAAGCAGACGCATTGAGGCCAGATGTACACTATAAACTACTGCTGATGTAGCATTGTCAAAATCAGGGTGTGATCTGACAAGAGTCCCTAGAGTAGATGCAGTTATACCAACAAAACTGTACTTTTGCCAGTACGCTTATTTTGTTAGGAGGGGAAGGGAAGAGAAGATGGGAATAAGCTACACCCACAGTAGGAATGCTTTGCTGGGAAAATATACTGGTGTTGCTATTCCCGCAAAATGCTCCTCGTGCAGACCTGGCCTGAGTCACAAGTTAGTTAGCATTCCATATCTCCATCTTAATTCTAAAGGAATATATGTCTATGATAGACTAAGGCCTCGTCTACACTTAAAGTGCTGGCAAAACCCCTAATGTTCTGGTATAAAACTACACCAGCAATATAAGAACTCAACTATCAGAGTTGGCCAGTAGAGTTATAACAATAAACCCTTTCTAAAGTAGACACGGCTTACGTGTGCACAGCAAGATGACAAAAGGAAAGAATCATCCAGACAGCCCAAGGACCCCATCTGTAATTCTTTAGTTTGTGGTATATTTTGTATATGATAGTAGAGAATTCGGGGCTAAGACGTCAATTTCTTAGTTTGCCATTCATTTGTTTGGCAGTGAGAAGACTGATTTAATCTTTCAAAATTAAGGTCTGAAACACAAGATGTGCATCAGGAACAATGCCAACAGAAGAATTACTACTAGACAACAGGATTAACTCTCAAGGGAAAAAAGAATAACTCCCCTCCTCCAACTTACTTTGCAGGGTGTTGGGATCAATGAGGCGGACAGTACTTGTTACTCTGATGCACACACAAATCTGGCTCATATTCCCAAGGCTCTGTGCCAGTTTCGGAGACAGACATACAACATTGTCCTGTGCAGCAAACACAAAATTGCACACATTTGTTTTCTTGCTTAGTTATATTCGATTTTTAGCAAAGTTCTAAAACAAGTCCTTAAATTGAGTTTGAGAGCAATCACTATCACCATTCAACACAGAAGCTATGAATAAACAACTGAGGGGAAACCTATTACCACAATATTGTGTGGCTGAGAAGTGAGTTTAACGTTCCCATGGCAAAACTTTGACACTTGATAAGAAAGTAGCTTTTTAGTTACAGCGCAAAGCCATTTTCCCCACTCTTCAGTTGAACAAAGGAGGAAGACATTGTCCATCTGCATAGTGCATTTTGCATGGTTCTCCTACTTATCAGAAAGTTTTGGCTATTTCTGTAAACTTGACGAAACATAAGGTTGAACCATATTCTGATTTCAAGGTTTCTCCAGGGATCATTCTTTACTTTTTCAGGGATTAACATTAAGTTTTCTCAGGGTATGAAGTATTTCTTAGAAGTCAGTAGTGCAGGTCTCAGTCTCCTAAATTAGTAAAAATGCTCAAAGGTGGAAAAGATTTTTACGCTAATTAACTATAGTACATATTCAGAGGGGCTCAGTTTGTGAGCAGCAATATTTTTCTTAACTACCCAAATGACTAGGCTATACATTTTGGATACATTTTCAGACAAATTGTCTAAAACACAGACCTCAATTATCTACAGATAACCACCCCCATTTTTAATATAAATATTGTAGCAATACCCAAAAGGGCTAATCAAAATCTCACTAAATCCCCACTGTGCTAGGCTCAGTATAAACACATACCAAGACTATCCCTGCCCAGAAGAGCCTTTCACACTTGGATACAGTTGTATTTTTTTCAACTTTCCCAGAAATTTTGCCTATATTTTGCTTCTCCTGCTACTGGACTGAGACACCCACATGACACCCTGACAACCATTACCACTGCTAATGGTCATCTTCATTTGGGTCAAGCAAACTTTCAACATGTAAATCGAAGAAGTGAAAATGAATACATAATACATGGAAACACAAGGATATGTTTTAAGTGCACTGCAATATGTATTTACTTTAATATTTAAAGGTGTTATTACATAAGTGCTACTATACCAGAACCCTCTCGAAAGCCAGCAAAAAAAGCATTTTTAGGTGTTAAGCAATACAGAACAGAAGTGCACTTTGAAAGTTATAGATAAATCTGCTTTTCAGTGTTATGAGCCAAAAACTCACTTTGGAAGATCTCTGAAAGTGAACAGGGAAATTCTCAAGCCATCATCACTCTCAAACACTTCAAGCGATTGTGTACCAAACTTTTCAGTCAAATTCTACCATGGGATGAAAATTTGGCATGTAAATTTTTAGGTGGATTGGTTTTGCTTTTGATGCAATTATACAAATATGTTGCACATTGGGCTTCTAAGCGCTGGTTTCAGCCAGAAGTATGGAGAAACAAGCACTCTACCCCCTTCCAAAATGATTTTGAGCACACTTTTTAAAATACTTTCCAAGCTAATGGAATGCCTGATGAGAGCTTTTCTCACTAAGAATGCATTTATCTTAAAATACCCTTTAAAAAAAAAATTGTGCATCACGATCAAAAATGTAAATTACAGCCATTGTAAGTTGGTAATATATTTTATCCCTTAAAAATAAAAATATATATATTAATAAAATAAAGGGAAGCTACCTTGCATATTGGAACAATCTCCACAGAGAAAGTGCTTTTGTAATTGTAGGCATTGCTATGAATATCATGAGAAATCAAACGCTGGGATGATTTTGATCTAAAAAACATAAGTAAAACTTTAAAGCAGCAAAACAAGGCATAAGAAATATACAGAAGATAATTCATTCCATCAGCACAAAATATCGTAGTAGAAAAAGACTTGCAAAGATATGCCTTCATATCACAAGAAAACTAGAAATAACGTGGAAAACAGGACAATGGACAAAAGAGTTAGTTCCACGATGTCTCAGCTGATGGAAAAATTTGGAGACTTAGATGGGATGAGTCTTTTGTAAATACAACAGAGAACTGCCGATTCTGCACTTCACATATGATTTTCAAGATAAAGGTTCAACAAAGTTATTTTCCAATAGCTCTTGAAAATCTGAGTTAGAATGTGATAAACTATGGCAAAATACCTGGAAGGAACTGTACACTGAAGAAAGTCTACCATCTTCTGGGCATGTTGCTTTGAACCATAATAGAAATCCAGACCATCTTAAAGAAAAGACAGCTACATGAAGAAACCTATTTAAAAGTATAACATAGTATTTTTCAACGTAAAATAATGGGCTATATATTCAAGATTAGGCATCTAAATCATTCCTGTAAGTAACCAATGTGCACAAAAATGGAATACTAGTACTTATTTTTCGGGCCTAACACAGACTTCCAAATTCGATTACTTCAGTCATTTTACATAATTATTGGCAAGCCACTTCACTTACCATGAATCTCTTTGATCCGAAGAGTATTTTGATGAAGCCTGTGTTTTAAAATCAATTGTTCCAAATAGTAGAAAGTCTTTTTGTGCAGAGTCTGAAGTTAAAAAGTCAAATCAAGGTTACATTATGAAAATATAACAACCTTCAAGTATTCTGCAAATGCATCAAAAGGGTAACCATTAACATGGAATGATCGACTGAAGCAGAAATAGTAATAATAATGCATAGTTCTTATATAGAGCTTTTTATCAGATCTCAAAGCACTTTACAAAGGAGGTCAGTATCATTATCCCAAAATTACAAAATGGGGAAACTGAATAAGCTTAGACACTGAACAAAGTCTTTATTACAAGAGAACTACCGAAAACTTACCATACATGTACATAAGCAGCTGCTCTATTTATGCCTTGCCGTGTTTCTTTTAATCCTCTATTTCTTATTTACTCTTATATCTTGCTTCTGTAATATTTATTTTTCAACAGTTATAAATAACCCATCCTTCTGATTTTAATGGGACTAATTTAACTGATATTAAAAAACCAAAATGACTAAAAACAAAAACAAAAAAAACCTAGCCCCACGAGCTACATGGCACTAAAACTGTAGTATGCCCCCATTCTCTTTCTTTTCTCATGTGGTGAACTTGAATACTGGTAAAAGAAATGCAAATATGGACATATATAAAAACCAAGCTATTAAAACGTTTAGTTTATCTATCTGATCACCTCATCAAACACTGCATAGCTTAAAGATTATTGTCTAGGAAGTGTGTTTTCCACCATTTTAGAAGCCAAACGGTTTCAGGAGGATGCAAACTGCCAGCAGGCAGTCTGCTAAGAACCAGATTATTTAGACTAATCAAGTCTTAGGCAGCCCTGTAAGGAATCACAAAAGGACTGTACAAACCTAAGGGTATGTCTACAATACTTGCAGTTGGGACTGTGCCTGCCAATCTGGGTAGACATAGATGCTAATATGTGGACATTTGTGGCACTGGCTAGCTGACTGAGTACAAGCCCACTTGACCCCCTAGTCTGTACTTGGGTGGCTGGACTGTACTGATGATAATCTAGCTATGTAGCTATTTCAAATTGATTTATAGATTATTAGGATTGGAAGGGACCTCAAGAGATCTAGTCCAAACCCCCTGCTCAAAGCAGGACCAATCACCAAATGGCCCCCTCAAGGATTGAACTCACAACCCTAGGTTTAGCAGGCCAATGCTCAAACCACTGAGCTATCCCTCCCCCCAAAATCTCAGGGTTGGAAGGGACCTAAGGAGGTATCTAGTCCAACCCCTTGCTCAAAGCAGGACCAATCCCCAGACAGATTTTTGCCCCAGACCCCTAACTGGCCCCCTCAAGGATTGAACCCACCATCCTGGGTTTAGCAGGCCAGTGCTCAAACTACTGAGCTATCCCTTCTCCCACCGTGTCTGTATACCTGGTTGGAAGACCCAGTTCCAGCCGCAGTGTAGACATACTCATTAGTGTCTGAGCAACAGAATGACTGAAGCTGGCTGTTGATCAAAGCAAAATATTGCGCTAAAGCAAAACACTTCCTGCTGCTTTTTCCTAGCAAAAAGTGAAATAGTCACAAATGCAGTTAAAATCTGAGAAATTTTTCAAGTACATTAAGTGTCCTAAACATTATTTTCAAGCAGGAAAAATCTAAAAAAATTCTTAAAAAATGGTATCAGGTCTTATTTTAATAAAGCACATTTTACATTCTTACATTACAAAGTTTTAGAATTTTTACATAAGACAAAGGTGTGTCCTCTAGAGAAGCTCTACATATTGGTAGGACGTAGCAAGACAGCATCATGTTATATTTTCATGTTTAGAAGACTACCTTTGCAACCAAAATGGTTAGAAACGACATATTTTTAAATAAAAACTAGTAGCTCTCAAGATGACCAGTGAGTTGCAGTGAGGTTTAAGAAAAGCAAAAATTGAAGAATTTGTAACAACCCGTGACAGCATGATGAATAACCTGCCTTAACAATGATATATGAAATGCCCTCCATGAAGGTGCAAAATAAAACATATCAGAAGGTTCAACTTAGATGCTCAGACACTCACTATATCTGAATTAGTTTTAGATTTATGGAAAAAAGATGTAGGTGTTAGCTCACTGTATGGCTAGGGTCAAAAAAGGGAAACAAGATGTCAGCTAATGTTAGGAAGAGGCTGGAGAATAAGGAAAATATTTCAGTACCATTATCTTATAGGTGAGGCTGGTAGCATCACTTATTAAAATTGCACAGCACTTCCCACTATAAGACCCTGTTTTTAGCTGCTTATAAATTTCACTGACCTTTACTGTTAGGGCTGAAACTTCCATGCCAAGAGCCTGCCTTTGGCTGATATATTTTTATTTTTCAATTTCAGCCAAAAGGGTTCAGTCATTTTTGGAAACAAGGCAAGGGAAAAACTAGTTCTGCAATGTTTAAGTTTTCTTTGAAAAGCTCTCATGGCCCCATACACAAGGTTGGTAACCTTAATTCTGGCATTTCCTAAATACCTGATTGACTGTGCAACTTTAAAAATGTTTCTTGAACTTTTTTTGTGCGCAATATACTATATATGCATGAGATTGGCTGACCTGGAACAACGCTTCCTCAGCTCTCGTTCATTCACGCCCCTTGTCTACCTACGTTACATTGATGACATCTTCATCATCTGGACTCATGGGAAGGAGACTCTGGAAAAATTCCACCACGATTTCAACAGCTTCCACCCCACCATCAACCTCAGCCTGGACCAATCTACAAGGGAGGTCCACTTCCTAGACACCACAGTGCAAATAAGTGATGGTCACATTACCACCACGCTATACCGAAAACCTATCAACTGCTATGCCTACCTTCATGCCTCCAGCTTCCATCCTGGGCACATCACACGATCTAGTGTCTACAGCCAAGCACTGAGGTACAACCGCATCTGCTCTAACCCCTCAGACAGAGACCAACACCTACAAAATCTCCATCAAGCATCTCAAAACTACAATACCCGCAAGAGGAAATAAGGAAACAGATCAACAGAGCCAGACGTGTACCCAGAAGCCTCCTACTGCAAGACAAACCCAAGAAAGAAACCAACAGGACTCCACTGGCCATCACATACAGTCCCCAGCTAAAACCCCTACAATGCATCATCAGGGATCTACAACCCACCCTGGACAATGATCCCACACTTTCACAGGCCTTGGGTGGCAGGCCAGTCCTCGCCCACAGACAACCTGAAGCATATTCTTACCAGTAACTGCACACTGCACCATAGTAACTAACTCAGGAACCAATCCATGCAACAAACCTCGATGCCAACTCTGCCCACATATCTACACCAGCGACACCATCACAGGACCTAGTCAGATCAGCCACACCATCACCGGTTCATTCACCTGCACGTCCACCAATGTAATATATGCCATCATATGCCAGCAATGCCCCTTTGCTATGTACATCGGTCAAACTGGACAGTCTCTACGGAAAAGGATAAATGGACACAAATCAGATATTAGGAATGGCAATATACAAAAACCTGTAGGAGAACACTTCAACCTCCCTGGCCACACTATAGCAGATCTTAAGGTGGTCATCCTGCAGCAAAAAAACTTCAGGACCAGACTTCAAAGAGAAACTGCTGAGCTTCAGTTCATCTGCAAATTTGACACCATCCGCTCAGGATTAAACAAAGACTATGAATGGCTTGCCAACTACAGAACCAGTTTCTCCTCCCTTGGTTTTCACATATCAACTGCTAGAAGAGGGCCTCCTCCTCCCTGATTGAACTAACCTCGTTATCTCTAGCCTGCTTCTGGCTTGCATATTATACACCTGCCCCTGGAAATTTCCACTATATGCATCCGATGAAGCGGGTATTCACCCATGAAACTCATGCTCCAAAATGTCTGTTAGTCTATAAGCTGCCACAGGACTCTTTGCTGCTTTTACAGATCCAGACTAACACGGCTACCCCTCTGATACAGGAGATTGATGGTTCATGTTCACTTCAAGTTCTGATGCTCACCCTTTTAGGCCAGGAAACAGATTTTCTCATCCCTTCCCCCAAGGCCGGGTGAGCTGGAAACAGGGAGGAGCAGAGTTTTCTCCCTCCTTTCCTTATAGGTGGGAGAGGGTAAGTAGCTAATATCTCAGCATGCCTCTTCCATACTCCCCGGTCCTCCATCCAAGCATGTCAATATTGCATACTGTGTCGCACATGAAGATGCAAGCCAGAGAGGCAGATCAGGAAGGGTCTTTACCTGTCTATATGAGACTCCTCTCCCAGCTACTGGCTTGGTTCACCGGGAAGCATAGGCTTAAATGTTTTGGATAAGAGGAGAGTAAGAGTTCCTCACATAGACTGATTAGTTTTGAAAAAAGAAGACCAAGAGGGGATACAGAATAGCACAAAGAAGGCTAGTGACACATCTGCAGTTACTTTAATTGGGATACAACGTAAAAGGGCCATTACTGTTCATGCCTCAGAGAACAGAACGGCTGGGGCGAGTGAAAGATTTCCACCTTATTTCTGCAGATTGGAATATTTCTTTATTGGCCAGATGCACTGTGAGAAGCTTACGCTTCAAAAGAAGGCATTCAGTATTGGTCACCTGACAGGCTACTGAACAAGACTGACACTGAAGAACATTAGTATTTTTTTTTTTTTTTTACCTTTTGTCTGACTTGAACCACTGCTTTCCAGAAATCCTTAGCTTCAACTCTATGACAGTTATCACACATTTGAGGCTGAACAACATACTCCACCACAAACACTTGTTGAAGGATTGCTCCATTCATCACCTGCAGAATCAAATTTAAATTTAAGAATGATTACAAATTTCCTTTCTTCTGGCTGAAGATGTGCCATTTTATAGTTTACATCACTGATGCAAATATTCAACTAAAGATTAGTATATTAATAGTTCAAAGTAACTGGTATAGCAAGATTACTTGACAGCCATTGTTATGCTATGCATGGAGGTTGGCAGTACTATTCATGGAACATAAATGTCATGCTTTTATAAAGACCTCAATTTTCCAAATAATTACTCAGAAAATGAAGATAAAATAATATTTTAACATGTTTAAAAAACAAAGTTCACTTCTGAACACAAGCAGGTAATTTCTTTTTTATTATAAGCCTCCCTCTTTAGGCGGTTGAATCTTTCATTAACTTCTCTGCCTGCATATCGATTACCTTTCCTCCTCGCAGCCGAGAAAGCAAAATGCCTGACTCAGGCCACTGTCAATACTGCTCCATTTGTGGACTTTAGGCACAGTGAAATCAGCATCGTCCTCCAAGATAAGCAAATAACCTCTGGAAAATGATTCGTCTCTACCAGCCAACAGAGAATTGCCTTTCTGTACACTGCTCTATTTGTTTCCTAAAATAGTGCTTAGAAAAAAACCTATAAGAGGTGCAATAGATCTCAATTACCTCTTTTTGTACTGTCAGCTTTATTTTAAGTCTCTTGGAATGTGGTTCAGTCCAAACAAAGCTTGCTTCAATCAGCCGCACCTGTCAGTAGAAACAGAGAGCCTTATTCACTATCCTATAGTTGATAACCTGTCAAACTCTAACATGCATGTTTAAAATAAACAGATATATTGAAAAGTTAACCATTAAGAACACAAGCTTCAAGTAATGAGTTACAAAGTACACCATCAGCAACTGAGGACTGGAAGATGTCTAAGAACCATGGTTAGCAGTACAACAAACCCAATCAATATTATTCATGCTACACCTCCACATAATTACATTGAAAAAAATTCCTTCTATCTAAAACCATTAACACAGAAATACTACTACTGCCATTTGTGCTTTTCACTGCAAACTGTCAAGTAAACTGCCAGTTACTTAAAAGTCAATGTAAAAAAGACTTACTGAAATTGTTACTTTACTGTGTACTACTTTAAATTTAACTAAGTAAATAAAAGAGTTAAAACCTAAGCAGTTTATTTCGTAGTCCAAATTGCGATGTGTTGGCATAAGACCAACCAATATCTCAGAGGTGGCAAACTATGACTCCCGGGCTACATCCAGCCCATGGGACCATCCTGCCCAGCCCTTGAGCTCTTGGCTGGGGAGGCTAGCCCCTGGCCCCTCCCATGCAGCTCAGCTTGCCGCACCACCAGCACTCTGGCCCACTGCTCCGGCCAGGCAGTGGCTGGCATGGTAAGGGGGCAGGGAGGCCTGGGGGTGCACTTCGATGGGGCAGAGGTTCGGCGGGGTGGGGGGGGGGAGTTGTCAGGGGGAGAACAGGGAACGGTTGGATAGGTGTGGGAGTCCCGGGGAGCCTGTCAGGGGTCAGGAGTGTGGATGGGGTTGGGGCAGTCAGGGGACAGGGGGTGTGGTTTTGAGGGGGGCAGGAAGTGGGAGGGGGCAGATATGTGATGGGGGCCAGGCTGTTTGGGGAAGCACAGCCTTTCCTACCCAGCCCGCCAGACAGTTTTGCAAACCCGATGCAGCCCTCAGGCCAAAAAGTTTGCCCACCTCTGCAATATCTGGTAATACTAACATGACTGTCGAATGCATAATATATCTGTTTATTTTAACAGTGGAAATTAATTTCAGTAACTAAATGCTTTCTTTAGGGATTTGTTGTGTTTGTATTAGCCAGATCTAGCTCCAAACTCGGGGTGAAATCCTGGCCTTGTGCAAGTCAATGGGAGTTTTAGAATATATATTTTTAAAGAATATCAGGGTTGGAAGTGACCTCAGGAAGTCATCTAATCCAAGCCTCTGCTCAAAGCAGGATCAATCCCCAGCTATTTTTTTTTGCCCCAGATCCCTAAATGCCCCCCTCAAGGATTGAACTCTCAACCCAGGGTTTAGCAGGACAATGCTCAAACCACTGAGCTATCCCTCCCCTCCATTACTACTGACCTCAATGAAGTCAGGATTTCACCCTCCATCTTTAACATGAATGAGCTGATATAGGGTAGGGGTAAATGTGACTGACTACTCAGAAAGTTCTAAAGTCTATACAAGTTAAAAAGATCATATTTTATACAGTGCAAATGCAATTCAGTGACTAACCTTACTAAGTGAAGCTTTGATTTTTTTAAGACACAAAGTAAGAAGTTCTCTTGATTCTAAGGCACACTGTACCCAAGTTCCTGGAGGCTGAAGATATCTGAGATAAGGGAAAACTTTCAATGATTTAAATTATCCAGAGATCACTGTTTATTTCAAACATTACTAGGTTTAGTAAAACAAAATGTTTACTATAAACCCAAAACTGCTGCTTCTGTAAGAAAACATTAAGATCCATATACTTCAGAGATACAGTACTTGAACTTTTTGCTACCCACTTTTTCCTTCAGAAATTACTTAAGCCATCTACTTTTTTCTACATGTGGGCCCACATCCCAGAAATCACTAATATTGCTTCTGCAAAAGAAAAGCCTTAAAAATAATATATTTTTTTTAAAAAGTACCAAATAAGGTCAATACAGATATTTGCATTCTATGAATATAAACTTGCTCATTTCCAACCATCGCTTATGATATTCATGAAAATATCACAAATTAAACATTTTAGTGACATATTAGCCTAAAACCTACAGTGTAATCATACCATACCTCTCACACTGTTTGCAGAAGTGAACCATGACTTGTTTGGGGATTCCTTCTGTGATATCCACCTGAGTTCGTAAACATGCAACGCACATGTTCGCAGGGTTTGGTGGGATTGGGATGCCACACTGGCAGCACAGGCTTGAGTAAATGAAGCAGAATTAACACACGAAAATTAAGCACCATACTTGGGGGGAATGAGAGGTATAAGGGCAAAGAAAAATGCTGTGATGGGAGGATGGCCTGCTGCCAGCCAGGACACACATCAATACATCCTGTCACTGTGCACTTAGTCTGGCAGGTTGCATGGGTTTGGCCCGAAATGAAGACCCAGCTCCGCCCAGGGTGTCAGTGACCAATGGCCAACCCATCTCAAGCCCACCAGAGGGAAGCGACGCCTGTCGTGGCTGCGTTGGGGAAGGATTCCCGACTTGTGGCTCTTCTCCACGGACTCCCCTCGCAGGGAATTTCAGAGAGGTCCGAGCTTCCATTTCCTCGATCCCCGCCTCGCGATGGGCTCCGGGGACCCGGCCGGGGCCTCACAAGAGACCGGGCAGTTCTCTCCAGCCCTAACCAACCCGACCCCATAACTCCGCCGCGGCCCCACCCCGTTCCGCGGGCAGCGCCAGGCCCGCGTCACTTACATGTTCCCCTGGCTGGGGGCCACCGGCTCCTTCATGTACTCCATGGCCGGGCACACGGCTCCTGGGAGGGCGGAGAGCGGGGTCAGCGCGGGCTCGGGGCACGCTGGTGGCGATGTACCCGCAGGGCTCCCTGCACACGGGGCTCTCCCGGCACACAGGCGGAGGGAGGGCGCGAGGCTACGGTAGGCCCGGGGCGGCGTGTGTGGGCCTACAGGGGCTCCGGGCCGGAGCAGCCCACGCGGAGACACGTGTCAGGCCAGGCCAGCCCCGTCTCCACCCACCCCTTCTCGCCGATCCCGCGCCCCTCCCAGCCCGGCGGCGCGCGGGCCCCTTTACTCACCCGCACCCGCTACCCCGCGCACGCTCCGCGCTCGGCCCTTCCCAGCTCAGCTGCAACTTCCGGGCTCCTTCCCGCAGAGCCAGGGGCCTCGGACCCGGCCGGAGCCGAAATCCCGCGAGAACAGGGCGGAGGCGGGGATGATGGTTGTTTACATCAAGCAAGGCGGAGCTGACCTGCCCTTGCGGTTTCTTAGCCAATCCGCGGCCGCGGAGCCTGTGGTTACCGCTAAGGGGCCGCATTCTGCTGCGAGACCACATGTCCCGCCCCGGCTCAGCGAGACTGGCAGGGTAACACGGCCCGTCTAGCCCCGCCCCCGCTTTGCCGACAGCCAATGGGCTGCAAAGAATTGTTAAGAACGGGAGAAGTGCACCTGATTGGCCGGGATCAGAGAGTCACAGCGAACGTGGCTTTGTGCGGCTGTAGGGGAACATGTGTGGTTATCGCCCGCTGGGTCGGTGTGGACGGCGCCAGCCACCTGCCGGTGTCGGATGGGTTTTGCTTCCTTCAAGCAGCGGGCAGAATTTCCCCAACACCCCCTCCTCCCCGTTTTGTGATCTAGTTACATGCCAAGTTAGTGACTTTGGAAATTTGAATTTAAATTGAAACATTAATACACACTTTAAAAGCATGTACAGTGTATGATAAAATGTGTGCATCTGAAAAAGTAGAATAGATTTGAAAAGTATGAACATAGGCTAGCTTCCTTAAACAGCTGTTGTCTTTTAGGACAATGTCAGTGCATTCGTTTTGGTGATGTTGGCCAACCTAATACTTTCAAATATTTGTAAGCAAAGTCTCCCTGATACCTCGTGATGAGCTGGGGGAAAGGCTTCAGAACCAGACTGTATTTACATTTACACCTAATCTACCTAGGTATCCAGCAAAAAGCTGTGTTACCCAAGTGATAGATTTGGGCTGGGCTACAAATCACTTGGGGGGGGGGAATGAAATGTTACTGTATGAGTAAAGGTCAGTAGAACTGTACTTAGCCTCTGCTGATTGGTGGCATTGAGAGATGGTGAGGAGCCTGTCCCTCTCCACTGTTTAAAGACAGAGCTGATTAGGGCCTATAGATAATATTTTGTTCTGATAAGTGACCAGTGCAGCTGAAATCACTGATAATCAGGTTTAAGTGCTTAGTCCTGCTGTGGGGACTGTGTTTCTGTGGAAGAGAGCCTAGACTGCACTAGCAGCGAGGTTCCCCGCTGAGACCTCAGCTGAAATCACTGAGAGCTGGGTGGAACCTCAAGAGATTAACTCGCAGAGGTCGCAGTGGCAAGTGGCAGCAGAAGGTGACTGCACAGGGCAATTGGAAACAGAGTAGTGGAGTGAATGGTGGCCCAACAAACAGCAGTGGCCAGAGTGAACAGTGAGCAGCTGGAGGAAAGAGCAAGGTGCTTTCTCTTCCCCCTTGGGAGGTGTACTCCGTGAAAGCACCTCTGAACTCTGAATCGCTGCTGACCAAGGAGAATACTGGTGAGTGGAGTGCAGTGGAGGGAAAAGTGAGGGGCATGTTAAATAAACATTTGTTTGTTGAACTATATTTTAGTGACTTTGCTCCAGAATGCTAGATTTGTGACTGGGAATGGAAACTTATATGTTTCCTAGTAGGCCAAGATTTTTAAAATGCATTATTTGCCAATGTTGTTATCTCACATTGTTGCTATCTTGAGAGGTCACTGTGTTGGGGAGTTTCTGTACTAAACATTTTTATTATTATAACTAATTTTTACATAAGAATGGTCATACTGGGTCAGACCAATGGTCTGTATAGCCCAGTATCCTGTCTTCCAACAGTGGGCAAGGCCAGCTGCTTCAGAGGGAATGAACAGAACATGTAATCATCAAGTGATCCATTCCCTGTTGCCCATTCCCAGCTTCTGGCAAAGAGGCTAGGGACACTCAGAGCATGGTGTTGCATCCCTCCCCATCCTGGCTAATAGCCACTGATGGACCTGTTCTCCAGGAATTTATCTAGTTCTTTTTTTAATCCTGTTATAGTTTTGGTCTTCACAGCATCCCCTGGCAAAGAGTTCCACGGGTTGATTTTATGTTTTGTGAAGAAGTTACTTTCTTTTGTTTTTTTAAAATCTGCTGCCTATTAATTTCATTGAGTGACTGCTAGCTCTTGTGTTATGTGAAGGATTAAATAACATTTCCTTATTCATTTTCTTCACACCAGTCAAGATTTTATAGGCCTCTATCATATTCCCCCCTTAGTCGTCTCTTTTCCAAGCTGAAAATTCCCAGTCATTTTAATCTCTCCTCCTGTTTCATACCCCTAATCATCATTGCCCATCTCTGTACCTTTTCCAATTCCAATATATCTTTTTTTGGGATAGGGTGACCAGATCTGCACACAGTATTCAAGGTGTGCATGTACCATGGATTTATGTAGAGGCAATATGATATTTTCTGTCTATCCCTTTCTTAATGATTCCCAACGTTCTGTATGCTTTTTTGACTGCTGCTGCACATTGAGTAGATGTTTTCAGAGAACTATCCACAATGACTCCAAGATCTCTTTCTTGAGTGTTAACAGCTAATTCAGACTCCATCATTTTATATATATACTTGAGATTGTTTTCCAATGTGCATTACTTTGCATTTATCAGCATTGAATTTCATCTGCCATTTTGTTGCCCAGTCACCCAGTTTTGTGAGATCCCTTTGTAACTCTTCACAGTCTGCCTTGAATAGTTTTGTATCATCTGCAAATTTTGCCACCTCACTGTTTACCCATTTTTCCAGATCATTTATGAATATGTTGAACAGTAATGGTCCCAAACCGACCCCTCAAGGATACCACTATTTATCTGCCTCCATTCTGAAAACTGATAATTTATTCCTACCCTTTGTTTCCCATCTTTTAACCAGTTACTGATCCATTAGAGGACTTCCCTCTTATCCCATGATGGCTTACTTTTCAAGAGTCAATTTAAATTAAATACATTTTTTAAAATTTATATTTTTTTAGAAATCTAGACCTGTTATGTGTTTTGGTATAACTTGCATTATCCGTATGTTAAATTTGCATTATCTTAACAACATTTACTTTATTTATATCTCTTTTATATATTCCCGGTCAAAGTGAAAATGAAAAGACAAAAAACAATACAACAATTTTTCCACTCAAAGGCCTCAAAAACTAATCAAGGTGAAGAACACATCAAGAACCAAGAATATATCAACATGTCATCTGAAGGTTCAAGTGGTATATCTACATCCGACCAGCCCGAAGCACAAATACAGCTACCTACTGAAGAAACAGTGCCTCTGAAAACCTAAAGGCAGTTCCCGATGTTTGTTGGTCAAAGTGTTCCCTTTTATTGAAGTTACAAAAGATGACTGCTGGTGCACCTCTTGCAAAAAATCTTACAAAGGAGGAAAGCTTCCCAATGCTATAATTGGTAAAAGTGGAGGAGCTTGGTTTGTCAAACCGATCAGTAAAGCCAATGCTGACAAACTACATGAAAAGGCTGCAAAACACCAGGCCTCTGGAGTGCATCAACATGCAGAAAGCCTTATAAGCCCACTGTCAAAGACAATTTTAGTGATGAGGCTGTTAAGAATGCTGGAGACACAACACAGTTCATGTGAACAAACATGGCTGTGGCATCCTACTTTCTTTTTAAGCAAGAGATACCACACACTACAAACTGGAGGCCAGTGTTAAGTGCATTGTTAGTTGTTCATCCTGAAGCTGAACACTGGTTCTGAACAAGGCTCAGGCTTCGTTTCCCCCCGCCCCAGGGTTGTGTAGTAATTTTTTTGTCAGAAAGGGGTTGCGGTGTAATGAAGTTTGAGAACCTCTCTCAGGTGGGCAGCAGCCGGTCTCCTTGCAGGGCAGCTACTTCTTCTTCATCCTTTGCTATGGTGTTCATTTATAGTTGGTTAGCATCCACCATCCCTGATGTCTCTGAGTGCAGGGCCAGTTTTAGGAAGTGCAGGGCCCAATTCGAACAGTTTCGACAGGGCCCCGGTAGGGATGACTTAAAAAAAAAAACACATGTAAAAAAACATGTGGGGCATGTACTTACTGCGCGGTGCTCCGAGTCTTCGGCAGCACTTCAGCGGTGGGTCCTTCACTCGCTCCAGGTCTTCAGCGGCACTGAAGGACCTGCTGCTGAAGTGCCGCCGAAGACCCAGAGCAAGTGAAGGACCCTCCGCCGAAGACTCGCCAGGTGAATAAAAATTAAAAAGGCGCCTCTAGCCAGGGAAGGGATTCTCACTAGGCATGGGGCCCTCTTAGGCGTAGGGTCCGATTCGGGGGAATTGGTGGAATAGGCCTAAAGCCGGCTCTGTCTAAGTGTGTCCTGCTGCTGAAGTCCTTGTGCTCCTGGATCTTATGCAGATGAGCTGCCTCCTCCTGCAGCTCTTTCCTCCTTGCCTGTGGGACTCCACCAATAGACTCCTATCGCATGTGGTGGTTCTCACTGCCTGGTTTTTGTCAGTAGGGATATGCAGGTCCTATTCCCAGGGGGAGGGATAGCTCAGTGGTTTGAGCATTGGCCTGCTAAATCCAGCGTTCTGAGTTCAATCCTTGAGGGGCCACTTAGGGATCTGGGGCAAAAATCAGTACTTGGTCTTGCTAAGAAAGGCAGGAGGCTGGACTCAATGATTTTTCAAGGTCCTGTCCAGTTCTAGGAGATAGGTATATCTCCTATTTATTTATTTATAAGTCAAGACCAGAGTCTGGACAGCAGCCTCCAGGGTCAGATGCTTGGCTTGTGGGTGGCCTCTAGATGTGCAGGAAGAGCTAGTGGTGGTGGTGTAACATGCCATTTTCCTCTTGTGGTAGGTTCTTCCTTGTAGAGTACCTGCAAGTTAAGGAAACAAAAGCAATACCCAACCCTAGCTTGCCATCTCCCTCAGCTGGCTAACTCCCTTAGGCCTGAGCTACACTAGCTGGGGGGGTTCAAATTAAGATACTTAGACAACTTCAGCTATGCGAATAGCATAGCTGAAGTTGTGTAAGTATCTTAGTTCAAATTTCCTGGCAGTTCTTACGGCGGTGAGTCGACCTCTGCGGCTCCCCTGTTGACTCCCCTTACTCCTCCTGCTGAGGTGGAGTATGGGTGTCGATTCAGGGATTGATTTCTTGCGCCTAGTTGAGACACGATAAATCGATCCCCAATACATCAAACACTACCTGCCGATCCAGTGGCTAGTATAGACATACCCTTAGTCTCCCTGCTGCCGTTGTCTTACCAGCCACAGGAAGCCTGTATTCTTTTTAAAGATTGGGCCCCACGCATAGCTGGAATGGGTGACTTAACCCCTGTCACTCATCCACTCTAATCACTACCCTATTCAATCAAGCTGCATTGTTCTCATTTTAAAGGACCCCTTGCTAGGAAGCAGGGGCTAACACACCAACTGCAGGGCAGTCTAGCCCAGATTTCAAAACCCAGCAACCACTCTGGAGTCCTACCAAACTTGATGGCAAGTTCCCAGCACAGAAAGTGCTTCTCTTCTGCCCCTCCCCCTAAAAGTTGATCAATTATACAATAGAAGTGCTTCCTTAATCTCCCAGCTGTCTTTGACTCACCAGCCACATGTCTAGCAGTGCAGAAAATAGGGTCCTGGACTATTAGATAAGTGAAGGCTAATATAAAAGTAAGTAGAAACAAATGTTTACAGCACACAAGTCTCATGAATCCCAGATCAATCTCTGTTTCTCTCTATATATATGGTGGGCCTGATCCTGGACGTTCCTGAGCACTTCCTGCAAGCTGCTGAAGGCCTTCCGCTCCCATTGATTTCATCTGGGCATTGAATAGATGTGGCACCTTATAGGATTGGGCCTTGTAGTAATGGATACCTAGGTAATTTAGCCTACAAAAGGACAAAAATGTCTCATTGTTGCTCTGGTGTACAGCTTTGCTCTAGGAAGTTCCTTCTCAGGAAGTGTTGATTCCCACTGTGTAACTTCAGAGGGACTGAGACGAGCTAGGGAGTCTATAAGGCCAGGGAGAAGGAAGTGTTAGTGATCTGCAGGAGGTGAGCAGGGGTTGGATGACTACAGTCTTAGTCTGTAATGGCAGTCAGACAGGTCAGTGATTGCCTGTCAGAACAGCTGGAACTAAAACCTGTTGCACTGTGGTGCTCACCTGAAAACATTTTCCTGCTTCCCCCAGCGTTACCCTTGAAGGGTTTACAAATGCACCAGTACCAAGTGTTCCTTTTTTCAGTTAAGGATCTTCTCCAAGTTCCCCAGCAGGACTTGTCAGCTCTTCCAGCATTAATCATCTTGCTCTGAGGGTGGCTATTGGGCTTTTAGAGTTCTGCTGCAATTAACTAGCTGAGTACAAATGCTTGCCACAACTCTGAAGGTGAAATCACTTGAGGCCCTCTGTACCACTTAAATCCCATATTGGGGCTAGAGGGAGGGGCTCCACTGGAATGAATTTATAGAGGATGCTTCTGTGTGTTGTAGGAGTTATTGCATAGCTCTCTAGTGTGTACGGGGGAACACAGCAAGAGGAATATGTTGGCAGACCATCACTCCTATCACATGAATCCAGTGGCCCTAATATCCTGCACACCTGGTGAGTAATGTACTAGAGGCATTGGTTACAGATACTGTTCCAAACATTCAATCTTCCCAGTGTTACCAAGGGTATGTCTACACTACGGGATTATTCCGATTTTACATAAACCGGTTTTGTAAAACAGATTGTATAAAGTCGAGTGCATGCGGCCACACTAAGCACATTAATTTGGTGGTGTGCGTCCATGGTCTGAGGCTAGCGTCGATTTCTGGAGCTCTGCACTGTGGGTAGCTATTCCGTAGCTATCCCATAGTTCCCGCAGTCTCCCCCGCCCCTTGGAGTTCTGGCTTGAGATCCCAGTGCCTGATGGGGCAAAAATCATTGTTGCGGGTGGTTCTGGGTAAATGTCGTCAGTCATTCCTTCCTCCGGGAAAGCAACGGCAGACAATCATTTCGCTCCCTTTTTCCCTGGATTGCCCCGGCAGACGCCATAGCACGGCAACCATGGAGCCCGTTCAGCTTTTTTTTACTGTCACCGTATGTCTACTGGATGCCGCTGACAGAGGTGATACTGCAGTGCTACACAGCAGCATTCATTTGCCTTTGCATGACAGCAGAGACGGTTATCAGTCGTTCTGTACCGTCTGCTGCGCCATTGTAAATTGGCAATGAGATGACAGTTATCTGTCGTTCTGTACCGTCTGCTGCTGTCATGGGTGACCCTGGTTGAGTCCGGCTGGAGGCGCAAAGCCGAAAATGGGAATGACTCCCCAAGTCAATCCCTCCTTTATGTTTTCTAAAAATAGAGTCAGTCCTGCCTAGAATATGAGGCAAGTCTACTAGAGAACCAGAGAGCACAGCCGCTCCAGGTCAGAGCCCCAGATATCCCGCAGAAATGATGAGCTGCATGCCATTCTAGGGGGTGCCCCTGCAACAACCCCACCCGTTGCTTCCCTCCTCCCCAAACCGTCCTGGGCTACCGTGGCAGTGTCCCCCCCATTTGTGTCATGAAGTAATAAAGAATGCAGGAATAAGAAACACTGACTTGTTACTGAGATAAAATGATGGGGAGGCAGCCTGCAGCTGCTATGATAGTCCAGGCAGGACTTTAAGTGGTGTGGGGGAGAGGAGCCCAGCATCCCGGTGCTACAATAGTCCAGGCAGTACAGAATCTTTTCTTTACACATGAAAGGGAGGGGGCTGATGGAGCTCAGCCCCTAGTTGCTATGATGAGGACGGTTACCAGCCGCTCTATACCATCTACTGGGAATGACCGGGAATCATTCCTATTTTTACCCAGGCGCCCCCGGCCAGCCTCACCTGAGGCCAGCCAGGAGCACTCATGGGCTCATGACCAGGACGGCTATCAGTCCTACTGCACTGTACCGTCTGCCACCGGGGAGGGGAGAAGAGAGGATGCTACTGTTTACTGCTGCAGCACTGTGTCTACCAGTAGCATGCAGTGTACATAGGGTGACATATAAAAAAGTCAAGAAACGATTTTTCCCCCTTTTCTATCACGGAGCGGGAGGGGTGGTAAATTGACGAGATAGACCCTGAACCACCCTGGACAATGTGTTTGACCCTACAGGCATTGGGAGCTCAGCCAAGAATGCAAATGATTTTCAGAGACTGCGGGGACTGTGGGATAGCTGGAGTCCTCGGTACCCCCTCCCTCCCTCCATGAGCATCTATTTGATTCCTTGGCTTTCCATTATGCATGTCACGCAGCACTGTGCTGTGGACTCTGTATCATAGCCTGGAGATTTTTTTCAAATGCTTTGGCATTTCATCTTCTATAACGGAGCTCTGATAGAACAGATTTGTCTCCCCATACAGCAATCAGATCCAGTGTCTCCCGTACAGACCATGCTGGAGCTCTTTTTTGGATTTGGGACTGCATTACCACCCGTGCTGATCAGAGCTCCATGCTGGACAAACAGGAAATGAAATTCAAAAGTTCACGGGGCTTTTCCTGTCTACCTGGCCACTGCATCCGAGTTCAGATTGCTGTCCAGAGCGGTCACAGTGGAGCACTGTGGGATACCGCCCGGAGGCCAATACCGTCGATTTGCGGCCACACTATCCCTAATGCGATATGGTAATACCAATTTTAGCGCTACTCCTCTCGTTGGGGAGGAGTACAGAAACCGATTTAAAGAGCCCTTTATATTGATATAAAGGGCCTCTTTGTGTGGATGGGTACAGCGTTAAATCGGTTTAACGCTGCTAAAATCGGTTTAAACGCGTAGTGTAGACCAGGCCCAAGTCACGATCTTACTGCAAGTCTTGTAATATTTAGTGTTTACTGTAATCTGCCAGCTCTTGGAGACAAGTGATTAGAGGAGAATCTCAGCTTTCATTTAAAAATAAAAGTAAATTTCTAACTTACGGATAAAGAAGAGTCTGAAAATGTGAGCCAAGTGAACCCTGAAGACTCAAGCCAGGTCTGTACTAGAAAAAAATTGCCAGTATAGCTGTACCACAAATCTGTCCAGTATAGATGCAGCTTATATTGTCAGCATACCTTCTACTTGTTCCCTAAGTGAAAAAAGTTATATTGGCAGGAGAGTGCTTTTGGTGGTGTAACTGCATCTATATTAGGGCATTTGCTGGTATAGAATTGTTGCAAAAAAATCAGTCACACCTCCTAGGGCACATTACTGTACTGGCAAAAGTTTCTAGTTTAGACTTTGCTTCAAATGCTTGGAGCTGGCAGTACTGCTAAACACATTTCACCTGCATATAGCTTACTTCCTTGGCCTTTCAGTGTTTAATGTGACTTACACCCTAAATGAGGTGCTCCTAAAATATTTTATTGCACATACTTAGTGTTGCATTCACAAATATTAATACCGGTATTTCCCCCACAGTTTACAGCTCTTCTCATGAACATTTACATGGAAAATTTGAATTTCAGAGATCAGACTTTTAGCTATTTCTATGAAAAGCAAGTTGTGTTTATTAAACACTAAAACAAAAGATTGGGGAATAATTACATTCACTCAAGAGGAACTGAAAGGATTTTGCTAAAATTTTCCAGAAGTTCCCCCTTCCAGCAGAGACCAAGTGCAGAAAAATTTCAGCTCAAATGATGCAAGATTTAGAAAGTTCAGATGACATGAAAGCTGTTTTGCAATCTTTAATGTGACTTCTATAATTATAATTACATAATCTTTTCCTTTAGAAGAGATAGTACAAACTGATTAGAAATTGGGTTACAGTCTTCTCACAATAGTTCAATAATCAGCCATTCCTTTTGGAAGACAAGCCCAGTACTGGACTGTCATAATGTGAAAGATATTTTTTGCAGACCAGCGTCCAGTTTCCATATTGTTGCAAAGGCAGAAGAGGGTAGTGGAATGATGCTGTTATATCAACTCATTGCATGTCATATATTTAAAGTCAGATAATATCTTAATGGAAAATTTAAGTGTTTATGCAGCTTCGGAATTATGATAATTATAGGCTATAGTGGCACTTTTTTCTTTGGCCTTTGTTAGTTTGCTGCTTGTTTTTCACTTTTCCTCATTTGAAATTAAAGGTTTGCAAAGGAACTTACCTGATATTGACTACACACCCTTTCATTTTTAAAATTTTTTTTTCCCTGTACTTCAGCTGTTTCTGAACATCTGCCTTAAAGAGAGTGTTGTATGTGTCTCACTTGCATTCCTAATTGCAACTGTGAATGGTTGATTGCTTTGATGCATGAAATGACATATCTTGTAAATGACAGGCTTTCATGTTTCTAGTTTCATGTTGCAAGAGAGATAGGGGGGAGTGGGGGAAGCCTGTCATTTATGTGAGTCAAATTTGTTATGAAGCTGCTGCAGGAAGGGTTTTATTCTAAATGTGTCCAGGTTTATTTTCAACTTTGAACTTTGCTTCACTGCTAAAATACTGAACCCTGTCTAAATTGAACCCATGAATGCTACCTGTTGTCACTTAAAATCTGAACTGTTATCTGTAGTCATTAAATAATTTTATAGTACTGTAACCCACATGCCACCTGGGTGTGGTGTTCTGTCCCATCTAGTGGCACTGAGACCACTTAGAGACTAATGCAGGAGTGGGCAAACTTTTTGGGCCGAGGGCCACAACTGGGTGGGGAAATTATATGCAGGGCAGAGGGTTGGGGTGCGGGAGGGGGTGCAGTGTGCAGGAAGGGGCTTAGGGCAAAGAATTGGGGCAGAGGAGGGGTGTGGGGTGTACGAGGGGGCTTAGGGCAGGGGGTTGGGGTACAGGAGGGGTGCGGGGTGTATGAGGAGGCTCAGGGCAAGGCGTTGGGGTGCAAGGTGTATGAGGAGGCTCAGGGCAGGGGGTTGGGGTGCAGGGTGTATGAGGGGGCTCAGGGCAGAGGGTTGGGGTATAGGAGGGGTGTGGGGTGTACGAGGAAGGGCAGGGGGTTGGGGTACAGGAGGGGTGCAGGGTGTGGCAGGGAGCTCAGGGCAGGGGGTTGGGGTGCAGAAGGGGTGCGAGGTGCAGGCAGGGGACTTAGGGCAGGGAGTTGGGGGGGCAGGGTGCAGGAGGGGTTTGGGCTCTGGCCAGTCTTCCTGCACGCCTGCCCTGTCTCCGGCCCCATGCTGCTCCCAGAAGCACTGCGGCCCCTGGGGGAGGAGGGGCGGAGGGCTCTGCGTGCTGCCCTTGCTGTGCCTCCAGGTACCTCCCCTGAAGCTCCCATTGGCCACAGTTCCTTGTTCCTGGCCAATGGGAACTGTAGTGGGCGGTGCCTGGAAGCAACGCACAGAGCCCTCTGCCCCCCGGATCAGGGGCCACAGGGACGTGGTGCTGGCAGCCCTGCGGGACGGATCCAAAGCCCTGAAGGACCGAATGTAGTTCAGGGGTGGGCAAACTACGGCCCATGGGCCAATGAGTCTGCTCTACAGCCTTAGCTAAGAGCCATATGGCTTTTAGCTCACACAGTAGAGGCTCATGCACTAAGCTCCCGACATCCCATGTTTGATCCCGTCTGCTGATGACCGGCGTTACAGTACTTCTAAATGGTTTCCCAACCCCCACCCCCCGCACACAGTTCTTGCTCCATAGTGCTACCAGCCATTCCACTTATTGAACCAAAATGTTAGTAATATATAGCACTGCCAATGTTCAAAGAACTTGTACATCTGATAACGTACTGTATACAGTATGTTAAAAAACCAATCATGAAATGCCTGTCTCAAAGAACTTGCAATGCAAGGTCTCAATTCTTTGTTCTGAAGGGTTAGAGGCCTCAAATTATTTAGTGGCCTCAGACTGCAGTCCACCAGCAGCTAACCCTGCGGAGCCACAACCCTGAGTTTGAAAACCCCATATCTAGATATTTGCCTAATTTTACAACAGGTTACGTAAAAAGCACTAGCAAAGTCAGTACAAACTAAAATTTCATACAGATGATGACTTGTTTATACTGTTCTATATACTATACACTGAAATGTAAGTACAATATTTATATTCCAATTGATTTATGATTATATGGTAAAAATGTGAAGCATTTTTTTTCCCAGTAATAGTGTGCTGTGGCACTCTTGTATTTTTATGTCTGATTTTGTAGCAGGTAGTTAAGGGAGGTGAAACTTGGGGGTACTCAAGACAAATCAGACTCTTGGAAGGGGAACAGAAGTCTGGAAAGGTTGAGAGCTGCTGCTGTACAACCACAGAACAGAAAAGACAGTACCTGCTCCTAAAGAGCTGGGACCACATATACCGTTTTCTAAATACATCACTCTGTTGCTTTCTTTCTTAAATATGAATAGATTAGAGCCTTTAATAAATGATTTGTATATGTTCCTGGAAAGGCTGATTGCCAGTGCAAGAGACGCAGAAACAATCGGTTAGTCAAGATGTGCTGGCCAGAGCAGTTGGCTGGTAGCAGTTTTATGTAGGTAGCATTTTTAACAAACAGGAGGAGTGGAGAGTAGGAAATTTTATCGGAGAGGCATATCTGTGATTAATTAAATAGACCACCTGATGTCAGTATTCCTTCACATAAATTAAAGCCTGGAAAGAATCTTATCAGCAAAGCCATTAGAACTGTTTGCTCTGCCACAGCTGCGCTGCCCTTGGCAGGGGTGGGCATGGGGTGAAGTCTGTACCAGCTGGTCAGAGATTAATCTGGTTCAGAAGACCAGCTGTGTTAAATTCAGTTTCAAGATTGTCAATTCAAGTCTGAAGGGTTTTAGGATTAAAAAGCAAATGGAAAAAAAACCCCAAACCCAGCCATATTTCCCCTCCACACCATGACTGTTAAAACAACAAGAAAAACAAACAGAAACTAGGCCCTAGGAGGGAGAGCGGCAAACATGGCCACTAGGGGAGGAAGCAGCACCAGACAGTGTACAATTAAAAATAAAATCTGCCTCCTCTTTAACTGCAAAAAGAGGATGGGGAACTGCAAGAAAGAAATGTAGAAAGGGACCAAGAGAGTAACAGTTCAACAGAAAGAACGAGGAGTAGTTGTGGCATCTTAGAGACTAACAAATTTATTTGGGCATAAGCTTTTGTGGACTAAAAGCCACTTCATCAGATGCATGCAGTGGAAAATACAGTAGGAAATTATATATACACAGAGAACATGAAAAAATGGTTGTTGCCATACCAACTCTAAGGAGACTAATCAATTAAGGTGGGCTATTATCAGCAGGAGAAAAGAAAAACTTTTGTAGTGATAATCAGGATGGCCCATTTCCAACAGTTGACAAGAAGGTGTGAGTAACAGTAGCGGGGAAATTAGCATGGGGAAATAGTTTTACTTTGTGTAACGACGCATCCACTCCCAGTCTTTATTCAAGCCTAATTTAATGGTGCCCAGTTTGCAAATTAATTCCAATTCTGCAGTTTCTCATTGGAGTCTGTTTTTGAAGGTTTTTTTGTTGGATTGCGACTTTTAGGACTGTAATTGAGTGACCAGGAAGGTTGAAGTGTTCTCTGACCGGTTTTTGAATGTTATAATTCTTGACATCTGATGTGTGTCCATTTATTTTTTTGCATAGAGACTGTTCAGTTTGGCCAATGTACGTGGCAGAGGGGCATTGCTGGCACATGATGGCATATATCACATTGATAGATGTGCAGGTGAATGAGCTTCTGATAGTGTGGCTGATGTGATTAGGTCCTGTGATGGTGTCCCTTGAATAGATATGTGGACAGAGTTGGCAACGGGCTTTGTTGCAAGGATAGGTTCTTGGGTTAGTGTTTTTGTTGTGGGGTTGCTGGTGAGTATTTGCTTCAGGCTAGGGGGCTGTCTGTAAGCAAGGACTGGCCTGTCTCCCAAGATCGTGAGAGTGAGGGATTGTCCTTCAGGATAGGTTGTAGATCCTTGATGATGCACTGGACAGGTTTTAATTGGGGCTGAAGGTCATGGCTAGTGGCGGTCTGTTACTTTCTTTGTTGGGTCTGTCCTGGAGTAGGTGACTTCTGGGTATTCTTTTGGCTCTGTCAGTCTGTCTCCTCACTTCCCCAGGTGGGTATTGTAGTTTTAAGAACGCTTGATAGAGATCTTGTAGGTGTTTTGCCTCTGTCTGAGGGATTGGAGCAAATATGGTTGTATCTTAGAGCTTGGCTGTAGACAATAGATTGTGTGATGTGATCTGGCTGAAAGCTGGAGGCATGTAGGTAAGTATAGCAGTCAGTAGGTTTCCGGTATAGGGTGGTGTTTATGTGACCATCGCTTATTAACACTGTAGTGTCCAGGAAGTGGATCTCTTGTGTGGACTGGTCAAGGCTGAGGTTGATGATGGGATGAAAATTGTTGAAATCATGGTGGAATTTCTCAAGTGCTGCTTTTCCATGGGTCCTGATGATGATATCATGAATGTAGTGCAAGTACAGTAGGAGTGTTAGGGGATGAGAGCTGAGGAAGTGTTGTTCTAAGTCAGCCATAAAAATGTTGGCATACTGTGAGGCTATGCGTGTACCCAAGGATCTCCATGGTCATTAGACAGTTTGTCCATTGTGAAGGCCTGAGCCTGCACTCTTTCCTAAGGTTTTGGCTTTGTTTCTTTAGCCTTAGTGGTTAGCTGATATTCAGGGCCTTCCAGAATTGTTTCCATTAGGAGGAGAAATGGCTGATTTGAGTCAGGTATATTTCTTGGTGCAGTCCTGTTTGTTTACAAAGAACATTTACAAAGTCCTGTTTCCCTGAACACAGTAGAAACAAATAGCAGGTGGTTTCTTTGCTCATAATTTCCAAGTCTCTACCTCCACTGAACCCTGTGCCCAAGGTGTGCGCGCTCGCTCTCTCTCTTCTCTCTTTCAGGGCCGTGCTATGACTGCTTATATTGCTGTTTTTTGACTTTTTTTTTTCTTTCTGCCTCTCTTGTGCACATAACTTGCCAAACAATCTACTGGCCCCTCTCCCTATGTTTGCAACCAAGGAATCTCTCATTCCACACATGGACAGTAGCTTCTCCTGTTACCAGCTAACCTCTACCCCGCTATAATGTGGTCGAGGGGAGCCAAAAATCCCTACTGCATTATAGCTGAAACTCCATTATATTGGGGTAGGAGTGGCAGGGCTCCAGCAGTGATTTAAAGGGCCTGGGCTCCCCGTAGCAGCCGGAGCCCCGCTGCTACCGTGCTATACACGAACTTGTGTTTATATTGGGTCACGTTATAGCGGGCTAGAGGTGTATTTCAGTATATAAAAGAGCTTAATTGCTCCACTGAATGTGAAAGGAGACTGTGTAGGATGAGGGAGCATTTCAGGGAAGATAATGTTACCTCTAATGCCTTTTCCTTGCATACCCAGCTTCTCCAGTGGTGTGAGGATGGTGGGGGTAGAGGGATGGAAATGGAATGGTATTATGAAGGCAGCTGACCCCCTTCCAGATGGTGCTCCTCCATGTGCTGCTCTCTGGGGGATGATCTACGCTATAATTACTGGAGCATGGTTCTAATTAATTTCACATAGATGCACACTGCATCTGATGCTTTGCACTATTTTATGTAAATTTACCAGACTCATTAAGGCTTTAATACTTGCTCCTTAAATGAATTGCATGCTGCTGTATCATAAATGTCCACACCAAATAATTTATAGTACTATATTTTATTTTCTGATCATGCCCCTTCTTTACAACCAACTCTCTTGTTTGTAAATCAAGCAGAAAAATTAAAATAAGATTCATGAGCCATCTTGTTAGCAACTCAGATTTATTATTCTAGATCTTGGTACATACCCGCTCTGGACCTTTGAATGTTCAGCTTTGCAATAAACCTATTAAATACACACAAGGGTGTAATTGAAATTAGGAACCCAGTTTCAATAATATTTTATTGGAGTCTGAATTTTACATAATCAAACTTTAACTGGCTTCTTAACAGATGCATAGCTGTGATTTGATCTCCGATAAATGCATTCTTCTTTTAATTGGGTTATATGTTGTTCTCAACTTCTCATTAAAATATGATCAGAAAGGTAACAACATGGCTGAGCCAGTATAGTGCAGAGGACACTTCTTGAAAAATGTTTATTAGAGCAGTAGGTTAAGTGTCAAGATTTTTTCTTTGTTCTGCAGTATAATGGGTGCAATACATACATACAGTAACCTGCAAATGCTATCTTTTCTCACCTGAGGGAGCTAGTTCTCAACGTTTCTTGCTACTATGTGAGCAAGCTTGAATTAGCTGAATACTGTGTCTGCCAGAAACAAAGATGCTACTTAAGTGCAAATCCAATTGTGATCTTCCCTTCTGGTGTTATCTAGACCGGTGATCTGCTAGGTTACCCAAATCCTTGCTTCTGGGAGCCAGCCTTACCCTGCTGTGCTGGGAGAACCCCTACTCCTGTGCTGTTCACGCACAGCCTCTGACATGTAAACTGCTCCTGGGTTTGTGCAACTCAATGACACTCACCAATATCTTTGGTCCCAGACACAACCACAGGAACCTCTGTCTTGCAGTGTCCAGTTATGCCTGCTGGATGCTGCAGGCTTATATGAGTTTGTCAATTTAACAACGAAATTGATCTGTACCAGGCTTGTTATTCCAAAGGGAATCTCTGACACACTTTAAACCATACACACTGCTTCAGGTAGAATAAACAAACAGATTTATTAACTACAAAGATAGATTTTAAGTGATTATAAGTCAAAGCACAGTAATTCAGATTTGGTCAAATGAAATAAAAGCAAAATGCATTCTAAGCTGATCTTAACACTTTCAGTGCCCTTACAAACTAAGATGCTTCTCACCACAGCTGGCTGGTTGCCCTTCAGCAGGCTCTCCCCTTTTATCAGCAGTTCAGTTGCTTGGTGGTGGTGGTTTTTGTAGATGTAGGTGGAAGAGAGAGGAAGAGCATGGCAAATGTCTCTCTCTTTTGTCGTGTCCTTTCTTCCCTCTTGGCTTTGCTCCCCCACCCTTCACAGTCAGGTGAGCATTACCTCATCGCAGTCTCAAAGTGACCAAAGGAGAGGGGGTGACTCACTTGAGAGTCCAGCAGATTTTGTTGTTGCCTAGGCCAGTGTCCTTTGTTCCTGTGAGGCTGGGCTGGGTTTGTCCCATACATGCCCTGATGAGGTGTGAACTGTGCCTCTGCTTCTGGAGAGTTTTTGCCTAGGCCTGCGTTAAGCCATGAGTGCACATTTTCCACCTTGTAACTATATAAAGTTACTATAACATTATTATAATAACGATTACTATAACATTACCATAACAACAATGCTCAGTACATCGTGAGCCTTCTGAAGACACCCGACATGACAAACTTTGCATTAGGTACCACACAATCATATTATAAGGATGAACTTGGAGGTGCTGGGTGTTCCCCTGAGGTACAAGATGTCATACCTCTCCCCTTAGTTTACTGAAAGAGGGTTAGTCACTGACTGTCTCAAAGGCAGTGCACCCTGGGTCCTCTTTCCTGGACAGGGTGTCTGCTACCAGGTTTTCCCTTCCCTTTATGTGTATAATTTCCATGTCAAACTCCTGCAGGATCAGAATCCAGCACAGAAGTTTGGAGTTCGTGCCTTTTGGTTCTGTTTAACCATACCAAGGGCGAATGGTCTGTCAGGATCCTAAATTTTCTATTAAAGAGATAGGGCCTCAGCTGTTTAACTGCCTACACCATAGCATAACATTCTTTTTCAATTACAGTAATTTTGTTCCGTTGGTGACAGCTTTTTACTCAAGAAGGCAATTGGGTGTTTTTTGTTACCCTCCTCTGTCTGAATCAGTACAGCACCCACCCTGATGTCTGAGGCATCTGTACATAGCTCAAATGTTTTTTCAAAGTCAGGACTGGCTAGTACGGGTTTTCCAGACAAGATTGTCTTTATCTTACCAAAACCCTTTTGGCATGCTTCTGACCAAACCACCTTAGTGGGTTGGTGCTTTTTATACGTTTGTGATTGCGGATACAATGTCGCTGAACCCACACACAAACCTTCTGTAGCAGTTTGCCAGACCGATGAATGATTGAACCTGTCTTTTAATTTGGGGCACAGGCCAATTTACAATGGCCTCCACTTTAAGGGGATCAGGGGATATGTCCCCCTCCAATACAATGTCCCAAATAAGGCACTCTTGCTGTTCCTATTTTCCACTTGTATTGATCACTTTTTAAATACATTTTAGATACTGTACTGAGGTGATTGTAGCAAGTTATGGTGATTACACCATAAATATATATCGCTGGGCAAATTACACTCAACAGTTACTTTAATTCCTTGCATATGCAAATAAAAAGCCATTCTGTTCATGCTTTCCTCTCTATAGGTGGCACCAACAATTTCGTCATTAAAGACACTTCATTAAGGGGCCCCTTTCCTTTACAATGAAATTTTTCATCTTAAAATGTTGAGACCATGAGTCGACATGTTTGTGAAATGTGTTTCATGAAGAAAACCACTAAGCAGTCAGTCAACTATTCATTTACTTTAGAAATGTTCCCAAAGAGCAATTAATTGGTGTCCCAGGTTTAGAAATGGGACCAGTCAACAATTTGGCCCCTAGAGACAGGGTCTCTAAGTGATTGTGCATTTGTATAAACTTGTCTAAGGGTTGAATCACGTTTTGGGGAAAAAAAAGACGATCAGTAAATTGTGTGTGTCCTTGATTTAGTTCAAGAAGCTACACCTAGAAAAGATTTACCTCTGCTACACAGACAAGGAACCAGAGAAAGTGGGCACCAAAACCTGAGAACCATTAGTCCATGCACAAAATTTATAATCTAAATGCTTTCCACAATGCTTTGACAGGAAAAAGAAGGTTGGAGTCTCAAACAATATTTGAAGAGATGCAGGCATATACTATTTCATTTTAAATACTGAAAGTACTCAATATACTGTCACTGAGAACTAACAAAAGAAAATTAGTGCAGGTTTTGTAGGACTGATAGAAAGATAATGTTTCATAGTCTTGTGCTGATTATATTTTTGCCAGGGACTATTGAATTACCGTTCTGAGAGCATTGCCCATTCCTTTAGATTGCTAATAATAAGTAGCTGTGGTAGTAACGTTACAAAACAGCACTGGAAAACTTTGCATTCTTATTTCATGTGTGGACAAATAAAATGTATGTGATGCAGCTATCTCTCTGAAGTTAAGATAATGCCACTTAGTTACTAGCCAAAATTTTCAAAAATAGGGGCCCAAAGTTAAGCTCTGAAGGTGAGATTTTCAAGAGTGTCTCAGTGACCTACAATCCTAACAGTACTCTTCAGAATCCCCTGGGACTTAGGAGCCCAGCTTTAGACTCCTATCTTTGAAGGTTTGACTACAAATATTTTTTTCTTTAAAATTTGTTTTTAGTTCTGATTCACAACCATAAGACCCAAACCCCTTAGTTTAGCTGCAGGATAGGTACAATAGAGTGCAAGCCTCTGAATGCCATCCCATCAATATGTGCCTCAACTCAGCCCTGAAGAACCCACCTCCAGCATTTAATTTTCTATGGCCCATTAAGTACATGGCCTTTCTGCTCAGACCCATCATTGTTAATTGTGGGTATGTCTACACTGCAGTCAAAAATCTGTGGTTGGCCTGTGTCAACTGACTGGGGCTCAGGTTACAAGGCTGTAAAATTGCAAAGCTGGGGCTGGAGTCTGAGCTCTGGGATCCTACAAGGTGGTTGGGCTCAGGGCCCCTCCTACTAACATTGCAATTTGACAGCCCCGCAGCCTGAGCCCTGTGATCCTGAGTCAGCTGACATAGGCCAGCCAAAGGTGTGTGACTGAGGTCTAGACATACCATGTGATGACAGTTTTTATTAAGATATACATTCCTGCCTGTTCAATGGGACCTGTTCTGAAACCGTGATCTTTTCACATAGATAAATTGTAATTTAATAATCCCTTTTATCAGAGGTGAGGTTTTTGCTTTGTTTTAAAAGACCTGGATTGATCTTGCTATTCACCACTGCCTCCTATATTTGCAACTTTTGAGATTCTGAGTACAGCCATGCTTAAGTCCTTTTAATCTTAGCTCAAAAACATTTTATGAAAGGCTAAACCCAGTGAGCTGGCTGTATGTAGAGGGAGGCACTGGCATGCAGGAGGGAGGGACATAGGGCCACCAGTGATCCAGGGCAAAGAAGTCATACTGCTGAAAACTATATAAACAATCAGTAAAGAAAAAACGTGGTGGGAGAAGAGTGATTGGGGAGGGAGACTAGCTCACCTAAAGCAGTTTGTGAGTCTGAATGTACTATGTATGGAATATCACACAAAGGTGAGTGGTGTATGAAACTGACTGAAGTGTCAGGACTGAGAAATATTGTACTTTTAACCAATATAAAATATAGTTGCAATAGCCTGTGTGATGATTTATACATTGTTTAAGCTGATCATCAAGATAAATTCCCATGTAAATGTGTTGCAATGTTTCATGTGTGAGGTGGCGCTTCTGCTTCCCCCCTTTCTCTGAGCCAGGCACATCACGGGGGTCTGGCACATCATTTCAGGCTGGTTGAAAGAAGTATGAAGTGTTCCTCTGCTTAAATATATGAACTATAAAACTTGTTCCAGGTATAGCATGCTGCTCAAAATAAAGCACAGGCTATACAGATCAGTCTGACTGTCTTAGGGGTGCTGCTCTGGTGCTGATCAGGGATGGTTCTGGCTAATCTCAGTAGGAGAGAGAGAGAGAGAGAGAGAGAGAGAGAGAGTGTGTGTGTGTGTGTGTGTGTGTCTTTTATTTCAAAGACTCAAGGCTGCTGTTCCATTGCTGCAGCTTTCTTGGACAAACCATACTACGCAGCCAGGACCGTTGCCACTTCTCACACGCTTTACTACTTTTTTGGGGAGCTCACTTCAGTGCCAATTTCCCACTTTCTTATAAATGCTGTTTGGGTTGCATGGGTTTTCAAAGGCACAGTAACTTTGACTAGAAAGCTAATGCTGAAGTGGATTTTGGGGTCTGGGATAATGTAAACTCAGTTGATAGGTGTCAGAGAAAAATATGCCCTTTATTTTCAATAAAGATCCTTTGGACAACAAAGGACTGGGCCTAATGGGATCCAAATTAATAAGATTCATCCAGATACAAAATGATTTACATGCAGGGAGTGTTTAATATTTATTTAATTTTTGTCCACACTACTCATGAGAAAACACTATTCCAGTGAAAACCGGTACTAGCTGCAGAAATCAATATCCTGTTGATAATAGTGGATTTAGTATACTTGGGTTTTCTGATGTGATTTTCCATATGAGAAGTTGCCATGTTTTTTTTTAATTTAAATATATTTGTCAAAAACTCCTCTCTCCAAAATCTCAGGTGTTCCTTCATCATTAAAGCATGGCTGAATAGAGCAATGCACTGAGTCCTCACAGCATGTCTGTGATGTCTATGGAAGAGTTGTGACTTTTAATCCTCTTGTCAGAATAAAAGGGTAAAAAGATCAACAATTTACTAACATCCAGATGGGTCATGGGGAGTGCAGACTTCCCTGGTATCTGCATGAATGTCTTCCTCTCCTACATTATTTACCCTGGCCAACATATCCTGTACATCAGGCAGGTGACTAATAACTGCGTGTACATCCCTGGTGGTTACATACCTCCATTAGGTTTGAACCGCCTCCTTTTCACAGATACTCTTTCATCATAAACCTTTCAGAATCTATGTCTCCAGTAAATGCTAATATTCTGGGACATCAACGTCTTTTTGATGTTGCACAACTTGCCGCAGTGAGAGATCTGAAGTACTGATGCAAGCTTTTTCCTCAGCCAGCCAGAGGAATTGGGTGATGTTCCCTCTCATCTTTTTAATCTTTTAACTGCACCTATATAACTTCAGGAGGTACCAATTTGTTTAATGATGCTTTATGCTGAGTTTAGCATCTGCATCCAAAACCCAACATGCCTTGTCATTATTTTGATATACATTTCACCTGCAATTTCTCTTCCTCGGTGCTTGTTTTAAATCTGAAAGACTGACTCGAGGTGAGTAATTCTCACCTCAATGTGACTGAAATAAGACATTTCTGACATCGGGCAGCTAGCCTATGCTGCCACTTGTGCCTCGCTTGCTACCACTCACCACTACTCTTGCTCCTGCAGCTACACTACACTACTGTAGTACTCATGCTACTGCAGCTACACTACTATTTTTAGCACACTCGCTCAAAGAGAGCGAATGTGTGTCTGCTTGAGCTGGGAATCCCACTCCCATCTCCAAGTGTAGACATACACTATGAATGTGTAGCAAATATGAGAACTGTCAGAAAGAAATGGATAAGACACTATCCTAGATGACAATGAGGTAGTCCTGGTCCTCTGATAATTCATCTTTTCCTCTTGATTGCTGGAAACAAATCCCATAGAAAATTTACACCAGATTTTCCTCTCCCCCCACCCCAAGCACACACAACCCCTTCTCAACCCCTATGTCACTATTAGTTACAGGGCCGGCACTTCCATTAAGCGACCCGAGGTGGTCGCCTAGAGTGTCAGGATTCGTGGGGGTGGCATTTTGTGTGCTCTCCACGGGGCGCGCGGGAGCTTCCGGTTCTGCTTCCATCGTGCCGCCAAAGAAGGACCTTCTGCCGACATACCGCGGAAAACAGTGGCAGGCGATTGAGCAGCTCAATGACTGCCGCTGTCACTTGCGGCATTTCGGCAGAGGGTCCTTCTTCAGCGGCGCGACGGGAGCAGAACCGGAAGCTCCCGCGCGCCCCGTGAGGAGCGCAGGAAATGCTGCCCCCCCGAATTCTGCCTAGGGCACCAGAAAGCCTGGCGCCGCTCCTGATTAGTTCTTTGCTTTTATTCTCTCAGTGGGGAGATGACTCAACAGTTCTCAGCAGTAGCTTACATATTTAATTCATAAGAGTCCACATAGCTGGGTTATGTTTCAGTTTTAAAGGCAGGCTAAAGCTGACGTTTCTCTATCTAATCTACCAAAATATGTTTTTTTATGAATTTGGCAGTTTACACCCAGGGACAGAGTCACATGTTTCTCACTGTGAGGTGTTTGCTCAGATGTGGACTGAGCTGTCCATTTAATTCAGAGTCCGACTAAGCTGTTCAAACTGTTGTGGAGACCAGGGATGGAGGGAAGTGTCTGTTCTGCTTGAGTTTCAGCCACTATATCTTGCTGGAGGAACTTTGGGCTACCACTGTGTGTTTAGATTCAGTCTGCCCCTGGCTGTTGAGGATCCATGAGGTGTTGGTAGCATTGTCAGAACCTCCCTTAGACCATAGTGTGGGGTAGGCAACCTATGGCACATGTGTCAAAGGCAGCACGTGAGCTGATTTTCAGTGCCACCAGTCCGAGGGGCTCTGCATTTTAATTTAATTTTAAATGAAGCTTCTTAAACATTTAAAAAACTTTATTTACTTTACATACAACAATAGTTTAGTTATATATTATAGACTTATAGAAAGAGACATTCTAAAAACATTAAAATATATTACTGGCACGCAAAACCTTAAATCAGAGTCAATAAATGAAGACTCAGCACACCACTTCTGAAAGGTTGCCAACCCCTACCTTAGTGTAAGAAGCCATGTCTACCCACTGACAAACTCTCTTATCACTATTTTCAATCTCCTGGGTTTTAGGGATGTTTATTTAGATATTTTTAGCAAGGCAGCTACAGGTGTATTGGATTCCTCTAGTTTCCTTGATCCCAGCCAATGTGGGATTAGGTCTCCATGTGGCACATGGGTACTGCCCTGGTTGTGTTGATTGATCCTCCTGTTACAGATGAAGAGCAGGTGCCTATGCTGATTCTTCTGCAACCTGGCTGCTATTTTTGATAACATACATCACCAGAAGCTCTTGACTCAGCCTGGCTCCCAATAAGATGAGATGGAACTGCTTGAGTAATTGCATTTTTTGTGTGTGCTGAGAGATCCCAGAGGTTAGCAAAGATGATGGTAATAGCTCATCATTGATAACAGTTATCTCCTGCAGAGTTTCTTCATGATGGTCCTCTTGTCCAAAGTATATAGGAGACTTGAAGGGACACACCTCCACACTGATAGGAGATTAACGAGCTCCTTTGGGCTTGTTCAACACCAGCGAGGTGCACCTGCAAGGCTTGTTCTGCCTGGAGGGTGGGAGAGGGAGGGTTTGGAGTTTAAAAGGGAAAATGTGCCACAGGAGAATGGGTGTTGAACTTGGAGAAGGCTTCTTCAATTCAGACAGGCTTGCTGAGAAGGAGACAGCAACATGTCCCACTGTTCTCAAAGCTGTGTGACCCAGCCTCAGAGCAGCATGCTCCAGGAGAAGGGGACTCCATGTAGACTAAGCCCAAAGGGCTCACTCAGGAAGACTACCTGAGTTCCAGGTCACCTTTGCTTCTTTTTGATTTCCTATGGATTCCCCTCTCCCTTAAGGGAGGAAAGAGAGGAGAGAATTTTTCTTTGTTTACTCCAAGAACTCTTTGGACATCTGCTAGGGGAGGGGGTGAGAGACAGTAAAAGGACCTGAAGCAGGGTTGGGAGGGGATTCTGGCTCCCCACAGGGACCATTATGAGAAAACATGGGTTTTGGTCGCTGGTATGTGAATAACACTAGCTCTATATTCCATCCCATTCAACCTGGATGGGACAGTCTAACAGTTTGCCCGGTGCCTAAAAGAGATTAGAGTGTGGATGAGGGCTCTCTGGCTGAGAATCAGCCCAAACCATACGGAGAAAATTCTTTTTTGTTGGGGAAATAACCTCAGTTAATTAATTCACTCATCTCAGGTCTCTTGGGACGGGGATGTTTGCCTGCTGTTTGTGACCCAGATTCACAATCTGCAGGTTTTACTGTGCAGGGCCATCCCTAAGTGTTGTGTCACCTGGAGCAGAAAACATTTTTGGTGTCCCTCTCAATTCTACCCACCAGAAGGTGAAAGGAAAAAAAAATATAAACAGCAGCCCACTTATGTAGTGATATTTCCCAGGGACACTATATTACACTGGTGATCCACGATCTGCATTGAGTTCCAATCATAGGCTGGGGGAGACTGTGTCTCCCCAAACAGCCCAGCATGGCCCCGCTCACACTCTGCCCAGAAAGCTCCCTCTTGCTTGCCCTTCCTGCTTGACCCCAGCCGAGGCAGGCTGGCTGCTCCTCTTCAGGGAAGTGGGCTGGGGCTAGAGTGAGGTGGCTGTGGTGCTTGGGGGTGCTGGGGCTGGGGAAGCTGGGGGGCCACATGCTGCCTGCCAGACATTTGAGGGGCTGCCTGCTTGGAGTTTGGGGGCTATTGGGACTGTGTGCAGCCTGCCCAGTATGCTGATGTGGGGGCTAATGGCTGCAGGGGACTCTGGGCTCTGGCAGGGGAGGTAGGGTGGGGATGGCCAGGGGCGAGTCTCCCCAAGCTGGTGGATCATCCACCACCCATGGTGCCAGTTCATTTCTAAGTTCAGTTTAAGGTGGTGATTTTTAAACTATTAAGCCCTAATTGATCTGGGGTCTGCCAACCTGAAATACTACTTCCATAGCCATCTGATACCCTGGCAACTGAGATCAGATGAGGAGGCTGCAGGGAAGACCTTTTCAGTGGATCCCAAACACCCATTAATTTTAGTAGGGCCAGAATGTCACCCTAGATCTTGATTCCAACCTTGGTCTGACAGACGTTCATTCTAATTTTCTGGGAGTAATGTAAGGTCCATCTGGCTTCAGACTTTTGGAGGGGTAAGTGGGGGATTAATCAGAGTGGTCTCTATATCTCCCAACAAGTCTATCAGGAGAAGACTCCATAATTTTTCTGATTTATTTTCAATGTCTGTGCACATATGGATTTACACACCCAAATAAGTACATTGCAATCCTATCCTGGCTAGGAGGGGATCTGGAATTTCCTCAGGAAAGGCCAGCTCTGTGCATAGGAAATTTTGCAGTGGGATAAGAGCACTCTGCTTCCTTGATCACTGTAGTGGTGTCCCAGGAATAAAGGGTTGAAATTACTCATTCACTCAAACACAATTTGAGAGCTTATTGGATTGATCTGATCTGGGTCACATTGTAAGAGTTCACAGAAATTCAGTAATGTTTATTTCAGTTACTAGCTTTTCCCGTTTTAAGGTTCAAATGCCCCTCCTATGGAATCATCAGTTTTCAATGGGCGCAGTCTGTTTGAGGCAGTAGATAAAGTTTCTACAAATATGTACAAGTGAATTATAAGATTAACTATAGCTTTTATGACTTTGTTGACTGTTCCAACTATGCCTTGTTGTATTTACTTTTTTTAAAATAACTTTGAGGGTAGCTTAAATGCTTTTTTTCTAAACTTCTGAGCAATTGGGAAAGATTAAGCACCATGAATGGGTAATTCCCTCCTAATGAGAAAACTGAGTTGGCACAGACACAGTATATTGTATTTGTAGTTCAATTTATTAAGAACTATATATGCCCTTGGGTATGGTATTACTGTAGAAAACAAAGCACAGCAGAACTCCCCAACCAGACTTAAGATAGGCTTCTGCAGTGTGGCTTGGATAGTAGCTAGTATACACTCCCACCTGACCCCCTGGGTATGTGCTTGGTTGGGTAGGCCAAGCCACCACAGCTACTCTGCTATTTTTAGGTGCTAGCTTAAGCATAGCTAGCATGTGTACATCTACCTCCCAGCTTCTGTGTAGACATAGCTTATGGACTGTAGACATAGTCTCTGGGTTAATTTTCAAAGAGGTTTCAATCGGGACTCCATCTTTGTGCATGTACATCAGTTGTGTGTTAGTTTTTATACATTATTTATTAGAGCTGGTTAAAATTTTTTGAACAAAGTTTGTTCATCCACAACTTCTTATTGAAAATGATTTTTTTAATGTGTGGGTGGGAAACTCTACATCTGATATTTCGTAATTTTTTCCCATTTTGGGGAAATTTAGTCTTTTAAAATAACCATTTCAGTAATGTTTCTGATTAAAATGTTGGAAAGATGTATTTAAAAAATATTGTTAAAAAACAAAAGATGTCCATTTCAAATACTTCAACATTGCAAAACTTTACACAAATAGGTTTTCATTTTTCACACAGCTCCAGGGGCAGCTCTAGGTATTTTGCCACCCCAAGCACTGCAGGCAGGCTGCCCTCGGCAACTTGCCTGCGGGAGGTCCCTGGTTCTGCAGATTCGGCAGCACGCCTGCAGGAGGTCCGCCGAAGCCACGGGACCAGCGGACCCTCTGCAGGCCTGCCGCCGAAGGCAACCTGCCTGCCGCCCTCGTGGCGACCAGCAGAGTGCCCCCCCCGTGGCTTGCCACCCCAAGCACGCAGTTGGTGTGCTGGTGCCTGGAGCTGCCCCTGCACAGCTCTGTTGATCACATGGGAACACAAATGATGAAACTATCTCCAGGAACTGACAGTTCTCAATGCGGGAGCTGTCCATTTATCCACAGAAGCAGTGTAGTACAGTCAGTGGCAGAGCAAGCTCTATTAGAGTGCCCTGTGACTGTGCTTCCTGTCTTTTGTGGAGAGACCTCCATGGAGGAGATGAGAAAGTAGTGCAGTTTCCATGACCATTGTGACAAAGTTCCTCCTCTACCTTGGTGGGTCCTGCGCTTATTGACGGATTTGCTCACCTCAGTGATCTTCCCCTCTTGTGGAACCCACAGTCTGGGTCAACTCCTCCTGTGTTTGATCAGGAGTTGCAAGGTTTGGGGGGAACCCAGGCCCACCCTCTACTCCAGGTTCCAGCCCAGGGCCCTGTGGATTGCAGCTGTCTATAGTGCCTCCTGTAACAGCTGCATGACAGCTACAACTCCCTGGGCTACTTCCCCATGCCCTCCTCCAAACACCTTCTTTATCCTCACCACAGGACCTTCCTCCTGGTGTCTGATAATGCTTGTATGCCTCAGTCCTCCAGCAGTGTATCCTCTCACTCTCAGCTCCTTGTACCTCCTGCTCCCAGCACCTCACACACACACCTGACTGACTAACTGGGAGGCTTTTAACTAGTTCCAGCCAGCCCTTGATTGGATTCAGGTGTCCCAATCAATGTAGCTATCTCTACTGCCTTCTAGAAGGATCTTAATTAGCCCCAGGTGTCTTGATTAACCTGGATCAACTGCCATTTGGTTACCATGGTACCAGGGATTTGTTTAGCCTGGAGCTAACATACCTGTTTCTCACTACTTTACTGTAGCCATCTGGCCTTCCCCCATCACACCATCCAGTCCATTTCTTTTAAGCAATAATACCTATTCTTGTTCGAGTAGTGTCCCTATGGGTGCTCCACTCTAGGTGTGCTTTTGCTCCCTGTGCCTTTGTATGGAGATTTCTCATAGCAGTGTCCGTCCTGTGATAGACAGTCTGATGCCCTGTGCTATTGTTATACGGCATTGTGTGGGCAAACTGCCTTCAGCTCCTTCTCAATCACCTGAGCCTGAGACTGATCTGTGGCAGATGTTTCCATTGAGATTACCTCAACTGTGTCCTGGTTTCTTACTGGAGTAGTTAGTTCTTAGTATTAGTGTAATTAGTTAGTTAGTAGTAGTAGCTTTAGCTTTCTAGTTCTTTTTTTTTCATATATATTATTTGTAGATGTCAGTTGGTAGATAAGGTAGTTCTTGTTCACTGAGAGGTACTACCCAGTTCTTCTGGTTTCAGATGTTGTCTGTCGTGTCGGGAGGCAATCCCAGTAAGCCAGGGGCACTCTTGGTGCATTGGTTGTGTAGGGCAATCGCACATTGCCCAGAAGTGTAACTTGTGTCTGGCAGTGAAATCTAGAGCCATAAAAAAACAAGGAGATAAAACATCGTCTCCTCGTGACGATGAGCTTATTACACCTGACTTCTGACCCAGGGACCACTCCCACATGCACTTGTCTCCAAGCAAATCTGCTGTCTTCACTGTCTCTGACCTGCCCTCCCCAAGGGCATCTAAGAGGAAAACTCAAGACTCTTCTCATTAGTCTTCCAAAGCCTGTGCCCCAAGTTCACCAGGTAGGAAATCTACCTCAAAAAAGCCAAGGTTGTCGATGTCTTCAACTACTTTAGCACTAACTGCTCTCCAATCAGGTACCCACAAGGCTGCTTGATTCCTCAGGTACTGAGGGCACTGCTGGATTGAAAGATGGCAAAGCCTCAGGCTTGGAGAGATCATTGGTACCATTAGTGGACTGAGGTGGCAAGAAGAGTGCTTCCTTAGTACTGAAGAAGCCCGCTCAGGCTCCGACCGCATGGTATTGTCAAGCTGCATGGTATTGTCAGCTCCATCAGCCACTATTACCTTGGTGCAGGCCATAGATTTTGTATCGATAGCATGCTTGATACTGCAGGAGTTTCGTTTTCCTTTGGACCTGGCTATATCTGACACATCAGATTATCTACTCCTTAGCTAGAAATATTTTCACTACTGAGGCTGTTGAGATTGCTGGAAGTTCTTCCGATATTGACTGTTTAATCTCAGATTTCTCTGGGCGCTCCACGTTCCATAATGAGTTTGAGAGAGAGGATTCTGATGAAGAACCATTTCCCAAATATCTGTCCAGGGCTCTTCTCCTCATTCTTTTATAGAAGCCCCTTTCCAGAAGTCTCTGAGCCTATGACTACTTGTGGCACAAGGTCATCTTGCTGGTATGAGCACCCATTAGTGGCCCTCTCATGCCTTATACACCACCTTCTTGGCCATAATGGGATCTTTGGGTGGCCTATTTCCAACCATTTTCGAGCACCACCTGTTGCAGAGATAGGCAACCTTCATTGCCTACCCTCTCTAGGAGACCTCATCCTCAAGAAGAAACCTTTGAGGAGAAGGAAGCTAGAGCCAATGAAGAGGTATCTCCTCTTCATGTCCAGATGAAGCAGTCATGCTTAGGGCTCCATCTCTGTCATGGAAGTTGTGGAAATCACGGATTCTGTGACTTCTGCAGCAGCCAGTGTGGCTGACCCCAGAGCCACCTAAGCAACTGGCTTTGGGGCCAGCTGCTCAGGCAGGCCGGGGGCCAGCCACACCAGCTGCTGCTTGGCCAGCCCCCAGCAGTAGTCCTGGGATGGTCAGAGCAACCACAGTCTGCTGATCCCTCACAGCTGGTGACTCCTCAGCAGCACGCCCCCCCGCCCAGCAGCAGTCCCCTCTTCCCCCCCCCCCCCCCCCCGAACGTCTCTTTTTCTCCCTGCCACCCCAGCAGCATCTCTCGCCCCCACAAGATTTAATCACGGGTGTATTTTTAGTAAAAGTCATGGACAGGTCACCAGCAATAAACAAACATTCACGGCCCATGACCTGTCCATCATTTATACTAAAAATACCTGTGACTAAATTGTAGCCTTAGTCATGCTGCCTCCTCCACCCTTGGTGAATGATTTTAAGCAGTTCCAGGATCTGGTGAAGAGAATTGCTGACTCCTTGCAGATCCCTCTTGAGGAGATTAAAGGACTCATTGTAAGCTGCTTGATATCTTCCATTTACCCTCATGTGCCCACAGAGCCTTGCCTTTCAATGAGGCCCTTATGGACCCCACAAAGATAATCTAGCACATCCCACCTGCTATTCTGCCTACATGAAGAGAGCAGATAAGAATATATTTTAATTTTCTCATTCATCTTCTAATTCTTTGGTGGTTGATGCAATTAATGAACGTGGAGGGCCAGCACCATACTAAATCTTATTTGTCAGCCTCCTTACAATTTAGAATCTCCAACTACCAGGCATTAATGGCAAAAAATAATCATATAAATTACACCAAACTGAACCTTTTCCTTTTTTTTCTTTTGTTAACCACCTACCAGTGGATTATAGAGAGCAATTCCAAGCAATTATTGTGAAGATCCAGCTACTTGCCAGAACATCACCACAAGCCTCCCTTGACACTGCTGATACTGCCATTCATTTGATGTCTACAAGTGGTAGTTATGAGAAGGGCTCTCTGGTTCCAATTCCCCAGATTTCTGAAAGAGGTCCAGTATATGATGGAACTGGGATTCTCAGCCTTTTTCTTACTGAGGCCTCCCCAACATGCTATAGAAACTCCACGGCCCACCTGTGCCACAATAACTGGTTTCTTCATATAAAAGCCAGGGCCAGAGTTAAGGGGTAGCAAGCACGACAACTTCCTGGGATCCCATGCCACAAGGTCCCCCATGAAGCTACCTTGCTCAGGTGTTGACTTCAGCCCTGGGTGGTAGGGCTCAGGGCCCTTGGCTTCAGACCCATGCGGTGGGGCTTCTGCTTTCTGCCCTGGTCCTCAGAGAGTCTAACACTGGCCTCGCTTGAGGGACCCCCTGAAACCTGCTTGCGGCCCCCCAGGAGGTCCTGGACTCCTGGTTGAGAATCACTGTGATGGAAGACCTTCCTTTTGATGGTTCTCAATTGTTTGTGGACAGCACAGATGAATCTCTGTGGAAGTTAAAGGACTCAAGGGATACTTTGTATTCTCTTGTAGGCAAGTGTATGGATTACAACAGAAGGTTTAGCAAGTCCCAGATGGCTCAGAGATCCCAGCCTGCCCAATTCCTGACTTCCCAGAGGCCGTATGAACTGTATCCAAAGAGACGAATTCCAGACAAGGAAATCATCCACCTCTCAGCTTTCCACCATCAAACAACAATTTTGATGGGCTGATCAGGAGTCTGAATTATCATCTGCATCCTTACCAGCTGCACCATTCACCTGCCTTTCTCCCTTTGGCTCCTACCTTTACCACTTCAGGCAGACTGGGAGTCTATCATTACAGACAAGTGGGTTTTGGAGATCATCTCCACAGAGTATGCAATCCACTTTCCAATTCTACCACCCACCACCTCTCCCTCCTCTCTACCCCATCCCTCTTCAGGGACGCCTCTCATGAGAGCTTGCTTAGTCAAGAAATTCTCTCTCCTATGCTTGGGTGCTGCAGAATCAGTTCCTATGCAGAACTGAGAAAAGGGGTTTTATTCCAGGTACTTCCTGGTACCCAGAGAGAATGGCAGTTGGACACCTATGCTAGATTTGAAGCTACTCAACTCTTATGTGAAGACATAAAAATTAAAAATGATGACACTTGCAGTGACAATTCTATCACTGGATCAAGGGGATTGGTTCTCAGCCCTTGACCTTCAGGATGCATATTTCCACACTGTGATCCACCCATCTCGCAAATGATTCCTACATTTTATTGTTGGCCAGATCCACTTTAAGTACTGAGTGCTCCCTTTAGGCCTGCTGTCTGCCCCAAGGGTCTTTCAAAAGTCATGCCGGTAGTAGCAGTGCAGCTCTGCAGGAATGGTATTTCAGTGTTCCCTAACCTGGATGATTGGTTGCTGAAGGGTTGCTCCCTGGAACTGACTTCACTGGCAACTTCTGAAGCCATAAATATCTTCCTCCACTTGGGCCTACAATTGAACATTCAAAAATCCACTTTGCTGTGCAAAACTTTGAATTCGTAGGAGCTCATCTGAATTCAGTTAAAGCAAGAGCCTACTTTCCTCCTACTTTCCAACATAGCCAATACAATGCAGCTCAGTTCTTGATCAGAGAGTTTGGTGGCTACCTTAAATTGTTGAGGTACATGGGGGCCAGTACCTTCATCAAAGACCATGCAAGTCTCCAAATGCACAGACTTTAAGGGTGGCTTAGGACTGTTTATATATCAAACTGACACAGTTTAAATATGCTTCTTTCCATACCCACCTGTATAAAAACCTTTCAGTTGGTGGAAAGACCATCACAGCATGAGGAAGGACATGTAAATGGGACTCCTCTGCACAACAGCTGTCATAAGGATGGATGCCTCCCTGCTAGGGTGGGGAGTTCATCTGGATGCTCACACTTCCCAGGGCAAGTGGGCATCACAAGAGACCACGCTTCACATCAACTTCCTGGAACTCACAGTGACCAGATACACTTGCTTCCAATTTCTACCACTAATCGGTGGCAAGCCCATAAACGTCATGATGGACAACATGTCATGCATATTTTATATGAACTGGGAAGGAGGAGCAAGATCACCCTCCCTCTGCACCAATTGTCCTTGTTTGGAATAAGTGCACGTGCAATCAGATCATCATCACAGCAGCCTATCTTGCTATGGTTCAGCATGTGACCATGGATATGCTCAGCGGGCACTTTTCTCACTTATGGTCTTGGAAATAGATTCCAGCATATTACACCACATATGCTGGGGATGGAGCATCTTCCAGATTGACTTGTTTGCCACAATGATAAACAAGAAATGTGCCCAGTTTTGCTCTAGAGGCAGACTGGGTCATTGATTCCTGGGGGGATCCCTTCACCTTCGTTGGTCATTGGATCTACTGTACACATTCCCACAACTCCTCTAATAGTTCTCCTGAAAGTTCTGCTCAAAATAAAAAAGAACAAAGCCAGAGTCCTCCTAATAGTTCTGATCTGGTCCAGACTAACTTGATTTTCTTACCTGATACAGCTGGTCATTTGTGCACAAATAATTCTCCACGCTGCTCCTCATCTTCTCTCCGAGGAAAGTGGGAAGATTCTTCACTCCAATCTCCGAGTGCTTCATCTGAAAGCATGGCTGATTGATGGTTCACAGGATTACAACCAACCTGCTCAGAGGAGGTAAAGAATATTATTACACAACAGAAAACAATCTACTTGCTTCGTAAACTATATTTGTCTGGTGTGACCTTAGACATATTCTACTGATGACCTCATCATGGCCAGATGTACTGTACTGTACTGTATCTAAACACTAAAGTTCAGGGCTGTCACTGAGCTCCGTTAGAGTCCACCTGGCAGCCATCAGTTTTCCATTCTCCAATAGAGGGTTATTCCATTTTTGCCCACCCTACAAGAGAGGTTCCTCAGGGTGCTTGGAAATCTCTGTCCACCAGTCAGGTGTCCTACTTCGATTTGGGACCTCAATCTGATTCTTAAATGCCTTACAAGACCACCCTTTGAACTGATGGCTGCCTGCTCATTGCTCCACGTATCAGTGAAATTGGCATTCCTGATAACTATCACGTTGTTGCGACAGGTTGGGGAAAGAATGATGTCCCTCTTTCACAGTATTTTTAAGGGGAAGGTTATGTTGTTACCTCCACTCCAAATTTTTACATAAAGTTTGTTTTGAGATCCATATTAATCAACTCATTCATCTGCCAGTCTTCCACACTAAACATAAGATAAACAAGAGACATTGTTGCATACCCTTATGTCAGGAAAGCCCTGGCTTTCTATCTGGATAGGACTAAACCCTTCAGAAAGACCCCCAAATTGTTTGTCTTGCTCACAGATAGCTCAGAAGGGTCTGCAATCTCTAATCAAAGACTTTCCAAGTCGATATCTGATTGCATTAATTCTTGCTACAAATCTTGTAATATTCAAGCACCTTTGGACATATGAACTCACTCTACAAGGTCTATTTCCATCTCTACGGCATTTCTCAAAAGTATGCCCATTATTGAAATATGTAAAGCTGGTACTTGTGCTTCTATACATAAATTCGTTGAACATTATGCAATAACTCACAGCTCTGCTTCTCACACTGTGTTCGGCTTGGCTGTACTGTGTTTCGTACTGGACTCTACTCCAAAGCCCCTTCTGCCTTAGAGGGAACTGCTCAGTAGTCACCTAGAGTGGAGCACCTGTAGGGACACTACTTGAAGAAGAAAAAATGGGTGCTCTACTACCTGCCCTCCTTTCCCTCTGCTTCAGAGTTCTCTGCTATAGGGCTTTGCAGTAGAAAAGGAACTGAAGATGGTTTGCCCATGCAGTTCTATATAACAATAGCACGGGGTATGAAGCTGAGTAGCCTGTGTGTGTGGGCCAAATGGACACTGCTGTGAGATCTCCAATCAAAGGTGCAGAGGGTGCAAGCACCCGTAGTGACCACAGTTACTGCACAGGGTGAGTAACCATTTCTTTCTTATGTAACACTTTCTACCAGTAAATCGCAAAGTGCTTCACAATCTCTGATGGATTTGTCCTCATAACACCCCTGTGGAATAGGGAAGTATTATTCTCTCCATTGTGCTTTGGTTCCCCATCTTTAAAGAGAGGCTAAGTGATTTTCCCAGGGTCACACAAAGTTTTGCAGCGAATTGAACCTGAATCTCCTGAGTCCTATGCTAGTGCTATGACTACTAGACTATCCTTCCTATCAAGTTTTCTGAAACTATCAACAATGATGCCAATTAGTGTCGGTTCTGAGGACTGAGATCATCAAATTTCAAAGACGCTACTGACCAGCCATCAGCTAGTGTTAAGTTTCAGTCACTACTTGCTTCAGCTAGATTTCCATTTGTAGCCTAGAATTAACAAGTTTACTATTCCCTTCCCCAATCCCTTGAGTTATATGCTGTTCCTGGTCTTTACTAGGTTTCAGATTTTAATCAGTGTGGCAAAATCAGACATGGACAATCCAGACTTTTATTTTAAAATGATTTTAAAATAACCCTCCTTGATGTACAGAGTCATTGTTAACTATGCAGATAGTTTTTATTCAGGAAATTTAATTATGACTGACAAGAAAATGTCCCCCTGGCATTTTATTTAATCTTTCAAAAAAGGCAGCCTGGAAATGCTTCAGCAAGAACCTTCTGGAAGTTCGTCGTCTAGACTGATGTAAGTGTAATAGTCATCAGTAATGGATTTGTGAGATGATCCATGAAATTGGCCAAAATGTCTTTACTGCAGGATAAATGCTAACTTTTGACTAATCAAGAAAATGAATTTTAAACTAGAAGGGAGATGTGGGGCTGGCCAGCTGAGCCTAAACATCTCTCAGCACTTAATTCAGTGATGCCCTTGCAATTTCATGGTAAATGCAAATGGAATTGGTTTACCCTCCTTTCTGCTTCATTTTGTAACACTTGGATTATTGATTCCCCCCCCCCCCTTCCTTAAATATGTCTGTGTAATTTGCTTTTTGTGTTTGGTCTGAAAACCACCAGGTGCTGCTGTTCATACAACACCCCGAACTAGGCTTATCATCCATTAAATGGTGATAAAAAGAGACTGAGAGTGCTCAGCCCACATATTTTATACACGGAGATTAACACTAGGTTTTGTACAGCAAAATACCAGTCAGGACATGTTGGTGCTATGGCAATACCACACAAAGGTGTGTGGGGCTTGTACACAGCGTGGCAGCTTTGAGATGTGCACACCCTAGCATGACTTATTCTTGCTAGAGCAAAAGACATCTATATTCAGTTTTCATTTAATCAGAGATACTTAACAAAAATTAAGTTTTGAGGTTTGGAGGTTTTTTATTTACTTATTTAGATTTATACAAACACTACAGCTGTGTCTAGCCATACATTGTAGGCCCCTTGCAGGGTCAGTGAAAGGATATTTTGCGCCCTAGGCGAAACTTCCACCTTGCACCCCTGCTCCTCCCCGGAGCATCGCTTATTATAAACTTTCAAAATGAATAGTGCATAATATGGCATTGTTCATTAGCATACAGAGAGGGAGGATTTGGCCCATGAAACAATAACTGTATTAAGATGTGGCCTGTGGAAAAAGTTTGAGAAACCTTGACTTAAATTTCTTTGGTGACAGGATGTAATATTCAGTATTGCCAACCTCAAACATTCAGAACTCAGAGTTGGGCCCCCACAAAATAACTCACTATCTGACCTATCAGTCCTCATCCTCAAAGGAAACCTGCAAAACGCTTTTCAAAAGATGAGCCTGGGAGCTTGAATTCAAAATGTTGCTAGACATTAAAAGTCATGATCTTCATAAAGATACTGGATTTATCTTGCACCACACTAATCTCCCCTTTTGTCCTGGGATTACAAGGGAGTTAATGGCTACTTCACCTTGAATGGTTCCCTAGAATATGTGCTAGCTACTTGTGCTAAACTATCTGTTAGATCTAATGTTTAGCTGTGACACTGTTAGTACCTTTTCAAACCTGAAGAACTCTGTGTAGCTCGAAAACTTGTCCCTCTCACTAACAGAAGTTGGTCCAATCAAAGATATCACCTCATCCACTTTATCTCTTTTAAATAATGTGATAGCACAAGGGATTGTATAAAATCGTGTGTCCCTGTAGCTAAACCCCATCACCCTGCTCCTTTTCAAGTTTTCACAGTAATAAGTTCAGTAACAGATTTGCAGACCTTTCACATCTCTACTTAAAAATGACCTGACAACTTTCCAACTGCTGTAAAGTGCTTTTATGAAATAGGCCTTTTCCATATGATTTCATATTGTAAAGTTTGTCTTTAAGTTTAAACTAATATTTACTGAAACTTCTGTTTCTATTTGACATTGACTCCGCTTATGCATAATATGTTTCTTACTTTACTAATCACTTGCTTATGTGGGAAGTGTGAAACCAACTGTCTTGGCATGATTGTCCTAGTTTTGTGGCTGTTTTAAAACTAGCTGAATTACTTTTAAAAATGTTAGCTACATTAATTTCTTTGTTGTCTGTGGCTTTCTGAACAGTTTGAAGAGCAGGATACATCATTGCAGCTGGAATTGTTTTCTTGATTTAAACACTGCAAATAAAAAAAGTTGGGACATGTTTTTGAAAGTTAGGTTAATGCAAATATCAAGTATTTAATCATGTAACTTTTTAAATAGGTGGTTTTCTCAAAGATATCCCAGATGAATCCATACAGGGAAATACAACTAGAAAGTCCAAGGGTTTTTTTGAGCTGTGGAGGCTTGACCCATGAAACATGTGGGGAAGGGGACCCCGAGTGGCTGCAACTTACAACTCCCAAGTTCAGATCGGGGCTGCGAAGGTTTCCTGCCAAGCCAGCCAGGCGGTGATGGTCAGGAACATTTTCCAGGAACCCCACTCTGCCTGGTAGCCATGGTCCACAGCAGCATCCTAGTCCTGCGCCGTCTCCCGCTGCTGCTCCCAGGGCAGGAGCCAACACTGGGCTCTGGCGATCTGCGGGGGACAGAGGCAGCAGGCCACATCCGAGCGTGCAGACACCTCCTCTCTGGGCTTCAGCTTTCCTAGCTCCCTGAACCGTGGGGCCCAAAGCAACTTCCTGCTCCCCCCTCAGCTCCGGCTGCTGCTGCGCTGGGGAAGCGTATGGGCTGGAGAGTGGCAGGAGCCGGTAAAGTTGGAGCCCGGGAAGGAGGCAGATGTGTGCTCAGGTGCTGCCTGCCGCATCTGTCCCCCGCAGATCCCTGGACCCCTCCAGCAGGGGCAGTGGTGGTAGCCGCAGAACCCGAGCATGATGATGAGGTAACCGGGGGGCGTGCCTGTCTGGGCTACGGTGCGGCGCCCCCCCGGGGGACTCCTGCAGCAGATGCATGTGGGCAGCAGCCCCCATGCGCCCCCCAGCTCCTCCCTTGCCGCGCTCAGGCTCTGCGCCTCCTGGGAGCTGGCTCAGGGCCCTGCACCCCAGCGGTGGCTTGCCTGCCAGGGAGCTGCAGAGCCAGAGCGCAGCATGGGGGGAGCTGGGGGTGCACGGGGGCTGCTGCTGCATGCATCTGCTGCAGCCTGGGGGGGCTGCGTGCGCCGGGCTGCAGCCTGGGCAAGAGGGGCACGGCTGCTCCCTACTAGTGGTGCCGCTGCTTTTGCAGGGCTGCTGCCCCTCCACCCCCCTGCCCCCGTGCTGCACCGGCTCCTCCATGGCTGGGGCTCACCGCCTTTTGGTGTCCCAAACCACTTGGCGCCCTAGGCAACCACCTAGTTTGCCTAATGGTTGCACCGGCCCTGGCCCCTTGACATAACTTAAAAATATAACCTGAGTGCAGCAGTACCATTTAATATAAGCTGTATCACCAGGCACCAAGTATTTTGAATCCTCTTTCTTCTATTACAAGTCCCCTGAGCCCTCCCTTGCGAAATCTTCTTCCACTCCTCCACTTTGAAATGTTAGGAAAAAAGATGAGCTTTGCAATGTGCTCTGAAGGTCATGAGATTCAGGTTATTTGGGAGCAAAGTGGGGAGTGAATTCAAAAGCGGTGGGGTTTTTGCAGAGCATGCCCAGCCAGAAGCCCTTCTCATTTATACCCATGAGATGCCAGCTCAAGTACCTATACTGATCTCAACTGTGGCAGAATAGCATGATAGAGAGGTGGCCCATAGCCATTTAGGGGTCAAAACCAAGGTCTTAAGTTCACCCCAAAATCTTCAAGCAGCCAATACAAATGGGAGAGTATTGGTTTAATGTGCTCCTGGTGAGACTTTCTGCTTACCAAGCAGGCCAATTATATTCTACGCTAAGTTGTTTCCAGATGGTTTTAAATGTAGACCTCCAAAGCACATATTGCAGTATCTGTTATCGATGTGAGAAAGGAAGGAATGATAGTTGCATAGTCTACCAAAAGGAGAAAAAATTGAAAAGTCCTGTCTAAATGTAAAAGATGAAAAGATGTTTCTTGCTGCAAGCTGGTCTTTTGATTGTGAGCCTGGCCAACAAATGGTGCACACACATCCTCAATAAAAGGAGCAGAAATAATTCTTGCCATATCCTTCAGTTGCATTAGTCTTATCTGGACCCAGCCTCTGTTTATTAGCCAGCTTTTATCCATCTCTCCATTTCCATCCAGATGCTGAGGAAGATCACTGAAGTGGGTTAAGTTATATTTCATTTCCTGTATATTTAAATATATTCTAGTTATGATGTACCAAAAAATCTAATTGAACTGTTTCCTAAATTATGTGTTGATACTACTGTACAGAGAAGGTAGTGGCATCAAAGTAGTCAAGTTTATCTAATGGCAAGCAGACCACACAGAAGGGAGAGTGAGTGAGAGTATTTAGATATATAGAATACTTGGATACAGGCAAAACTGAGAATTATGCATTCAAAACACTGGTTTAAAAGAATGTAACTTTTTATTTTTGCATTTAGAAAACTGCATATAAACATAGCCTCATTTTTGGCATCAGAATTTGCCATTCTTTTTATCATGCAGGACCCCAATGCCCCTTGATAAAATTACAATATCTCTTCTTGCTATAATTGTGCAAACATACTTCAAAAACTATTTACATTTTATGCATCTTGCTTTCAGTAGTAGTAGTACCAGTTGCAGAATGTATGTATTCTGCATATATAGCTTGCTCTTTGGCATTCATGTTTGATTCAGCTGTACAATAAAAAGCTTTCATGGTTTAAGAAACTCTTCAAAGGCAGTTTTAATAAATCTCACTTATCCTTTGTAAAAGGAGGCCTCTGTATCAAAGCTTCCATCTAAATGCTTCAGAGTTCTGCAATTATTAGAAAATTACACTGTTTACTAGATCATCTTCCTTTAGCACAAACACATGCTTTGCTTTCCCCAATGAATTGTTGTAGAAAGGGGAAAAATTGATTTTTTTGTAACAAGCAAAGTTGAGTGTAACAAGTCAGATTCACTAAATATCTGGTACGTCGTGCTTAGTACAATGCAAGATAATTTATTATACTGTAAGTAATCTTAACATTACAGTTAAATCACCATAAATCCAGCAGGAGAAGCTTAAGTACTAACAATTGGATTCATGCTCGTATAGTCTTGATTTCTCATTTTCTAAAAGAAAAGCTGTAAACCATCCCTTTATATCATGACACCATTCATTTTAAAAATTAGCAAACTACTAAGACAGACTTCAGCTGCTTGGGTCCTGCTATATTTGAGTCACATTTCTGATATACTGTAAACTAGGATGAGGAAAAGAATTGCATGTATTGCAAGGTAGTTGCCATGTACCCTTCTGGGAGAAGAAGCTTTCTTGTATTCAAAAAATATAATATCCTACCAACTATCGTCATTAATACTTATTGCTGTTTGCAATACATTTTCATATATGCTATTAAAATTAAATTCTGATTGAGTGTGAAAGCCATGTGTGTAAAAATCATGATTCTAGACACAGTGTGATAAATAAATAAGGTCTCTAACTGTTAAAGAACATAACGTTTTTCTCTACATTGAGGATCTACTACATATGGACACTATTCTCAGTAGACAAGTTGAATATTACGTAATGTGTTCCAAAGTTGGTGATGCACAGTCACAGACTAAAAGCTGTGCTCGTGTTTTATTTAAATACCAACTATACAGTGAGGAGTGATGCACTATTCTGGTTTTCAGTTATTGTAATTATGCAGGCTAGCTTTTGTACGAGGAAGCATTGTTTCTGCAAACGCAAACTTTTTCTAAACAAACAACCCCAACTTCGAAGAAGACATTTCACATAGTAGCTGTTGCATCATCAACCCTGGCAAATTCAGTTCATAATGGCAACAGTACTTTCACGCTGGTCTCCAAATAACTGGGAGAAGAACTCAAAAGCCAAATGGATGTGGATAGGTATAAAGACATAAGCTGTGTACACTACCATAGCAAAAACAGTAATAAAAATAGTATGGAACATGGATTGCTCCCAGGGCTCCAACACATAGCAACAGGTGATCAGTAGGTATTGATAGTATAGCCAGTAAAGATAATCCTTCACATGCTTAATATCCATCTTCAGCTTTTAGTGGCTTTAGGAACTTGATCTGTAACAACAAAGAACAATGCATTATAGTGGAGATGAAGGATGAGTGGAATGTTGAAAGCCCTAGACGGAGAGGTGGAAAAAGCCTTGATGCGGTGAGTTACTATGACATACACAGCTGTGTGTGTTGTAATTGTTACACAAAATAGTAAAGTTCATCAAATAAAAATAAAGTACCTATGTTATCACAAGCCTCTAATCTTCCTGGAGTCAATACTAATAATAACTGGTTTTGGAGGAGGAGAAATTCCACTTGGAAAAAATAAAGTATCAGTTGGGCACTCAAAATTCTTAAATACCTGATTTTTGAATATTCTTTATTCCATCCTATAAATGGAGTTAAAGGCTACTGTCTGCTCTTGAATGCAAAGACTCACATGGAAGTCAGAGGGAAGGCTTCAGCCCCAGTTCTGCACACTGGGAGAGTAGACTCTCATACTTCCGGAATAAGGATGAGATTTAAAAGAAAAAAGCTGCTCATTCCAAACTCCTTTGCATTTTCATTTAGTCCATTTCTTAAAAACAAACAAAACAACCCTGCAGAAAATCAAAACAGAACTTGAAAAATGTCTAATCTACCCAGATCCACTGGGTTGAATTAGCTCACCTGGTAAGATGTATCGTCAGCACACTTCCATAAAATCAAAGCATAAACTTTAGAAATGAGAGGAACATTTGAGCAAAGTTTAGACAGCTAGGGAAAATTCTTTCCTCAGAGCTACCCAACAAGTAGTAATTTTAGATATTCTACATTCCTGCTTATATACAGAGACCAGAGTACCTGAGCAGATGGTTGCCAAGAGATGTGCTTTGCCCATTGTTTGAGTTTCTAAGTGTAGTTTTGAAGTCTGTTATGTTAATGCTCTCTTTAAATTCAGGATGGCACAAAAGCAGGCTACAGTAAGGATAGCGATTAAGTGATTATAAACAGCTGTTCCATATTTCACAGAAAATATTTTTTTTCTTTTTAAGTACCATGTGTAGAGACACATTTATTCACATAGATCTGTCCTTGGTTCAAGCCTAGGGAAGTGGGGTGAAGGAGAAGCTTTAAGCCACTGTTGTGATCTCCATTCTTTAGTGGCATCTTCCTGGCATAAAGCAGAGCAGCATCCGGGTATTTCCTGTTGCCTATGACCTCCCAAGGGGCTACACCAACAGGCATGGACTGCCCAGGTCTACAGATGCCCTGAAATCATCCCATTTTCCCTAAACACCACCCCTGCTCCAGAAGCTGCAAGTTGAGGATGGTGTGGATCCTCTTACGTCAACATCCTCCAATCGCCACTTAAGCCAGCTTTTAGGCTCTTTTGTGCTTGCGTCCAGATGGGAAACTGTTACCAATTGAGCAGAGCTGGTCAGAAAATGCAACTTCTGTCCAATCGTTTTCTTTTAATATCTATACAAATTAAAAGGTTAACATTAAGATGAACCAAAACAAGCAAGTTAGACAAAAATATTCCATTTTGTTTTCAAATCATTTGTTTTTCCACCTAAAATTTGATTGAAATTGATGTGTTCACAAAATGTTTGTTTTGACAAAACAGCATTTGCCAATGGAAAACTGTTTGTCAAAATTGAGTCATAAGGACATCATTCATTCCAAGGGCCCATCTGAAAGCTTAACTGAGAAGTCTCCCAGTATATATTCTTAGTTATTCCATAGTATTCATAGCAAGGCAACAAGAACTAGGAGCACTGAAGACTCAGTCTGAGGGGGAGGAGTGGGAAAGTGGAGTCTTCTTCTGAGCAGTCAGAGGCTTGCATGTGTTCATATTAAAGATTGTCTTTTCAACCTGAAATTATCACACACAGACTAGCAGAAGAGGAGAGGGGAGTTAAAAAAGTCAAGACAAGCTATAAACATGATTTGACTTAAAAAAACCCTCATGATTATGAGGCCAATCTCATTGTTTTGGGGGGGTCTGACTCATGGTTTTTGATCTTTGAAGATTGGCAGTACTGCATCTCCTCTACCTTCCTCTTCCATAATATTTTGGTGCACCTTCCCACTTTTATTTGTTTTACGATTCCATGATGGCTATGATTCACCTAGCTACAAGGACAGAATGCTGGACCTTCTCCCAGGATATGCAGACCGCTGTGTGGAATGGAATCCTGTGCAGGAGCTTGTGAGCCACTAGAATGATCAGGGATAGCTGCCGGTGAGCCTGGTGCCTGCCCCAGTGGGTGGGCCTGTGTGCGGTATAGCCACACCAAAGGTGCTGCAGGTGTAGGGTGCTGGATCCTGGGAGCAGTGGCCCAACATGCTGCTGTGGTTTCCAGTAGAGCCCTGCAGCTCCATGGATACAAATTTATTTTCTGGATATCTACATCGCAGATATAAATTGTGTAGCCATGCAGGGCTCCAGTCTAAGGGCACAAGGGAACATTAGATCATTTAGTCTGACTTCCTATATATCACAAACCATTATACTTCATCCAACTATCCCTCTATTAAGCCCAACATCTTCAGTTAGACCAAATCATTTCAGTCCTTCGGAGACTGAACTGTGTGCTACAGGCAGATAACAGGAGACTGAGGTGCCACCAATGCATGAGGTCCCTGCAATGGCTGGGGATTGATTAGGTGAGAGATACCCAGCTGATCCTAGCAGGTGAACCAAACCCTGTGCTGCAGAAGAAGCCAAACTCTGCCCCAGCTCCTTGCCAATCTGACCTGGGGAAAATTCCTTCCTGACCTGAAATCTGGCTATCAGTATGACCATAAGCAAGTGAACAAGATACCTCCACCAGGCATCCTTTCTAGAGGATTCTCTGTGCCAAATCAGAGCAGTGGTCCAGGCTGTTCAGTGTCCCGTCTCCAGCTGTAACTAGATGAAGGCAACCCCTCCTACCACCCTGCCCAAAATGCATCTAACCAGTTGTGCAGTGGGGAAAACAATCCTTCCTGACTCCAGTGGGTGTCCAGCAGTTGAGAGGTCTTTTTGATGGATCCCTCAGAGGAAGAGATCAGACGGATTCTGCTCTTTGTAGAGGAATGATACTATCTCCAAGATGTTCATAATATGTTCCACTGAACCAGAAAAAGCCAAAAAGCTTTTAAGAATTCTCCCAAGTCTGACAGACCTACATTCTAGTGTATTGGTATTAGGCCAGGCCCAGAGCTGTCCCGTCAGCATTAGAATAGCTGCCAGGCATAATTTTTAGTGAGAAAGGTCAGGTCTGAAGTAATAAAATAACAGATCTTTTCAGTGGTAGCTCTCACAATGCCATACAAATGAGGGTATCATTATTCCCAGTTTACCTCTCTATGTTTCAGTGTCACCATTTGTAAGGTGACTTTCCCATAGTCACCAGAAAGTCAATGGTAGATGTCAAGAATAGAGCAGAATAGGTAAAAAGGATGCAGATAAGGCATTTGAATGGGACTGAGGGGACCTGAGTTCATTATTCAGCTTAGTCACAGACTTCCTGTGTAAAATCTACCAAATCCCTTACTCTACTCCGGGGTGGGCAAACTTTTTGGCCCAAGGGTCACATCTGGGTATGGAAATTGTATGGCAGGCCATGAATGCTCACAAAGTTGGGGTTGGGATGCAGGAGGGGTTGAGGGAGCTCTGGCTGGGGGCGAAGGCTCTGGGGTGGGGCTGAGGATGAGGGGTTTGGAGAGCAGGAGGGGAAATGGGGCTGGGGCAGGAGGTTGGGGCCTGGCAGGGGATTGGGGTGCAGGCTCCGGGCAGTGCTTACCTCAAGCAGCTCCTGGAAGCAGCAGCATAACCCCCCCTCGAGCTCCTACGCGGAGGCATGTCTGCAGGCACTGCCCCACAGCTCCCATTAGTCACAGTTCCCAGCCAATGGGAGCTGTGGGGGTGGCACTTGGGGTGGGGGCAGTGTGCAGAGCCTCTTGGCTGCCCCTATGCATAGGAGCCAGAGGAGGGATCTGCCGCTGCTTCCAGGAGCTGCGGCATGCATGGACCGCTCCCGACCCCAGTTCCCGGCTGAAGTGTGGGGCAAGCCTCAGTCCCCGATCCCCAGCGGGATCTCGAGGACCAGATGAAAGCAGCTGGCGGGCCAGATGTGGCCCACAGGCCATAGTTTACCGACTGCTGCTCTATATACCTCACCTCATAGGGTTGTTGTGAGGACAAATTCACTAGTGATCATGAGTTGCACCATAAACAGCACCATATACAAGTTCCTAACTAGACAGAACTCAGGTCCACTGACTCTCTACAGTGCTCTGAACACTGGGCTATGCTGTCTCTAAATAAAATATAAAGGTTCATCTAAATTAAGATAGACAGTAATTTTTAAAGTCTCTGTCTCTACCTCTGACACACTTCCACATTTAGTATACTGACATATTCATTTTGAGTGGGGTTTTTGGAAACATACCAAATGGAAAGAGCATCTCAGGGTAATAGAATTCAATATAAATTATATATATAGATACGTTAGAAAAAAAACAACCATGTAGATGGCAAGAACCAAAGCCATCTTAAACCAACTGATCCATGAACAAGATGCAAGAAAATCCAGTGTTATCCTGGCACAGATGCCTTTTACTAAGACCCATTTACATTAACTCAGAGCTGGCTTTAAGCACATACACTACTTCAGGTCTGAAGGCTTCTGGAGGTGCCAGGCAGACTTACAACTCATGAGCCAGCCAGATTATTCCATAACGGCTGGACTAGATAGGGAAAGAAATAAAGAATAAATGTTCTGGGTGTTTGGAGCCCCTGCACATTTTTTAAAACTTGATTTTTTTATTGTTTTTATATAAAATATAAGCACATAATGAAACAAAACAGAGAAATTCATGCACAACATGGAAATAGCAGATAAATAACAAAATTCAATGTGCATTATTTGCACAACATGGAAAAAAACCAAAACCAAAGCAAAATACCTAAACCGTAGAGGTCATTCAGGACATCAATTATTCAAGTGACTAAACGAGAACATAACCTCTGAGTATTGGAGACTAAAATATACTAAACTGCAAAAGTATGCAATAGCGTCATGTGTGACCAGACATCCTCATATTTTTTTCAAGTGTTTCTAGTACACAGACATTTTTTTCTCATGAATGCAGTAGTAGAGAGCTGACTAAGCCAATCTGTCTATGGAGGGAGGAACTGCAGATTTCCATTTTCTCAAAATAATTCTTTTGACCACTAAAAAAGTTACTGCAATTCATTTCTTAACATTAACTGGTAATTCCAACTCATTCAGCACCCCTAAAATACACAAGCTAGGAGAAGGAAAGAGTAACATTTAAAATTTTTGAGAGCTGTATACGTTTTTTCAGAACACATGCCTTTTTGACAGGCATAGAGGATGTGTGAAAGGTTAGCATGTGGCTGTTTGCATTGCCAACTATTGTTGTGTGTTGCCAATCTAGCCTTAAAAAAAACATTCTGGAGTCCAGTACTACCTGTTTAATATCTTATTCTGGAAGAATTGCAAGGACACAGAACTTGAAGTATCTTTCATATTAAGCCAGATATCCTCCCATGTCTCTGTTGCACTAGTAAGGCTAAAGTATTTTTTCTTTGAGACTGAAATTGAGGAGGTAATGCAAAGCATTGAGCCACCTATAAGTAATTCTTACAAAGTGACTTTTGTTTCCATATTTCTTAACATGTTCTTCTAGAGCTGAGAGAGTTGAAACAGACCAATTGTCCCCTATCCTTGCATGAATCCTTAAGAACAGCCACTGAAAGAAGGAACTGAGACACAGCAATAACTGATATTTGTTTCACATGTAATCGAAGGAGGCCAGTCTATAATCTTGTATTATATCTTTAATTTTTGTTAATCTTTTTTTTTTTTTTCCAAATTGTCTTAAGCATGGAGTTAGCCTTGATCCTGAGGCACAGGTTATCCCATAGTGGTATGAGAAGAGAATTTGTAAGATTGGGTGCTGTAATCATCTGAACGCATTGCAGAATGCCCCATGTAGATGCAAAGAGTGGGTAGCATCTTAAGGTATATACAAGAAGAGAGGGAACCGAATGGCATAGCTAATTTTCAATCTCAAACCAGTCCGGTCTGTATACAGAGCCACTGGAAGGAACCCCTTTACAACGGAACACATTTGGAGTGCTAGATAATATTGATACAAATCTGGCAACCCCATGTAACTTCCAGTTATCCAAGATTTTTTAGGGGCCTTGTGTGACAAGCAAGGCTGTTTTTTTAATCTCATAAATTTCATAATACACCTATTTATTCGAGCAAAGAGCAAGGGAGATACTTTGAGAGGCAATAGGCTAATGATATAAGTCAATCTTGGGCCAATATTAATTTTGGCTATTTCTGTTCTCCCCAGTAAGGACAGAGGGAAGAGACACCATCTCTCTGCTTCCTTGGACATTTCTTTTAATATACTGTCCATATTTACAGAAACAATTTTGGGATGATTAGGACAAATATTAACACCTAAATAAGTGATTTCCTTGCTTAACTGAAATGGAAAATGCTGACACTGAGAAGGATTGGGTCTTTTGTATATATTCAGAGCTTTTGTGATTTATTCCAGTTAATGCGAAAACCAGAGATCTTTCCAAAAAATATCAATCACATTCCATAATGATGGGATTGATGAAGATGGGATTCTTCAATAGTATAAAAATGTCAGCATATAAACTGATTTTGTATTTTTCCCCGTTTATAGTCATACCATCAGTGGCTGAGTGCTGACATATTTACGTTGCCTGTGGTTCAAGAGAGAGATTAAAAAAAGAGGGTACAGTCCTAATTGAAATGTGGTAGAAATATTTCCATTCATTGATAATGAAGCAAGGGGAGAGATGTACAATACACTGACCCAGCTCAGGAATATTGGTCCAAATCCATTTTTTAAGGACAGCCATTAAATCAGGCCATTCAACCCTATCAAAGGCCTTCTCTGCATTTAGAGATAAGACTAGGGAGGGAACATCTGAACTTGCTGGATCAAGTGAATGATTGTTATCATCAGTCAATCTTCCTTTAACAAAACCAGCTCGATATGCATGTATAAACTGATGGGATGATGGCATTCAGTTGTGCCTCTAAAATGTTTGCAATTATTTTGCAATTTCTACTCAATAGAGATATGGGGTGGAAAGCCACAGTTACAACCATTTTTGTTCTTTAATTTTAAAGTAATTAAAACAGTTCTCATGTCAGGACACATGGTTCCTTTTTGAATGTTACATTGAAGATCTTTGAAAAAAAACAGAAGATGGCTGATTGCAAAACATTTTGTAGAAATCTGCTGGAAACCATCCAACCCAGAGGCCATACTTGAATTCATATTTTTATAGCCTATTCAATTTCTTGTGTTGTGAAGTCTAGACACAACACTTGTTCTGAAATCAAGGTATTAAATGATAGGCCTTCAATGAAATTTATTAGTCAGTTTGATTTATATAAAGGTTGATAGAATTGTTTTAAATGATTATATATATTGGTTCAAAGATGGCACTCCTGTCTTCTTGTAAGAAGAAAAAAGTATTAAGTCTTCTGGCAAGCAGTTTACCTGCCTTATCCCTCCATTCATAATTTCTTTGTTTGACCCTCTTGAATGTAAATTTGAATTGGCTGGATAAGCATTCATTATATTTATATTTGGCATTGATTAGAGAACATTGAAGGTTTTCATTATTTGGGTCAGTCTTGTGTGTTCTCTGCAACACATCCATTTCCTTGTCCAGAGAATCTAATAACTGGTGTCTCTCTCTCTTCTTTTGGGAGGCATACTTTATGCATTCATGCCTTACAGTAGCTTCCAAAGCTTCCCAAAAGATAACTGCATGCTTATTTTCTTGTATGAAGGCAGAGATGATTGAATCAATTGCAGAACAAAATGTTGCCTTTTAGTAGCACAGTGCTCAGCTTCCACCCAGAAGATTTTAATGAAGTGTAACCAGTGTCATTGGTAAGTATAATAGGAGCATGATCTCAAAGTAATATATTATCAGCAGTTGCTTCTAGTCATGCTGGAATCAGTTCTAAAGATACAAAAAAAAGTCAATTCTGGAGTAAGATGAATGTGCTATAGAGAAATAAGTACAGTCATACTCTTTGGGGTGTCCCAGTCTCCATATATATTTTAAATCAAGTTAATTCATTAACAATTAGGGTTGGCCTACTGTGCTTTGAAAGCTGGGTTTCATGCAATTGGATTTGTCCTGATGTCTATCTAGCATAGCATTCCAGTCTCCTCCCAGTATTACAGGAATGTCTTTTTTTAGAAAAGGGTCTTGCAAAATCTTGTGGAGCCTGCTAAACCCATAGTGAAGGTGGATTGATACTTGATGCTGTATCTGGCATTGGTCCCCTCAGGATTTGCTTCATACCACTGAACGCAGCCCTCTTTTTGTTAAGCTCAGATGAGATGTCAGGAAAAAAAGAGAAATGTTGTGTCTATGTAAGGGTTTTGGCTTCTGGCAGTATCCGTTAACATTACTTTATCATTGAATTTCCGCAGCTTGAAGATGATTGATCTGGGCTTCTCAGACTCCTGGCCTTGTAGTACCTGACATTCAATGAACCCTTTCAATATCTAATGGGGGCAGCTGGGGGTCCAATTTAAGTATGTCAGGGAGCAGCCTCTGAAGAAAGTAATATCCTTCTTCTTTAGACCTTCAGTAATGCCCAAGATGTGAAGGTTGTTTCTTTGAGATCTGTTCTCCTGCTGTAAGATTAAGGAAACAGCTTCTTCTTTAATTTCACTGTTTTCAGTGGCAGTCTTTTGTAGCTCATTTTCCAACTAAGCCATTTCAGCTTTTACATCACATAGCTCTTTAGCGGTTGAATCCAGTCTTTCTGTGAGGAATTCTTTCAGTGCTGCGATATCCTGGCCTAGGTTCTGCTGTGGCCTTGCGGTCTCCCCCTTCAGCTGATTAGGTCTTTTGTTGCCCCTCATTTTTTTTTCCATTGGAATCCATATTCAACAATTTGAAGTTTATCCAGGGAATTATTTTAAACTTTTATGACAGGAGCTTATTGCCTAGGAAAGTAATTATTAGAGATGAGTAGTTGATATATGGGGAGTGAGGAGGTCCGGGACTAAGCAGCCATCTTCCTCACAGGTACCAGGTGACCCTACCATGCACATTTTAAGTGTCCTGCATTAGCTGGTCTGGTCTCAGAAATCCCAGTCTCAATGGATCATTACACAAATATCACCCGATAACAAAAACTGATCTGGAATTTTACTTCTTTTAAAACCGCAGAAATGTCCTAATTAAAAGTTTCTTCCTTCTACTGCTCTATATGCATACACATGCCCACTTCTTGCTTAGAGCCAGAGCACCAAGATACTATGCAAAATGCTGTTCTTGCTGCATTTCCAACCCCTAGTCCCTCTTTTTCAGCAACATTTTCTCTGCAGTTTCTGCTAGTTGGGAGGAGATGAGAAGATGGTTTCTCAGCATTGGGTTATTTTGCTGCTGGACTACTTAAGATTTTTTTTTTAAGCATCAGTCAGCTAACCAAAGTTATTTCCTATTTAAAGATCATGGAAAAGTTAAAACCAGCTATGAATAAAATGAATGGAATTCAGTCTAAACACTAGAAATCACTGGCAAACTCAGTCCCTCCTTCTGGAAGCAGGATGAAAGGAGAAACCTGAAAAGCAGCTTTCTTTGTACTAAATCACAACCTGATTTTCCTGCCCATTGACACACCTTTGATTAAATCAGTCTACACAGAGAAAGATATTTAAAAGAGTCTCAGTGCTTGTTGACACTGGGCTCATTTCTCTTTAAAAACTCTACTGTGTCATTGTCATGTAATCCTGCTCTGAACAGGGTTAGACAACATGGTGTTTAAGGTACTGGTGAGAACTTAGAGCCTTGTTTAGGCTCTAGGACTCTGACTGGTGGCTGCACTGTTGATAGCATTGTTGGAAAATTCTTGGCAAAAAAAAAAAAAAGTTTTCTTATGGTGTAGCCAGTCTACACTAGACTCTGAAATATGGTTTTAATTTAGTTAAAATGCAGCTCTAGCTAAACCAGTTTGGGTGGCTAACATAGATAGAGGAAAAGGGATTTAAAATAGGAAAAACACTAGGGTTGTAAACACCCACTGGGTTTGTAACACATCTGGACGCTGAGTCTCCTCTGCTGGTTCACATTGTGTGTGTTCCTTTACACTTTACAGGATTTGATTGATTTCTGTGGGAGTAGGATCAGCTGCAACTGGTCCTCTTGGAAAAATCTTAGCATTTACATTGTTTTGGGGAAATCCCCCCGCCGTTGTAGTTCCATCAGTCATGCTATGGATTTAATTTGGGCATAGGCTTGTACTGGCCCTTTGTACAGGGATGAAATTCACTACCTGTCAATAATTTCTTTTAAAAAACTATGCAAATTACTTATTTCACTTTTAATACATTACTTTAGCTATTTCTAATTTTATTGCAGTAAATGGATTTGTTTCTCACTGTTAAGTGATTGCATCCCAGTCTTATTCATTGCACTCCTTCCATCTCAAATACTGAATACCAAACTCTTGTCTGCTTGTATTGGCACTAGTGTAAAATGTCTGGAGCAAGTCCATTGACTTCAATAGATTTACACTTCTACAAATGCAACCAGAATGAGGCAGGGATAAATAGCCCTAATGCGTCATTCATTTTATACCAATGTGCCTTGCCTACAAGGTACCTTTTTAAATGCTTAAGCACACTGAGGGCTTGTTTACACAGGTAAGTTATTGCGGAAGATAGGTAAGAGTTTAAGAGTGCCTTTTTCCAGTTTAGCTTAATCCATATTGTGAATTAAGCTAACTCAGCAAAAGGAACTTTTATTCCAAACTAAAAGTGTTGACATGAGAAACTGTTCCACAATAGCTGTTATGGAAAAACTTTGACTGGAATAGCTCTTGCAGTCATTTTCCTTGTGTGGGCAAACTCTTGGTATTTGTCTTCTGCGTTAACACCATCCAGAGCTCTATGTACACCTGGTCCTCTATTACTGTATATTGATCTAGAGAAACTGAAATTGTATACATGTATCATTTTAAGTTCATTTGGTACATGGAACACCACTAGAAAGGAAGTTTGGTTTTAGTGCAATAATTCCTGTACATGTTTCAGGCATTTTGTATGTAGGAGGTGAAGTTAAGGCTGCATCTAAACTTGATTTTTGGAAATTTGCCACCTTTGTAGCTTTAGCAGTGTGTACCACTTAGTTGCTTCATTCAAGCTTACCACTCTGGTAAGGTACTAGTGTTTTAACCACAGTGCTGTCTAACTATGCTCAGAGGTAAGAATACCAGTGGCCACTGAAGCCTGTTTACACTTGCACTCTCACAGTTGTGGGAAGACTTATTTTTTTAACTAAGAAAAATTCAAATGTACAGAAGGTCTAAGAGCCCAATCCAACTCCTACTGCCTTCAGTGGGAGTTTGATAACGTCCCAGTTACTTAACTCTAAATCGTGGCATTTATTTCACTATTCACACTTGCCATGGTGTATGCTATTGCTATGTCACAGAGACTTATTATAGGTCTTTCAACAGACAAAGCTAAATAGTCATGTTCAGGCCCCCATTTTAAATAACATCCAACTCCTGGTTTTGGGTTGAAATTTTCCATGCTTGGTTATAACCCAAAGGTGAATTTTTTTTGTTTAGCTGTTTGAGTTACAGAAGAATGCAACAACAGAACGTCAAACAGTGCAGCTAGATTTTGTAATCCAGAGCCACTACAGAAGTAGCAATTAAACTATGCTGCACCTCTCAAAATCCACACAGAATTTCCTTCCGTCTGGCCCCGCAAACACACCCAGACCTTCGTTGACTGCTGCTTTGGAAGCTTTTAAATAGTTTCTCAGCTGCCATTACAGGTGGCTGGCCCTGGGCGTGTGAACTCCAATAACTCACAGGAGTTACATGGTAACTGTAAATATAATTCGTAGATTCTTGCCAGATTGAGAATGTATTTCTACATGGGTTGCGGTGTGTTGACAATGACAGTCCCTGAACTATTATTTACTCCTGCATTGAAGCAGAGCATGCAAAGCCAGTGTGACGACTATTCATAATACAGTTTCAAATGATCTAGGACGTAATTTAGATTAGAGAAAGCAAATCTCAGATTGCTCAACAGATGTTCCATTCAGAATTACACCTGTCAATGCTCCAAGAATGTGGAGCTGATCTATAGCTTCCAATGGAATCTGGTCTGAGGAGGGGATATCAACTCCTCTAAGCATACCAAAGTCCAAACATAGGAAATATTCCAATTGTTTTTTTGTTTGTTTGTTTTTAAACTAGGAATAGTCAAACAACCTTCAGGGAAATCAAAGATTGTCAATATTCACATTGAATATTCACTAACATACTGTACCACTCTTGGATTTGTCCTTTCCCTAGCCTCCTTTTTGCCATCTAAAAGAACATGAAGCCTCTCCCATCTATTCCATTGTACTGTGCTTATCACAGTAATATCTAGGCCTCTTTTCTTTAGTCTATCATCGCTAGAATACATTTGCAGTACAAATATATTCTTTCAATATTTGCTATTTTCCTCCCTCTAAAGATTTCTCCATTTTTTTGGGTACACAATTTGTTGTTTCTTCCCTTATTTGACTTCAGTTCATTTGTCCATATCCTATGTCTCCCCACCCTCTCAGCCACCATCATTATTCTGCATTCACTCCCCCTCTTAGGTTGTGAGCTGGGCAGTGTATCTTGATTAGCTTCCAGATGTAGGTGATGAGTGTTTCAAGAGCCATTTAAATGCAAGTGAGTTGCTCCCTTCCACCTCAAATGATTGTATTTTAGTGGTGGCCACCCCCCACCCCCGCAAATGGTTGCATTTTATTGGCCAGGTGGAGAACTACATGGGTCAAATCCAGAGATCTTTGCCAGTGAGTTCGATAGGGTCACCCTTTCACCCTGGTTTTTATTGTGTGTGCAACTCTATAGAGTTTTGAGTAGAAATGGGCCAAAACCAATCCCTGAACTTTGTAGGTGATGATAAGAATCCAGAACTGGGTTTAAATTGGAAATAATACTAAAAAGTTCAAGGGCTCTTTAAGGAGGGGCACTACTAGATATTTTTAACTGACATTGCTCCAGATCTTTTTTGGTCTTGTTAAGAAATTTCAGGCTCACTCAGGAGCCTTCCAGTAATCCATGGTTCTAGAAACTAGGCTGGAAACATTGAGAGAACTTCAAAACACAGCACCTGCAGAAGGTTACAAAAATAGAGGGGGCGGGGGAGGTATAAACAAAGTTAATCAAGATTTTATGAACCTCTAAAGAGCTTTCAGATTAGCTTTTATTTTATTGAAACTCATTTGCTCAACTCTAAGCCACTTTGATATGGGCTGATGGTATTAACTGGGTTTTGTGTATACGCAGACAAATTATTTATAAAATCAAATTTGGCTCTTTTAAAGTTTTTTTTAATTTTTATCAATATAAATTTTACGGGTATGAAAAATGATTGGTTTTACTTTTTATTGATTTAAATTTTCATAAGGTGGGGTAGTCAAACAATTATTTAATGGGAGTAGAGGTTAAGATTCAGAAAGTTTTATAACCATTAAAATACAAATTGTCAACATCACATGTCAAAATATACAAAGTAAATATCCTTAAATCAAACTCTGGGTTCTTAAGCAGCATTTTCTTTACTTTGCCTATCTGTACATTTCAATTATTACCAATGGAAATTTTGTTTGGTGTGTTTAAGCTGAAATTGATGTTTGCTGACAATTACTGATAAAAATCTAATCCTACCAAGCCTACATAAAGATTATATGTAATCTGACAAGTTGAATGTTGTCTTAGTTCTATTAATGATATCAAGTGGAAGATGTTAGCATTTGAAGTACAAGTATATCTCCTTGCTGTACTAATAAAATGAAGCAGAGACCCGCTGGTAATGGCTTATGCTAGTCATTGGGTCACAAAAGAAAAAAATATGGAGGTAGTTATGGTAAAAGTGGAAGTAAAAAGGGGCCTGCATCTTTCAGATTGACATATTTATTACCCATGCAGATTCCTCGAAACAGCCCTATCATCAGAGATTCACCCTTTCAAACTGGCACTCCTAAGAATGGCAGGCTACAGCCAATAGCTGCACAGAAATAAGTCTAATTTGACCAATCTGACTTTGAAAAAAGTGAGCACACCCCTGACTTGTGGGAGACATTTGAACCAGAGGACACTGTGAGCACTATTGTCCATTCGTAGGATGAGGGAGCAGAGAAGAGCAGTGTATCTGTTTGGGTGGGATGAGAAGGTTGCCTGTGGATGAGACATGGTGCTGTCACAGTGCCACTTCCTGAGAGGTGGAAGAAATGTGTGGGTTGTCCTCTGGAGAAGCTAGGGCAGGTAGAACTAGTGGATAGGGAGGAGAAGCTCCCTATAATGGGCTTCTGACATCTTACTTCAAGGGGTCACAAAAGAAAATACACTTGTGGTCTGGACTTGGGGATAGGGGAGCTGATACTCTTACTAAGAGAAAACACAGGGACTATTAGGGATGCTGTAGATTCCCACCGTGAAAGCAGCAGCAGCACAAAATATGGTACTTACTAAACTGGGGGAAAGGACATAATTGCAGTGGGGTTATTTTTCCTTTGCAATGATGCAGTGCATGCAGTTACCCAACGTATATGCCCGCCAGCTGTTCAGATCAGTCTTCACTCCCATCTCCACCCCCTCCCCCGTGGGTAGGTTCCGCAGTTGTGCTGCCCCACTGCAGGCACAACAAGCAGCATGAGGTAAAGATTCAGAGTACACAGGATTTGCAGTACCATAGCTCCATGAGATGGAGTGTTTGTCATCAGATAATAAGAGCATTTTAACTTCTGGATGTCAATTCATCAAATAGTACCAGAGGCAGGTCTGTGCTTCACTGCCTCGCCATGCTCCTGGCACATAGCTGTTTAACCACATAAGCCCCTACCCCTGAATTATGGCCTCTCTAGGGATCCCTCTACCATTGCTCCCATTGGTGATGGTTGTATTCTACTCCCACCTCCTTGTACTGATGTTGATCTTTTCCCCCAGGCTCCTTCTCTGCCTCCCTCCCTCCTTCCTCTTCCACAATGGCCACAGGAGCACTTCTAGCATGAATGTTTGCAAACACATATATTCACACTAGTACTCATGCTACTTGTGTGCAGAAGATATTCATATAAACAAAAAAAATAAATAAAATCACATACTGAATGTTTGCAAATACATGGACAAAAAACATCATAAATGGCAGCCAAATGAAGCAGTTGGGCTTATTTGCAAGAATACTTGAGAATACTTTTTTTTGTCTCTCCTCACCCATCTCTACCTTAAAGCAGATAAGTATTATTTTACAGGTAGAGAAAGTGCAGGATTAACATAAACCAGCGATATGAGCCCAAAAAAGCTTGAAAGCTAAAAACTGGGAGTTGACCCTTGTTGCGATGGTGCCAATTTGGTGTGGCCGTGCTAAATGAATGGTGTGAGCATAACCTGACCTGACTTAAACATGGCTGAAGAACTGCAAAGGCTCCTGGGAGCAGGGACCCTTTAAGCCTGAGAGTGCAATTGATATAGGACCTACTGGTCGGCAAATATGGGCCCATGCAAAAGTAAATATCACATGTATAAAATTCCAGCATGTAGCACAGGTTGACCTCATTATAGTGACCCTATAGCAAGGACACCATGCAGAGAGCCAGAGTGAATGATTGATGAGTAAGTGTGGAGTGGTCTTTGTTCCTAACCCTGGCCCCTTCCAAAATACTAATCAGCTCAAATTAATAACCACACATCCAATAGGCATTCTTTTGAGACATGTGAATCTTCTGAGGAAAAAGAGTATAAGAATCAAGCAAAGTAAATTACTGTTGAGAAAAGGAGAGAGGGGATTCCTTAATTGACGCTTGAAGAAGATGCTAGACATAGTAGCTCAAACTCTGCTCCATGGGCTTGAGTAGGACTGTGACCTGAGCAGTTTCCAGGTAGCCAAGGCCTCACCTTGAGGTAATCTGAGACAGACCAGAGGCCTGAGGAGACTAGACCTGGAGGGAAGACGTCGTCCTCAGTAGAATTGGTAAAGCAGGAACTGTGTGAGGCTAGCACTGGGCCTGTTTGTGTATGTTTGTGAAAAAGAGACTCACTAAGAGGAATGTAAAAAGAATAGGAGTACTTTTGGCACCTCAGAGACTAATAAATTTAATGTAGCATAAGCTTTCGTGGGCTACAGCTCACTTCATGGGATGCCTCTAGTGGAAAATACAGAAGGAAGATATAAATATACACACAGGGAACTTGAAACAATGGGTTTACCATACACATTATAAGGGGAGTGATCAGTTAAGGTGAGCTGTTGTCAGGAGAGAAAAATAACTTTGTAAAATTATTTCCCCATGCTTATCTTTCCCTTCCCTATAATTGCTTGTATCTCCTTGTCAAGTGCTGGAAATGGGCCATTTTCATTACCACTACAAACAGTTATTTTTCTCTCCTGCTGACAACAGCTCACCTTAACTGATCACTCTCCTTATAATGTGTATGGTAACATCCATTGTTTCATGTTCTCTGTGTGTGTGTGTGTAAATAAAATTATCTTCCTTCTGTATTTTCCACTACATGCATCCCATGAAGTGGGCTGTAGCCCACGGAAGCTTATGCTACAATAAATTTGTTAGTCTCTAAGGTGCCACAAGTACTCCTGTTCTTTTTGCGGATACAGACTAAAATGGCTACTACTCTGAAACCTAAGAGGAATGTATAGCTCTTAATGTATAGTTCTTTAATGTCTAACACAGGAGTTATGTGCTTAATGCAATCCTTTACTGCTTGTGTAATTCCTTCTCAAACAAACTGCAGTGTATACAAGTTAATTACTGTGGACCTTTTTCATTGGTATGAAAGTAATCTGCTCCACAGGGAACCATTAAAGATCCATTCAGAGGTAGCAGCCCCCTGGTACCAACAATGCTCATCCTCCCTTCTCCATTACTCCCTTTGCTTGCCTGTTACACCCATTTTACAATTAAGATGCAAAATTCTTGGTGGGTAGATCCTCATAATTGGTGTAAGTTGTCTCAGCTCCACTAACTTCACTGGAGTCATGATAATTTACACTTGCTGAGGATCTGCCTCTGGGTTCTTTACTAAAGTCAGTGCAGCACCTAACACAATGGGATCCTGGTTAGGACCCCTGGACACTACCATAATACAAATAAGTAATGACTACACTGAAGTGGCACAAACAAAAGTGGCTTGTCCAAGGTCAAAGAGCTTAGGCCTTGACTACACTGGAGAGTTGCAGCACCGGTGATGGGTTTACAGCGCTGCAACTTACTCACCGTCCACACATGCAAGGCACATACAGTGCTGCATCTCCCTGGCTGCAGCACTGGCTGTACTCCTGCTCTGCCTGGGGTATAACGATTGCAGCGCTGGTGATGCAGCACTGCTCTGCCAGTGTGGCCACCAAAAGCACTGTAATTGGCCTCCAGAGGTATTCAGAGGGATCCCAGAATGCCACTCCCAACAGCGCTGCAAATGTGGCCACAAATGTGGCCACACTGCAGCGCTGGTAGCTGTCAGTGTGGCCACACTGCAGCGCTTTCCCTACACAGCTGTACGAAGACAACTGTAACTCCCAGCGCTGTACAGCTGCAAGTGTAGCCATACCCTTAGAAAGGCCTAGCTCCCCGTCCTGTGCTCCTGCTACAGTATTCCTCACTTCACAGTTTAAACCATATATCTTTTGGAAACATATACATCACACAGACATCTTACAGAACGTTTCGAACTAGGTTCTGGTCTGATAATCTCACCCACTTCATTTGCTTTCTGGAGTCTATCACATAGTATGTTGTTTTTTCTCATTCCCAACATGAGACTACCAGAGGTTGGAATAGAATGTGCCCTAGAAAGGCTAATTATCTCCTCTTTTGTGTCAGCTGCTAAGATGTACCATTCTTGTCCAGTTATTTGGAGGGAAAAGGAGGGGACAGTGAAGTGAAGGCATAAGGGAGAGAAAAGGAGCACAGGTAATATATAGTTTGGAACTAGTTTTTTTTTAGTTGAAATAATTTATATATGTACTTATCTGCCGCCCCCCCCCCCTTGCCACAGTATCTGACCTCCTCACAAACATTAATAAATGCCTTTTAAGAAACCTCTTCTGAGATCGGGGCATATTATCATCATCCCCATTTTATAGATAGGGAAACTGAGGCAAAAATAAATTAATCTCAGACTTACAAAAGAGTTTGGTACTCAGCTCTGTTGCAGAAATAATTTATCTGAGATCACACAGATCTGGGAATTAAAACCTCCCAAATCCAAACACCTAATCCCCAAACTATGTTTCTTCCTTTAGCCCGAAGTCCTGTCAGTGTATCAGTGTAGTGGCTGTAAGATCTTCAGACAAATGAACAACCCTTATAACATAACTAAAGCGCAATTACTTACACTTCTTTTAGTATGGTTCATGGAAATACCAAGGAATTATCTTGAACTACTTGTAGGCAAAGAGATTCTCTCTCTCTTTAAGGAAAAATAAAGGAATATTGTAGAAACATTAGTGCCGGTGCCATATAAGAACAAGCAAACTCTCACCTCTGCTTCTAGGCGTCTTACACTAGTTCTGGATGAGAGATGCTCCAAGCTGCTGGGCTCCCTACTGCATGGAGAAGTGTGAAAACTGAGCTGGCTGCTGGGTTCTCCCAGTTAGGTCTTTTTTCCTGCTCCACCCTGCCTGGCCCCTTCTCACTGCCGCTAAAACCTCCCCTACCAGCCAACCTGATTGCGGTGATTAATGACTGACACAGAGAAAGCACGAACGCAGTGGGCGTTATCTCGCTGCCAAGCCCAAAGCCATGGCCTGGGGCGGCTGTAGCCCAGCCTCCGGCGCGGCAGTTACGCTAGTTATCGGAAGAATGTAGCCAAACAACTTGTGCTGCTGAGCTTAGCCCGCTCTGCGGCCACGGGCCGGGCGCACTGTCGGGCGGACCGGACCGGACCGGGGAGCCCGCGGAGGCGTTGCAGTTACCCCAGGGCTGCGGCGGTGTGAGCCGAGCAGGCAGAGGGACTGGGTCCTGAGCTCGCCGCGGGCACCAGGAATGCAAACGAGGCGAGCTCCTGCAGCGGGCATGCAGGGCGCGCCAAGGCTGGTCCAGCGGCAGATCACAGGGGTCTCTTGGCTGCTGCCTAGCAGCCCTCTGCAGCTCCTGCAACAGCAAAACGGAAACAAGCGCAAGCGGCCGAGGCACTGCAGGCAGCTCCCTGGCCCCCAGCCCGCGAGGCAGCCAAAGCTTGCAGCGGTGGTTTGCTGTCAGGCTCCGCTCCAAGCCCCAGGCAGTGTGTGCCCGCAGCAGAGAAAGCCTCAATGGATGTTTGTGCTCATGCAAACCTTTACCTGCTCGCGCTGCCCGCGCGCTTATCAGCCGTATCTTTAGGCAGGAAGGGGAGAGCAGCAGCCTCTGGAAAGCTGCCGTGGCCAGGGCGGCTGCAGGTGAGGGATACAGCGTAGGCTGGGGCTGCATTGGCTGCGCAAGCCGCGGGGAAAGCGTGTTCTGGGGAGGGATGGAGGCGGCTGCTGCCGCCGCTTAGCCGGCTCGCTGCCTACCACGTGCGGACATTGAGTGCCCCAGGCCTGGCGCGGGAAGGGTGTGTTCGCCCGGCCTCCCCCCACGCCAGCCCCGAGCTCTGGGCTGGGGAGCGCTAAATCACAGAGGCAGGGATGCTGATTTCCCTGCTCGGTGTGTTAGCCTCGGTATCAGCAGGGGGGCTTGGTTTGTTCCTGCACTTCAGACAAGTACAGTTACTACAGGACCCCAGCAGGGGGAACCGAAGCCGGGCAGAGCCCGCTGCTGGGGGTTAGAGGGAGGGGGCAGAGCCGAAGCCCAAGGGCTTCCTTCGCCAGGCAGGGGGGCCTGTACCCTGGGCCTAGCTGTCCAGGGCTGAAGTCCAGGCTTCAGCTTTGGCCCCTGGGGGTAGAACTTGGGCTTCAGCCCTGGACCCCAGCAAGTCTAACGGCAGCCCTGGTGACCTCATCAAAATGGGGTCATAACCCTCTTTGGGGTCCTGACCCACAGTTTGAGAACTGCTGCCCTGAAAGTACAGTGCTACACGTCCGGCGGGGAGAGAAGAGGAACTCAGGGAACACATTTTGTGTAGAATTTCAAATAGAAAAATCCACTGAAATTAATCTCAGACCAGCATGAACTCTGCTACATCAGCTCTGCCACTCCACCCCTCCCCTTAGAAGATGTCACAGAATGCAGATGGCATGATGGTAAAGGAATGGCATGGAAGCCAGCTATACTGCCAGTGCTAGGAGGGAGAGGCGAGAATGTCTGCTCAGAGGGGATTCCCACATGGCAGAGACCTGCAGGATGTTCAGTGCATTTGTTCACCAGATCTCAACCCAATGTGATTCTGAGGTCATGTCTGTCCTCTCTGCAGTACTGCTGCACCCCATATAGCCAAAGGGAACACACAGGGCAGACCCCCAGAAGTTTGATTAGTAAAATCCCTTCTACACGTCTTAACACAGTAGGAGAACAGAAGAGGCTCCATGGCCCACAGTGACCTCTGTACAAAAAGAGATAACGTTTTTTGTTGTTTTTTTTTAAATAAGGCAATGCAGCGAATTAAGGCAAAGTTACTCAGCACAAGTATCACCAGCAATAAAGGCAAAATGGATTAAAGTGTATGGCCAATGCCAACAAAAACTGAAGTACAACCTTGAAAAGGAAATATCCTAAACTACCGCACTCCATGCTTTGAGCTTTCCTTGACCTAATTCATTATTAAGTTCCCAAATAAATTTAACAAATGGAATAATAGTGTTAAATGCATGTTATTTGCTGAGTGCTACCAGTGGGCTCATAGTTAATACTAGAAAACTCAGTTAGAACCTCAGCCCACATACATGTTTGGTTGAGAACAATAATTTATCTACTAGTAATCTTAGTGCTCATTCCAATAGCCAACAATAGATACTAAACCCAAGCATTATTGGTGTATTAACCTTTATGCAAGCCTGACCTGGGTCATGTGACTGGGGTCAGGAAATAAGTCAATTTCTTACAAGAATTCCAGTGCATTGTATTTTGATTAAGTTGTTGAGGTCAACAGATTAGGTCCATTCTTTATGATATGATATGTGGTTGGCACAGCTGTGCTAAAGTTCTGTAACAAAATCTGGGGCCAGATGAATTTTTTTTTGGTTAACAAATCTAAAAACAGAGCCAGGTTTTGAAACTTCAGTTATCTAGGACAGTGGTTCGCAAACTTGTTCCGCTGCTTGTGCAGGGAAAGCCCCTGGTGGGCCGGGCCAGTTTGTTTACCTACCACATTGGCAGGTTCGGCCGATCGCAGCTCCCAGTGGCCGCAGTTCGCTGCTCCAGGCCAATGGGAGCTGCTGGAAGCGGTGCGGGCCGAGGGACATACTGGCCACCACTTCCAGCAGCTCCCGTTGGCCTGGAGCAGCGAACTGCGGCCACTGGGAGCCGCAATTGTCCGAACCTGCGCACGCGGCAGGTAAACAAACTGGCCCGGCCCACCAGGGGCTTTCCCTGCACAAGCAGCAGAACAAGTTTGGGAATCACTGGTTTAGGATGAGTTTTGAGTGAACCCAAGCAAATGTTTGCCTGTGAATGGAAACCAACTAACTCTTGAAAGTTTGGGCTGACTTTTCATTTTAATTTTTACTTGGACCAAGGGGTATGTATGCAGATTAACCTTCTGGAACATTCTGCAATCTCTAGTTGTAGTGTTGGAGAGAGGATGAGCTGGGTGGGGTTTCATTTCTTTGTCAATGTATCATTACAAAACCATCTATGAATATATAATTATCAACATGAATAATGAATATAATTAGATTTGCAATGAAGATTTGTGTAAAGTGAGATATCTATTAACATCAGCTCAGTCCTACATTGTAGTTGTGTGCGGTTTTTAAAGTGTACCTGTTTAACCCAGGCTACGCTTTATTTCCCCAGTGCCTGCAGCAGAAATGATCCATGTGAGACAGCTACCTAATATCACTTGCACCATGGATATTTGGTGGTAACAAATGATGCAGAAATACTTGCCTGAATCTTTGTATTATAAGCCCAGCTTTACACCAAACCAAGCTGATTCATGTGACTTTTCAAACAGATGATTATACTAGGGCTCCTGATGCAATGTGAAGGGTCAAAAATTGACATGGGTTTCAATTCTGGTACTTTTGACTTACTCTCTTGGCTCAGCATCTCTCCCAAGTGGTTCAGCCTAGAAACATGAAATCAGTGGGTGCTGCTTACTAACATTTCTGAAAATCAGGCCACTTATTAGGTATATAAATTGGAATTTAGAACTAACTTCACACACCAATTCTTGGAAATCTTGGTGGGGGTCACTCTTCTCAGAGACCCTGTCTTGGTAGGCAGAAAGTGAGTGGTTTTTAATAGTGTTAGCTCAGTCAAGATGACTTAAATGATTGGACAGTCCTCTGAATGCTCATTGAAATGCAGGCCAACACATTTGAATATATGTTAACTGGCCACATTGTAGCCTACGCTACAATACCTGAGATAACATGATTGAAACACACATACTTTTTGCCCCTCGTGACACTTGCCCAAAGTCACAGAGCCAGCCCTGAGCTGCTGGGCTCCTTCTACTTCCTCCTCAGTCTGTACCTGCAGCCCAAATTAAAATGTCAGCCCAGCAGCTCTCTATCTTCTCACCCCTCTCCTACTGGCCCTCTTGGGCAGCTCCTAGGTCTCTCTCTGTTCCTTGGAAGGGAGAGACACAAAGGCCTAATGCTGTAGCAGCAAGAGAAGGAACATCTAGGAGACCCTTAGGAAGGTGGAGCAGTACTAAGGTAAGGAGGATGCAACCAGCATGAGGGCAGTCTGCATTAAATGTGGAGAAGCTGCATTAATTGTGTGTGTGCTGGAGGTGGCTGGCAACTGGCATTAACTGCATGGTGGGAGGGAGCAGGCAGGATGTCTGTCATGAATTGTGTGGAGGTTGCTGCATTAATTGGGGGGTTTAATTAGTTAGACTCATAGACTCATAGGTCAGAAGGGACCAATCTGATCATCTAGTCTGACCTCCTGCACAAGGCAGGCCACAGAACCCTACCCATCCACTTTTATAACAACCCCTAACCCAGGACTGAGTTATTGAAATCCTCAAAATTGGTTTGAAGACCTCAAGCTGCAGAGAATCCACCAGCAAGCAACCCATGCCCCACGCTGCAGGGGAAGGCAAAAAACCTCCAGGGCCCCTGCCAATCCGCCCTGGAGGAAAATTCCTTCCCGACCCCAAATATGGCGATCAGCTAAACCCTGAGCATGTGGGCAAGACTCACCAGCCAGCACCCAAGAAGGAATTCTCTGCAGTAACTCAGTTCCCATCCCATCCAACATCTCCCCGCAGACCATTGAGCAGACTTATCTGGTGATAATCCAAGATCAATTGCCCAAATTAAACTATCCTATCATAACATCCCCTCCATATACTTATCCAGCTTAGTCTTAAAGCCAGAAAAGTCTTTTGCCCCCACTACTTCCCTCGGAAGGCTGTTCCAGAACTTCACTCCCCTAATGGTTAGAAACCTTCGTCTAATTTCAAGTCTAAACTTCCTTATATCCAGTTTGTACCCATTCGTCCTCGTGCCTACATTAGTACTAAACTTAAATAATTCCTCTCTCTCCCTAACGTTAACCCCCCTGATATATTTATATAGAGCAAACATATCCCCCCGCAGCCTTCTTTTGGCTAGGCTAAACAAGCCAAGCTCTTTGAGTCTGCTTTCATAAGGCAAGTTTTCCATTCCTCGGATCATCCTAGTAGCCCATCTCTGGACCTGTTCCAGTTTGAATTCATCCTTCTTGAACATGGGACACCAGAACTGCACACAATATTCCAGATGGGGTCTCACCAGCGCCTTATATAACGATACTAACACCTCCTTATCCTTGCTGGAAATACCTCGCCTGATGCATCCTAAAATCGCATTTGCTTTTTTAACAGCTGTATCACATTGGCGGCACATAGTCATCCTGCTATCAACCAATACCCCAAGGTCCTTCTCCTCCTCTGTCGCTTCCAACTGATGTGTCCCCAACGTATATCTAAAATTCTTATTATTAATCCCTAAGGGCATGACCTGGCGCTTTTCACTATTGTATTTCATCCTATTACTATTACTCCAGTTTACAAGGTGGTCCAGATCTTCCTGAATAGTATCCCTGTCCTTCTCCGTGTTAGCAATACCCCCCAGCTTTGTGTCATCCGCAGACTTTATTAGCACATTCCCGCTCTTTGTGCCAAGGTCAGTAATAAAAAGGTTAAATAAGATCGGTCCCAAAACCGATCCTTGAGGGACTCTACTAGTGACCTCCTTCCAGCCTGACAGTTCACCCTTCAATACGACCCGCTGGAGTCTCCCCTTTAACCAGTTCCTTATCCACCTTACAACTTTCATATTCATCCCCATCTTTTCCAATTTAACTAACAGTTCCCCATGTGGAACCGTGTCAAACGCCTTACTGAAATCGAGGTAAATTATATCTAGCGCATTTCCTTTATCTAAGTAATCCGTCACCTTCTCAAAGAAGGAGATCAGATTGGTTTGGCACGATCTACCTTTAGTAAATCCATGTTGCAATTCGTCCCAATTACCATTGACCACTATGTCCTTAACTACTTTCTCCCTTAAAATTTTTTCCAAGACCTTACATACTACAGACGTCAAGCTAACAGGCCTATAATTACCCGGATCACTTTTATTCCCTTTCTTAAAAATAGGAACTACGTTAGCAATCCTCCAGTCGTACGGCACAACCCCCGAGTTTATCGATTGCTTAAAAATTCCCGCTAACGGGCTCGCAATTTCATGCGCCAGTTCCTTTAATATCCTCGGATGGAGATTGTCCGGGCCCTCCGATTTTGTCCCATTAAGCTGTTCAAGTTTGGCCTCTACCTCAGTTGCGGTAATATCCACCTCCATATCCACATTCCTGTTTATCATCCCTCCATCATCGCTAAACTCCTCACTATCTTATTAAAAACTGAGGCAAAGTACTTATTTAGATATTGGGCCATGCCTAGGTTATCCTTAACCTCCATTCCATCCTCAGTGTATAGCGGCTCCACTTCTTCTTTCTTTGTTTTCTTCTTATTTACGTGGCTGTAGAACCTTTTACTATTGGTTTTGATTCCCTTTGCAAGGTCCAGTTCAATGCGGCTTTTAGCCTTCCTCACTTTATCCCTACATGTTCTGACCTCACCAAGGTAGCTTCCCTTGCTAATCCCGCCTTTCTTCCACTCCCTGTAAGCTTTCTGCTTTTTTCTAATCCCCTCTCTGAGTTGCTTGCTCATCCAGGTTGGCCTACAACCCCTGCCCATGGTTTTTTTCCCCTTTCTTGGGATGCAGGCTTCTGACAATTTCCGCAGCTGCGACTTAAAGTAATTCCAGGCCTCCTCCGCATTTAAATCCACAAGTTCCTCCGTCCAATCCACTTCCCTAACTAATTTCCTTAACTCTTTAAAATTAGCCCTCGAGAAGTCGAAAACCCTAATCCCAGATCTACATTTGTTTATCCTTCCATCTAGTTTGAACTGAATCAGCTCATGATCACTCGAACCAAGGTTGTCCCCTACCACCATTTCTTCTACGAGGTCCTCACTGCTCACCAAAACCAAATCTAAAATGGCATCCCCTCTCGTAGGTACTTCAACTACTTGATGAAGAAATCCATCTGCTATCACATCCAGAAAAATCTGACCCCTATTATTCTTGCAAGCACTCGTCCTCCAGTCTATATCCGGGAAGTTGAAGTCTCCCATAATCACACATTTCCCCTTTGTGTTTACTTCATTAAAGAGGTCTCTATCCGTATCCAAATCAGATCCCGGTGGTCTATAGCACACCCCAAGCACTATCTCAGGGGAAGCTCTAGTTGCTTTTTTACCCAGTGTGATTTTTGCCCAGACAGACTCTGTCTTATCCATTCCATCGCTTCTTATTTCATTACAGTTAATCTCATCATTGATGTACAAGGCTACTCCACCACCTTTGCCTTTCTTCCTGTCTTTTCTAAACAGCACATAGCCTTCAATACCTGTACTCCAGTCATGAGTACTATTCCACCAGGTTTCCGTTATCCCTATAATATCCGGTTTCACTTCCTGCACCAGTAGCTCCAGTTCCTCCATCTTGTTACCTAGGCTCTTCGCATTAGTGTACAGACATTTTAATTTTTGGCGTTTGGCGTCAGTGACATTCTTTCCCCCGTGCACAGACCTTCTACCACCAGCATCACCCGTTACTCTGGTTTCTACTCCACTATTCCTCCTTGGATCAATTCTTTGGTCCGTAAGGGTATCCCCTGTCACTTTGTTTACTTCCCTATCCAGGTTATATTCCGGCGTGGAGATCTCCTGAGCATCTCCCAACCATCTCCCCCAACTTCCTAGTTTAAAGCTCTCTTGATGAGGTCGGCGAGCCTCCATCCTAGAATTCTATTTCCCTCCTTACTTAGATGAAGTCCATCCTGAGCGAACAGTTGTCTATCCGTAAACGCTTCCCAATGACCGTACATCCCAAAGCCCTCCTTATAACACCAATGCCTGAGCCATCTGTTGATCACCATAATCTTGTCACTCCTTCGTCGCCCTGCTCTAGGAACCGGCAGAATCCACTGAAAATCCCACAGAATCCCAGTTGTATGGGGGAACTGCATGAATTCCTCTAGGGGTAGCCTGAGAGGGGACTGTTTCAGCCTCCAAATTTTCCCTGTCTTGGTATGTCATGACAAGCTCAAGAAAAAAGCATCTCCTTAAATCCCTAAGCAGCCTGGGGCAGGGACTTCCCAATTGTGTGTCAAAAGTTCAAGACATGGGTTTTATTGCATATTGTATCATAATTGTCAGATTGTATGGTTTGAGCATATAACCCCTTGTTCAGGATGTTTTCTTATTGCATGAATGAAATAAACCAGTTCTACAATATGTAATAGATTAGTGAGGGATAGCTTGTTAGAAATTGCTGTGCTAGTTAATTTCATTCATACAATGAGGAAACATTCTGGTAAACAGGTTTCATAGTTAAATAATAATAATAATAAATACATAGCTCTTGCATAGCGCTTTATAATTTATCAGTTGTGGCACAATACATAACAAAACTCAGGTGGTGTTTAGATCATTTCTCACCCATGTTGACGGCTTGTGTCACAGGCTGTGCATTTTGAAGATTGAAAGTTATGATCGGTTTGCTAAGGCCATGGCTCTTATACTAGGGTGACCAGATAGCAAGTATGCAAAATCGGGACAGACTGTGGGGGGTAAGAGGTGCCTATATAAGAAAAAGCCCCAAATATCAGGACTGTCCCTATAAAATCGGGACATCTGGTCACCCTATCTTATACCGACTTGTTTAGAAAGTGGGACTATCTGTGTTTGCAGATTTGACTATCTGAGGTAAAACAAGCACTCACTGTCCACATGGGAATGGTGCAGTTTGTTTTGTACAGGATGTGTCAAGTGAATACTGAAGGCTCTGTTAGCAGTGAGCCACTCCCTACAGTTTTGTTGGAAGTTTGCATTCAATATGAACCATAAACTTCATGGGTATCATCACCCCTAATTCTGGGAACCCCCATATTAATTTAGATGCCTTTGAGGTGTGGGTGGGGGTTTGGTGAGGTATTTCCTCTTTTGTTCAGCCCTGGGGGTAAGGGGCCTCTCTGCCCCACCCTAGGTTCTTTGGGGGTACCAAGTTGCTGCTTCCTCCCCAGCAAAGTCTTCAGGGAAACAAGGAACTGCTTCCTAACTGTTGGAAAAGGGATCAGGATATAGGCCTTATATCCTCGTTGGGCTGCAGGAGCAAGAGAAACACTCCCATTTTCTCTGCCAGCAGCTAAGTCAATGCGCTTGGGTACAAGTGTCCCTTCTCTTCCTTAACACAGTAGCTAGGAAATCCCTGGGGGTTCCATAGCAACAGTGAGAACAGGGAGATGTTCTATGGTCCCTAGCACATGGTTGCTAGGGGGTTTCCTGGTAGTATCTTAGTTACTGTGCTAATAATTATGCCTCACTGAGTGAGCCATTGGAAGGAGGAGAATTTCCTTGCTTCATTGCCCTAATATGTGTTTTTATATGGGGGAAATCTTTTGATGACTGAAGAAGACAGCTAACTAATTTTATTTGATACACACCACAGCCAGACTTGTATCTGGCCTCACAAGATAGAAAACGAACTTGTTAACCAGCTATACCACATTGTATCTCTGAGCAGTCATTGACATCTAAAGAAACAGAACTCCATGCTGTGTATAGGGCCAGTCTTTGCATTTTCAGGTCAGACCTTTGAAATATTTTATCAGTGAACCAGTCCCCCATATCTCCCTCTCAGAAAAGAGACTGACTGTGACCCACCTTTTGGAAACAGAAAATCCTAAGCCAGGTATCCGACGTTGAAAATGTTGTCCTTGATGAAGGCCACAGAGGGATTAATCTCTTGTTCTCAATTCCTTGTTTACTCTCCCAGACAGTTATCCCTCCTTGGGTCCATCTGCAAAGCAATTAAACACCCGTGACTGGCTCTGGTCCTCTGACTAGAGCTTGCAAGACTTGGGCTCTGGGGCCATAAAATTGCTGTGTAGAGGTTCAGGCTTGGGCTGAACCTAATCTTTGGACCCCACAAGAGGAGAGGGTCCCAGAGCCCAGGTTCCAGCCCAAGTCCGAGCCCTGTGAGCCCAAGTCAGCTGACCCGGGCCAGCCACAGCTGTGTTGCGGGTCTTTTATTCCAGTGTAGATATACTCCTTGTGGCCAGACATCATGCTGGCTTCTTAACAGAGGAGCTGGTCAGCAGCAGGCAGTCAGCTGATAGGGAGTTAACAGTCACTGTAGCCAGCAGTGAGGGTAATTAACCATTGGAACAATTTACCAAGGGTTGTAGTAGTGGTGTCTCCACTACTGGCAATTTTAAAATCAAGATAGTATGTTTTTCTAAAATGTGTGTGTGATGGGTTGGACCCCTTGGGAAGCCACCTGATGTGCTGAGATATATTGAGTCTACCTGTTCTGCCAGCATAGGCCTCCCTTTAACCTGTCTTGCTGAGCCAGGCTCTTAAAACCTCCTCTAACACACACACAGGCAGGGTCATAGCCAGCTGCAGATCAGCTCTGGGAAGACTCAGTTTAAAGGACTTGCTCCAGCACTCAGATGTCCACCTCCCTTGGAGTGCAGATCCAAAGATATATTATGAAATTCACCCCCTTCCTCAATGTGGAGAGAGGTGTGGACACTTCTTACCCCTGCCCCAGTTAGAAATTACAGAAACTGCAAAAATAAATAAGCAAAAAAACCCCAAATTTGATTAACTATAAAAGGCAGATTTTAAGTGGCAAAAGGGGTAACAAACAGAACAAAGCAGATTACTAAGCAAATGAATTCAAACACGCAAACTAAGCTAGTTTCACTAAAGAAATTGGTTACAAATAGTATTTCTCACCCTAGATATTGTTGCAGGCAGTTTGTAAAGTTTCTGTGGTTCAGAGTTCCAGTTCTATTCCTTTTCAGACTGGACTCCAGTCTCAGTCTGGACTTCCCCCTTGCCTTCCCTTCTGCAATCTTTCTTCTTGGGCAGACAGGCCATGGAGAGGAGGAGTCCTGTTTGTCTTCCTCCCCACCCTTAAGTAGGATTTACATAAGGCAAGAATCCTTTGTTTCCCAGACTTGGCCCCCCTTCCCTTACAGTGGAAAGTTACAAGAAGTCCCAGGTAATGTTTTAGTATCAAGTGACAAGATCACCTGACTCTGTAGTATCACAGCGTCCATGAGCCAGTGGCAGTATGGAGGGTCCACAGGAAGGCCAAGCTTTCCACAGCTCATTGTCCTCACTGATGGACCAGCTTCCCGTCTGGCTTTTCCATTGTTCTATCTGAAGTGTTAGCAGTGGGCGTCACCTAAAGTAGCATAGTTGAAATACAGATACATAGTCAACATTCTTAACTCCAAATACAGAAATGATACAGGCATACAAGTTGCATAATCGCTTTCAGTAAATCATAACCTTTCCAATGATATCTCACATGAGCCATCTTACATAAAGTATATCTCAGTTATTTTCATAAAGAATATGGAATGACATATTCTTAGGTCAAACAAGAATTAATTCAGAGAAGTCCGGTGGCCTGTGTTATACAGAAGGTCAGACTAGAATCAGTGGTCCATTCTGGCCTTATAATTAGGGCCCTACCAAATTCACGGCCATGAAAAATGCATCATGGACCATGAAATCTGGTCTCCCACCATGAAATCTGGTCTTTTGTGTGCTTTTACCCTATACTATGCAGATTTCATGGGGGAGACCAGTGTTTCTCAAATTAGAGGTCCTGACCCAAAAGGGAGTTGCAGGGGGGGATGCAAGTTTATTTTAGGGTGGCTGCAGTATTGTCACTCTTACTTCTGCGCTGCCTTCAGGGCTGAGTGGCTGGAGAGTAGAGGCTAGTGGCTGCAGCGTGGTGACTGGTGGCCAGCACCCAGCTCTGAAGGTGGTGCCCTGCCAGGAGCAGCACAGAAGTAAGGATGGCAATACCATACTATGCCACCCTTACTTCTGCACTGCTGCATTCCGAGCTGGGTGGCCGGAGAGTGGCAGCTGCTGACTGAGGACCCAGCTCTGCAGGCATCAGTGCAGAAGTAAGGATGGCAATACCATACCATGGCATCCTTCTGCACTGCTGCTGGTGGAGGCTCTGCCTTCAGAACTGGGCTCCAGCAGCCACCACTCTCTAGCTGCCCAGCTCTGAAGGCAACTCTGCCATAGGCAGCAGTGCAGAAGTACAGTACTGCAACCCCCTCCCCTACAATAACCTTGCAACCCCCCCCCCCAACTCCTTTTTGGGTCAGGACCTCTATGATTATAATACTGAAATTTCAGATTTAAATAGCTGGAATCATGACATTTGCTATTTTAAAAATCCTATGACCATGAAATTGACCGAATTTGGTAGGGCCTTACTTATAATCTATGAATAAGTAGCCTGGAAAGCAAAGCCTTCTAGAAGTGTGAACTGACCTGGAGTCTTTCAAAAAAATCAAGGGCACTATGGCTATATGCCACCAAGCATTCTCAAAACTACAATACCCGCACGAGGAAATAAGGAAACAGATCAACAGAGCCAGACGTGTACCCAGAAGCCTCCTACTGCAAGACAAACCCAAGAAAGAAACCAACAGGACTCCACTGGCCATCACATACAGTCCCCAGCTAAAACCTCTCCAACGCATCATCAGGGATCTACAACCCATCCTGGACAATTATCCCACACTTTCACCTGCCTTGGGTGGCAGGCCAGTCCTCGCCCACAGGCAACCTGCCAACCTGAAACATATTCTCACCAGTAACTGCACACCACACCATAGTAACTCTAGCTCAGGAACCAATCCATGCAACAAACCTCGATGCCAACTCTGCCCACATATCTACACCAGTGACACCATCACAGGACCTAACCAGATCAGCCACACCATCACCGGTTCATTCACCTGCACGTCCACCAATGTAATATACGCCATCATATGCCAGCGATGCCCCTCTGCTATGTACATCGGCCAAACTGGACAGTCTGTACGGAAAAGGATAAATGGACACAAATCAGATATTAGGAATGGCAATATACAAAAACCTGTAGGAGAACACTTCAACCTCCCTGGCCACACTATAGCAGACCTTAAGGTGGCCATCCTGCAGCAAAAAAACTTCAGGACTAGACTTCAAAGAGAAACTGCTGAGCTTCAGTTCATCTGCAAATTTGACACCATCAGCTCAGGACTAAACAAAGACTGTGAATGGCTTGCCAATTAGAAAACCAGTTTCTCCTCCCTTGGTTTTCACACCTCAACTGCTAGAACAGGACCTCATCCTCCCTGATTGAACTACCTCATTATCTCTAGCTTGCCTGCATATATATACCTGCGCCTGGAAATTTCCACTACATGCATCTGACGAAGTGGGTATTCACCCACGAAAGCTCATGCTCCAAAACGTCTGTTAGTCTATAAGGTGCCACAGGATTCTTTGCTGCTTTTACTATGGCTATAGTTATTTCAGATCCCAAAGTCCACCGGGAATGGCTGTGAGTGGTCCATAATTAAACTGTACTTAGTAGAATAAGTCAGTGACAAACTTTCAACTCCAAAAATTGGTTTGTATCACTGACTGCTCTGCAGGGCTACCAGCAGTAAAAAGTAGTAATAAAAAACGCTTTTTTTTGGTCACTAAAGTCAGCAGTTACATTGCAGAATAATTAAAAGGGAGTATGACTGTGGGGTAAGAAGATGCTATTGTTATCAAGTAACTTTTCAGAATAGAACTATTCCTTAAGTGTTAGCAGGAACAGTTAAAGAAAGAAAGAGGGGTGGAGGGGAAGGAAAAAATAGAATGTTATTTAGGAAATAGTTTTTGGCCAGTGTTCAATGCAACAAATTTCATCTTACAATTCTGCTTTTCTGCTGATTAAATGCACCTTTACTGGAGTTACTTTTATCAGTGTTTACAGCACATTGTATAGGTATGTATATTTAACGAGTCACATGTTTAGCCATAATCTAAAGGTGTGTAGATGTACTTGTGGGAGTACCACACCCTTACAGTAATGTTGGAGACACTTTCAATTCACTACTTTAAGTAGGTAATAAGTCAAGAGTTTCTGCAATAAGGATACATTCATGGCTTTGCATATAAACATTTGTTTTGGTCAAAATGCAAAAGTAAATTCTAGAGCTGGTTGAAATGTTTTTGACAGTGTGTTTGGGTTTTTTTGGTTGGAAAATGCCGTTTTGTCAAAAATCAACTTTCTGTGGGAACGTGTTGATTTTGACAAAATTTAATTTTAGAAAAAAATGAAAATGAAACATTTTAATAATGTCAAAATGGTCCATTTAAATATGTTCAGAATGGAATATTTTGATTTTTCAAAATAACTTTTCCTTTCAAAATGTATTTTAAACTAAATTTTTTTTTAAGTTGAAATGAGATGTTTTAACTGTATTGAAATGAAATGTTTTGGCTGACCCTGAAGTAATATTTTTTGAAAATTTCATTTTGTGGAAATTTTTGAAATTTGATGTTTTGATTTGGAATGAAAACAAATTTTGAAATAATGGAAATTCCTGCTCATCAGTAGTAAATTACCCAGCAAAAAACTCTGTTAAGATGTGCTAAATTTGTAAATATTTCTCAGTTACCTAAGGAAAAGATCCAAAAGTGATGGCTGTAGCTTTTTCAAAAAGTAGAAATATTAGAAACTTAAGGTTACAATTTTTATAAACCCCTAAACATTAGGAAGTTTGGAAATTCACAATTCTGAATGCACAAGCAAACGTATTCTACCCCCTCTCCTCCACTGGATTAAGCACTTTTCATAATAGAGATTTCAATAAGGATTTAAAGAAGTCATATTAAATCCATTTTATTTTCATAGTTTGCCTATAGAGTAGAGGGAATATAACCAAAAATCCACTATTATCACTTTATATTCCCTCTCCACCATAGGCAAACCATGAAAATAGTGGATTTTTGGTTATTATTATTATTATTATTATTATTTTATTATTTATTGTATGTAGTGTGGTAGCACTAAGAAGCAAGGGCCTTTGTGTGCCAGGCACTGTACAAATAGGTGACAAAGAACTTTCAGTATAGTCTCTAGACCCCTCTGCTTCCCATACTGAAATAGGCAGCTCTCTTTCCCTCCTGCTGTTCCCAAACCGCTTCATATGTGTTTCCCTGTTTATTGCTCCTCTCATTATGGCTATCTGTTTCTGAGGCCAGACAACATTGCAAGGTCCAGTTGGAACCAGGCAGACCTAAGAAATCTGCACAGACCATAATGTACATCACAAAATCACATTTCATAACTAAATTGTCTTGCAATATTTAGTGTTTTTCTTAAACCTTCAGCTCCTGAAGTCATAGGAATATGCCAGAATCCTAGATTTCATTTAGAACAAAAAGTAAGCTTCTAACCCATAGAGTTGCAGAGAAAAGCTTGACAACATGAACCCTACAGGCTCCAACACCAGAAGGCAAATAAAATCTCATGAGCTTTAAGATAATCCTATGATTGTTTGCAGCATGACTCATGATTTTTGAATGGTTGGGATTGGCAATATTGCAAAAAGTAAATAATAATGGATTAGTTTAGATTGGGTGAAGCTAGGATGTGAAGATGAGTGGGTATGAACTGTGTCCCTATAATAATGATTCAGTCTAACAAAATTTTTCCATAATTTTTCGGATGTAAGTTGACTACATAAAAAAAGGAAAATGGAACTTTCTTGATCTTTACAACATTTAACTTAAACTTTGAAAACAAAGATAATGCCTTTAGTTTCTAAGTCATATTCAGGATGTTATAATTTTCACTCCGTTCTTTTATCACTTGCTCTTTCTGGAAATTGCTTTTTATTATCAATATATATATTGATAATAAAAAGCAACTGTATCTAAAAAATGAATGATCTGAAATCTATAAAAAGAATTCTTATTCACAGCAGTTACATAAACCACTCTTCCCCCAAAAGGAGGATAAACTATTTATCCCTGCAGGAAAGTAGTGCAGCTAAATCAAAGTGCAATAACAACATTTATCATTTATGCACTGCAATGCTTGATATGTTCAAAGCACGGTACAAAGTTTAACTATTTTTAATGTCACAGCACTAATACAAAATGTATCTGTATATATCCTGTTTGTACATATGGGAGATTAGGGCCAAACATTTCAAACTTGGGTGCCTAAAGTAAGAGAGCTGTAGTTGGGTACATGTATCTTTACACAACAGATATATTAGGGAGGAACCATATGACCATATTTGCCCACTATATACAAGATGCAAGGCTGATCTTGCAGTGTACTGGTGTCTTCTGGAACACAGAAGACTGTGAGGCCCACTAGAGGACTCACAAATTATTTAAAGGGATACTAGCCAATTCTTATACACCGCAGCACCCAACACTGAAAAGTTTGGATGAAGTTAATTGCCAACATTATACAATATATTAATGGTAGAGCCATTAGTCACTGGTTCCTATCCCCATCCTCAATTCACAAGCCTCACTGATTACTAATATAATGCAGCCTAAAATATAATGTAGATTTTAAGGAGTAATACTGGTGAGTGAGTTGAATCCTGAAAATGCCCTGGAAGATATAAGATATAATCAGAGAGGGGCTTGGTAAAATTAAAACAAGAAAAATATAGAAGGTTTGGTGCTGGTATGAGGAAAGGGAACATTTAGGACCCATCTCACAAGCACTTAGCCACGTTAATAGTCCCATTGGATATTGGGAGCTCAAATATATTCATTTTTATTTGGCAAGGTCATTTGCAAACATCACACAGGAAATCTGAGCAAAATAAAATGAAACAAAATTGTGAGCAGTGCTATGTTTAATAAAACCAGCGTTTCTGATCCAAGTCAAATAAAGGGCAACACACTTCTAGTGAGAGAATGAGCCATTCTTCTTTGTAATCTACATTTTATGGTTTTTAGATGGTACACACATTTGGCAGGAATTCTTATTTTTGTTCTGATTTTTCACTATGTCTCAATGAAGGTTTTAAAAATACGTCCATTCATTTAACACATTTACAAGCCACTTTGAACAAACAAAGTAACACAGACAGCAAGGGAAGTATCCAGACTCATGCCATATATATAAAAAAGTCGTTTAATATAATCCATTAACTAGCTTCTTTTACTCAAAGTCCATACTTTTACTCAGAAGCATTGTCCCTGTGACTTTGCAGCTGCTTGTAACTTTTCTCTTTCATGGTCTTTAACTGGAGGATTGATGTTCACTTATCCCCTGAAAACACTTATGTGCATGTTCAGCATTTGCGCAGCTTTATTGATTTTTAACTTATAGCATATCAGTAGCAGTTGCATTGGTTTCAGTGGGACTAATCAAGTGCTCAGGCCCTCTCAGAGGCCCAGAGAGGCCAGCTTTTGAGGCCCCTAGCCATAATAAAGATAAAAAATGACGACACCTGAAAACAAAGTAAGGCACAAAAAAAGAGTGAGACATAATCTGAATATTTTCTTATTTAACAAATGCTTTTCTATCCCTTTTCTGTGCAAATGCACTAATTATTGTGGAAAAATCTAGGTCTCGTGCAATGTCACAGTTGATACTAAGCATGGCGAGCCCATTCAAACACTCTTGCCTCATAGTTGAATGGTAATAGTTTTTTACCTGCTTCAACACGTTGAAAGTGCATTCACCTGAAGACACTGATGCAGGCAAACTAACAAAAATATGCAATGCAATTGTGATGTTAGGAAACACCCCAGAGAGTCCACATTTGAGTATTTCTTGAAGCAATTACTTTGGCTTGCAATCCAATTTAAAGTGCATGGAATATATTCGTTTGAGGAAGATGACCTCGTCACTGAGATCTTATGAGATTTCTTTGTTGTACTGTTGCTGAAATTGTTCAACTGCAGAAAGTAGATCTTCATTACTCAGCCTGTTGAACTGCCAAAGAAATCAAAAAAGAGTACAAATTAGTCGCAGTGACTCAAATAGACATGTAAGACCTGATTGAATAGAGTAAATGATGACAAAGAAGACATTGACCCTATAATGCTGCTCGGCATTGGATCCAGTAGGTAAATTGCGATTGGTGGAGAACTCAGATGAAATGCCAATATTCTATGCTACTAATTTGGACTCAGGATCGCATGCCGTTGTTCATGAATCTGTTGAATGTCATTGATAAGATTTTCAATGTTACCCCTCTCAACATCAAGTGTAGCATTGCATGCTTCAATTACCAGATTAGTTTGGTGGATCATTGTAAGGAGCTTCATCCACAAAGATGACATCAGAATACATTCAAATGTGGACATGTGCTTCTGAATAGACTGAAGTTCAGTTTGAGCCTGTGCAGTGAGATTGAGAGATTCAGGCTCATTTAAAGCCTTTCTCACCGAATTCAAATGCTGCGCAACTGGTTGAACATCATCAATCCGTGCAGCCCATCTAGTTTTGGACATACCATGCAGTGAAACAGGAAGATATTGCTTCAGAATTTCCCACCTTTGTGGACATCTACTGAAGAGATTGTACATTTGTTGAACAGTTCCAAAGTAAGTAATTGCCTCCTTGCATGATTCAGCACAATCAACACCTACAAGGTTTAGTGGGTGGTTTTCACAGCTGGAGAAAATACAGTTTGAATTATGCTCAAGCAGAACTGCTTGTACACCTTTGTACTTCTCAACCATATTAGATCCATTGTCATAGGCTTGACCAATGCAGACTTGAAAATTGAACTGAAAACCTTCTAGAATTGCTAGTACTCGAGTAGTGATTTCTTTTCCAGTTTTTCTTGTGAAATTGTCAAACAAAATAAACCTTCAATTGAAAATTTTGAGCTGTCTACAGTCTTAACATATCGAATAACCACAGTAGTCTGTTCTTTGTGAGAACAATCTGGACCGTCATCAACAATGATTGAAAAATACTTGGCTTTTCGAATCTCACCAAGAATTATTTGTACGAATGACCCACATAGCTCAATAAACTCACTTTGTATGTGTGTGGAGAGGTAATGGACTTGCATGTGCTTTTGACTCTCTTGCTATTCTTGAACACATTTAACATGCTCTGATAAAAGTGGGTCATATTCGCTGAGGAGCTCAACTATACCTAGAAAGTTTCTATTTGCATAATCACTAATACATTGACTAGAACCAAAGAAAGCTGATCCTCACTCAGAAAGAAAAATGATGACATTCAAGATGTGCTCAAGAAGATTTTTCCAGTTATTAGTTTCTGTAGAGAGTACACTCAAGCGTAAATTCTCAACTGAACTTTCAGCTGATGCTGCCCTACTGGCTGATTTCCATGCAACATAGTTTTTTTTTTTTTGTGATGTTGAACTCTCATGTGATGGTATTCAGACTTTCAGCTTCCTGCAACCTCTGTTGGTGCTCCATCCTGATTGATCAGAGAGAACTGATGCATTTGCAGCACTTTTGTTCAAAATGAAGCAGGGTTCACAGTACGGAGATTGTTTTTCCGTACTCCAAGAGACATAACCAGTCTCTTGTGCAGGTCTCACCATTTGGAAGAGTTTTTGTCAGCAGACGAGTACGGAAAGCATGATTATCAGCATCTCATGGAATGTTACTTGGAATTTCAAAACAACTAATATGAAGAAAAGATTGCATTTGGGCAGCATTGCACTTGTCAATAATTCCAGTGTCAGTCACACCTGTAGTACTCATGAATTGCTCTTTCTGCATAAGATCTACATCTTCCTGTTGCTGTTGAATTTCTTGATCGTACACAGGATCTTCTGCTGCATCTGTTACTGTTGGCACATCTCCTTCTTGACTACTGTCCTCATGGTCAGGTATTGGCATTGAAATATCACCTGTTGCAGTTGCGTAGTTTTCGTTATCTGTAGAATTGTTTGTTGGGTAAACTGTGTTTTCCAGTGGTTTGAGAAATGAAGTTATTGGCTTTGAGCTCTTAGCTGCTGCGTCACTCAATTGTTTTCACCATCTCTTGCTTGCACCACTTTCAAATCTCCTCTTCATAATGATCTATCTGTCGCAAGAGAGTCAAAAGCTCATGCAAGCCCATTATCTCTCCACACACATACAAAACGAGTTTACTGAGCTATGTGGGTCATTCATACAAACAACAATTCTTGATGAGATTCGAAAAGCCAAGTATTTTTCAGTCATTGTTGATGCCACTTCAGATTGTTCTCACAAGGAACAGACTACTAGCCTGTCCATACTTGAAATATTCTGCTGTAAATAAGTAGCTTATCTACACTTGAAATCTTCTACTGTAAGCATGTACAAATGCTGAATGGTACACAAATGCTGAAAAGACTTAAGATGAGTGAATACTAAAAAGAACACAACATGAAACAGTCAGACAGGTTATTATCGTTATCACTGAATCAAAACTCAAGTACACAAGGTATAATATAACAGGTTTTGCTGAAGACAAAGGGATGACATATGTATATATAGTAAACACAGACACAGATACAGACAGAGGGATAATGTCTAGAAATTTAAAACGTGTGTCCTCATGAAATTCCCTGTACAAGATTGTCCTTGCACATTTTCACCTTGAATCTGGGCCTATAGACTACAAAAGCCTATCATGATGACTAAGCTACCAAGCTAGGGCTCAACCAGCCAACCAGTCCCCTCTTTTAGCTACCATATGAAGATAATAAAATGAGGAATTCTCACACATAAATAATTCCTTAGTCAACTGGTTGTAAAACTATAAAGACACTAAAATGTAACAATTCTCTACCTTTCAACACGCACTTGATCCAGCACCAGCCACTTGTAGTGGTTTGTTTATATAATCAGCTGACCTGAGAGGACATGTTCATGACGGTCTAATCTTGTGCCATCAGAACCTATATATTTTTATTAATATTTATGAACATTTTTAACTCTTTACTATGACAAAATCTATATCAGTTAACAAAAAAAATATGTCTTTTACCAAATCCCATCTCTTATTTGCTTAAATTTGCAGTGCTAAGCTGAGAGACTGTGTCACATTTTGGTCAGATAGGGATGCACATAAAAACAAGCTGCAAAACTTATCAAAAGCCAAAAAATTTACAAGTGTCTAACTTTGAGGCCCCCTATGAGCTTGAGGCCCAGGCCAAATGGCCCTCCTGGCCCCGCCTCTGATTGGCTCTGCAAGTGCTTAAAATTAAGCCTGTGCATAAGGACTAATTTACACTAGGACAGGTTTGCTGGTATACTGGTATCGCTGTACTAGGACACTTTCCTAGCATAGATGCAGCCTATACTGGTAAAAACTTATACCAGTTCCCTGTACAAAGTAAGCTACACTGGCAAAAGCTCTTTTGTGCCGGTATAATTGCTTTTGCTGGTATTAAAATGTCATAAAAATTACACCTTAATCAACACTATTATACTGACTTTAGTTTTAAGTTTAGATCTGACCTAAGCATTTGCTGAATTGGGGCCTAACATAAATTTTTCTAAAGGTACATACATGATACATCACCAGCTTCCTTTGTAAGTATTCATCCTAAGAATTATGTGTGCAGTGATGTATGTGGGACCTTCATGGTCTTCACAGCTGAGGATGTGAGGGAGATTCCCAAACCTGAGCCATTCTTTTTAGGTGACAAATCTGAGGAACTGTCCTCAGTTGAAGTGTCATTAGAGGAGGTTTTGGAACAAATTGATAAACTAAACAGTAATAATTCACCATGACCAGATGGTATTCACCCAAGAATTCTGAAGGAACTCAAATGTGAAATTGCAAAACTACTAACTGTAGTTTGTAACCTTTCAAAAGGGCTCTAGAGGTGATCCCAGCAATTACAGGCTGGTAACCCTGACTTCAGTATCAGGCAAACTATTTTAAACTATAGTAAAGAACAAAATTGTCAGACACATAGATGAACATAATTTATTGAGGAAAAGTCAACATGTTTTTTGTAAATGAAAATCATGCCTCACCAATCTACCAGAATTCTTTGAGGGGGTCAACAAGTAGGTGGACAAGGGGGATCCAGTGGATATAGTGTACTTAGGTGCATACAGTGAAAGCTGGGAACCAGTGGACTACAGAACTGGCTAAATGTCATTGGTATGTTGGCTCGATAGATTGAAGCTTTGGGCCATAACTAAAGGTGGGCCCACATTAAACCTTCTGATCTAGCTTCCTCCAAAACTTTGGAAAAATGCAGCTCTAGATGGAGCTCTAATCTTTGAGCTCAGGACCATCTCTAGGCTACAGCTATTCAGTCCCTGACTGCTGTTGATATACCTTGCTACTTCATGTTGTGGATTTGTTGCTTACCTACTTGTAGCTATTTTCACGCCACACTCCTTTTTCTGATGATGAAACACTTTTTCATCTTGCCTTGGAATACACTTTGCCCTGTGGCCAAATTCAGACATGGTGAATAAGATGGCATAAATTACATGTTAGTAAGTGAGAGTGAGGAAACTTAAACTGGTGTAATTTACATGCCTGAGCCTGATTTTTCCAGTGCCTTGTAAGTATGTGCAGCAACTGAAACTGAGGTAAATTAGGTGTAGAATGCTACCATTCTGATTAGGTAGCATCATATGCCCACTTTGCACTTTGTTTTTACTGTACAGGCATAAATGACCACACAAGGTGCAAGGCAGCAGAAGGTCAGGTCCTGAGAGCGGGGTCAGCTCTCAACCAAATGGTACCTCAGGCAGAGTGTCTTTGATGCCCCCCGCTATTTTTTAAACTTTTGAATACCTTATTTTTTTTATTGCATTTGTACTCCATTTCACAACATTAATGCACAATCTGCATCCATGATTTATCCCAGTCAATAAATTTGCATGCTAGGTTCTGTAAATCTATATTTATTTGTACCATATATAAGCAAATACAAAATTCATTTCCTCTAAGCTTATAGAATAACTGAGCTGTACTAACACCAAGAAATTGCACTATGCATTGCATGGACTAGTATTAAACAGCGCTACAGTAGGGAAAACAGTAGTAGGGAGAGCAAAAGTCTATGTTCTGCAGACACAGAAGGTCATCAAACATTATGTGTTAAGCATAGCAAAAGAAGTAACAATATTTCTTTTATATTGTTGTGTAGGTAGGGGTTCAATAGATATCTCTGATGTCTCATTAAATATTTCTTTTATTAGTCCCTATTTACACTCTTCAAGTCTTAAAACGTAAGTACACTTTCACAATAACTCAGTAAAACAAGGTTCACAGTATCACAACTGGGCTGTCGCTTCACTTCAGTTCGTTCTTATATCTCACTGACATG